>NW_027205048.1:2145000-2762500 GCF_024711535.1 Dipodomys merriami | reverse complement strand
TTCTAAACATCAAGACTGACTAACCTGGGATACATGATCAATACTGGGGCAAAGGGAAAGTAAACTGTGGAAATGGGAGTTTGATTATGGTACTTTTTTCTCTTATTGTTGTATTATGTTTGAAGTGCCTCTACATTGGGGAGTTGAATGCATCTGGTTCCGGATTCACTTCATTTTGAAATGAACTGCCCACTAGAGGTCACAAATACAATTCAACGCAGGAAAATTACTCTATGCTTGATGATTAAACTTATGTCTTCAGAGTTTTAAATTTGCCCTACATATATAGCAATGCTTAACTTGGTGAAACAGTCCAGGTTTTCAGACCAATATTTAAGGAAGAACTTTATTTACAAAAAAGCTGGACCAAAAAAAAAAAAAGATAAAGAATTGGGTCTTTAACTAAAGGATACATGTTGGAAGCTGGGATAAGGCAGTTCAGTCCATATGCATGGCTCAAGAGTAATGAGTTCTAGGTAGGAGTTGACCAACTACCATCCATGAGTAAAATCATTTTCCATTAATAGGGATGTAAGAAAATGACAAAAGAGGGTTTTATAGGTTTTACATGATCTGCAAAATTGAAACCATTTACCTGTTTCTTTTAAGAAAATGTTTGCTGACTTTTTGTACCTCAACTTGGCCTATTGTTTCAAATGAGTGAGGGGGTGGATAAGTTTGTCTAAGTTTGTTGGTTGGTTGGTTTTGCTATTGTTTCTTGATATTTGGTATTGGAAATCAATCGCCTTCCTTTTGTTTGAATATTTTCATTGGTAAAAATTCCTGTTTTGGAAGGCCATATTATTTTTGGCCTCCTTATTTTAATTTTTGGCTATATAGATAGACACTTATTGATAGACACTTATCTCTTTATATATAACTTTTTTCTCTTAGAGTGATATGCTGTTCACTTTCCCATGGCTATCCTCTATTTGTCCTTCCATTTCCTCTCAGTAAAGGACAGAGTTAGAGCACCTGACTATGTATTCATTTAATGGCTGCTGAGTCTATTTGCTAGGCATTCTCTACACTACCCAAATTCATCCAACTTTTAAAAATCATTTTGTTTTATTGTACTTTGTTAGTCTTTCGCCAGAATCAGAGTCTCTGAAGCCCTTCTTCCATTTGATTCTTTTCTGTACATTACTGTAATCTGACTGGGATCCATTTACCATAAAAATATGGTGGTCTCTAGCTCATTACTCCTAATAAGTGCTGAGGTGTGGAAGAAGCAATTTTGGGAAACTCTGGAAGAAAAATGGGATGTGGCCAATATAAGCTCGAGTGTTGGTAGCAGGGTTTCCTGACTGAGACCCAAGTTTGAATTCTGGATGCACATTCCCATTTTTCTTATTTATAAACTAAGGATAGTGGGCTTATCTTTGGTTTTCAGGATGACTGTGATTTTATGAAATCAGACTAACCTACCACCTTACACAGGTAATAGCACACATGAGACCATGAAGGTGGAGGTGAAGATGTAGTTGGAAATAACTGAATTGTTTACTGCTTAGACTGTATCTCTTAATAAGATTAGATTCATGGAGACTCGAGGCCTTTTCTACCAATGGTTCCCCAACTTGAATATCTCTACCCCAGAGTCACATTTTATTCCTTTGTTTATACTTAACATTTAGAAACTTTCTCTTATAGCTTCTAGATTTTTCTTGTTTGTTGTGAGAGGTGATATTAGTTCAGCTTTTATATTCTGTTGGCTATGGGCTCAGGATACAACTCATTAATTTGATCCTAGTTTTTCTTGAAATCATGACCTGGCAGTGTAACTGTGAAGACTGTGACTCACTTCTATGATACATGACCATAGGCAGTGATTAAGTAAATTATCATTACTGAAGTTCAGGCGGAGCAAGGCAATTTCCTGGCTACTGACAACACCGCTTGTCACTCACCCTAAGAAAGCTAAGAGACTATTCAAATGTCCTTACTGCAGTAACAAATACCTATAGGACCAGAAAAATAATATTCTTTCCTTTAGTAAATTGTATTATTTTTTCCTACTCATTCTAAGGATATTGCTAATACTAGAGGGAGAACGGAGAGCTTAGATTTGTAAAGTTGACTTTTGATTCTAAATAGGTCACAACTAAGACCTATAGAATATTAAGAAAATAAACACCAACCTTAGCCCATTGGACACTTGGGGCTTGGAAAGGGCTTACAAAGCATTTATTTTCTCAGTTCTCTCACCTACTTTAAGCAGCTAATTAAACTTTTACTCTAGGTAAAGTTCCCCAATATATAATATAAACATATATCTGTCTATCTCTATCTATCTATCTGTCTGTCTCTCTATCTATCTCTATCTATTGCTTTCATTAGATTAAGATTTGGGCTTTTCCTTTTCATATATTGAAGAAGTTAATTTATGTAAAGGTATTTTATAAATTATAAAAGGTATATTCTATGCCCATGTATTAATTTTCTACTACCAAAATACAGTACTTATGGTAGTACTTGATAGTTAGGTAACCGCAACAGCAGGTATTGTAGAAATGAGAATTAAATATTCATGGGAAAGAGAAAAAATATATTTTTCAATCACATATTTTATCAGATGAGTAGGATATGACAAATTATGATGTGTCATTTTATAGATGGTATTAGAAATATCATATGATTATTGTGGTCATAAATGAATAGGTTAAGCTTGGCATTGTCATAGTCTATGGACATGCGATTTCTTTTTTGTTGGAGTGGCTGGCTGGAGGAATGGGCTCAGATGGGCTTCCTCATTTCATTTCTAAGCAGGGAGGTTTTGAACTGGATTGCAATTTTATGTACTTGACTGGTTTTCTCTAGCTTCTCAAATAGGTAGAGTTTCTCAATATTTAAACATAGGCTGGCTTGGGTTGTTTGGTTTGTCTTTTGGCCTCTAGAATTCTCACCATTACCATCCTTTGAACAAGCCCAGGCTGTACTTTTGGACAACTAGACAATATCAAAATCTAGTTGCTCCAGCTGAGCTATCCTATTGGACTAGGCCCTCGTCCAATAGGTGAATTCTGCTGCTTTCAGAAAGGTCTGAACAAGCATGACCAAGAACAGGAGAAAACAGAAGACAAGGCTAGGAGAACTTCACATTCCATTTGCTGAACTAAGAACAATCAACTGGTTTACAGCATTGATTTGGGAGGTGTTTTTCTACATCACAGTACATACAGTTATGAGCGTTATCTGCCATCAATAGAAGCTAGGGTCGATGTCTATTTCTATCACTATCATAGTTACTTCATTCCTTTGATTATTTTCTTCTTTCCTATTCTTATGCTCACAGATCTCTTCCACACCGTTTCTTGGAATATTTGGGATCCATCATTTCTAAAAGTTTTGGTTAGATTTAGAGATAAATGCCTAAGCTTTTCTCCTAAAGACAGTGTGTTTCTCTGTTTTGTGGATCACAGTTCAGCATTTGGACCTGCTTCTAACAGTGTAACAGTGTTTTACACTTGTTATCTTCTTTATACTGTTCTACTATTAGAAAATTACCCTATGCTTAAGATCCTTAGGCTCATATAATTTATGGATTGATAAATTACAAAAACTCTCCTATTGCAAAAGTGTCTTACCTTGCTGAGGTATATTTAAATATCAATTCATTTTTATTTTTGAAAAATGTCAACCTTCTTAGTAAACAGTAACTTTATCAAAACAACAAGACCATGGATGAAGCTCATTCTGAAATAGTAGGTCCAACTTTCTCTTTTGTTTCTGTACCTATGGTTGCCATCCAGAGGAAATAGCCTTATCTGGGCCCACAGAGAACACCCTGGCAACAGCAGTCCTGTCTAAATCTTGCTTCCGTAATTGTGATGGTTTAGGAAGAGAGTTGCTTTGAGTCTACATTTGCATTCCTCAGAAAATGGCCCTTTTTCTCTTTTTGAAACAGGCCAAGTGATTGGACTAGATTTTTAAAAAATCACTTTCTAACAAAAGACACTTCATGCTATATTTTTTAGATTAATGAATGTAGCAAATCATTCTAATGGTAGATAGGGAAATGATTTCCACTGTATCTGGAACGGCCAAATCTGCTCAGTTTTAAATTGAAGAGGTCTAAAATTTGTCAAGATTATGAAAAGTGAGTGAGCAATGAAGATGTACAAGTTTATAAGCCATTATGGAGCACATTAATTTCTTAACATGAATATTTTTTGTGCTTCATTACTGTTGTTATGATCTGTGTGGGAAATAAGGAAAAAAGAATAAACATGGTTCAGCTTTTTATGGAATACTAGAATTTCTCTAGTTTAGCATGTTGCAAATTAATGTAATTTTATTGTTATTGCCCTCTTTGTAATCTCTGTCTTAGGCTCAAGGCATGACTGAATGTGTTCAGACATTAAATATATATCCAGGAACAATATTAGCCGAACCTGCAAAAATGGTGAACATCTGGTCTTCTAAAGGTAGACCTATAAAGAGTAAAAGGCATTTAGAAATGAGTGCTGGACAAAATTATGTAAATATAAGCACCAGTTGTGGTACCTTGAGATAAAATTTTACCCAATGAACTTGTGAGCCTTGGAAAGATAATTTCAGTGCAGAATACTTTAAGTTCTACTTGGCTTCATTTCGCTGCCTGTAAAACCTTAACAGGGGAGAGAAATAACTAAAGAACAAACTGTTTAGTTTGCAAGTTACATTTAAATACCATACAATGGGTAGCGCTTGCTTGCATAGGTAGCCTCTCTCCCTTCCTTCCTGATTGAAAGCCTACCTAAAAAATCCAACCAGCACTGAAAGATATTGGTGTAGTTAATTACTTTGTCATATGGATAGCCCAGGAGGGCCACATATTGAAAAATGCTCTGATGAAAAACAATAAAGGAAGTTGTATCCATTGTTTTCTGGTAAGAGTTACCCATGATCTTACATGATTTTTTTATTTTTTTTTGCCTGTACTTGGGTATGAATTCTGGGCCTGGACCCTATCCCTGAGCTTCTTTTGGTGTAAGTCAAGTGCTCTACCACTTGAGCAACAGCACCACTTCTGGCTTTTTAGGGGGTAGTTTGTTAGAGATAAGAGTCTTACAGGGTTTCCTTCCCAGGCTGGCTTTGAACCACAATTCTCAGATTTCAGCTTCCTGAGTAGTTGCATGATTTTTGTTTATTTTTGGTAGGTCTTGGGGCTTGAACTCTTGGCCTGGGTACTGTCCCTCACCTCTTCAGCTCAAGGCAAGCACTCTACCAATTGAGCCACAGCACCACTTTTGGTTTTCTGAGTGATTTACTGTAGATAAGAGTCTCACAGAGTTTCCTGCCCAGGCTGGCTTTGAACTACAATCCTCAGATTTCAGCCTCCTGAGTAGTTAGGATTACAGGCGTGAGCCACTGATGCCCTGCTTCATGATTGCTTTTTAATAAAGCAATAATAATTCACTACAGTTGTTTATGTATCCCAAATGAACATTTGAATAGATAGTCAAAACCTATGAGGGTGAGTAAAGACACTATTGCAATGATGGGATTTTAAATCTAGTTCTCCCAGTTAGTGATTTTTTTAAAAAGTGAAATGTGGCTTGGACCAAAGAGCAAATAAAATTTTAAGTAAATAACTTTCCTTACTATCATTGAAAAGTTCATATTCACTTAACTCACCTTCTCAGTTACACAAAAAACTTCCTGAGGATCCTAAAAGCATCAGCAGCTTGGCATAAATAAGAAAGGACTCTAGCTCTCCTACATGCCCTATTTACTTATTTTATTTACTTAGTGTCTTGGTCTCAGTTACAAGAGAACCTTCATATAAGTTCAGCAGAAAGAGTTGACATTTTTTTTCTCATTTTCGGGGAAAAGCTCAGGACCTTGAATTGTATTCCAATAAATCATTTTGTTTTATCTTTGGCCATATAGTTAATCCTGAACCAATCACTCTGTCCAGGAGTTTGAGACATTCCCATTGGTCATTCCTGAGGGACATTGTAATTAATGCCTGCTAATCTGGTAAAATTAACCCATGTTCATCTCAGCCACCAATTAAAGGATACAATGGAGAAATAAGTGCAGGCCAGTTAGAGAAATATCCAGTTTTCCTCTTCATCTTACCTGTCTCCCATTTCACGGTCTAGTAACTGAGTTTTATTCCTCTACTTCCATGATGTCAGTTTCTAACTAACATACCCAACTCTCTACTTGGCTTCTGAGTTCCATTTCCTACTTTCCTTTCCCAAGCAAACACACATCTATTTACAAACAAACCATTTGTTTTGATGTTAGTCTTAGGGCTTTGCAGTTTGGAGGATTTCTCTAGGTTCTGCTGACATTTCTTGATTGCTTACTATGCCCAATTTCTTCTTTTTGCCTGGACCATCATTCTTTGTTTATTTTAAATAAGTTTTTTTTATTGTGAAAACATTGTAAAGAAGGGTTACAATCACATGAGCAAGGTAATGAGTACATTTCTTATCCAGCATTGTTGCCTCCTTGGTTTTTCCCCTACCATCCAGTCCCTCCCACCTCCTCAACTACACCCCCCCCACTCCCATCTCCACTCCCTCCACCCTGCCTAAATTGTAAAGTTCATCTTTCTTTCTTTTTTTATTTTTTATTTATTTATTTTTTTTTTGTCGGCCGTGGGGCTTGAACTCTGGGCCTGGGCGCTGTCCCTCAGCTCTTCAGCTCAAGGCGAGCGCTCTACCACTTGAGCTACAGCGCCACTTCCGGTTTTCTGGTGGTTTATTGGAGATAGGAGTCTCACGGTCTCTCCTGCCCGGGCTGGCTTTGAACCGCGATCCTCAGATCTCAGCCTCCTGAGTAGCTAGGATTACAGGCGTGAGCCACCAGCGCCCGGCTTCTTTCTTTTTTTAAAATAAGTTTTTTATTGTGAAAATACTGTACAGAGGGGTTACAGTTACATGAGCAAGGTAAGGAGTGCATTTCTTATCAAGCATTGTTGCCTCCACGTTTTGTGCATCTCATAGTTGCAATGGGTCAGTTTGTATCCCCATTTAACCATTTTGTTTTTGGAAAGCTATTTACTTCCACAATACTCTTTAACAGTGTTTGAATTTGTGGGCGAACAGCATCTTACCGCCATGTTCATCCACACACACAACACCCTTTCCTTTCTCCTTTCCTACTCCCACTGGTTTCCTCATCCAGAGAGCTTCTTTATCATACACTTGTCCTGTATCTTTATTGTTATTAATATTATTCATTTAGGTTATTCTGAAGGTAATCCATGTGATGTTTGGCTTTCTGAACTTGGCTTATCTTGTTTGACATGATCTCCAAGTGTCATACATTTTCCTCCAAATTGCACAATCATATCTTTCTCTATAACTAAATACTCTCCATTATATTTACATATCTAATCTCATCTTGGCCTGGTCTCTGCTTCCCAGAGCACTTTTATTTATTTCAGCAGGAAGAGACACTCTATTCTGCATTTCAATGAAAACATCTAGAACTGTGACTTAATAATTGGCATTGATCTTGCTGGAATCAGGTGACTAGCCTTAAATATGAGATGATATGTACTACATTATCTTTATTTATATACCAGTTTGGGGCACCTAGATTGATTCTGTGACATGGCTATGGTTAATAGTAGTAAAATAAACATGGATGTGTATGTATCTTTATTGTATGTTAGTTTGCATTCCTTTTTATATATGCCCAAAAACGTTATAGTAAGATTGTAGATTAGTGTTATTTTAAGCTTCTTTTTTTGTTGGGCAATGTGTTTATTCTGTGTAGAATTGAAGACTCATGAGAAAAATAGAATCCATGAATGTGTCATTCTGCTTATAAAGAAGTAGGGATGATAGAGACTTTCCTTCACCCATTCCCTATTTTCCTTTCATTTGAAAACACTACATTTTATTTGGGAGTTGTTTTCCTAGAGGGATATAGTGAAATAACACACATATATTTACATACACTTTAGAAAAGATCACAGGTTGAGAACAAATGTCTTGCTACATTAACATAAGTTCTACACGGATCCATCATTCTTTCTTCCTGCAATGTCTCTATTGAAGTGAGAGTAGAGTGAGATTTCTCTGCTTCTTTGTCAGCTGTCATTCTATTCTTTCCTTCCTAGTCATTTGAAGGATAAATGCTGCTGTCATGTTTATAGAAGCACCTGCATGAATCTGACTTTTATTATTAGTGTATCATATTGACAAATTTCCCAAATATGATCATTTATATTCTTAGCAACCAGCCTGCTGGGGTAATGAAGAATAAATGTTTATGACAAAGAATGGGCTTAGCAGATGCGAACAAGAACATCATCCTTGTGTGTCTTCTTCCTGACTGTCCTGCAACTTAATTCCCTTCTCGCAACTACAGCTTAGATTCATGTCATTAGGGTGGTCATTAGAAGAGAAATGGCAGATGTGTTCTATCTCCTGTGTTGACTCAAATGATCTAGTTAGTTCCTCTTCACAGTTTCCAAAGGATTTTGACACCTGGTACAGAGTCGGAAACATCTTGGTTTGATTAGTGCTAGCTGGCATGAACTCAAGAGAGAAGCTTACTCGAATATCAACCAATTTTCCAATCAGCCAAGGCTTCATAGAAGATTTCAAAGCCTATGACAGAATTTGGTCTTGAGACTACCAATCACATGTAAGGACCACAAATGGTCGTGGAATTACACAGGCCACAGCTAAGGGGTATGTTCATGGTCCCCTGTGTATCATCGCATGGAGTGTATTTCTTCAAGGAGGAAAGCTCCACACTTACTGACTGCTCAACAAGTTTGGATACTCTTGGCTGCAGGCATTGGATGGGATATTTGCCTTCCCTACCTTATGTCTTCTTACCAATAATCTCATTAGTTAAACTGACTTTTCATAGAACTCGACCTTTATGATCAATGTCAAAAGGGGTCAGAATAATGGATGATAAATTCACAAACTCTGAAGTGCTAAGTACCTTTCACTGCCTCATTTTTTTGCTACTAATGTTTGAATGCAGGGCCAATGCTTGCTTTGGGGCTCTATGACTTGAGCCCTAAGTCTAACCCAGCTCTTTGCCTGATACTTTTAATTTTGTTATTATCTTTAAGTAGTATACAAAAGGATTTAATTTCAACATGTCAGTTTATAAATTCAATGCACCTTCAATGTTACCCTTGCTGATTATTTTGGAGAAGAAATACCATGGACTTTTCTGCCTGGACTGGTTTTGAATCATGATCCTCCAAATCTCAGCCACCTGAATAGTTGGGATTACAGGTATGAGATACCGGGCTCATTACTACACTTTCAAGATTAACTTTTGGAAAATAGCAGCAGCAGCAGAAAAAAAATATTTTTTTTCACTTTCTTCTTTTTATGTTACCCAAATGCAAAAGATGGGGATAATGTCATGGGAAAACCTGTGTCAGGGTTTAATTATACTCAGATACATATTATATTACAGCTAAATATTTTATAGAACTCTTTCTTGTTAGTGCTTCATTATGAATCTTACTCAATCTTTGCCATTATTTATAGCTTAAGAGCCAAATACAATATATGAAAATTGATAGTCCTTTGCCATGAAAATATTATCCAGAGGACGTAGACCATACTGATTTACTTTATTACATTTTTCTGTGAAAAACTCTTTTTTTCTGATTCTAACATCAGTGATAAAATTCTAAGTCCCCTTTCAGTCCATTGAGTGAAAGCTCATCTGCAAATACTCAGTGGTACAGGAGTGGTATTAGTGGGCTGAGATCATATTAACAAATCTTCACATTCAGATGCATTCTTAGAAATACAGCTAACTGCTGAGCAAGGGCTGGCTGTTTCTTCATGACTGTAAATAAGGCCTGTTTGGCAAGACATTACCGCAGGGCTCAGACCTCGTCTGTGTTCCCAGCCACAGCCATGGATGTCTGTGCTGCTCCTTCATCTAAAACACAGCACTTTAAAAAAATAGAGAGCATCAGATGGCAGAAAATGGAGCCATTTTTGAGGGATTATTATTATATTTTTTGCAATCAGCAATCTTATATAAAAGCGATCAACAGATATCTGGGTTCTCAGATAGAAGGCATCAACATTTTCTCACTGTCACTGTAGCTACAAATAAGATATAAAGGTATATTGAGCCATAATAGAGTGGAAAGAGCCAAGAAAGTATAGCCAACTAAGACTTGCTTAAACCCACTGTCCACTTATTCTCACCTATGTGAGACTGGGCATGCTGATTGATGTTGCCGAAGGTATTTCCTCACTTTTGAAATAGAAACTGCTCAGAGCTGCTCTCAAGAGGTGGGCTTGGGGCCAGCACACAGATGGGCCTCCTGAGATTGGATCTCATCCCCTATCTGCACGGCAACTATTGCTCTATTTATGGAATGACTAATTGTTCTTTCTGCCAGCGATAATATAGAATCTGGAGAAAAGGAAGGAGAGTTACACTCCAGAATGTAAATATTGGTATGAAAGTTGTAGATAACCCCCTGCAGCAATACATTTTTCTGGTTCAAAATTCACAAATTAGACTTGATAAGCATTGGATGTCTTAATTAGAAGCAATCAGGCAAAAAGCTCTAATCGTATTAAAATTAGTTTTGAAATACACTTCTTTCTTTTTCCTTTGGGACAGAGTATGGAATGATAGAAAGGAATGCAGAATGCTGGCTATGGTGCTTCATCTATAACCCTTTAAGCATGTAAACAAACACAAGCTAAGTAGTCTCTCTAAAACTCAGTTGCTTCACCTACAAAGGTGTGGGGGGGGAAATAAAGACTCTAGCGACCTCATAGATTTTAGGATTCTATGAGCTATTGGGAAATGATTTCTCCCTGTTATATAGCAGCCTCACACCATTTCTTTTGTGTCATGTGTCACATTCTCTCTGTTGTCTCCTTTGCTTTTCTAGACTTTAATGTTTGGGGGGAGGGAAGAGTGTCCTATTCAAAGTATTCTAAGAGTATCTGCCATACAGGAGGTAAGGAAATATGGCTTGAAGTGTAAAGAAAAGGAAGTTAAAAAATTTTATTCATCATTGTACAGTTAATCCATGAATCAACTCACTCATGAAAGTGTCATCTAAGTGCCAGGATTATGATGGTAGCTCAAAGTACAGCAGACTTCTGGCCTCAGCTCTTTTCAGGGAAAATATTTTGTTTTAATTGGTTCTTGTTTTTTTTTTCTGTTTTTGGTTTGTTTTTGTTTTTGTTTTCCACCCAGAACGATGTGGATATGCTAGTAACACTTAAAGTGAAGAAAGGATCATAGGGTCTTTGAAAGAAAACACTGTACTGACATTAAAATGTACCACTGTGCAGGTTTCCTCCTCCTCATGGACTGGACATGAGAACACAAATTTCTCATAGGCATAGTCTTTAAGTTTTCAAACCCCAATAGGTAATGCTGTTGTTCTAACCCTAGAGATGATTTGCTTTCAGTCTATTCAAAGTGCATTTGTAAGGAGTATTTAAAGGGGTTTTGCTGCTATATGTGAAATAAAATCAGGAGAAAGGCTTGGTATCTCTGACATCTTCTCTACAGTTCTTTTGTAATCACTCTGAGCTCTAGGAAATACAAGACTGATCAATAACATCTTTACGGCAGGGGCAAATGACCCCCAACAGAATATTTACCGCTAAGGGGAAGGCAGCACTGTGGAGCAGGAAGAATCTCCTCATGTGTTCAGATCGCTCCTCTGAGTGACAATAGTGATAACAACCTTCCAGAACCTTGGTAACCAGAGCTGAGCTATTGACCAACCAGGCCACATTTGTAACTAGGACTATGTATCAATGTTTGAACCCCTTTCTCTAATTATTTCTCTACTTAACCTTAATTCTCAAATCTATTCCCCAAAGATGGTTAAAGATAAATGGAAAGAAGTGGTCTCATGCCATGGAAGAAGTCTTTCACTCTACCCTGTTTTCTTCCTCATAAACTCCCCTATCACCCTCACTATGTTTCACATTTTGTCTGGTATGTTCTCTTGGCGATGAAAAGACCAAGGCAGACAGTGGTGCGGGCATTTTGGTAATGTGCCTATATTGAAAACTTATAAGATTTAAGGGTCTGCAGGTCACTTATTTGTCTGGATGGGTTGAAGAATGGTAAGATGAAAAGACTCCAAGATATGGAAATGAAGTGTTTCTGTTGTTGTTATTGTTTTTAATGTACTGTGTAAAGTTTCCCCCCCACACACACTTTTTTTTCCTTTTCCTTTAATTTATTCCCTGATATCACAATTTTTGATTTCGGGAAGGGGAATAACAAAATGGTGAGACAAAGGACAAAAAGTGAACCAATTCAACAGCAATAATCACAAGACACTACATTAGAAATGAACTTTACAACTGGGCGGGGGGAATGAGGGGTAATGGAAAATGGGAGAAAAATGAGAGAGGGACTAACACTGTTTGACAAGAAATGTACCCATTGTCTTACTTATGTAACCTTTGCAATATTTTTTTTAAAGGAGTATGGATTATAGAAGACTTGACATCTTCCTGAGCCTTTGCCTTGACATTGGATGTCTGGCTGGGGTGTGGGGAAGATTCTGTTTGTAAGATTCTCGGGTATTAGATAATCGGGAGGGGCAATACCCTCTTTTAACTGTTTCTTTTTTCTTTGTGGAACAATACTACTGATTGTTGTGTCTTTTCCTTAGAAGCTGGTCATAACTCAACTTTATTTGGATGTTAAAGTCATCCAGAGGGGGGAAAATCCAATTAAGGTTTTCCTTAAGATTGACATTTCCAGACTTAATTTTTGACTACATGATTACAGTTGCTTTCTTAGCGTCTCAAAATGTATTTAATGTTCCCGAAATATGGTTAGCAAATAAATGCAATGCCACATTTTGCTGTACTTTGTTCTTCTGCTTCTGAGAGAAGGAAAGCTGTGTTAACAAGTTGATTTCTTATAAATATAGACTCCAAATAGGGAAAGACCTGCACAGAAACAACTGGGTTTTGACAAGCAATTTGGTGCTAACCTTGATTCTGGAATGTATCTTCTTCATGGCTCAAAAGAAAGAAAAGCAGGAAAAAAGCCAGATCATAAACAAGAATTTAGGTCAAATCTCAAGGTCACTTTCTGCATACTGATTATTGCCTTTCCCACCTTACCAACAATAGTTCTCCCTCCTTCACTACCTACTTCTTCCCCAACCCTGCAGTGGCTTGAAAATACCTCTGGATGTGTCAGTTCTCCACAGAGAATACCCATTCTGACTATTTTGATTTTGTTTCTAGTATTTTCTTATCATTATGCTAGATTTTATGGCATGTACTATCTTCATAGACTATTGTAGAGTCATAGAAGTTGGAGCAGAAAAATATTTATGGCTGACAAGTCAGGCAATTGATGTACAGCTTTACTGAATGTCTGTTGTGATTATTGAAATGATGAAAGATGATTTTGGCTTTATCTTAGATACCTGGCCAGTGATAAAGCTGTGTGGAGTTTGGCTTTTGGTAACTATTACGGTTTCACACGTATGTCCAGTTAGAGGTCACACTGCAGATAAGGCATCTATTCACTTATTTGTATATCCATCCACTAATTTTTATGAGTTGCCTGTTGAGTTTGAGGTATGGGGCGCACCTATGCTGGACTGAGATATTGTTATAGGGTAAATGCTGGTATATAGTAGGTGATATGAAAAGTCAAATAGCTTCCTGAATCAGAGTATCTGGAATTGCCCCTCCCAGGTTCTCAATCACATTAGAATTTTACATACTCTGAAGTCACAAAACTCAAACTCCAAAATTCAGGTGCAGAAATTAAAAAAATAAGCTTGACTTTATAAATATTACAAATAATAAATACATATTTATCATTTTCATGGGTTTGAAGTAGACTGGAACCCCATATAAATGGGATGTGATTTACCAACCTGGTTCTCTGCTAGTAATAACAGAAAAGATTTGAACAATGTTTGTGGAGTTTCTTAAGCATACTTTATCCCATAACATGTTATGATCCCTCTGGGCTGCCACATTTCAACTCTTAGCTGGACTCTAAGTCAAACTATCCTTTTTGTTTGTATAACTAGACTTGAAGATAAATATTCATGATATTATATATATTCATACATAATGTTATATAGAGAGATATTTTAGTAAAATGAGAGATAACTAGCTATCTAGGTAGCTAGATGAGTTTTGATTAACATGTGAACAGGAAGGACATCTGCACAGCTCTAGAGTTCTATTCTGGAGAATATCTCAAGAAACAGTGAGTTGGAGTTTATTCTGCTATTTTTGGGTGCTTCTTGGTTTACACGTATGGAAAACAATGAGACTCTGAGCTCAGTTGGTCTGGTTGGCCTTGCCAGGAGTCTCGCAGTGGTACCAGCAGAGCCATGCTTTCCTCAAGGGTGACTAACTGAGGGCATGGAGATATAAGTGTGAGGAATCGCTGACTTCCAGTTGGTCCTTCAGACACAAGAGTCTCCACTGCATTGAATGTCACCCTCCAGCTCAGTCCTATCCCAGTTCAGCTTTGTTTTCAAGTTAATGACCTAAGTGTAGCTTTTGCTGGTGTCAAATCTGAGGTTACTACGTCATGAGCCATGAATGTGTAATAATGTCAGCCTGTTCTGCCCTCCAGATATATCAGAGCTAGGAATAAAATTTCTGTCCAAAAATTTAAGAAGCTCATTAAGGGGAGACCAATTAATTGGGACATAAATGAGAGAAAGTTTATAGGAAAAGGAACGGGCAGCTGGAGATAACATATGCTAATCCTTTAACAAGTAAATGGTTTATTGCAATTAGGGAGAAATTATAAGGCAAAGAAATGACATCTTAGCAAAAGGCTATGAACTAAGGTTAAGTACCTATTTGAGGTATATGTTTGGAATCCATTCGCTCCTGAGACATAAACATGAAAAACAGTGTCGTTATGTCCAAATGTTTTGAAATGTTAGAAAGGGTATTTAGAGAATGCCTAAGCATTCTTCAATGTAATAGGATGAACTTCAAGGAAGGAGCAGTTATGAAGACTCCTGAACAGGGCAAATGTGAAGTGAGACCCACTGAAAGAGGAAACTCCATTCTTGGCACGATTATCAGAAAGTTTCTGCATATGAGAGGGTGGGGACCTGTAATATATCAGTTATTATTCTGCATGCTACAACTGAGTACTTAGGAAATTGGTCTTATGTCTTTAATTTTAGAGGGCAAAATGAAAGCTGACTTAGCAGGAGAGATTAGCAAACAAGATTCAGAGGTACAAACGTGTCACTGGCAGAACCTGGTTTAAGGAAGCAGAGCAGAAGGACAACAGGTTTACAAAGCTGGTGTCACTGTGGGCAGATTATCAGTTTTCCAAAAGATTTTCTGACTTACGGAGGAGATAAATGAGGGGACTCTTTAAGGGGCAACTTCAAATTTCATGTGTTTGCTTACAGTTTATTATCAAGGAAAGAATACAACAGAGATTAGAAAAAGTATCTAGTTAAATTTCATCCAAGGATATGGTATGCTTGAAATTATTCATAATGATCAAAATAGGTACATGCTTTCGGCCACAATGCCTCATTCTATTAAGTAAAATACTTTTAGTGACAGAATGAGTTAAACATTAAACAAACATAGTCCCCATAAAGTAGAAAAATTTTAAAAAGCTAAGATTAGATTGAGCTCTAATATGATTTGATTCTTGGATTAAAGGATACCAACAGTACATTTAACACTTCTGCGATTAATTTTTGTTGCTCTTATTATCAACAAGAAGTCATTGTATCATGATATATGCATTAATTGTAGGATCAAGGTATATACTGTGTTTTAATTCCAGAAGTAGAAAAATCATGTCTTCCTGCGATATGCATGCTTTTATCCCTCCTCTGCCATTCTGGTATTGGCTCTGATTATATATATTTGAGTGCCATTGTAAATCTTGAAGTACTTTTTTTGGTCTGGAGGAATTAACTATGCTAAATTTCCTAGGCTTAGTTTATATTCCCCTCTCTTAAGCTGGGGTAAAATATATGTATAATCTGAACAATCAGTGATAAAAATTTAGGGGGAAAAATGAAAAAGAAATCAAACAAGCATACACATGTACTAACATTTATCTTTGGTATGAACTATCTGTAGTCAGCAAATAAAAATAAAACTGGGGATACATCTAGAACAAATCCTGACTGTGTCTTCCCATTCACTGTGAGTGAAATATGATTTTGGCCTTGCTAAAAATGGTATCACAAATAGAGCTCTTTTTCAGCAGATGACAGAAATTCAAACTGACCCTTCTATGCCATCTTTGGTCATTTCTTGCCAAGTTAAAGAGAGATTAGATGAGATGGATACAAAAATTCTAAAAACCTAGAAAATATGCAAGCCCCTGAAGCTGCAGCAGTAGGAATTGACTTGGCAAAGATTAGATACACATGGATTTGAATATGAAGATTCACAATGAGGTGAGCCTAATTTGGGGACTGGAAATTAGTTAAGTCTGGATGAGAACAATGACTTCAACTATGGAAATGAGTTTCACATCCAATGAAGGGTTAATATATTTTTCTGCATGACTCATAATTTAGTTGGCATTAGTTTGTGAGGGTTACAAGAGAGAAATTTTGTTTGAGAGGAAGAGATGACTTCTCAAAGCTATTTCACAGGTAGGGTTTTTGTTTTTGTTTTTATTTATTTTTTTGTTGGTCATGGGGCCTGAACTCTGGGCCTGGGTGCTGTCCCTCAGCTCTTCAGCTCAAGGCTAGTGATCTAACCATTTGAGCCACATGCTACTTCTGGATTTTTCTGCTGATGTGGTGCTGAGGAATTGAACCCAGGGCTTCATGCATTCAAGGCAAGCACTCTACCACTGAGCCACCTTCCCAGCCCTTGTTTTTGTTTTTAAAGGAGATATTTGAGTTCGATATTTTTAAAGTATTTATCAAGAGGTTGCAGGAATACTTGGCAACAATTTTCAAGAGCCTTAAATGATGAAATTTAGCTTGAGATGAATCAATGATGATCAATATCACAGGGAAACACAGATTCAGTATATATCAATCACAGTGTCTAATCCACATGTGCAGTGCAGGGAATTAAAAAAAAGAACGTGTATTTATTATAATGTGTCTCTATCTACCAGCAGAACTTGGAATGGGTTTCCTTAAGCCTCAGAACTAAGGCTAAACAAAGAAAAGTAAAAGTGATCATGCTAATGATCACTTTATAGCATGTAGGAACAAAGGCTTTGTTCCAGCAAGTGGCTGCTTTGTCTAGTTGTGTCATTTCATGTTCTCTCCTACTTATTGCTTTGTAAATAATGAAAAAAAATTTCCAAAAGCTAACAAATGGTAACCTTGAAGTTATGAGTTCACTAGAATATCTTGGTCTGGAGGTTTGCTCCAGAAGCTCTTAACTCTTCGTATCCATTCTTTTGTGTGCTCTGGAGGATACAGATCTGGTATTGGAATTGATTGTGTCCTCCAGAATTCTCCAAGCACAAGTCTCTACAAACTTGTGGAAAACACTGTGGCTGCTACTTTACCACTGAGCACAAAGATGGAATAGGAGCAGATGAATAAATGAAATCAAGAAGTTAGGTGAAATGAACCCCAAGATAAGGACTCAAATATTTTTTCTTTCTTGCTATTGTTTCATATTTATATTTCTTTGTTGCTTTGTATGTCCCTCCCCCACAGTATAATCCCTGTTTTCACTGTGTTTGATGTTGATCTAATCTGTGGAGGGGAAGGGAAAAAATCATTTAACTAGCGATACAGGTGGACCCATTGCAACAATGAAATATACAAGACCTTATGTCGAAAAATGAACTTTACAACTTTGGGGGTGGGGAAGATGGGAAGGGAAGGGCAGGGGAAATAAAGGAGGAGGCTACAATGCTTGATGAGAAATGTACTCATTACCTCGCCCATGTAATTGTAACCCCTCTGTACGGTATTTTTACAATAAAAAAAAGAAGTCAGGCAATGAGCAGAGGAAATAAGTCAATGACAACACAGAGATTTTCTAAATAGAATACTATTTATCTGATTACTGCTCTAGGCTGCCTGCCCAGATTTAATGAATGTGGTCCTTAGAGGTACAGAGAACCCTGAAAAGAGTATGAAAAGAATGAACATACTACAGATATAAGCAAGATGACCCATTCCAAGATGAAGCAGGGTGGTCGGTGCTTGTGGTTCTGAGTGTTTTTAATTTTCAATATCCCTCATAGCTGCAGCAAGGAAAAGCAAAGGTTTTTTTAAATTGTGAAAATACCATACAGAGTGGTTTTCAATATCCCTCATAGCTGCAGCAAGGAAAAGCAAAGGTTTTTTTAAATTGTGAAAATACCATACAGAGTGGTTACAATTACATGGGCAAGGTAATGATTACATTTCTTACCAAGCATTGTTGCCTCCTCCTTTGTTTCCCCTTCCCATCCCTTCCCATCAGTTTTGATCACTTTCTTAGTATATTCCTTCCTTCAGGCTAGGACAATGCAAATTAAAAAAAAACATGAATTTATTTATTCATGGTAAAGAGACTAAATTTTGCTAAATTAAAAAGTGTCCAGATTTTAAAGGTTGGCTTGGCCTTAACTCTTTTAAATGCATCCTCATCAAATCGGTCAATGGCCAATCATTGTTGCTTTCACCCTTTAACAGAAATAATTTAAGTTGTTCTGAGAAAGATGTATGCACATAATGTTTTGTGGTATTGTAGCTAGATAAAGCAAGCTTAAAACACAAATATGTTAGCTAAAATCACTTTAAATATACCACATATGCATTAAAAACACTATTAAACTTAGACATAATGGTCTTTCTGGAAAAATACAATGGCCCATTCTCTTGTGCAGTTCTGCTTAGTTGATTGTTTTGGATATTATTATTATTATAATCGAGATACTATCAAGAAGGAAGCCAATTAGTATCTAAAATATAACAAAATATTTTCTTTTCCTTTTACATTGTCTTGGGATGTCTTGATGTCATCTTTAAAGTATAAGATATGTTACTTTTCCACATAGGCTGACTTCAGTAAAGGCAATATACAGAAGAAGGAAGAAAGCAGATAGAGAGGTTTAACCAGAAGATGATTACTACGAAGGAGTAGCAATACCTCTAAGGAATACATGCCTTTAATCTTGCTTTCAGGGTGGGATTTCAGGCTATCATCCCTCAAACACACAGTAGGCTCCCAATAATAGTTTACTAAACAGAATCCAACTCAGCATCAAATTAAATGAGCTGGGGATGGGAAGGTGGCTCAGTGGTAGAGCGTTTGCCTTGCATGCCTGAGGCCCTGGGTTCGATTCCTCAGCACCACATAAGCAAAAAGAAAAAAAAGCCGGAAGTGGTGCTGTGGCTCAAGTGGTAGAGCATTAGCCTTGAGCTGAAGAGCTGAGGGACAGCGCTCAGGCCCAGAGTTCAGGCCCCATAACTTGAACCCCCCAAAAAATTAAATAAGGAGTTGTTAGAGCTGATTTTATATTGAAAGCCCACAAGCTGATCATAGAGAACCCAGAATGAGTCAAGATCAGATAGCACAGATGATTTCAATTTTGACCATAAGCCTTTGTCAACAGCTATAATTGCTTCAAAATTTCAGTTTTTAAAAAATAGCCAAACATAGTAAGAGCTGAAAAGTTGGGAAATGTTATATCACAATGAAATTATGACCTCCACATGAAAGGAACAAATACATAACTTCAAAATTCGTGCCTCCAACTAGCCTTTTGCTATGAAGAAATGAGACACAAACCCACTGACATATAGATATTGCTGTAAACAGGAGTTGTAATTGCTTATGACAAGTCAGTTCCCAATTAATATTCTTTCCATGTAGAAAATAAAGACACAAGGCAGAGTTGATGAGCATACCTATAAACCACAAAATTGTGTGAATATTTCACTGAGAAACGCTATCAGATGATTGAAAACACATCATCCTATCAGGTCTTTATTAACACATTGCTGACTTATGTAGTTGCCCTCTTTAAAAACAAAGTCTCAAATTTTCCAATTGTATAGATCCAGAAATTTAAGAATAGATGCAGATGGGTAAAACATCCAGATTATATATTATTAAAAGTAATTTTACCCCAGGAAATTTAATGACTTAAAAAATTGAAACAAGGGTGGCCACCAAACATTTACTGCCTTTATTTTAAATAGTTTGAATTTAAAATAACTATTTTATAGTTTGAATTCAGAGAGCATAGTCATGCTTCAATCACCATATGGTGTCCCCATTTTGATTTCTGCCTCCCATCCTAGTTTGATAACCATCTTTCAGAATTCTACCTAACAGAATTTGGATTTTTGGTAAGCCAATTTCTTGATGGTAAGAGAAATAATGGAGTCATTGGTTCAAATGGGCTTCAATGAAAATCTTGGTTTTTATCTCCTTCTGGAATTAGCCTCAGATTTCTGCACCCAGAAAAAAATGTCTAGGAATGAGGAACATTTAATCATAGGTGAGAAGATTTATATGTCATTTTTTTTTTGGTTGTGGGGCCTGAACTCTGGGCCTGGGCGCTGTCTCTCAGCTCTTCAGCTCGTTTGAGCTAGAGCTCTACCACTTGGGCCACAGCGCCAATTTTTTGGCTTTTTCTGCTTATGTGGTGCTGAGGAATTGAACCCAGGGCTTCATGCATGCAAGGCAAGCACTCTACCACTGAGCCACCTTCCCAGCCCATTATATGTCATTTAAATTATGTCTTTAAGCCTCTACTTTAGTGCCAGGTTGGTTTATTTCTTTGGGTGTACAAACAGATACAGTGGCTCATTGTACATTATATTGTATCGGAATGGCAATCTTGTTCCATGACAAGGTACACTTTCTCCCTTGATATCAAATTAGTTGATAGATCACAGGAGTGATTATCAAGGGACAAAGGTGAGATTAAGGTGTGAGTTTCCATTCTTATTTTGAACTTTTGTACAGGAACAAGGCTGCATTGTGAGATTAGTTTTGAATGTTGTTTCCTATACCACGTGACACAGGCTATAGTCACAATTTCAAGGATTTTGTAGTGCTGCTTATTTGGCTACAAAGAATTATACTGACTAAAGAAAGTCAAGGATGCTGATGGTAAGAGTTTCCCTTGAAAGTTGTTTTAGTTGTCTAGAGGTAAATATAGTTGGCTTGGGCAAACATCCCTCAACAATCTGTATGTGTTACACTAACCTGTCAACTTATGGCAATTATTTTATTTCATGTTTTAATGATATTTAATTCAGCAATAATTAATGATGAGTAAATGCTCTGCATTTTTATTATGTACTATTTTTAACAGTACATATTATTTTGTACTGTTTTTAACATTGCCTAATGAAACAACTATCTTATGTCCTGAAATGTCTGGCTGGAATGAGATACTTGCGCCATTGGTAAAACCTCACTACACTGTATCATAAAACAAAGACACAATATGGAAAGCTTTTGGGACTTCATATATTATTCTTTACTACTGCATTTCTTTCACTTATACTAAGATGATATTTAGATCAGAATAAACCATCCAGTTTATCCATGAATTAATGAGTGGAATAATTTGGACTTTATTGCGTATCTGATTGCATTATTGTAGGATCATCAAACATATTTCATTGGCAGCAGTGAAATATGTTTGCATAAATGGCAACTTAACTATATCAATATGAGAAGTGAAAACCTTCCTTATCATTGGGAGTAGAGATGTGGGAAAAGGAACCATCAGAAAAGTGGTTTAAAATATAAAAATATCAGACATGAAGAGAAGAGTGAGGAAGTATTTGAGATGATGGAAAGGTCAATCTGCAAAGCAGCTGCTAAATTTTAGGTTTTATTCCAGGTTTGTGTCTCCAAAAATTGCACTAGTAATTGCCAAGTAATCCTGAAGAGCCCAGAGAAGAATGTCATTGTACATCCTAAGTATGGATGAGCACAATTCTTGGTGTAAGTAGCCTTTGCTTAGAATCTGAGAAAAAATACAATTATATTTATATTACCTATGTGTATTTGTAGGTGTCAGTGACTTGAACCTGTCCTGCATATTTGCTATCTGATTATTAATTCCAGGATATTTTAAGGAAAAAAATAAACTCAGAAAGGGACCAAATCTCTTTTACATTGGCAATTTGGGTTAAAATGAATAAATCCCCTCAGGGTTCAATGTCATTATTTTAATTAAGGTTGCAATAATCTTTCTTGAGAGGAAAAGAGGGCAAATTAATGACAGTTTATTTGGGAAGTCCAAATGTGTGAAGAATCACATATTCTATATTCTTACAAAGGTCAAAGAGTGGCCAGCTTCATCAAGGTAAGGCCTTTACTTTTCTGTTGTGATATCGATGACAGTAAAGCAAGATGTTTCTCGTAAATGCTGGCTCTTTAGAGGCAGGGTTTTCTTGTTTTCATAACAAACGATCATTTAGCACTTTTTTTTTTGCTGGTTATGGGGCCTGAACTCTGGGCCTGGGCACTGTCCCTCAGCTCTTCAGCTCAAGGCTAGTGCTCTACCACTTGAGCCACAGCACCACTTCTGGCTTTTTCTGCTATGTGGTGCTGAGGAACCAAACTCAGGGCACTCTACCACTGAGCCGCCTTCCGAGCCCCTCAGCACTTTTGAAGCTAAGTTCCATGTAGAATTCTTTGAGGGTGAACAGAATTTTCAAATACATGAAGAAGCTGGAATCAACATCAGCTATTTCTGGTGTATGCCAAGGCTTGGCTGGATCATAGTTGTTTATATCCAGGAAGCTGGTGGGATGCCTGGATTACCAGCTCTTTATGTTAGTCAGAGCTCAGCTGGCTGGCAAAATATTCCTTCCAGCCACTAATGCGGAAGCCAACTGAGAAAATAGCCTTCACCGAGCCAGGAAAACTCATTTCTGATGACCTTTTCCTCTGTGGTTATGCATTCTTGTTTCGGCTGCAGTTGGGTGTTCATTTATCCAAAATTCATAAAAGAAAATCTGTGTTCACAAAGCATCTGAATTGGACTCGGTGGTGGCACTAGAGATGCCAAAGTTAACCATTTATAGTCCTTTCCCTCCAAATGTTAATGGTCCTCAAGTGGAGACAGACAGGAGATAGGCTGTTGGTAGCAGTTGCAATAAATGTGTATCTTTGTATAATCACTGCACACGTTAACTTCTAATATTATCTTTGTTTTACAGATAAAGAACGCAGAAGAAAGTAACTGCTAGACACAATGTTCAAGCCCATCCTGTTTTCAAAAGATCTGTTTTTGACCAAGGCTCACCAACAAGGATGGAAGAGACGGGAATTGAGATAAGGAGGCAAATGCTAATAGTTTTTCACATCTGCATGATATGGGTATATGGAAAGTAAGTACAAATTCACATAATGCTTATTTTCGAAAGGTAATATTTTAGTCAACTTTCTATCACTGTAAAAATATCTGAGCTGAACCTCTTACAATGACAAAGGTTTATTTTTAATCCATTTTGGGGGTTCTATTTCATGGTCTATTGACCCCCATGGTGCTGGTCAGTGGTGAAGTTGCATATCTGTGTGGGAGCAAATGACAGAGCAAAACCATTTTCATAATCACAAGCCATGGAGCAAAGGAAGTAGTATAGGGCTGGGGTTCCACAGCCCCCTTCAAGGCCATACCTCAACAACCAAAGGATGGCTCATTGTGTCCCATTTAACCTATTAACACATACTCACATATTAACACATATTCAGCATCCAAACCGTAGCAGGTAGGGAAATCATCTTACCTTTAAAGACTCCTATGTTTTGCATTTTGTTTCTTTGACTGCACTCTCCTGTTAGTTACTATCCCTAAAATTTTGAGGTCCTTTGCATATTTGACTATATTATGCTACTGAAATAGAGAACTTATCTTTTTGGGAAGACTGAAGAGGAATTTAAGAATAAGGAAGATCCTATATCAATCGAGCTTGACATGGCTTATAAGAAGCTACAACTTTAGCTTAATGATTCTTTTTACTAATCACTTCTGTTGTCTACATTGATGCAAAGAAAGGAGTTCTTTCTGATCCCATGAGAAGCTTGGATCTGATAATGTTTAGCTCCAAAGATAAGACCTTGGTTTTCTATTATATTTGATACAGTATTTATTAGAGGTATTAAATGTTGAGTCTGGAGGATACAGAACACAGAAAGACTTTCTCTGATCAAAGGAACATTTATCTATCTATCTATCTATCTATCTATCTATCTATCTATCTATCTATCTATCTATCTATCTATCTATCTATCTATCTATCTATCTATCTATCTATCTATCTATCTATCTATTCTCCTTCACCACAAAGTTTTCGAACTGTCTCTTGTCGTGGTGTGTCTTTAACAGTGTGAGGGATAAAGTGCTGTGGGGAAAGGGATTTAACATGGACTAAAATCTACTAGTGTGAAAGACCTACATAATGGAAAAATAATGAGATGCACCATTCAATATTCATGAGTTTCTTGCCATATTTTGATTAAAATTAGCAAATGTATGACCTGACAGAATGACAACTGGATGAAACTTAAAAAGTCCTGAACTCAACCTTAATTCTTGCGCTTAGTTTGTTGAGCAAATTAGGATAAAAACAAAAACATTCTTTAGTAACCCTATAAATCATCCTCTCACTTTAAGCCATTACCAATTTCCAAGCAACTCTGCACACAGAAAAGTAACCACGAGAAAGCAAAGTTATGGCTGCAGTGACCTCAACCTTTCTGATTTGTAAAAATCCTTATTTAAATAATCACTTTGGAGACAGCTTCGTGTGAAGTAAGGCAACAACACTGTTGGTTAATCAATGGCTCCGAGTCATGATAGGATTTAATTAACTGCGCATTCACATGCCCTTGGAAAGTGTAGTTTCCAAGACCTAAGCCCCCAGCCTGTGACTCTGCTGTCCTAGAGTGCTGTTATCCCATGACGTCTTGTGACACAATATAACAGCTGTCAGCACCCCAGGAAGACCCGGATCACCTGGCCCAGATCCAAACACCCTCAGCACAGACAGTGAATTCCGGAAGGTACTGATATCCTTTGGGGAATACGCAAAGGCATGAATGGACCATGGAGGAACGGTTCGGATCACAGAAGACGTGACAGTCAGCCCTTGCCTGGATATCGGTTTCTCACAGACTTGGACAGTCTCAACTCCAGGGTAACCCCTTGAACTAGTTAAGTTTCCCCAGAAGCAGACATTGATGTTTCAAATTTCTAAGGATTCATAGGAGTGGCAAGCCCGCGTTGGAGAGTTACCCAATAGTCTGTACTGAAGGTGAAAATGCACGTATCCTAAGACAGAAAATCCCACAGCTCTGTTCACACAGGCAGAGGCGTGGCCAGGACGTTTATGCAGCACTGCAGGGGATGGAGAAATACTGATTCCTGCGAAGCTGAGAATAAATAAATACATCATGGTTTTAAACAATTAGATAATTCCCTGAAGCAAGGGGAAATAATTGACTTATTAACATGAACATGTTTTGCATTAATTAATATATTAACACTAATATATTTCTAATTAACTAGTATAATAATATGAGTATATTTCTCAGATATATTCGCGAAGGGAAAAATGAAGTTACAGGAGAATACAGTATCAAAGGGCTACATGAAGTTCAGAAACGAGGTTTTATCTCCTGACATTGAAAGATAAGCATCAAGATCAGAACAGGATGGTTAGATAGCAAATGAGACAAGGGAGGGAGTATTATAGGTATCTTATATGAATTTATGTATTAGTTTGTATTCATTTTCTATGCTAATCTGAAATGTGTCATGATATAATTTAAAACTTAGAAGATAAAATTGTACACATTTATTCAGCCACTCATCTTTTTATTCATGTATGCTTTTATTTAATAAACTATATTGAGATTCTCCTAGATTTTGCCAAGTTCCCTTCTAGAGACCATGGAAAAATAAGAACATTGGGGTACAGTTCTTATCTTTGAAAAGCTACCACTCTAGTTAATCAAGTATACACAGAAATTTTATGACCACAAGGGTAGAACTTGATCAGGTAGAACATGTATTTAAACAATGAGATAAACACCATGTTGAACTTTACAAAGTCTATTGCAAAGTTTCATAGGAGCACTAGCAATAATCAACTTATTGGATTCTTTAATCTTTTCTCCCTGCCCAAGGTTTTAGTTATATTCACCACTGTGATATATATAACTTTTTTTTAACAACAGTGACCTGAAGGGTCACACAGAGTGAATTTTATTCGGTGGTATAATTTTTAATGTGCTACAACATTCCTCATAGAGATGTCACAGTGAGTGGCATTGTATAAATCAATCATGCATTATGTATTTGGAGAGTTTTATGACTATTTTTTGCTGAGTTTATTTAACAACATATTGACTCAAGAACACATCAAGAGCTACTGTAGCAAGAACACCCAGGGAAATATGATAGGAGGATTATTTTCCCCAATTGAAAACTACTTGAATAGGGTGTGGAAAGGATTATTGAGGAAAACCTGGGTCATCTACAAGTTCCTGAAATGCTCTAAAATATAGTTGGCTTTGTTTTAAAAAAAAAATGAGAGCTGTCGGGGATGGGAAGGTGGCTCAGGGGAAGAGTGTTTGCCTTGTATGCACGAGGCTCTGGGTTTGATTCCTCAACACTACATAAGCAGAAGAAGCTGGAAGTGGCACTGTGGCTAAAGTGGTAGAGCGCTAGCCTTGAGCTGAAGAGCTGAGGGACAGTGCCCAGGCCCAGAGTTCAGGCCCCATGACTGGGAAAAAAAAGGGAGAGAGAGAGAGAGAGAGAGAGAGAGAGAGAGAGAGAGAGAGAGAGAGAGAGAGAGAGAGAGAGAGAGAGAGAGAGAGAGAGAGAGAGAGAGAGAGAGAGAGAGAAAGCTGTCATTAACTGTCAGCAGAGGTGACTTCATCCATAAATACTCTACTAAGTGCTATGTGTGTGTTTGAGTGTTGTGTGTGTGTGTGTGTGTGTGTGTGTGTAATTTTAGTTACTACATAGAATGGCTTTAAAAATAAAAGGTCACCTACAGTCACTCTTTTTAGGAGGAGAGTATTATTTTACTCAATCCTGAAATGTGCTTGAGATTCAAAATATCCCCAAACTAGAAAAATTCAAAGTCAATCTTAGAGTCCTCTCTGTTTTTTATGACTTTCAAATTCAGTGCCTTTTATGCCTTAATTTCTCCAGTGTGTAAATATTTAGTTCACGGTTTCAGTATTTATTTTACTTACAACTTTACTATGTACTGTCATTTTAATGGAAATGAATCAGGCAGTATGGACTCTATTTTTCAGGGGAGAAAAATTAAGGCTTAGACATAATTTTTGCAAGCCATTATCATATGGCCTTCTGCAGGCAGAGTTCAGAAGAAAGGAGTCGGCTCCGAGCCGCATGCTCTCCTGCTTCTAGATCCTTTGTATCAAGGTTTTCTTAAATTAGAAGTTGCTGCCTTTCAAGGCTTCTCTACACTTTCAAACCACATAAAGCATTTACTACTTGACTTCATAAACTATTCAAGCTAATAGAGAATTTGGAGATTGTTTGGCTTGAGGTTTTCTGCAGTGAGTATGATGCGTGTGGCTCTTCTGGGCTTGTATTTAGTTCATCTTTCTCAGAGAGAAGCACATGGTTGTTTTGTCAGACTTCTTGGTGCTTAGGTATATGAAAGGAAGGTTTCTGAGGAGATAGTGTATGCATTTTGACTCAAACACTTTTGGGGGTAGAATGTCTTTAAAGAAGATTTGTTATACTGAGTTAAGAAATGTATTTTGAGAACTAGAGGTTTGTTCAAACACTGAGCTTTCAGAAATTAAAAATGCTTATGCAAACCACACCCACAGCAAAACAAGAATATTACCCCAGGAAGGCATTATCTTTTTTCTTTTCTCACTGAACCCACATTTCTTTAAATTGTATCTGCTACCTTCCATCTGACAGCATTGATGATTTATGTCTAGTTTTATTTGCTCAATAATATGTTGCTGCAAAATTTTCATTCTTACTATTGAATGATATCAAAGCAGGATATCATACACTTCTGACAGGCATTTGAGTAGTTTGCGTGTTTGTTTTGATTTTTTAAAATTTCCTATGATGATACACAGTATGTTAAACATTCTGCTTTGTATTTGGTGAACATTGGATTCATTTGAAATATACACCCAGGAATAAATTTCTAGGTGATAAGGGATTCATATTTTATATTGGAAATATCATAGGGTTAGCCAGCTTTCACTCTCAAATACTTCAGATGATCATTTACAAAGAGAAAAGCTTTGAGAGATATAAATATCTGACTGTCTAGCCCCACTACTTCAGATCCTGTAAAGAGGAAGCAGCTCATGGTAGAAAGTTCTAGAAGAAAGCCTCAGTTGGGCTTGACAGGCACACAAGTAACCCAGATCTCTATCTCATCCATTCTGCAACAACCTTGTCTAAGCATAGTCTCAGTACACAAGAAGGGACACAAGGGCACAAGTAGAAATGCCCAAGTGCCTATTGGACAAGTCTGCTTGTATAACATTTGAATTCACTACCAAAAAAATAAGTCACACATCAATCAAGAGTTGAAGGGCAAAACGTTCATACTGTGCTTCTTGCAAAAGATATTAGCACAGGCAGAATAAAGAGACAAGGTTGGTGATGCTATTGATCTACTGTGATTTTCCAAACTAAACATATCAACTTATACTGTCTTAAGTATTGTCTGGAAGTTATCATGTTTCCAAATTCTTTCCAAAGGTTATTTCCTTTTAATTCAAAAATGTTTTTCTGGGGCTGAGGAGATAGCTCTGTGGAGGAATTCTTGAGCAGTGAGCTTGAGGCCCAAGGATTGATTTCCAGCACAGAAAAATTGTGTACATTTTCCTGCTCCTTTCTTTCTTCCATTAGCTATATGGAAATACCTTATATTACAATTTTATTTCCATTTGCTGCTTGTCACAGATTTAGCAAATGTAGATACGTGCTTTTATGAAATTCCCATGAACAGTAGTTTTGTTTTTGTTGTTCATTTTGGGGTGGAGGGAGAAAGGGGTTGTTTTTCATTGAATTATGTGTCTTTGTTTATTCATAGGGATGTTTGTCACTGCATAGAAGTTCTTGTAAACATTTAAATTCACATTTATTTAAATAATTACTTCTCTTTTTCTCCATCTGTATCTCTCTCTCTCTGTCTCTCTCGCTCTCCCTCTCTGTCTCTGTCTCTGTCTCTCTCTGTCTGTTTCTCTCTCTCTGTCTCCCTCTTAATCTCTGCTCACTCTTCATCCTCTTAATGGAATCTTTCATGAAAAGCTATTGGGCCTGTGTTAGTCATTGTCTATCCATGTACTAAATCCTGTAATGGGAGGTCATGTAAGTTTGAGTAGAAAAGAAGATTCTTTCCTTATCAAGTGTTGAGATTAAGCAGGATGTGCTCAGGAGAAGAAACATAAAACCAAACATAAGCTATAGCAACCAGATTAGAGAAAGAGCTCTGGATGTTCTAACTTGGAATTCTAGCTTTCTATGAAAAAGCTGGATTAACTTGTATAACTGATTTTTTCCCCTCCTCAGCTTCAATTTCCTTCAGGAGGACTTTTTGTGTCATTCCTCAGAGCTAGCACAATGTGAAGCAAAAACAATTGTTTTTCTGTTTAAAGACTATATCAGCCAGAGAGAAAAACTTTCCATATAAAAGAAAACAAACAACAAAAATGCAAAATAACCCCTAGCTAGTGTGGAAGGACATTATTGGCATTATTCTTTAATAGTTCAGAAAAATTTAGAAGCATACAATAAGCTGTATGGAACTAATTTGCATGTTTTCACTCTTAGTTACAATTTTCCAAAAAGTGACATTTAATCCATTGAAGTGCTCCAAGCTTTTTTTTGAACTTCTGTACATCTGTTTCAGATGTTACAGGGAAGGGAGAGGAAAACCCCTGGAGAAATATTGTGAAGAATTTTACATAATGACAATCTGTCAGGGAAGACCACTCATAGTAAGGGGGGTGGAATCTGCTTAAAATTGCCAGAAGTCCTTGCACAATGCACACATGCAGAAGAGAATTTAAACCCTGAGCTCGAAGAAATGAAACTCCAAGTTCCTGCATAGCCGCTTCACCCCCAGGGTCTGTGATTTCTTTTAGCAGCAGTTTCAGTCATATTTTTTAATTGATAAGGTTTTTATTGTGAAAATACGGTACAGAGGGGTTACAATTACATGAACAAGGTAATGAGTACATTTCTTATCAAGCATTGTTGCCTCCTCCTTTGTTTCCCCTTACCACCCTGCCCTCCCATCTCCACGGCCGCATCCCCCCCCCAACCCTGTCAAAGTTGTAAAGTTCGTTTTTCGACATAACGTCCTGTTCATCTCATTGTTGCAATTGGTTCACCTGTATCCCTATTTATTTGTTTTGGGGTCATGGGGCCTGAACTCTGGGCCTGGGCGCTGTCCCTCAGCTCTTCACTTCAAGGCTAGCGCTCTACCACTTGAGCCACAGCACCACTTCCGGCTTTTTTCCCCCCTGCTTATGTGGTGCTGAGGAATCAAACCCAGGGTCTCATGCAAGGCAAGCGCTCTACCACTGAGCTACCTTCCCAGCCCCTGTATCCCTATTTAAACAATTTGTTTTTTCCCTTCCCCTCCACAAATTATACCAACATCAAATACAGTGAAAACAGGGGTGATACCGTGGGGGAGGGACATACAAAGCAACAAAAAAATCATCTTATAAATATGTTAGAAACAATCACAAGAAAGAAAAAAAATTTGAGTCCTTATCTTGGGGTTCATTTCGCCTAACATCAACTTATCTGACCTGTTCTGCTTGCCTTAGACATATACTAGTTATTGCAAATAAGGGAAACCATGGGACCTATATTTCTTTGGGCCTGGATTACTTCACTAAATATAATTTTTTCCAAGTCTTTCCATTTCCTAACAAATGATGCAATGTCATTGTTTCTGATGGAGGCATAGAATTCCATTGTGTATATATACCACATTTTCTTGGTCCATTCATCTACTGAGGGGCATCTGGGTTGGTTCCATATCTTAGCTATGGTAAATAATGCTACAATAAACATAGTTGTGCTGGTAGCTTTAGTATGGCCTTGTTTGTGATCATTTGGGTAAATGCCCAAAAGTGGGATTGCTGGGTCATATGGAAGCTCTATGTGGAGTCTTTTGAGGAACCTCCATACTACTTTCCAAAGTAGTTGAACAAGTTTACATTTCCACCAACAATGCAGTAGGCTTCCCTTGTGTCTACATCCCCTCCAACATCTGTTGTTGTTAGAGTTCTTGATTATAGCCATTCTAACTGGAATGAGGTGGTATCTCAGTGTTGTTTTGATTTAAATCAAAACAGAGCTTAGAAAGTGGAAAATCCTCCCATGCTCCTGGATTAGAAGGATCAACATCATGAAAATGTCAATACTTCCCAAGGCTATCTACAAATTCAATGCGATACCTATCAATATTCCAACCTCATTCTTCAAGGAAATAGAAGAGGCAATCCAAAAATTCATATGGAACAATAAAAGACCTCAAATAGCAAAAATGATACTTAACAGAATGGACAGTGCTGGAGGAAAAACAATACCAAATTTCAAACTCTACCACAAAGCCATCATAATCAAAACAGTTTGGTACTGGCATAAGAACAGACCTCAGGACCAATGGAATAGAATTGAAAACCCAGAAACAAACCCAGAGACCTATAGCCATCTAATCTTTGATAAGGGAGCTAAAAAAAATAGAATGGAATAAAGACAGCTTCTTCAGTAAATGGTGCTGGCAAAATTGGTTTATCACCTGTAGAAAATTAAAGCTAGATCCTTATATATCACCCTGTACCAGAATCAACTCCAAATGGATCAAAGACCTTGGAGTCAAAGCAGACACCCTGAAAACATTTCAGGATGGAATAGGAGAAACCCTAGGTCTCCTTTGCACAGGCCCAAATTTTCTTAATAGAGACACAGAAACACAACAAATCCAAGAAAGATTGGACAAATGGGATTGCAGGAAGTTTTAGAGCTTCTGCATGGCAAAGGACATAGCTAGCAAGATCAGTAGAAATCCCACGGATTGGGAGATCTTCACTAGCCATACAAACGGACAAGGGTCTCATATCTAAAATATACCTGGAACTCAAAAAGTTAAATCCCTCAACAACAACTCGTCAAAGAAACAACTGCCCAATAAATAAGTGGGCTAAAGACTTACTGAGAAACTTCTCTGAAGAAGAAAGAAAGATAGCCAATAGACACATGAAGAAATGCTTAACCTCCCTAGCAATAAAAGAAATGCAAATTAACGTCATATTTGAATGAAATCAGTATTCAATCTAGAATGCTCTGCAGGAAGACCTGAACGAGAGGAAAACCAGTCTTCAATGACCTAGGGTTTGATCCTTCATATCTCTGAGAGATTTATAGGAAATTTGCCAATGGATTAGAACATGAATTTTTTTTTATTTAAGGCCACTCTAATTATTTGGATTCGGTTTCTTGAGTTATCTATAAACTAGAAATTAAGTATATTTGAAAAGATTTCTATTGTTGAAATTTGCTACTTTAGGGAATAATTAAACACGTGATATGTGTGGTGAGGTGAATAAGTTCTTCATAAGTGTCTCCGTGCTGATATCTGGAACCTTTCACTGTTGGGAGCCGACAGTAAAGTTTAAAGGTCATCTTGACCCTGGTGCTCACTTGAAGGCATGTACAAGGAACTGGCTTACTTAAAAACACCAGGTGGTTGAACAAGTTTACATTCCCACCAACAATGAAGTAAGGTTCCTTTCTGTCCACATCCCCTCCAGCATCTGTTGTTGTTAGAGTTCTTGATTTTTGCTGTTCTAACTGGAGTGAGGTGATATCTCAATGTTGTTTTGATTTGCATTTCTTTTATGGCTAGGGATGTTGAACATTTCTTCATGTGTCTATTGGCCATCCTTCTTTCTTCTTCAGAGAAGCTTCTCTTTAAGTCTTTCGCCCACTTATTTATTGGGCAGTTGTTTCTTTGAGGATTTGTTGTTGGGTGGTTTAATTTTTTGAGTTCCAAGTATATTTTAGATATGAGACCCTTGTCCGTTGTATGGCTAGTAAAGATCTTCTCCCAATCGGTGGGCTTTCTATTGATCTTGCTAGCTATGTCATTTGCTCTGCAATCTTATGCAATCCCATTTGTCCAACCTTTCTTTGATTTGTTGTGCTTCCGGGTCTCTATTCCCAAAATTTTGGCCTGAGCCAAGGAGACCTAGGGTTTCTCCTATTCCATCCTGTAATGTTTTCAGAGTGTCTGCTTTGAGTTCAAGGTCTTTGATCCATTTGGAGTTGATTCTGGTGCAGGGTGATATATAAGGATCTAGCTTTAGTTTTCTCAACCACTTTGGAAAGCAGTATGGAGGTTCCTCAAAAGACTTCACATAGATCTCCCCTATGATCCAGCAATCCCACTTTTGGGCATTTACCCAAATGTTTACAAACAAGACCACACTAAAGCTACCAGCACAACTATGTTTATTGCAGCATTATTTACCATAGCTAAGATATGGAACCAACCCAGATGCCCCTCAGTAGATGAATGGATCAAGAAAATGTGGTATATATACACAATGGAATTCTATGCCTCCATCAGAAAGAATGACATTTCCCCATTTGTTAGGAAATGGAAAGGTTTGGAAAAAATTATATGAAGTGAAGTAAGCCAGGCCCAAAGAAGCATAGGTCCCATGGTTTCCCTTATTTGCAGTATCTAGTATAGGTATGAGTCAAGCGGAAAAGGTCAGATAATGTGATGTTAGGAAAATGAACCCTTAAATATGTATTTTAATGTTTTCGTTTCTTTCATGCATGTGTTTCTAATGCATTTATAAGATTATTTCTTTGTTGCTTTGTATGTCCCTCCCCCACAGTGTAACCCCCGCTTTCACTATATTTGATGTCAGTATAACATGTGGAGGAGATGGGGACAAACAAGTCGTTTAAGGATTCAGGTGGACCTGTTGCAACAATGAGAAGTACAAAATGTCATGTCAAAACCAGCATTACAATGTCCGTGTGTGTGTGGGGAGGGGGGTATAATTGGGTGGGGAGAGGGGAGAGGCTGGGAAGGGAGGTGAAGGGTAAACAAAGGAGGAGGCTGCAATGCTTGGTAAGAAATGTATGCATTATCCTGCCCATGTAATTGTAGCCCCTCTGTACAGTATGTTCTCAAATAAAATAAAATTAAATAAAAAAAAAAAACACCAGGTGCCCTGGATTGCTTTGCTATGTCTGCAGAGTTTGTTTTACTTTCTACCAGTTGACCTTGTCTTGTTTTTACTGCACTCTGTTTTTACTGAAATTTTCCTTGTTTTTCTGGACTATTGTAACCTAATGTTACCTCTTGACTTCTAATAGTATATATTAGGGAAAATTAAAAATAAACGGGGCTGCAGCCTTGAGCTGCAGACCTCCCGACCCCATCCTTTGTTTTATGGCTTTCTTTTTCCGCATTCTTGCCCCCTAATTCAGGCTTCCCTTTCCTTGCCAGCAGGCTCTGGCATGCCAACAGGGTAACATACATGGAAAAGAAACTTTGTCATGGATGTATTTTAGAATTTTTAGATGGGCAAGGTTTTCTACGTTGTTTTCATGGCTTTTACAGACATTTGAGAGAAATGGTTTAAAGGAGAATAGTTCATTTTTCTCTTGCCCATATTTTCAGAAGTTTTTCGAAGGTAAGTGTGAAAGTTGGAACAAATATATATCCACCACTGATATTTAATAATTTTTAATTGTACTTGTATATGTATTTATCAATCTATCAATTTATACCATTTTGCTTTATTTCTAAGCAAATTACTGATACCTGACATACTTGTACAATTAAGTTGCATCGGTTTCTTAAATGCATATGATTAACTAGAGACTCATGCTTTACAGTTCTTTTTGTGAAATAAAATATGTGTAAAATAAGTTTCAAAGAACAAAGACAGTTTTGGCAAAGGGTGGACAGGAAAAGAAATAACAAAAGATAGAAGCAAAAATATAATGATTTTCTTTTATGCCAAAGCAGAGTTTAGACATACTCCATGAAACCTATATGACATTGTGGTTATATTGTCTCATGTTCATCCTTAGAAAATGTCTTCAAAGGATGTCAGCACAGACCTTGGATGGTTTCAAGAAGTGTGCAGGTATGTTCATCATAAAGGTCTTTGCTTTTCTTAAACTTCAGGGTGTTTTCACCATCTTTCTCTTTCAAAAAGCTACAGTTAGAGGGGAAAACATGGGTGAAGAGCAATTCATGAGACACTATTCCTTTTCCTATTTTTTAAAAATTAGCTACTATTTTGAAATGGTTAAGTGCATAATAGGGAAATAACATTACAAAAACATGTAGAAGAAAAATATTATAATTTCATTATACAAAGATGAGTGTCATCTTGTATACTTATCTCTAGTTCTATATAAATGCATATCAAACAATGAATTTTGATATACAAATATATACAATAATTCATTTATCTACAGAGAACTTTCTTAAAGAAAAAAATAACACTTAAATTATTATTATCATTTTGGTTAATTCTTTGAATTCTTTGAATCTTATTAATAAGATAATATATGACAATTTGCTATTCTTGGTAATATAATACATTAGTAATATATTTTAGCATTTCAATTAACATATTATTAATGACAACTGGTATTTAACATTTCCTTGTACATATGATTTTGGATAGTAATCTACTTAATATGCCTTTCAAATTAGTGTTAGGATCTCCTGAAGTATTTAGTAAATAACATTCTCATGTATATTTTAAATATGTCATCAAAATTTAAATATGTTATCAAAATTTAATGTTATCAAAATTAAAAAGTCTTTTATGTTGGTATAAAGAAATGCTTCTTTTTGTTGATGTATTTATTTTACTAGTGGAGAGTTATAGAATCATTCTCACTAAAGTCAATATCTGTAGCATGAAAATTTAAAGTTTACCTGTCCCTATCCACAATCTTATTGTAGAATGAATTTCCATAGAGTAGAGTCAGAGTTTGATTGTTTTTAGTTTTCAATCAGGCATACCTGTTTCACAATTTGAAGTTCTCTCTCTCCAACATTTAAAGAGGTTTATGTTCTTGCATGCCAAGCAGTAAATCTACAGGAAAACTGCCTGTAAAGTCCCTTTCAAGGTGCTTAGTGAGCTAGGCTTCAAGAAATAGAAAATTTGACCTATATTGATTTTATGTCCTTTGTGAAATAGGCAGTTTGGGCTTGATTAATGAGCATTTCCCACTTCATTTATGTCCACAATCTCTGCAGTTGACATCTGAAAATTCTCACACATTGTTCCAAAGTAAATTATGTTGAATGCATGGTCTGATTGTAATGTCTTTTTCCTTGAATAGTCCAGGGTTGTGCACTTGGCCATGCAGACAATAGCTAGCTTTGGAAAGAAGCAAAGGGAATAAAAAACAAATAAAATTAAGCAAAGCAAAACCAATCTAAAACAGGATGTGATTTGTATCATAGACCACAGCTCTCTTTCAATACTTTTGAACTTGGTTGTTCTTGGGTGATGGTCCTCTTTAATGCCTTTATTTTTTCACATTTAAGATACATAAGAGAAATTGTACCACTGTGGCGTCTCCATTCTAATAGGTGAGTAGGGCAACATTATTACTACAAGAGTAAAGTTGCATCTTATGTTCTGTAAAGCTAGGTTCCAACATCCACACTAATGCTGAGAGAGAACTTCAGAATTTTAAGGAACCATAGAAATATGTTAATAAGCATGTTTCTGACAAAAGGTATTCATAGAATTATTTGGCAATGATTCTTTTTTTCTTCCAGAATGTGCATTATATTTTTTAATTAATTTTTATTTTTTTATTGTGAAAATACTGTACAGAGGGGTTACAATTACATGGGCAAGATAATGAGTACATTTCTTATCAAGCATTGCAGCCTCCTCCTTTGTTTCCCCTTCCCATCCCTTCTCAGCCTCCCCCTGCACCCCCACCCAATCCTCCCCCCCCACCAAAGTTGTAAAGTTTGTTTTCGACATGACAACTGGTACTTCTCATTGTTGCAAAATGTGCATTATATTTCCTAGAACAGAGATTTACATGCACTTTCTAGAAATGAGCAGATATTTAGTGTTTTACACTTTTTAGGGTATGTGTATTCTATAACAATGATTCTTCTGTGCTATTCCATGCACAGACATCAATAATACATATATAAAACAAACAGACATGCCTCTGTTTCTCTAAAACTTTGCATAAAGAGATGGTGGCCTAGATTTGGTCATGGGATATAGCTTACTGACTTGGGTGCTACATGAGTAATAGTCTGATGTACTCATGATTTAATTCTGATGGAAAAGTAGGAACGATTCATTTTCAAAGGGTGACCACAGAAACCATGCTCTCTCTATGATCTACCTTGCACTGAAAAATGAAAATGCCAGTAGACATGAAATAGAAAATACATTCCTAAATGAAAATGAATTATAATCTGCAGTAGAAAATTCACAAATTATTCAGGTTGTTAAAATTAGCGAAGACTTTTAAAATGACCTAAAATTACTATTAAATAAACTAAAAATATACTAGAAATGATGGATTCATAGGTAAAGAGATCAAGAGTTTGAAAGTACATAGAAACATGAAGGATCATGTTTAATGAATCAATATTTAATCAATATTAAATGAAACAATAGGTGCAGTAAATAATAAAAATAAAGACAGACAAAGGAAGACCTAGACTAAGTAAGACATGGAAGGAAAAAAGTCAATGACCTATCAGGTGGTATCAAACATATTTACATTCTTAAGACTCAAATCTAAGAAGAACAAAGCAGACATTTATTGTTATTTGCATTTGCAGAAATTGAATAAAGAACAGGACCTCTGGAATTCAGGAAGCTTAATTTGACAAGGAAGATTAATCAACAGATGAACAGAAAAGTTTCCAGGTCCAATTCTAAGCACTAAAGATGAAAGAAAGTCTTTTTTAAATTTAATTTATTTATTTTTATTGTGAGAATACCATACAGACGAGTCACAATTACTTGGGCAAGATAACGAGTGCATTTCTTTTTTCTTTTTTTGGGGGGGTCCGGTCGTGGGCCTGAACTCTGGGCCTGGGCACTGTCCCTCAGCTCTTCAGCTCAAGGCTAGTACTCTACCACTTGAGCCACAGCGCCACTTCCGGCTTTTTTCTTTTTGCTTATGTTGTGCTTAGGAATCGAACCCAGGGCCTCAGGCATGTAAGGCAAGTGCTCTACCACTGAGCCACCTTCCCAGCCTCAACAAGTACATTTCTTATCAAGCATTGTTGCCTCCTCTTTGTTTCCCCTTCCCATCCCTTCCCATACTCCCCCTTCCTCCCACCTCTCACCCGATCCCCGCCCCCCCCCCAAAGTTGTAAAGTTCGTTTTTCGACATAAGGACTTGTACAAAGAAGAAAGAACACATTCCATGGAAAGGGATAAAAATCAGACTTCAGGACACTGCCTCCTTGGAAGCCAGAGGACAACAGAGAGAAGGATGCCATGTTTTCTGGGCTCAAAGGGACAAAAAGTAACAACCGACTGAAGATTTCGAATGGAGAATCTTTGTCTAGCTCTATCTGTCACGATTAGTCAAGTGCTGTGTTGAATACGTTTGAGTTCAAGTGTCAAAGGAGTTTGCCTAGTGACTGCTGGGTGAGACGGAAGGAAGGCATGCTGCTCCAAAGATGAAACCACAACACACGCACAGCAATGGTGCTCGAAATACAAATGCCCAGAGATGGCCTCCCTCGTCTACCTCCATGTGAGAATGAAGTGTCAGTACTGGGTTTCAAGTTCACATCTCCCTCTCCAGGTAGCATCCCTGGAATACCCTTTCAAATCTCTTGAGGGGAATGCTGTCTGACCAATTGCTCTTCAAGTGCGTGCTCTAAGAAGGTTATCATCTTAATTTTATATTTACAGCCATAGGTCATTTTTTCTTTTTCCTGAGAGAAACTTTATCCATATGGGCAAATTAAATAAAAATCTGATCACAGTAATAACATCATTTGTGTAATCAAATGCAAGTTAAAGGAAAATGCACCAGTGTAAACTGGGCTTGAGCAACTGTGACGTGCATTTATGTTTAAAACCCTTCATTTCCCCTAAAAATTATGATAGACTGACTTCTACAATTGCATTTTCTCTGCAAATTTCCCTCCAATATCCTCTTCATCCCTGTATCTGAAAAGGCGAGAGCACACCCACTTGATATGAACCTATTATACACCAACCATTCTGTGGTGATGGGGAATAAATAACTATTCATTGTATTCAAGCTACTTTCACTGGTAGATTTGTGTTGGGATTGTATATGTAACTTTGAGACCCACTTTAAGAAAGAGTTTGTAAAGCAACTGCCAATCTCCAGTGGAAGACATAAACACAAATTTGTCCATTTGCATGGTTTCTGAAATATTTCTGGATAGTAGAGTCTTGCAAAAGCACATGATTCTCTTTTGGTTGCTATGTACATTCTCATATTAGACAGAAATTAGACTTTTTCTGTATGAGAAAAAGAATTTGCTTAGAAGTTTGGTTCCAAGATTTGTATCAAAGCTGCATTTGTATAATAAAGATGTTGCTTTCATCCAAACTGTGTGTTTGCATCAGATAATTTAGGAATGGAGAACTGCATATGATTTGTATACATACAAATCTCTTACAAAAATCCCATTTTGAAAATCAGATTACCCTCTCATCCACAATAATTGAGCTGAATGTGCAGACATACTCTAAATGATCAAATCAGAGACTGCAGTTATTTCTATGACAAATTGCACCAATAAAAAGGAACTCAGTATCTTCCTAGGCTTTATTTTATTCTTACACATAGAGAAAAACACACGTAATCCTTTCACATTTGCTTTTTTCTTAAGGGCCTGAGGAGAATAATAGATCAAGTGGTAGAGCACTTACCAAGAATACGGCCCTGAGTTCAATTCTCCTACTACAGAAGAAAAAAAAATCCTCCAAAGACCTTCTAGGCATTAAAAAATAAATGTGCTACAATAACTAATATGCTATCCCATCTTTTTACATAGTGAAAAATATTAGAGTCTATTAGGATAAAAAATTCTGTAAAATGAAATTGCTGATTTAAAGGCAATTGCTTTGAAAGTTCTATATGTTCTTAACTAAAGCACACAGATGTATCACAAGAAAGTGTGTATTTTATCTTGTAACCTGACCTTTTCTGTTGTGAACTTTCTATTGGTCTGTACATTCTAACCTGTAGTTTTTTAAACATATAGACGACAGTGTGAATGTGTTACACATTGTCCATAAATATGCCTCTAGGTAATCTACTCCTATTAACTGAGCATTTTTCCAGTCTACAAATAATAGGAATGACATACTAATTGAGGTTTAAGTAGGCATTTCACTTCTCCCACAGAAGAAAATAGTCATCATGCTTGGGCTAGTGAATAATTGTCCATTCAATCAATCCTGAAGTCTGTAATAAAAAGGATAGAAACAAAAAATATTATTTTCTTTAAACATGGTTGAGTTTTTAAATTAAAAATTATTGACATAATTTTATAGCCTAATGAAGTGTAGGGCAGTGTTTTGAAACATGTATACAATTTTTACTTATAAAATCATGAATTGTCCATCACCTCAAATATTTATTTGTTCTAAGAACATAAAAATCTTAGCCAGGCAACAGTGACACACACTTTTAATCTTAGCTACTCAAGAAGCTGAGGTCCAGTGGATAGTGGTTAGAAGCCAGCCTCAGGAAAAATGTCCATTACTCTCCTTCAACGAAGCCAGCAAAAACTAATGCTGGAAGTATAATTCAACTGGCAGAGCACCAGCAGAACACCCAAGCCAACCAAGCCCAGATCCATGAGTTCTAATCGAAGAACTGCAAAACCAACCAAACAACAAAACAGTCAAACAAAGAACAACCACACATTTTATAGCTATTTTGAATTGGATGCTACATGATTGTGAACTATAATCTTCCTGTGTGAGAGAGTATCAGAACCTACTCATGGTATTAACCATTAATCAGTCTTCCTTTAACTCATCTTTCCTTATTCACCCTAACTCTACTTCTGTGAGCTCAACTGTTAATTTCCACATATGATTAAAATCATGACACAGTTGTCTTTCTATGACTGGCTTATTTCACTTGACAATATGATTTCCAATTCCATCCATAGTGCTGCAAAGAAAAGAAATTCATTTTTCTTATTGCTGTATAGTATTCCATTAGGTATATACATCAAATTTTTTTGTCTATTCATCCATCTGTTGTTACCTTTCTTATGCCCAGATAAATGTGGGCCATATCACTATCTCTTTGATGTAGTATCCATTTCCTTTAAATATATACCCAGTGTTCAGTGTTATGATGCTGAATCATATGGCGGATTGATTTTAAATTTCTTTTTTTACCTAACTGCCATACTGTTTTCCATAATGCTAACTTGAATTCTCTTTAATCTTTAAACTTAAATGCTAAATTGCATCTATGCAGTAAACAGTCCACAATCTGATTGAAACTCAATATTTATTTTTTTTTAATTTTATTTTATTGTAAAGATGTTGTACAGAGGGGTTGCAGTTACATGAGTAAGGTAATGAGTACATTTCTTGTCAAGCACTGTTACCCCCTACAACATCCTTTAAACTCCCTACTTCTTCAAAGTATGAAATTAGTTACTGGGACAGGACACTGAAGGGGCAGGTCTGTGTTAGTAAGGCCAGGAATTGCTTAGTAGGCTCTCATGTTTAGAAAAGAAGATGCTGGGGCTGTTATCCAGTCCCAGGGGGAACTAGTGCAGTCATTAAATGTATTTATGGAAATACAAATGACTAGACTTATATCCATGACTAGAGAAAACTGGTGAGTTGGAATTTCCTTTGATGCATAAGTGGAAGAAGTGATATTTAAAATTAAGATAAGAACCAGACAAATAACTAGGATTTGACCAAGGAGAGGCAGTATGCACGAATTGAGACATGGACTGAAGAGGTAAGAGAAAGCATGAAAGTAGGGATGGGGTATTTTTAATACCAGATTAATTTCTGGTTTCTTTTGCATGAATTTATTCTAAATGTAATGGGACCATCTCCTATGCATCATACTATTTTTTTGTTTTGTTTCAGTTGTCTTAGTTAAGATAACAAATTTTCTCTTAAAACACCTTTTTCTGTATCCTTTATATATAGTATGATAGTCTAGGCGAATACTAGTGATAATTGAAAGATGTCCATTTCATGTTGGTTGCCATGTATTTATTTTTCAAAAGAAATGTTTTGTTCACCTGTATTATGCAGACTTTTATTGTGATGTTTCCATACCTACTTACAATGTATAATGATTCGACTCATCCTCTTCCATCATTCTCATTTACCATGCCTCTCTTCTTCTTAGAACAGTCTCAACAAGTTTTGTGGTTCCATTTTCATACAGAAATTATTCACTCTACCCATTCACTTTTCCCTCAGAGGTTTCGTTTGTTTGTTTGTTTTCTCAGTCATAGGCCTTGAACTCAGGGCCTGGGCACTGTCCCTGAGGTTTTTGCTCAAGGCAAGCTCCCTAGCACTTTGAACCACAGCTCTACTTCTAGTTTTCTGGTAGTTAATTGAAGTTATGAGCCTTGTGGACTTTCCTGTCTGGGCTGGTTTTGAATCACGATACTCAGATCTCAGCCTCCTGAGTAGCTAGGATTGCAGGTTTGAGTCCTTGGCACCACCCCTCAAAGCTTTTAATGGGTGGTTTAACCAATGGTCACAGTAAGTAGGGGCAGTAGCTTGAACTTGTAACAGCATTCACATCTGGCTGGCTTAGGAAAGTCTCTCTGAGGGAGTACTGTGTGGGACATCTTCAATCTCCACTTCTTTCTTGGATAAAGCAAGAAAGCAAAGAAGATGGAGGGCTGAGGGGTACATAGAAGAGGAATGTTGAAGAGGAATTCAGTGGGGTTGCTAACCTATTTTGGTTGTTCTGTGGTACCCATTTTGTGAGGATTGACAACAAATTACAGTATCCTGCAAGAGGGATGAAGGGGCAGAGAACAGATGGTAAATGTGAGGCTTTCGTTATAAAGTATCAACTACATTCCCAAGGAAGGAGGCCTCCTGTGACCTACTGATCCCTGAAATGACTCACCTCTAATTCTGTAGCATAGGTGGTTAATCATGAAGGGACACAAACATCACCTATAATGTAACAGGCTTCTCCGGATCTTCAAGGTGGGTGAATCAAAACACAACAGCTGATTTTTAAGGGCGGAGTGGGGTGGGGTAGAATCTCTTCTTTCCACTTGTTAATGGCTATTCTTTTTTAAAAAGTATTTTTCTTCTAAAATTTAATGACTCAAAAGTTCTTTATTATTGCCTGCAACATCTGCCTATGAAAATTGGAAACCTCACTTTGTAAAGTCTCGTGTTTGCATATGAATGTCTTTTTGAAAATTCACTTTCAGCATCCTGTAATAGAATATGTGATTAGTACTTGAGTCTACAGCCATACAGGCATTAGAGAACTAATTTGTGTGTCATAGGAGGTATGTAGTAAATGAATCCTTACTTAGATGTTGATATAATGTTTAGGTTGGTAAAACCAAGCTCAGCTGTGTTGTTGATTAATATAGTTTTGAGTTGAAATGATCTATTGAGCTATTACTTTGGAGGTGACTGAAAGAAGAAATATTTAAATAAATTTTCCACAGGGAATACTCAATGATGAAGTTGACCTACCTTCCCAAATTATCATTCCCAAAACAGATGATCATCACTGTGCACAAATTATGGTTGCTCATAGTACAATTTAAAAAATGTATTTCCTAGGATACACTTGCATTTCCAAGCATGATAGCATGATACCTGTAGCCCCAGCTACTAAGAAGGATGGATACAAATTGCCAACAACAAGGCCAGGACAAAGTTAAGCAAAAACTCTGATTGAAAAACAAACCAAAAAAGGAGAAGCATTTCTTTTACTTAACTAGGAAAGTTACAGTCTTCAGAATAGACTGTTTGCTACATTATTTACACATTAGTGAAAGTCATTTGAATCCATTTCATTGCATCATTATTGATAAAAACTGAAAATACAGCTTATAGATCATTACACTTGTAATCTTCCTGTCTACATCATTATTGCTTTCCCTCCATTAACCTCTTTGAGAGTTAAGTGATTTCATGACAGTGATGGGCAAGAATATTTTATGCGTTGTCAACTTAAATAAATCCCAAGTTTGTAAATGACAAGTTATTTTGTCAGGAAGGATTAGCATTTAGTGATGTCTACAAAAAGGACCAGCATATATGCCATCACAAAGGGCACAGAGAGTAGTTTTAAAAAGAAGTATTTGTGAGAAGAAGTATTCTATTTTTATTTTTCCATATATATTTTTATTGTAAAAATAATGTACAGAGGGGTTACAGTTACATGAGTAATGAGTACATTTCCTATGGAGCATTGTTACCTCCTCCTTTGTTTTTCTCCTCCTTCCCTCCCCAAGCAGAAGTATTCTTATTTGACATAGTTTAAGTGTGTTTAGTAACCTTTTCCTCCTTAATTTCCTATGATTCCTTTGATTTGAAATTGTCTGAAACACAAGATACATTCTCTCATTGGTGTTCATTTGGAACCATATCTTTTATTCATTGTTGCAGAAGCATTGTTCTTACTATGCAACCTGCTATGTGGTTGAGTGCAAATAAAAGCCAAATTACCCATCAGGCCTGGGAATTCCCTAAGAGGATGGAAACAAAGAACTATAATACTTTCTAGTGCTACTACTGCAGGACTCCACAAGCAATGGCCATATTAGTTATTGGATTATTTTTCTTTCAACATAATTGTCCTTTTAAACACCTCCTGAAAGCAGATGTGGTGTTAACAAAAAAACAAAAAAATCTGACAAAAGTATACATCACAGACCATGGAAAGAATATATATATATATATATATATATATATATATATATATATATATATATATGCCCAATCGTTGTTACACAGTGTGATAACAGTGAAACATACATTTTCTTAGCAATGTCATCAACTCAAATCATTCAGTCACTGCATTTTTTAAGGGAAAAATTCTGTTTGTTCTTGGTGGTCCCAGGGATTAAACCCAAGGCTTGGGTTTGCTAGGCCAGCTCTCTACCACGACGCCCCACCGCCACCCCTGTCATTTTGCTAGTTACTTTCAGGACAGGGTACTGCTTTCCACCAGGGTTTACACCTGAGCCATGATCCACTCCTTTAAGCCTGTTCTCATCATTGCAAGGATAACTGGCTCCTGCCATCACACCTAGCTTTTCTTCATGGAAACAGAGCCTCGTAGACTTTTCTGCCTGGGGTCTGGAGCCATGATCCTTCTGATCTCAGCCTTCCCTGTAGTTTGATGGGCAGTGCCACTGTGTTCAGCTGTGGGTTAGAAGGTGTCTTGTTGACGTTTCTGCCTTAGCTGGCCTCCAATAGAAACCCTTTCGGTTTTCGCCTTCCAAGTAGGATGATAGGGGTATAAGCCACTGGTTCTCAGCAGACTTCTATCTTTGTGAAAGCAAAGGTGAACATACTTCAGCTATAATTTTATATGGTTTGAATGTATCTTCCAAAGTTCACGTGCTACAAGTTTGGTCTCCAATGTGGAGTGACTGAACCTTTGAAGAATAGGGTCCAAGGGAAGATACTTTGATTCCGGGGAAATGAGTTAATGCATTTCTTGAAGGAGTTAACACAGCAGCCCATTATCTGCCCTTAATCTTTCATTCTTCCTTTCTTGCCATCTATTTCTTCCTGTGGAACCTCCTCCCATCCTGATGTCACACACCATACCATAGTGGTGTGGTGTAGTCAGAGGACCCTGGCCCTTTGGGCCTTCTGAGCTGTTAGCTACATAAAGTGCTTTAATTTTTTTAAGATTTAATTTTATTGCCAAGGTGATATGCAGAGGGGTTACAGTTACGTATGTAAGGTAGTGAGTACACTTCTTGTTGAACTTGTTACCCTTTCCTCATTCTCTCTCACTTTCTCACCTCCCATTACTCGCCCCCCCCCCCCAAGTTGTAAAGAGCATTTCCAACATATTGTCTTGTGAGTATCCCGGTTGCACTGGTTCGACTTGTGTCCCGTCTCACCATTTTGTTGTTGCCCCTTCCTTAATTCAGATAAAAGTATATATGATACCCAGGGTACCAAAATCAAATACAGTGACAAAAGGAGATAAACCATGGGTGAAAAAATTAAAAAAAAAAAGAGAAATCTCATAGTCCAAATAAGGCTAAAGCTCCCAGTACAACCATGTTTATTGAAGTATAATTCGCCATAGCTAAGATATGGAACCCACCCAGATGTTCCTCAGTGGAAGAATGGATCAAGAAAATGTGGAATATATATATATATATATATATATAATGTATATATGATTTTTTTTCCAAGTCTTTCCATTTCCTTACAAATGGGGCTATGTCATTCTTTCTCATGGAAGGATAGAATTTCATTGTGTATACATACACATTATATATAATATATTATATATAATATAATGCATATATATACATTATATATAATATATACTATATAATGTATATATACATTATATACTATATAATATAATATGCAATATAATATAAAATATATAATATATTATATATGTTATATATAATACAATATATAATATGATATATAATATATAATATAGACTATATATTATATTATATTATATGTATTACATTATATATAATATAATATATAGTCTATATTTTATATTATATTATATATAATGTGTATATATACACAATGGAATTCTATCCTTCCATCAGAAAGAATGACATAGCCCCATTTGTAAGGAAATGGAAAGACTTGGGAAAAAATCATATTAAGTGAAGTAAGTCAGACCCAAAGAAACATAGATTCCATGGTCTCCCTCCTTTGTAATAATTAGTATATGTCTAGAATAGTCCTAGCAGATGATCAGAATAGCTCAATACCTATGTACATATGACCATAATATGATGTTTAGCAAAATGACCTCCAAGATGTGGACACATGCAGTTTTTCTTTGTTGTTGTTGTTGTTTTTATTTTTTTGTTGTTGTTTTTAAAGTGTTTTAAGGTATCTGTTACACAGCATCAGGCATTCTTTTAAGCCCTAGACAACAAATTTAATAGATGAGAGTTTTCTATTATCTTAATCCTACTTTCCTCTATCCTTCAGTGCTGCTAGTTAACAAGGACACAGGATGACCCATTGCAACAATGATACTCACAAGGTACTGTATTGGAAATGAACCTTACAAGTTTGGTTGGGATGGTGGAGGAGGGGGGGGAGGTAAGGGAAGGATAATGGAAGAACAACAAAGGAGGGGGTAACAATGCCCGACAAGAAATGCTCTCATTACCTTACAGAGGTAACTATAATCTCTCTGTACAGCATCTTTCCAATAGAATAAAATAAAGTAAAACTCATGTGGCGGATCAAGAATTAAAGTGAAGTAATGAAGGCGGGACACAACAATGTGCCAAAGCTGTGATTAGCCAAGTGAGCGAGAGCTGCTAATACCTTCAGATAGGGTGGTGGCAATTCTGGTGCTGGAAACACCCAATGACTTTAAGATCCATGTTCTCACTCATAATGATCAGATTCAGGGTAGGAATGGGGTGATTCTGACTGCTTCCTGGCTGATGATGTCTGTGCTTTTTCCACTGGATCATTACTTCTTTTCAGTCTTCTCAGGCAGCCTTTTGAATAAAAAAAAACCTCATAAATTAGACCCATTAGACCCATTCACTGTCCTTTATGACTGGCAAAGGAGCTGTTTTAGAAACTCTGAAATTTTCACTTATTTCTATTGACAATAGTGAATGTAGAAGAGGTGAATAAAATCAAATATCATAATGTAAAAATGAAGCATCTCATTAACTGTTTTCAACTGTATATAATGCAAGGCACTACAAATCTTCAGGTCCCAGTAGGCTGACATCTAATTGATCTCAAACATCTCATCTTTAAACAACCATGGGCAGGAATGTGATGGGGAAAGGGAGAGTCCAATCCCGAGGTCTTCAACCAGTTTCTGCAGGACACATTTAGGTTGGAAATCAGTCCAGTCTCAGGGCAAGTCTGGAGTAATAATTATAACATTGGATTCTAAACCGATTTGTTAAGTCGCAGCAATTCATAGTACTACTCAAAGATAATAATAAAAATTCACAGTTGTTTATACTCATAACCAACTTCATTTCTTGGCCTTCAAGTCCCCTGACTTCTTATTTTCTGTTGTCCTTCTCAAGTTATCTCTTTGGCTAGAGATCACTGTAGACTTTGAAATTTAATTCAAGCTTTCCTGTCCCTGGAGAAATCCTACTCATTACTAAGACTGAGAAAGAGATGAGGATATCTCTAACAAATGATTTTGTGAATCTCCAGTAGCCATTTGGAAAGATGAATGTGTGGTCAACAGGTGTCCTGAGCTGACACAAAAAGTCTTCATTTATTTGCCATGATGGAGGATCAGAAAGGTTCTCTGGTTCCTCTTTTGTATAGAGAGACCTCATTCCATCAGTTATATACTGGGGTGCAGTTCCACAAATAAGTCATTAGGAGACATAGCTCATGGGCATCTGGTGACAAACAGGCCACATTCTCATGCTTCCTTCCACCAGCATCAAAGGCTGAGAAGTCTCCTATGTGCACTCATTTTGGGAAAAGGTTGTGAAGTCACACCACTTTGGTGCATGTAACAATAAATAAATACCAATCAATCATCAACTACTCTAAGGTCTGTCTCCAAATCCAGTGATTTAAAAATAAGCAACAACAATCATCTCTCTGGCTCAGGAAATTGTCATTTGCATGGAGGCTGGTGCAAATGTCTCTGCTCTGTTTCACTCAGCAAGAGCTGGGGGCTAAGGACACCCCATTGACACGGCTCACTCTCAGGCCTGGCCTTCAGCTGGGGTGCAGCAGGTACTGGAGTCTGGCAGCCTCCTTTACTCTGCTTTATGGAGTGGTATCTGAACTCCATAGCAAGTATCCAAGAACAATCAGGTAGATATTTTGTTATCTTTTATCATCTAACTTTGGGAGTTACACAGCCTCAGCCTTCCCAGGTTAAGAGAAGGTAATGTGAACACAACCATGTTATGGAAAAACATGGCAGGCAGGACATGAGGATGAAGAAAACGGTAGCTAATTTCAGAACTTAAACTTCATTGATAAATTTTCCTTAGATAACATGAACAGTTTTCACCATTTTTTTTAAGTACTGGGCATTTGCACTGGTTATTTTTGAGACAGGATCTTGCACCCTCTCCTTGCTGGTGCCTGGGCCCAGGTCTGCCTTTTTACCTTTCCCACAAAGCTAGGATGCCAGGAGTGTTCGCTGGACCCTTTCTCAGCTCCCTCAGTAGCTATGATGACAGGCGTGAGTTATCACCTGACCCCAGCTAAAGTTTCCATTTTCCAAGAGCAACCATTACTCTATCTTCAAGGTGCTACTATGAGGCACAAGGACACTGTATTTTCATTGAGATTACCATGCAAGCATTAAGAAACAATATTGAGGCATATTAGTCATAGAAAATAGAGTGATATTACATGATTGTAATTGTCATTTGTATTTTTGAATGAATCTTTGATTACATAGAGATACATAGAACTTTGGATGTTTTAGTCAGCTGCTCAGGCCGCCCGCATGAGTGCCCAGCCTGGTCCCAGCATCCCTAGAGAGCCCAACTCGGTTCCCACCCCTCAGCTCCCTGGATTCTGCTTTTCTCTGTCATCCATCAGGTGGCTCCTCAGCCCGAGGCTTGGGCCCATCCCCACACTAGCAGGGCTGCGGCTTGACCTCCACCTACCCCAGAACTGGCTTCTCAGAGGCCTGCCTCCAGCTTGGGCGCCCTACTTCTAAAATTGCCCAGGACGGCTCCCTGCAGCTCCTCTGGGGTCTGAGCTCTCTTTCTGCTGCATCCCTGTGTGTAAGCTGAAAGGTGCCTTTGTCCTGCAACATCTCTGCCTTTCCAGACAGGCTGCCTGGGTTGTGTGCACTCTCATCTTAGCTGGGTCCTTACGACCAGCTGGTAGTAAGGTTAGACTCTAGATATAGTCAGAGATGGTGGACTTTCAACCTGGGCAGCAGCCAGGCCAGGGACTGGTCCAGAGTGGCCTCTTTTGGACTGAGTGGAGGGAAGCTGGGTCAGCCTGGAGGTGTGGGTGTCCGGCCACCATCCCTGCTCCCTGATGGTAAAGCGGAGGCTGAGCTGTTGCAACAAGTAACTCAGACTGATCTATTGTTTTTTAAGTCAAAACTAAGCAGGGTGAAGAGAGAGAGAGATACTGTGGTTGTTTGCAAACAGATCCAGGATAGAAAGGGTTCAAGGCAGCCTGAATTCAAAGCAGGATGAGGATTGGATGAGGCTTATGAAGGTGAGTCGTCCTATCCTCCTCATCAACTTCCAAGTGTTCAGGACATTTCTGCAGCACAGACATCTTTCTTCTTTTCTTATTTGTTTATTTTTATTTTGGCATCGCTGAGCTTTGAACTCAGGGTCTTGTGGTGGCTGCGCAGGTGCTCTAATGCAAATCCACACAGACACCTTAAAAATGGGCCCATTTCATTCCAGTTTATTTCCTGGAAAAGTAGCCTGGTGTCTTTCCTTGTTTTCAGTTGTAACTGTCAGAAACATCCTCTGAAAAGTACTACTAAGTTCTACTATGTTTGGCTTAAAAGTTCTGTGTAAAGTAAGTGGTCATTTTAAAATTTCTTTGGGAGATAAACATCAATCTATCATATTAAAGCAAATGATTTAGGATGAGACCCTGCACAGCTGAGCACAGAATCCAGCCTTCATATCACATTTCTGGAGTAGTTTAATCAAATAATTAAATCAGAAAAGGTTGCTATTCAATTTTAAGAGACTTTTGTCTTCACTTCCTTACTCAATCACTCTATCTTTCCCATCAAACCCCTGAAAATTAATCCTCTAATTTGAACTTGAATCATTTCATACTAATTGAATAACTTCCCTGCTGCTTTAGGTAATTAATCAGGTTCTGTGTTTAAGTAGAAAATTAAAATTTGTAAAGTAGGTAGGACTTGCAGAGAAAAGACTAAAATGACTTTGGGCTTGAGTTAATTTTTCCTTTTTAATGCCATAAAAGTTAGAAATTGTCCTTAACTCCTCTGACTTCTATATTTTCTTCTGTCTTGAAAGAAGAGTCTTGAAACAATTGAGAAGAGAACCTGGCTTAGACAAATTTGAAAATGTAGTTACGAAACAGCAGGGGCTGGGAAGGTGGCTCAGTGGTAGAGTTCTTGCCCTGCATGCATGAAGCCCTGGGTTCAATTCCTCAACACCACATAAGCAAAAAAGCTGAAAGTGGTGCTGTGGCTCAAGTGGTAGAGGGCTAGCCTTGAGCTGAAGAGCTGAGGGACAGTGTCCAGGCCCAGAGTTCAGGCCCCATGACCGGTAAAAGAAAAAGAAACAGAAAAGAAATGGCAGAGAGGACTCCCAGGTTTGGTCTAAAGTACTCTAAAACACAGTGAGTCTTACCTGAGACAAGCCCAGGGAAGGGAGTAGTAGGGTGAAATTTCTGGACCAAAATAGTCAATGATAGATGAGAGTTATTTATTAAGTATTTAAATATATGTTTACTAGTGGAATTTCATTTCTATAAACCTTCTCCAGAGAGAGCTGGCATTTTCCATGGGCTTCTTGAGAAGCGAGAGTTTATTGTTCCTCTTATGTAATGTGCAAAATACTGCCCTACCTTTTTAATGTTATCTTAATTATTGTTATTTCCTAGCTAGAAAATGTCAGAAAAATATCATTTTTCTGAAAAGGTAAATGGTCCAACATTATCTGTGCAGCAACCAATAGTGAAGACAGATAAGAGATGAATGAGGTCAATGTGGGGATGAACTACTCCAGCACAAGAATAATGCTCACTTCCCACACCCTGTGCTTCTCGGATACGCATTCAACGAAGGTGGGACTTCCTAGATGACACTTACTAGGAAAGAGTAGATTTTATTCTGAGGTACAGGGGAGGGGTGGGATGTGAATGGTTTTACATTTCTTACTTTGAAATGATTTTGATTATAGAGGTGTCATCAAGATTGTACAGTTTCTGCATACCATTCACTCATATTTCCCAAATGCTAATATCAAACAAAATCATGATCATTTTATGAAGAAGAGCTTAATGTTGGTGCAATATTATTAACTAAAATTCAAGGTTTATTTTGTTTTTATAGTCTTTCCATTAATGCTCTATTGCTTTACTTCTTTTTCTCTTTCTCTCTTTTCTTTCTTTCTCTTTTTCTCTTTCTCTCCCTTTCTTTCCCTCCCTTCCTTCCTCCCTCCCTCCCTCCCTTCCTTCCTCCCTCCCTCCCTCCCTCCCTTCCTTCCTTCCTTCCTTCCTTCCTTCCTTCCTTCCTTCCTTCCTTCCTTCCTTCCTATCTCTCTCTTTCTCTCTTTCTCTCTCTTTCTCCTCTCTTTTCTCTCTTTCTTTCTCTTTCTCTCCCTTTCTTTCCCTCCCTCCCTCCCTCCCTTCCTTCCTTCCTCCCTCCCTTCCTTCCTTCCTTCCTTCCTTCCTTCCTTCCTTCCTTCCTTCCTTCCTTCCTTCCTTCCTTCCTTCCTTCCTTCCTTCCTTCCTATCTCTCTCTCTTTCTCTCTTTCTTTCTCTCTTTTTTCTTTTCTTTCTTTCTGTGCTAGTCCTGGGTCTTGAATGCAGGATCTGAGTACTTTTCTTTTGCTCAAGGCTAGCATTCTACTACTTGAGCCACAGCTCCACTTCTGGCTTTTTGGGTAGGTTTTTGTTGTTGTTGTTGTTGCTGTTGTTTGGTAGGTTGTGGGGCTTGAAATTTTCGCCTGGGCACTGTCAATCAGCTCTTCAGCTCAAGGCTAACACTCTACCACATTAGCGACAGCACTATTTCTGGTTTTCTGAATGGTTTATTGGAGATAAAAGTCTCACGGCCTTTCCTGCCCGGGCTGGCTTTGAACCGTGTTCCTCAGATCTCAGCCTCCTGATGAGCTATGATTACAGGTGTGAGCCACCTGCCTATTTCTAATCTAGGATTAATGTCCTGCTTGATGTCTTATTTCTTTTTTTAAGCAAGTGTAATAAAAAGATAATGCATTTTTAATGGAATAGTGGAGCAAAGAAAGATCTGATGCTTGGTACTGTCCTATTTCTTATCTAGGATCCAATCCAAGATACTAATCTTCGTTTAAGCATTGTGTTTCCTCTAATCTGTGGGTTTTCCTTCCAACCCACCTTCCTATTGGGATTTCAAAAAAAATATCAGATACATGGTTTCTGCATTTCAGCATTTTAATAGAAGGAAAGGTCAACAGAGCCCGTGATCTTGTTAGGAAAAAAAAAAAAAAGATGTCCTCCACACTTTGACCATGTATCAGGTCAGTTGAAGGGCATCAGTTTCCCCCCTGCTGGTCACCCTGATCTCTACAAAACCCCTAGGAAAACATCATAGGTCCATTGGTCAGATAAGAATAAAAGATAAGTGTTCAAATGTTTTCTTTTCTTTCATGCAATTGTTTCTAACATATTTATAAGATGATTTCTATGTTGCTTTGTATGTCCCTCCCCAACGGTGTAACCCCTGCTTTCACTGTATTTGATATATATTTCACTGTATTCGGTATAATTTGTGGAGGGGATGGGAAAAAACAAGTCGTTTAAATAGGTATACAGGTGGACCCATTGCAACAATGAGATGTACAAGTCGTTATGCTGAAAAAGGAACTTTACAACTTTGGTGGGGGGCGGGAAGGATGGTGGAGGTGGGGGGAGGATGGGAAGGGATGGGAAGGGGAAACAAAGAGGAGGCAACAATGCTTGATAAGAAATGTACTTGTTATCTTGCCCATGTAATTGTTACTCCTCTGTACTGTATTTTCACAATAAAAAAAAGAATAATTCTATCTGCTTGGATTCTGTCTTGGATCACAGCTGTCACTATTAATGATGAAAATTTAATCAAAGGGAGTTGATTATGTGCCTGGCCTTATTATCGGATGTCAGATTGTTATTCTAACAGTTGAGCCAATTTATATCATTGTCAGTCTAATTCAGGGTTTCAGTATAGCCCAGTCATGGCATAAATGGTTTCTATCAACTTTTTACTAGCACAAACTGATGTTTCTTTAATTTTCATACCTCTATTATCTAAGTTATTTTATTCCTCTCATTTTAATAGACTCTCAAAATGCCCTTTCAGTTGATTTTCCTTTACCTAATTCTCACTCTCTCTTCCTTTTGGTAAAACTGGTTTACAGAGTTCTCATGCAGTTCTTTAGTGACAGTTGTGTGAAAACCTGTGAAGCTCAAGTCCAGAGAAATACAGCTGAATTGGTAGAGGGCATGAGTTGGTGCATTGGCGCTGCTTTCCTAAGACCTGAGAGGGACTATCCCTAGGAAATGAAATCTGAGAGCCTTCCTCTCTACTCCTTGTCCTTTTCATTGCCATTATTATGAGATCTCTTATTAACAGCAGAATTCAGAACATCCTCAAGGTAAAAAAATAATTAACAACATAAAAAAAACACATTTTCAGCCTGAGACACCAGTGAAGAATGCTGAGGACTTGCCCTTGCTTTGTGGATAGCAGGTGTTCATACATTATCTACTTAGCTTCAAAGAGAAAGAGAGGGATAGAGACAGAGTGGAAAGAAGGAATAAATGCTGCTTTAAATGTACAATTACAACTGGAATAAGCTGAAGTGTGAAGCTACAAATTCTTTCTTTTCTGTACCTCCTCTTCCCAATAGTCTCCATAGTTGAATTTCCATTCATTTCTTTTAAAACAATTATTACCATATATACTTGTTGTGAGGTATCATAATGGGTAGGGTTTTACCTTAGAATACCTGTGTCTAAATACAACATTTTGACATGTTTCTGTTGTTTCTTTGCTTACTACAAACGTGCTCATAACTTAGCTGTCAGGATTTTGTAACAAGATAGAACCAACATCATGTTGTTCTATATTTGGGCTTTGTACTTTTTAATCCATTCATGTCATGTATACATTTCCAGATATTATGCATGGAATAGTGCTTCCACATGTGGAATACACCTTGAGATCATTTGCAATGCTTTGAATTGAGCACACTGACACTCATCTCAGAAGAATTTCTGATTCAATCATTCTGGAGAAGGATAAAAGTCTCCCAGTGAGTCAAATGAGAAGTCAGGCCTTAACCGATTAATGTGTTTCTTTATACTTATTTTGTAAAGTTTTGATTACTTTTGGATGTGCCATAATTTAATTATATTACCACATTTCGACGGATATTTAGCTCAGATTTACTTTAATCGCACCCCCTACCTTAGTTATCTTATACCCTACACATAAAAACTCTGAGTCTAAGGTAACAGACGCTTCTGATTGGTCACTAGCAGAGATTCTACTTGCATCATGGTAACAAGTCTTGCTTCACAAAAATGACCAAGATAAGGGTTAGTGTTCCAACTAGGAACCACCACAGTGAATGGTATGAGCTTATTTAGACTTGACCTCAGGAAAGGCTGGTAAAAATGCAAAGAACATATGTCAACTCAGGGCTAATCTTCAGATTTGTTTAAGAAACTCTCTGATGATTTGTGTTCCTGAGGCTCAAGACCAGAGCCTCTGGCACCCAAACAACCCTAGCAGCTTGACTGGTCATTTGACCATGAGTTAGCTGTTTCATAGTAAGCTTTTTTGAGGAGACATCAAGAGAAGATCTTAGGGAAGATAAATATGACTCAATTGTGACATCCTTCACTGTGCTACAGTACCTGAGGAAACACTGAATGCAAACATCCAACCTCACAAAAATAACATTGCATTACAGTGTGACAGGATAGGCCTTTGTCTTCAATATTTATGCTTCAGATAAATAAAAATAAATAATTAAAAAACTGGAAGAAATGCAAAGAAGGGAATTAAAGTTAAATTTATGAGGCTTAACATTTTCTCTGGACTTTTGGGTTAGAGAGAGGCTCTCTCTTATAAATGAGAATTTATTTGAATAGGACTATCTTATTAAACAAATCCAGTATTACAATAGCATGGTGTGAGCCCAGGATTTTCTCTCTGCTGAGAGTGATTTGAAATTTTTGCCTGAAATTCCTTGCAAAAGAAAGACCCATTCTGCCTGATACAATGGTGATAATTGCTGACAGAAATACATACTTGAGGCTAAATATACCCTTCTCAATCTGCAGCAAAGCTTGGTTCTGCTTATCTTTATTCACTGTTCAGCTTGTATTTGTTGACTGCCCACATGTGTAAGAAGGTAGGGAGTTTGTGAACAAAGCAGATATGTTTCCATCTTTCAGAAGGCTAGCTACTGGTGTAAAGCCAGATGTGTGCATCACCATTGGAATGTAATTCGTGAAAAACTACCTGCCTCTCATCTCTTTGCTTTAACCTCTCTCTGTTCTAATCTCCTCTTCTGGCTTCCATCAATTTCCTTCTTCTTGTTTCTGGCATATAGATGAGGGAGAATACCTAAGGTCCCTGGAAATGGAACATCTGGACCTGTGTGTCAAATGGCAAGGTACATCCTTTTATACATCTGATCAAGAAAGTCTCACTCCCTGCAAGGAAGACACAATTATCCTGAGCAAGACTGACACCTCCCTCACTCACTGGGTGGACAGCATGGAGGAGAACTGAACAAAAACCCTGATATATGTATATTATACATATATACATATATACATATAGATAGATAGATACACATACTTGCATATTATATATATATATATATATATATATATATATGGCTCAATACAATGTATATTTTAGAGCCATAATTTTTTTGGGGGGGAAATGGATTGTAAGTAAAGCAAAGTATGGGGTTGGGAAGGTGGCTCAGTGGTAGAGTGCTTGCCTTGCATGCCTGAGGCCCTGGGTTCGATTCCTCAGCACCACATAAGCAAAAAGGAAAAAGCCGGAAGTGGTGCTGTGGCTGAAGTGGTAGAGCACTAGCCTTAAGCTGAAGAGGTGAGGGACAGCACCCAGGCCCTGAGTTCAGGCCCCAAACTGTACCCCCCGCAGAAAAAAAAAGTAATGCAAAGTAGCCCTGATATAAAGTGAATGCTTGGTCCTGTTAGTGAATTGAGACCAAATAACTTGAAGATAAATTCTAAGTGAGTCCCTCCCCAGAGGCTCTATGAGGACTTGATAGATTTTTAAATTGATATAACAAAATTTTTTTCACTGCCTTAAACCATACCCTGAGCCACTATTAATGGCTGAATAGTAACTCTAGGGACACTCAATGGGTATATACTTAGGATCAATACACATTTTGTTTGGAAATACTTTAACCCTTTGGACTGTAAAATGGTTTCCACTGTAATTTTGTACTCTGTTTCTGGAACTTTGAAGAAACATAGACCAGATTTGGCTCTGTTCTAATGCAACTTTATTTATGAGTCTGTACTACGGACCAGCTATGGCCCCAGGATCATATTTTGCCACACTGATGAAGAGCAAGGGTCTAGATGGAGATACACATGTAAATACCAGCCTTGCTATTTTCTAACTCCAAGCACACACACACACACACACACACACACACAATCTGTTTTGCATTATCTTTCAAAGGTAAAGAATGAAAGATATATACCTCATCTCTCTGGGAGGTGGTGAGAATTATGATAGCACATCTTTCCTCACTCTTTAAAGAGAAAAATTTAGAACCACAATTTAGAATCACAAGGATATGACATTTTATTGTCTGACATTTGAGTCAAAGCATGAGAGTTTACGTTGGATGGAAACAACAGTTATTTTCTTAAGTCCTTTGGAATCACATTTCCTTGAGACCATCTTTCCTTTCCCTATTTCCATCTGCTCCCTTCCTGTTTATACCCGGTACACTTCTGTCTGACCTCAGATACAGCATCTGCTTTTCCTCAGGACCCCTGGTGTACCTAAAATCAGTATGAACTTTCCTTTGGCTCATGTTTGAGAACTGACAACCACATAGAACCCCTTCCCTTATATCCTATTTCCTGTTGGCAATGGCAGGCATTTCCCATGCTTTGATTGAAGCTGTTAGCATGTGCCGGCTAAGCAGCTTTTAGAAATAAATGGCGAAATGATAGCTGACAGGGAGGCTTTCGAAGGATCATGTTTTCTTCATGTGTGATTCTTCTCTAGTTCTTATGGAGCAGCAGGGGTCCATTAGGACTTGAAGGGCAAGCCTAGAAGCAGCTTCTTCTCCCCTACACTCCTGAATCTTCATTTTAAGGAGCCCTCATTCCTTGGGAGGCCTCCAGCTGTCTTGGAAAGGGTCCGTGAGTCTTATGGCCCTCTGATCATTACTATTTTAGGGCCAGAGTAGGAAAGAAACTCACTACGCCTCCATGGGACTGGGAAGTGATTTCTGTTTACTAGCTGGTGGTCTCAGACAAGCCATTTACCATTTTAAGATATTTCTAAGGAAGTCTGAAACTGTAACTTGCTGCTAACAAATCCTATTTCTTTGATTCTCATTCTGGCACTCACGAGGAAAGAGCTAAGATTCTTTATCTCTGTTTCCCGCCAGAGATCAGCCCTAGTTCAAGGTCCCATTGTAAATGGAGACAAAAGGAACGCTGTTCCATCAGCTCATTCCACAGGGACCCATGAAACACTAGGACTTGGCGGGAAAACACAGCTACAGTTCAATCATTTGACCTTTCTTAGTTTATTTCTTCACTCACTGTTCATGAGTCTTTGCTGTTTCGGGCTTGATGGTTCAATAAGACAGGACAGGTGGCTCTACACTTCTGTATTTCGAGGTAGACTCTTCAATCATACCACCTGAATAAAGGTTACCAGCTCACTTCAGGCCAAGGCATTTCTGGTGTGCTGTGAGAGATTGCTATTGTTTTTTCTTTTTCTTTTTTAATGGGGGATAACATGCCAAGCAACATTCCTTCATTTATGAAAACCAACAGTAAAATCTATTCCATACAACCCACCAGATGAATGCAAGATAAAATTCTATTTGATAAATTCTGGATAAAAAAGTGTGAGGCAAGTTTAAAGCCAGACATCGTCTCTCATGTTTATGTTTAATATATTGATTGCCACAGGTTTTAAATGAATATCATTCCATCTTGCATGCTATGACTTTACAACATTCTCTCTAGGGCTCACTTTATTAGTGGAGCCAGGCAGTGTCTACTCTCAGATCTCTGGTTATCTCCTGGTTAATTTTTACTAGGCTCCATATATTTTTTCATTTTCTTTCAGATTTTTGTTCACTTTGCAGCTCATGAGTTCTCTTCCAGCTATATTTTCTGTTTCTCTTCCAGTAGATCTTGGTGCCTTATTTAAATCCATTTGGACTGTAGAAAAATCCTCACAGCTAAACTAATTATGTTCAATTTATAAAAGTCCATGAGATCACAAGCCACTTCCTTTGTGTGTATACCTATTTAATCAGACAATCAATGCCTAGTTTAGGGAAAAGTCACCATGTGGTAAAACCGATTGCTAGCTTCCTTTTGACTCCAGCTTACTAGATTATCTTGATCTTTTTTATTTCATGGTCTTTTTGATGTGAATGCATATATTGGATCTAATATTTACTATTTCAAGTAATGTCATAATGAAGAATCTTTTCTTAAAATATTTTATTGTGAAAATACTGTACAGAGGGGTTATAATTACATGGGCAAGGTAATGAGTACATTCTTATGTTGCCTCCTCCTTTGTTTCCCCTTACTATCCCTTTTCTTTCTCCCTTTCCCCCCACCCCGCCCCGGGGCCAATAATGAAGAATCTTAATGTTACATCATTGATTCTTGCCTGATCTTTTCCTTAGTATATTACTTGTTAAGAATAAAGATACATATTGCTAGGTATGCATACTTCTTTGAGGGTTTTTTTGTTAGTTGTATAAGGCTGAAGTATTCCTTTATTCTTTTGGCATTGAATTTTGATTTCCCCCTCTCTTGATATAATGATTGTTTAGTTCTGTTTTGTATTTGTATTTCAATGTGATAAAATGTTTTTCTATTAAATTGCTGGAAAATGGTTGTACCAGACACAGTGAAAAAAGAATCATTAAACAAACCTCAGAAACAACTAGATTTCAAGGTTGCCACAGTGGAATGAGTTTTAAGCAAGTGGCAACCTATTCAACAGAAAAGTTCTTATCTTGTCACTGATATTTGTCCCAAACAAAGTCATTCTTTTGACTCAGCTATGAGACCCTTTCTCCCACATTTGAAAATCATAATGGCAACAATACTTCCTTTAAAATGCTGGTTCTGGAAGCAGGTATGGTGGCACACAGCTACATTCTAGAGCATATGGGAAGCTAAAGCAGGAGGACAAAAAATCCTAGGATCCTTTAGCTACAGAGTAGGTGCAATCAGCCTGGCGTATGCAATATAGCTCTGTCTCCCACCCTCAGAAATAAAGAAATAAAACTAAAACACAAATAAAATGCTGAATAGATATAAGTATGTGGTCCAGGGTAGTGTTTCTTTTCCTGTACCCATTTTGCCCCAATGTAATTATACAGTTTTAGCAAGAGAAATTGAGCATAATTATATTTTAAGAATCCCATTTCTTGAGGACTTCTGTTAGGGGTAATTTTTCTCTTTCTTCCTCCTCCCATATTCTTTTCCTTATCTTTGTAGTTTCTGTCTTTTCCTGTTTTATATTTCCTCCATCTTTCTTTCCTTCACAAGAAATTATGAAGGAAGTGGTAACAAGTTTGACAGGAAATGTACTTATTACCTTTCTTATGTAACTGTAACCCCTCTGTACATCACCTTGACAATAAAAAATAATAAAAAAGAAATTACTTACCTTATCTGAGCTTTTCCTAGTAGACTTTGGACTGACTCTGAGACAATCTGCACCCATGATTTTTGTATTTAGAAGATAGTAAAATTGCCCTGAAGAAACACATATACAAGTGGTAAAGGGTTGTAGTAAAAATTATGTGAAACGATTATATGATACAATTATATGATACTAGATTTTAGTATAAATTACATCAAATCAGATAGAACTAGGGTTATGAAATATATGATCTAAACTTTGGGCCTCTTAACGATGATGACGATCTCCGGAAGTTTGCTCTTGACCAAAGTTACCAGGTAAATAAGTCAGTAGTTTCTAGTTCATCCTGTAGATTAGTTTACAACTCTTTTTCTTATATTACTTCTCAAATTTTCTGTTGATTGATGAATGCAATTATTCACTATCCCTATGTTAAGAGACTCTCTTAAAACTTCTTCTTTTTCTCTGTGTTGTCTCTAGGCACTTCTAAAACCTTAGACGTATTGAAAACTCATGGCTTCTGGATTAAACCATCAATACTTACTGATTTTATATCTTCCTCCTTTGCTAGACCAGTCTATGGTCAAGCACAGAATCTCTTCTGCCTGGGTTAAGTCCTTCAATAAAATGTAAGTCTAGTTTTATTTTCTTGATTATGTAGAAAGCTTTGTCTGTTTATATTGTTAGTCATGAAAAAGAACAATAGCTGTTTGCTCTTAGACAATATGCATTTTCATTGTTAGTTCATTTTGATTGTGAATCAGGGGAATAAATGATGGAAGAAAAATTAAGTCAGTTTTTTCATTTATGTTCTATAGTATATAGATCCAGTAATGGCTTTATTTGATTTGTAGACATTTGGTCCAGAATTCCAACTAGTCAGTAATTACTTAATGGCTCTCTGCGTCAGATACTAGGATCAATCATCTTTGGAGAAAATGTTATTTTTCTAGAGAATAACTGCAGAAGGATGAGCTGGATTTGGTTATGTCACATTTGTAAAGCAGAAAACTACTTTTGTTTTCAAATCAGAGATACTTGTGGTTGATTTGGATAGCAAATCAGAAGCTTCTTCTGTCATTCAAAAATTTAGTGGATAGGAAAGCACATCTGGTGTCTGGTGGACTCCATGCCACAACTCTACTCTCTGAGTGTTAGACTGTAGTATCACCAGTGGTCCCAGGCCAGGTGAATGCACAAATGTAACCCCTCCCAGAAAGCTGTTTCACAGAGAAACCTCTTGACAGATCACATTGGTGTCCGCCATGTATGTACAACTGCTGAGATTTTTCTGTAGACACCATTCTGCCAGTTTTCTGACTTATTCCAATCCTCTGATTCTGCTCTTCTAGACCTTCAATACTTCAGATCTCTAAATGTGTGCAAATCACTTAATAAGCCCCTCTTTCTCACAAGTTTATATACTTTCTTGACTACTCCTCCTGAACATAATATGACATGGTGGTATATGGAGACATCAAATGAAGGACAACACACTAGTAATGTACTAGAAGATATATACAAAGCCCCTAGAAATTGAGATGATGGAAAGTTTCCTCTACTCCCATATAAAATGGTTTTAAAAATCTGTGGATAGAACTTTAGATATTTTTTAGATGTGACTATTCATAATGATCATATTTTGAGGAAAGGACTCAAAAAGGATAAAGGACAGAGAAAATGAGAGAGATGGCTCATTCCTAGCCAGATGACAAAAGAGACCAAAAGGAAGCTTATTCTGACCCTAACAATGATAAGCAACTCAGCAAACTCACATAAAATGTGAGCAAATATTTTTCTAATATGTCCTCATTTGAGAGATGCTTGTTATTGCAGCATAATCTAGCTTGTCCTTATTGACACAGCCACACTCTGTGTGTGGGAGGGAGGTGGGGGGCTGTAGGTGTGTGTCTATGTGTGTAAGGGTACATGCATACACACACACACACATATGCTAGGGAGGGTTGAATCAAAAAAAGATAGAAGAAGATGGGTAGAGAAAGCGAATTTGTAGAGTTTATGTTTTGTTTTTTGCTATTGGTGCTAGTGTTATGATTTATACTGCTAAGCTTCAAACCCAGAGTCTTATATGCTAAGCCTGTATGCTATATTGAACTCTGTCTGTAATCTTGTTCTTTTGTTCTTAACCTAGAACAAACAAAAATTCCCAAACTTTAAGTGGATATTAATAGCCTTGAAGCAGATTTAAAGAACTTTCTTAGTTCTTAAAAATATTTTATGACAGAAAAGGTCAGATAAGTTGATGTTAGGCAAAGGAACCCCAAGATAAAGACTCAAATTTTTTCTTTCTTTCATGCAATTGTTTCTAACATATTTATAAGATGATTTCTATGTTGCTTTGTATGTCCCTCCCCCACGGTATAACCCCTGCTTTCACAGTATTTGATGTTGGTATAATTTATGGAGGAGAAGGGCAAAAACAAATCATTTAACTAGGGATACAGGTGGACCCATTGCAACAATGAGATGTACAAGCCATTATGTCGAAAAACGAACTTTACAACTTTGGGGGGGGGGATGGGGGGAGGTGGAGGGAGTATGGGAAGGGAGGGGAAGGGGAAACAAAGAGGAGGCAACAATGCTTGATAAGAAATGTACTCATTATTTTGCCCATGTAATTGTAACTCTTCTATACTGTATTTTCATAATAAAATTTTTTATGACAAATCCATAATCTCATTTTACAAAAAACACCAACACTGACATACAATCTGATGGTAAATACTTAGACAAGAACTCAAATATGAGTATGACAGTAAGATTTGATTTTTAATTACAACACTATGCATTTCCTTTTCTCTTTTATTTTTCTTTCTCTGTTTTTTAAGTCCAAGTCTTACTATGTAGCCCAGGCTGCTCTGGAATTCACAATCCACATTCTCATCTTCTTCACTGTTAGGTAAGGCCAGCTAACTGTAGACTTTCTCACAGCATAAAGTTGTTTCAATAGGACAGATCTGAACACCAATGTGATGTTGACTTGTAAACTATTGCATTTTGGGATTTTGATTGAGCCTAAACAAATGTAATACTTGCATTTGTCAGCTTTTGCTTGACACATGATGGAAGCTCAGAAGATTAATAATATCCAAAGAATGTCAGTGTGCATTTATTCAGGTAAAGAAGAAAAGCAGTATGTAAAGAACTCCACAGAGACCAGTCATATCACAGGGAAGAATATATAAGAACGTATGCATTTCACAGTCTCCAGGACTTCTTTAAGGGTAAGAATTGAAACTTGAATGAGTTTGAACAATGAAATATATGAGTATTAGAAAAACAAGTCTAAACAATTCTTGGTGTAATGTAGACTTCAGGTGCTATATTTTATTCAAAGTACTATTAATTATTTACTCTGCAGAGTGATTACTAGATATATTGGTAATATAGAGAGTTGTGAAAGGTAAAATAAAGTGATTCTGGGAAGTGAGGAGAAGCTAACATATTTTCAAGATTACACTTATATATTTATGAGCAATGCTTTGGCTAAATTCACATTGACAATACAAAAATTCCCTGGTGATGGTTCTGAGAAAAGAAAACATAAAAATCTTCCCTACAGCTGTGTGTAACCACACACAGAGAAATTAGTGTCACTAAAATTCGCAAGGAAGTAAAAATGAACACTATAGCATGCTTTATAAAAATGACTTGATCTTAGATTTTTCCCAGCATCTTTATTGGGACAAGTTATGAATCAGGAGCTATTTCCTAGGAAACAAGAAGTTTCCTAAGCTCAATAGCCAGAGGAACACGTTGTTGGTATTTTTAGTCCTGTGAACATGGCAGGCTGATGGCAAATTGCTACTCTCTATGTGACAAAATTTCTGACATGTGCATTTACCTGGGTTTGGAATTTAATTTTGTAGTAATTTGTGGCCACGTTCACACCCCAAACATGGGTTTCTAACAGTAAGCTAAGCCTTCTTTGGGGGGCAGACATTAATTTGAGGTGCCTGATTGCTTGGATTTTTCCCTGGCCACTTTGTCTCTTCATCAGTGACACGTTGGAAGAGGGGTTAGAGTAGGAGTGGGTGTAACTTTTCTAGCTCGGTTGACAACACCACCAGTGGGCTCTCTGCAGAGTCCGTAGCATTGAGGAAGCTGAAACTGTTGTGTAGATTGATCTCAGACTGCTTAAATTAGAATCCCAGCTCTGCCTCTTATTAAATCGAAGGTGAAATCTTAATATGCAACTGTGACTAATAACTAAATGTCTCTGATAAGCCATTTATTTTATGAGAACTCAGAGCTGGAGGTCTTGAGGAAATTTTATGAAGGGAGGAGTAGTGAAATGCTACGCTTGGTATTCTGTGAAACACTAGATTTCATTGGCAGGCAACCCTCTTGTAGAGGAAATGTGAAAGGATTCATCCACTTGTCAGTGAGGATTGTAGACTTCAAATTAATTTCATTTCTGGCAGGGATGTGCTAGGCTTCTCCAAAGCTCTTGAGGGGGTGCTCTCCATGAGTCCAAAGCCTAATACTAGGCAAAGGAAGACTGCAATGGAGACAACAGCACCTTTGATTAATCATGTGCCACTTCAAGTATCTGGAGAAGGTGTGTGTGTGTGTGTGTGTGTGTGTGTGTGTGTGTGTGTGTGTGTGTGTGTGTGTGTGTGTGTGTATGCACACCTATGTGTGCGTGCGCACGTGCATGTATACCTTTACAAATTCCAAGCCCTGGAGTTCTCATCTGCCAGGTTAGTTGTCGTAATTAATGCAATGCAATGTTGCTATGTCATGCCAGATTGCCCTTCCTGACAAGTAAATAAAAGGGTTTTATGTTTGTAGAGAAAACAATTGAGTCAAGATGAATTCTAGTCCTGATGGTACATCAAATTATCAATGTTCAGGAATAATCCAAAACTATATACCACAGAGATATTGGGTTGTGTGAAGATTACTGAATAGGTTGTGTATGAAAAGACTCTTTACCGCCTGGTATGTGTACAATCTGATTTTTCTGTCTCTTGAGCTGGCACATGATCATAGTGAGACATTTCCTATGCAAGATATTAGACTGCAAACCATAATTGCTGGAGTTGATATTAGTAGCCCTGGACTAATCAAGGAACACATGAAGCTCATCCATAGTTCTAGACTCTACCTCATTGAGAGATTAACAACTCTAAGACAGTGGAAGAGGAGAACAGGGGAACAGTGAGGCAGAGAAACAAATGGGAAAAGGTTACAAATTCAGCGTTTCTCTACCTTTATGAATTTCTTCTTTGAAACTATTCACACAGTGAATAATTTTTAAAAAGTCATAATAAACCACTAACATCTTTACTGAAGAATTGACTATCTTCATTTTTTTCTGATGCTTCTAAGCAGGCAGCATTTATTTCCCATCAAACATTATTCATGTGTTCTCTGTTACACTATAGATGCCAGCAAGTTGGTATTTTACTTTAACTTTGTGTGACTAAACTCATGCTTCTGTCAGTTCTTTGTGGTAAGTGAATTATCACTATGTATTCCTGATTTAAATATTGCTATTCAGAGAGAAAGAAATGAAAATATCTCAAACAAATCTCAATTAGTAGAGCTATCAATAATAGTGCATGCTCATTTCTAGGAAAATATTATGTTTACAAAAAAATGTGTCTGTTTTCAGAGATAATGAGAAGAGGACTGGGCCCAAGAATGGATTTCATGGTCATATGAAACAATGATGTCATATATTAACTAAAGTTGGAAATTTAAATAATTAATAAATGAAGATTAAATGACTAGCCAGGCATTGACAAAGCACAGTTATAATCCTAGTTACTCAGGAGTCTGAGACCTGCAAGATTATGATTTGAAACCAGCCCAGGCAGAAACATCTATAAGAGTCCATCTCTAATTAACTAGCAAAAACTGGATTGGAAGCATGGATCAAGTTCTAGAGCACCAGCCAAGCAAGCTCAGTGAGTTCAAGGTCCCTGAATTCAATTCCCAGCACAAGATAAAATAAATACATTTGAGAAATACTAGATTAAGCACTTTCATTGCTATACATTTAAGACAAAATTACATAGAGATAATACAAATTAGCAAATTTAACTTTCTGGATTATTCGAATAAGATTCCATTAAAACTTGCTTACATGGTTTTCATTCCGATTTCATTTTTAAATTAAAGTACCTAATCATTTATCTGGGGGTGACATTCACTTTCAGTACATCAGAGATAGTCTTGAAAGACTAGCAACTATACTGTAAGTCTTTTTCCAACTACTATTCCAACAGACTAACATGTTTTTAAAAAGATGTGGTTATGATCTCCCCTTGTGTGGGATACTTACTTCCCAAAATGTTGTTGCAAATTTAGGGGTAACTGAGTGACCCAATTCTAGACAAAGAGGAGAGAAACCTATTTGGAGTATTTGGGAACATATTGAGCTTTCTAATAGAAGAAGGCTATGAAAAGAGTCTTCTTGCATGACTTCTTTCTCTCTTTCTTGGGGTAGATTTTTTTTGGCACTGTCTAAGTGCTATTATAAGAAAGTGACAAGAACAATGAGGTTTGTGAACTTGTGGAGTGCTGTACTAAATTGTTAACACATTCCTTTAAATGACCTGCTATATAAATTGAATCAGTGTCTTTTGGTCAAAGCAGCTGTCCATCAGCTTTTCAATTCCCCAAGGCTGGCAAAAGCTTGACTGCTACGAGCTTTAATTTTATTTGTTGTCAATTTTCCCTTCTTTATGTCTCCATTTTCGGCTGTTTAAGTTAGCTTTTCCCCCAAGGAAATAGGACTCTTTCTTTGAGTATTGTGAAAATTGTGGAATTTTGTTTGTTTTGGCTTATTTTCCTCTTTTATAAGCCAAGGGAAAAAGAGAGGTTTTTTTCTTCTCAGATTCTTCAAGATGTGTTAGGTAAATTTTTATTCCATCCTCTAACAAGAAATGGTCAAAAGGAAGAGAAATATTGGCACACACAATATACATACAGCTAATTAACTAGTGCTAGTATTTACTCTCCAAATGTAATTACCACTGGGTTAAGTTGGTTGCATCTTGTATGCATTTTGAATAGAATTTTAGTAGTAAAGAATAAGCATGCCCAGTAATTTTGAAGACCACATTCATTCAGTTGATTGAGGCTTGCCCTCTTATTCTCTTGGCTCTGCTGCTATCCTGAACAGCTGGGCATCTTGTTGACAATGAGGCAGGAACTGGATTGCTAGCCTTTGGGGGATAATTACGCAATGATGTATCCCTTAGGATTTAGGGAAGGCAAACTGAGATTTGCTGAAAAACAACTATAAGCTATTTACATACTCTAGTTTTTGGAAATTCTATGCACAGTAGCCAATGCATCCCTTGCTTTCTCTTACTAAATTTAGTTAACATTTATACTCATGACCCTGAACCTGGCACTGTCTTGTCTCACGCATTGAGTCTTCAAGCACTTTGAAGTCATTGTTTCTGTTCTGAGAGTTTGAGAAGGTGGAAAAATGAAAAGAGGAGTGTGGTTGAAGTTCACGTGCCCATCTGCCTGCTACCCAATGCTGCGTTGGTACTTTTGACAGCTAAGTATGTCATTTTGGAAGAGACCTTTCTCCATAAGACAAACTTATTTTGTTATTTGATATGAACTAAAAATAATGTACAAAAATAGGCAGGGGTTGGGCTGGGAAGGTGGCTCAGTGGTAGAGCGCTTGCCTTGCATGCCTGAGGCCCTGGGTTCGATTCCTCAGCACCATATAAGCAAAAAGAAAAAAGCCGGAAGTGGCGCTGTGGCTCAAGTGGTAGAGCGCTAGCCTTGAGCTGAAGAGCTGAGGGACAGCGCCCAGGCCCAGAGTTCAGGCCCCACAACCGGACCCCCCCCAAAAAAAAAATAGGCAGGGGTAATAGTTCAGTAGTAGAGTATCAGCTGTGAAAGCTTAGATTGAATTCTAAGCACTAACCACACACACACACACACACACACACACACACACACACACACACACACACACACACACACACACACACACGCACACATTAAAGTAAATTCAGAATTATTTTTCTCCTTCCATTAAACGTCAAATCAGAGAAACACAAAAAATTAAAAGAAAAGATTTACAGCACAGAAAAGAAAAGGAATGGAATCATACTTTTAACACATGTTTACACATTTTTGTAAAAGTAAAACTCCTGTCTAGAGGGAAATAAAAGAGCATGATCTCCTTAAAGGAGTGAAAGATAAGGAAATACTATTCTTGCATTTTGATTGCATCATTGGAAACCTTGCAACAAGTCTAATCACCACAAACCAGTTTCTCCAACCTAATAAGAATCAGAGTGTAGATCAATGTCCTATAAGGTAGTTTTCTTCTCTGGACTAAACTTCCCCAAGGAAGGAAATTGCTTATCTTCCTGCTTCAGCCATTCCTAACCTTTTTCATGGGGGATGTCCATAAGTCTCTTTTTATTCTCAAGTAAATTAGGGTATATAACCAAAGGGAAATTCATCATAAAAGAGCATTTAAGGTGAACTCTATATACATACTTTTTCCTCAAATACTCCATGATGTTGTCTTTGGTAGATAGAGAAGGAGAAGAGTATTGGCTATACAAATGATCTTTGTAGTTTTATCTGTGGGAATGAATTTTGCTGTCCTCAGTTACATATTCTGGGATTGTTATTTGACCACATTATTTTGTGCTTTGACTTTGATTTCCTCAACTGTTGAGCTGGGGATAATAAATAGAACATTTTTCAATAGGTGATCTCTCGAGAAAAATCCACAGAAATAGTCTTCCTCGGGATTTCCATGAACCTTTTGTTTCCCATATTTATTCCCTTGGTAAGAATTGTGTGGATGTAAATAAAACTTCCCTTTAGCTCTACATTGGCTTTAAATGAGTTGGTAATTCAGTTCTGAGAAGTCATGAATCAGTGACACATTCCTTTGTTCTACAAACATTTTCGGTGCCTTCTTATGTGGCAGTGAGGGGAGTAAAGAGTGCTTATAAAGCTGGCCTCTGTCCAGCCTAATTAAGAATCTGTCTGTTCATCTGATTTCATACTCATAGGTGGCAGAACCCAAATTATCGGTACCATGGAGAGCTCCTCTCAGTGAACGTTGTAGGTAGGGATAACTACTGTGTACCAGACTGTCTCTTCTTGTCCACCAGAGCTTCTAATTTGTTTACTAGAAAAAGCTGACTTCCATGGAAGCAAATACTGTGGAATCCTGAAGGAAATAAAGGGCTTTAACTTGTGCAGAAGTTATTATTGTAAGATAAAACAGGCCTTCCTCCCAAGGTTAAACATATGTAGCTTTATTTCTTCTCAAATCTGCATCCCACTGCTCTTCTATCCTTAGTCTGTCAGTCTTTGAGGCTATCAATGTTGCTGCATTTTTCTCCTTTCTCTTTTTATTAGTATGTGAAGGATGACTAAAAACTTCCTTTTAGATTTTTATGTAGTAGTTACTTTATTATTCTACTGAATCATCATTTGGCTTGCTAAAGGCCCACAGTGATTGTCGAGTTTATAGGGAAACAAAGAAATCATTTCATTTTCTTGATTGTCCAGATATGTATGTGTATATATATATATATATATATATATATATATATATATATATATATACTCATATACATACACACACATATACACACACATATATGAATAGATGAAAAAGAGCTGGGCTGAAAAGAGAGTGACTTCTGGTTGTTTTCATAGGATGATCTGGGGCTATTGTCTCACTCCTCTAGTCTGATGAGGCTCTTCAGCAGGAAAAAGACAGAGAGGCATGCAAGATAAATTAAATGCTCTTCCTTCTTCCCTGTGACTGACCTAAGTAACGGCATAGACAAGCAAAGCACCTTGAAGATTTCCGTGCATAATTTCAATGTGTTCACTGGCACAGTTATCCTCAAAGCTGACTTTATATAAGAATCCACAAGGAGGCTTTCAGAAATTGTTGTTGACCTGGGTCTCAGCTCAGAAAACAAATGATAAGAGTAATTCAAAATCAGTTGAAACAAGCATCAACACAAGTTTTGCAAGCATCCAGGTGATCTTAGAATTGCCTGCATCCTGGTCTGGTAGTGATGGAGAAAATTTGGACTTTAGGAAGAAGCCTGCATTCAGTTTCTGTCTCCTGGATGAAAGAAATGGAGTGGCAAGGCATTTGATCATGTTGCCATATGAATTGTTTTATGTCTCTCCCACATTTACCTGCGAAGAAAGCTACGTGCTCAAAGATGCATTCCAAGATCTCCTGATACCCAACATTCAGCCATGGATTCAGTGAGCATGTATCAGGTGGTCTTCCTCAGAGTTGATCTGTGGTAGGTACTACTGAGAGTCCCTCAACTCAAATCACATGTATTTTTATTTAATAAGCAAGTAGCAATGGGAAATTATTGTGTGATTACATAAAGAAAAATAAAGTATATATATATAGATAGATAGATAAATATTGGTTGGCCTACTCATTACTACTACTATTACTACTACTACTATTTGCTGGTACTAGGATCTGAACTTGGAACTTTTTACTTGTTCATAGTAGGCAAATAGTTGTATAAATAATTTACAAAATTTCTTCCAAATCAGTGTGAAAAGGAAGGTGAACAAAGAGGCACAGAATAAAAAAAAACCATTTAGGAAAAAGGATCTATAAGTAGTCAATGAAGAGATGAGGAAATGCTCCACCCTGTCACTGTCATGATTATTTCAAATGAACAAATAGCAAAATCCCCTCTACATTTTCTGTATTTATGCATCCCAAGCTGTTGTCAAGAATTGGGAGTCCCTGAACACCTAAAAATTGCTGGTGCAGTATGCAATGGTAAAATCTTTCCTCTTGCAAGTTGGCAATGTTTGAATGAATCCTAAACATGTATGTGTGCTCACATAGATGCATATGAATATAGCTGAATATGTAGATAGGAAATCAAGATATATCTAGAGTTTATAACTTCTGTTTCTTGTGTGTATGAGCTTAAATATGTATATGTACACAAATATGTGTTTATGTATCTATGTATCCACATGTAGATTTGTGTTAATCTCTGTGTATATATCCTAGGTATACTATTTTGTAGTGACATAAAGAATTCTTTGGAAGAATGAACAATGGAGCCTTGCATATAAAATTCCAAATAGTTAGAATTAGCTTAAATACTCCTTAGCAATTGATAGCTTGAGTTGATAGCAGGTACAACAAAGTGGAAATCTACATAGAAATGAATAATAATGACTACTGTTATATATTTCAACCTTTCTAAATATGAATCTGAGAGTAAAAGCATATATGAGAGCTGGGCATGGTGGTACATGCTTATAATCCCAGCTACTCCAGGGGCAGACACAGGAGAATTCTGAGCTTGAGGTCCTCTGGGCAAAGTCAGCAAGATTAAAACCAAATTAAAAACGAAAGGTATGCAAGTGGACAGGAGGAGAGGAAACTGGATTAGAAATAAGTTGTATGGCTCAGAGGCTCATGGGGCCTGCAGGATGGCAGTCTGTAAGTTACAGGCTCTGTCCCTGGGTCTTCGACAAAGAGTATCTCTTCATTATCAGATCGATCAGCCATGGTTACTATCCACTTGTCAAAGCTGTGGCCTGGGGGAAAATAGCTGTTATAGATAGCTATGTAAGGATTATTCCTGTGTGGTTACAAAACTGTATCTGGAAAAGGATGAAAGTCCAGTAGAACAGCTGCTCTCAGAGATAAGGGAAGGGAAGAGTCACCAACTACCTGCCCTTCTTCTTCATTGTCTCATCTCAGCGGAAGGATCAGAATCTCCCAGATCATCTGCACAACCAAGCAAACACTACTGGTGGCCTAGATGTTTGCAGTGGCCTCCTTAAGTGCCGTCTCCGTCCCTTGCGCTGTGCCAACCTGCAATCTGCCTTCTTCATACTCCACGCTTTCCCTAATGACAGCTCCAGCCGCTTAGTTGCAGTTCTCTCTTGCCTTTTGTGTAAAGTCCACATTGGGCTCCCTTGAACATCTGGTTCCAGCCTGTCTTGCTGGCCCTGTCATCTGCTCACTCACAGCTGTTTGCTGAGGGCATGTGTTGTGCAGTCTTGCTAATCAGCCCTGGGATTTGAGGAGAGCCAGGTGAGAATGGTTCTTTCTTTAGACTGCTCTCACTCCAAGGGGATCTAGACAATCATACAAACACAAACAAGATCATTGCCCATGACATAAAACAAGCTCATGTCATGTCAGTGAGAAGCCAGGGACATTAGGCAGGTTTATCAAGGAAGACACCTGTGAGGAGGTGATATCTGTGCTGAGATCAGAGAGATGAGCCAGGATTACCATGCAAACATCAAACTTGCCTTGTGTCCTTTCTTACACCCTGGCCAGCTGGCCTCTTTGCCCTGAGCAGTCTGTTCTATGTAAACACCGTCTCTCTGCTTTCCTCTCCACCTGTGGGAACTCCATGATGTTTTCAATGTGATTTCTTCCCAAAACCTGTTTTCCTTAGTCTAGCCATTGACCTCATTTCTCATAATAGCTTTAGTGTTCATACTGGGATCTATTTTATTTTAGTCAGGCATCTCCTGGTGGTGACAGGTGACAGAAACTTAGCTCTCATATGAATAAGCTCACAATGAAGAAATGCACTGATTTTGGTGGACAGATCATAGAATGAGAAAGCAGAGAACAGCACCCAGGGGTCTCTTTGTCTTGTAATCTGTCAAGGTTGCAGGTGCTTCTAGAAGCTGCCTTCTGTCCATTTGTACTCCATACAAGCATCACTACCATAGGAATGATTCTTAACATAAGCAGCATCCAAACTCAGTTCAAACTGGTACAATAACATCACCACCACATGATTTATTAAGACATATAATATGCTAGGCTCTGGGCTAAGTGTACTTCTGGTTTCTTGATTAAGTCACGATAATAATCACTGAGATGGCTAGCACCATTATAATTATTGTACTTATGAGAATATACAAGTTTAAGGAAATAAAATTTGCTCATGTCTGATAGATGACACATCCTAAGTATAAGATTTAAAGGCTTGTCTGCCTTTATGAGAGTGTAAGATTGCAAGAACAACACAAAAGTCTTGCTATTTCTGTTCTACAGATCAGCAACCTGGGGTTCACAAGAATGAGTATTGGGATCAGTCTGACCTTTGTTTGATGCCCCAGTCCTCATTTTAAGAGTTGCATCATCTTGGGTATTTATTTAACTATTTAGAGCCTTACTTATCATAAAATGAAGATAAAAGTAATGCCTACCTCACAGGATTGTTGAGGTGATTGAGATGAGACCATCATACAGACACCTAACACCTCAGTAGGGAGCTCAATAAACGTTTTGTTCAACATTTTTCAATGTACTTACCCTCCTCCCATAGCCTGTAGAAGGGGGTGGATAAAGGTGTTAGTAGCTATGGAGATTTGCAATAGGCTGAGGGCTGAGAGGCTGCTTTTGCATAGATAGTGTGATTCTCAAAAAAATCCTGTGCTTTTGTCAGAAGCTCAATAAACTCACGTCATATGAGCAGTGGGGAAAAGGGTAGGCAAATGAAGAGGAGAAGAAGAGGAGACTGCAGGCAAGAAAACAATGTATATCCTACAAAGTTAAGAAGAGTGGGGGGAGAGGAGGGTAGGGGACAGACAGATGAGACTGTTAAAAGAAGTAACATCGATCAAGATACATTGTACTTACAAACTTCTTTGTTAAATAGCAACTCCTCTGTACAACTACTTAAAGATAAAGAAAAAATATAAATGTTTCAATCTTATCAATTGATTTCCTTTAACAATTACATAAAATATGATGATAAATGTAGACAGACTTTATGTCCTTACTCTGAGCTGTCATAGTAGATTTCCCTGCAGAGAGAGCAGGAAGGGAGATGATAGTGCTTCCAAAATGCATGAACTGCCCTCCTTTGTGTATCAATGAACAATATATTATTCACCCCTGCTGTTCCATGAGGATCCACCCCTACCGTGGTGGCTGACACTCATGTATTAGTGTACTCATACGTTAGATGGTTGGCGAAGACTATGGATGGACATGATAGTTTTCTCTTAGTTACAGTCAGTGGCTGGCTCTTGGCTTTTCTCAAAGGCTTTTTCAGCCACACATATGTACCTTGGTCGGAAAATTCAGATACCTGGAGGCTATGTTCCCCACACCTCTTCTTGTTACCTCAACTTCAGTTGTCCCTTCACATGGCCACCTCAGGGTGGAATTAATTCCTGCAGGGCAGGGTGGCACTCCTAGAGTGAGTGTACCATCAGTGAGGATATGGTTTGCTCTAATCTTACCTCAAAATCATTACTTCTAGTCACTGAAGGAAGAGTGCCATTCAGACACACACACACACACACACACACACACAGACACACACACACACAGAGACACACACACACAGACACACACACACACACACAGACACACACACACATATAGGTTGTGGGGCTTGAACTCTGGGTCTGGGCGCTGTCTCTGAGCTCTTCAGCTCAAGGCAAGAGCTCTACCACTTGAGCCACAGCACCACTTCTGGCTTTCTGGTTGTTAATTGGAGATAAGAATCTTACAGATGTTCCTGCCTGGGCTGGCTTTGAACTGTGATCCTCAAGTCTCAGCCTCCTGAATAGCTAGGATCACAGGCATGAACCATCAGCTCCCTGCCATTCAGACATATTTTAAACCACTTAACCCCACCCCTGTCCCCAGATTGTTTATATTCTTTCAAAATTATATGTATACATACACCTATGAATTAACTGGAGAATAGATGCCTCCTTTTACTTTCTGATTCATCAAGAGTCTCAGAATGAGAATCAGTATTGTTTTGCAACTCATAAATATCTTCGTCTGCCATGTCTCCCACATTTTGCTGAACTGATTCACAGTGGATTCAAGGTTCCTTGTCATTCTTCTGAACTCTCATGCCTGTTACATCTGGAGTTAAGGATTATGATGCTTTCAATTATGTTCTTTTCAATATGACTTAAAAAAATTCTACCCACTGTACAATTCCTCTACAATGTTTATGTTTTATATCAGTGCCACAGTATTTTCTGAATTTATTCAAATATTGTCTGGTTATCACTACTGGTTGAAAAACAAAACGAAAAACAAAAAATAACAACAAAACCCATCACCACAAAATAGTGGATTTAGAGAATAACAGTAATCATTTTACTCTTGGACTGGATGGGCCCAGCTAGACAGTGCTCACTTGATTGTTCCTGTGGTGTCTTCTGATGGCTGGGGAAGTTGGGCTCAACCAGAATCCTTGAAGCAGATATCTGGCACCAGAGCTGGTGCTCACACTGTGGGAGGCGCAGACAGCTGGGAATCCATGGGTTTCTCTCTCTCCACTCTCCATCCTCACTATCTCCATATGGTAATTCCATATGGAAACTTTAAAGTAGGTCATCTTATCATTTGGTTGAGAAAAACTCCATGAGTAAGCCCAGTAGAGAAACTGGAAGAAACTTCTTCATTTTTACTATAGAGTCCTTGGAAATTAGCAACCTTATTGTGGCATATTCCATTATCCAAGACAGAAATAAAAGAACCCCAACTTTAAAGAGACGAGGCTTGATCTCCAATTCTTAATGTGGGCAGTGCAAATACCTTGTGACCATGAAAAATCACCACCATCCTCGAACATTATTTTAAGCTCAATTTCCTCTCAAGTAAATGGAATCTGCCGAAAGTTGATTGCTGTGGTGTCATGTATAATAGTAAAACATAGGAAAGTGTTCAACTAATTACATGACACTACATCCATTTTATAGAGCATCACCTACTCAGGAATTGTGGCTTTGAGAAATCTTAATTATACATGAAAATACTCAATATATATTATATCAAGTGAAATAAAAGTTAATAATGTATACACATGAATAGAATACAATAGAAACAGAGATATAAGCCATAACACTTGTGTCTAGGTTTTTAGGATGTGAACTTATAGACTAATAGTTATTTGTATTTATTTTCTATACTAAGAAAGGTGTTGAATTAGTGTTAAGAATGAATAATAATAAATCAGAAGCCCATAAAGAATGTTGATAAGTTTCCATTATAGAATGGGAGCTTCCACCTTAAGTTTAAATCTTGTGGCTCTTACATCTTTCCTCTCAATCCTGCACATTTTTCCTATATGAAGAACTGAGATCACACTTGCACGAATTAACAGCACTTAACTCTATACATATCCTTTGTCTGTCTATAAGTATTCAAGCCTACTATCTTGTCCACCCACATGCAGTCAGCACTATGTGGAAAACATGAGGAATAATATGTCTGTTCCCTTGAGATGCTTATTGATGTTCTGTATACTTTGGCTTTGAGAATGCACAGACTCATTGTCTTTAAAATGTTTCCTGTTTGGATGTCATATATATATTTGACTCATACATTAACTGGTATCATTGACTTAGTTATTTATGTATGTATTTATATATTTATTTATTGATTGATTGCCAATATTGGGGCCTGATGTCAGGGCCTTAAACTCTTACTTGGCTTTTTCACTTTAGGTTAGCACTTTGCTGCAGGAGCTATATATACCTTTGCTTCTAGCTTTTTGCTGATTAATTGGAGATGAGACTCTCTCTTTCCTGCCCAGCCTGGCTGAGAATTGCGATTCTGAAATCTCAGCCTCCAGAGTAGCTCAGATTACTGGTGTGAGCCACCAGGCCCAGGCTGACTTTGCTTTTGTATCAGTCTCTGTAGTGGCTGTAGGCTGCTTCCTGCTAGGAGTTTCTCAATTAGTTGCAGTATAGTATGTAGCATCTTCTTATCCATACCAACCTCACATGCAAACATTCTTCATCATTTCCGTTATGATCCTAGATGTTTTGATTCTCTTCCTTGTTAGATCCTTTTGTTCTGCTCAGTATTATACGATAAGGTCAAATTGAATTGAAGGGTGAATCAGCATTCCACTGGAAAGTGATGTGTCTGCAAGTTGTTTGTCTAACAGGCAAACAGTCATCTGTTAGACTTTCATTAATAACTGTATTGTCAGGTGTTAAGGGATTTGGAAAGAGGACACTTTTCCTTTAATTTGGTGGAATCAAATTTGAGATCGAAGTTTCTCATTGTTTTAGATTAGGCCACCCAAGTCTGTCTGTCATTCAGGCCCTTTCAGAACTTTGATAAACTGAAAAGCCCAGGCTTTGAAGAATCAAGACTGAAGAGACATGGGCGATCAGGACAGTTTCAGTCCCTTCATCCCAGAGACAGTTCTCCTCATTTTTGATATGATTCTCCCCTTCCCGTTCTATCTTCTTCCTTCTTTCTCTCCAGGAAAATGCTAATGTATTCATAAGCCACATCAGGTTAGCCTTACCCTGTTTATGGATCAAAGGCATTTCTTGAAATATGATGTAGGAGAGAAAAAGGTAAGACACTTTCCTAATGAGAGTATGTTTGAGTCACAGCTATACTATGAGAACCACCATATGGCAGAATCATATTTTAGCTTCGTCTATATGTCACATTGTAATTTTCTTCACATACAAAAAGACCGTCTCATGTTTTCTTTCCTACAACATCATGACACACGTTATGCAAGTATTATCTTCATTTTACAAATGAGGAAACTGAGGCATGGAGGAATAAAGTAGATTAACCTTCTCTTCTGTCCTGTACTTATAAACTGCTTTGATTTATGATGATCAAATGATGTGGCACTATGTCATCTCCTCTCTAACACATCCTCACTGTCAACAAAAGGAACTACAGACTCCTGACAGGGGCCTCGGATGGCTTTCCTGATCTGTTTATGTCCCTCAGAGGGGACACCCTCCCTATTCATTCCTGTCACTATCCCCAGTGTCTGTTATGACTCTGTTAGTTACATTATAGACATATAAATAAAGGGTTCTATAAATCATTTTATTCATAACAAACGTGTGATGTAGATACGATTGCAATCACAGTTTCTACAATATAATTGCTCATGCATTATACAAATATGTATGGCATGTCTCTGCATGTGTCAATTATAGGAATATTACAGTGAGCCCAATAAAATCAAGCCACCATCTATTTTTAAATAAAATGTTGTTTGAAATATGTTACCTGAGGACCTTTTTTTTTTTTTTTTTTTGGTCAGTAGGGCTTGAACTCTGGCCTGGGTGCTGTCCCTCAGCTCTATCACTTAAGCCACAGCTCCACTTCCGGTTTTCTGACTGGTTTATTGGAGATAAAGTCTTTCCTGTCTGGGCTGGCTTTGCACCTTGCTTCTCAGATCTCAGCTTCCTTAGTAGCTTGTATTACAGGCATGAGTCACTGGTGCCCTGCAACCTGAGGATCTTTTAAAACAGTGAACTTTAATATACTTTAAATGTAATTCTTCAAAAATTAAAATTTAATTTACGGACAATTGTTTTTCTGCCCCAATATAAAAAGCAGAGATCTACTTATAAACCCCAGATTTCTCCTTGAGTATGTTGGAAAGAGTCTTCATTACAGGGCCCAAATTAACCCACCCAGACTAAATTGCAAGTTTGAGAAGCTGACATATATTTGTCTTGAGTAAAGCAATCAAAAGGGGAAAAAAAGATAAAAAGAAGAAACAACCAACAGTTTAGAGCACACTGTGTTATCTCTGCAGGTACCTGTGGGAAATGGATGTCTTGCTGATGTTCACAGCACTAATTTTCTTCTACTCTCAGCCTCACCTGACTTCCTGCTGTACCTCATGTGCAATTTTTCATCTCTGAGGTGACATGCTAGGCCAGTGTTAGATATTTATCTTCTTGATCAATTTTGGACAGATGCTAAAGTTTGGAGAAGACTTTTCTTCTGGGTTCTGGGGTCTACTTGTATTAGTGTTGACTGTGTGCCAGGCACATTTGTGTGCATCTACATCTTTAGGTAGTACAGAAAAGTGTATTTCACCTCATCCTTTCTAGATTTGAAGTTCTGGCAGAAGACTCCCTGTGATCTTGGTTCTGCCATGATTTGATCTTCAGACATATTGGATAGGTGATATTATCTCCTTCTTTCAGGTGAAGAAAATGAAGCTGAGAAATATTACCTAATAGTCAAAATGTGCACAGTTTGCAAGAGTAAGCTGTGGAATTGAACCGGTGTCTACCTGTGTTTAAATCCCTGACTCTCTCTTCTTGCACAAAATGATGACTGATGATCAGTTCTTCGAGTATATCATCAGGGCACAATATTACTTCCTAAAATTATTCTACTGAACATCTAAAACTTATACCTCAATTCCCCTGAAAATTCAATATACCTCTGGATGTTGAGTTTAAACAATTTCAATTTCATGTAACTTTTTGAAGAAATAAACCCATACATCATCAATTATTCAATGACTGATAATCATAGGTTTATTATTTTTGGTTTTTCCAAAGTCAGGTGACAACTGGGTTCAATTTTGTAAACATTTATCCCATATCTCTCTACTATTGTCACTGCTGTTGTTATATGCAGAATCTCCCTATGGCCCTCCTTTCACAGGCTTATAATTTTTTTTTTTTGTTCAATCGTGGGGCTTGAACTCTGGCCTTGGACGCTGTCCCTGTGCTCTTCGGCTCAAGGCGAGCGCTCTACCGCTTGAGCCACAGTGCCACTTCCAGTTTTCTAGTGGTTTATTGGAGATAAGAGTCTCACGGACTTTCCTGTCCAGGCTGGCTTTGAATCGCAATCCTCATATCTCAGCTTCTTGAGTAGCTAGGATTACAGGCGTGAGCCACCAGCGTCCAGCACTTGTAGTATTCCTTAAATACCTGAACTTGTAGCTGTGCCAAATTGGTAGATCCCCTGATAGAGGTATTTCTTATATATCTTTGTTTACTCAACAAGTTAGTCTTTTAAACACTGTATTTACTAACATTAATCTACCTCAATGAAAGTCTTCCTGTTTATACCAACACAGAGTTCCAACTTACTTTCAGATTATTGAATATTATATTTTGCTCTTTCAAAGTACAAGATTTACATAGTTTTATTCTTCCACCTGGTTGTTTATTTGAAATCCTGTTTCTGTTATTTTAATGTCAGGGCTTATGAGATTGTGTTCATTTTATTTATTTCAAAACAAAGCAGTTGCCTTAATAATTAAACCAGTCCTATCTCTTTTATTTGGCAAAGGTACATTCACTGTCATGTTGAACTTCATAAGTCATATTAAAATATTTTTTGAAAACCATGATTTGAAATATGACATATTTTGGGTCCATAACATTTAATTTAATTTATTTTTAGAGCATTTTTTTAAATTGTGAAAAATACCATACAGAGGAGTTACAATGGGCAAGATAATCAGTACATTTCTTATCAAGCATTGTTGCCTCCTCCTTTGTTTCCCCTTCCTATCTCTTCCCTCCCTCCCCTGCCAAAGTTGTAAAGTTCGTTTTTCGACATAACAACTTGTACATCTCATTGTTGCAATGGGTCCATCTGTATCCCTATTTAAATGATTTGTTTTTTCCCTTCTCCTCCCCAAATTATACCAACATCAAATACAGTGAAAACAGGGGTTATGCCATGGAGGAGGGACATACAAAGCAACAAAGAAATCATCTTATAAATATGTTCGAAACAATCCCATGAAAGATAAAACAGATAAGGTTTATTTGGCCTGTATCTCTATTTCCCTTCTCAGACATGTGATCAACTATTTTCTTTTAATATTTTTAGCGTAAATAGCACATTTCCTGTTCAATCTCCCTACAATCCATTCACATTTCTGTACTGATTTTTTTACCATTTCTTCCTATTGTCTAAAAGAGTTAAGCACATAAGGGCTTGTGGGATTACAAATCCTTTAGCCATCATTTCCCAAATAGCTAAATAAGTCTCACCACACCTCACCATAAGCACCACTGACACATTATTCAGACACAGCACCACTGGATTTAGGGGCAGAACTTCACAATCTTTCCCCCAGTCTAGTTTAGAATACAACCCTAATCTCCTTTCCTCCTAACTGGGAAGAACTGGTTTCACCATTATGTTCAGTCTAAAATGCCACTGTGTTTCAGTTTCAACTCTCTGATTTCTCTGAATCTTTACAGACCATTGGAACATTATGATTTGTGTATTTTTGCCTTTTCCAGATTTCCGTGTAATCAAAAGCAGGAAGTATAACCTCACTAGTGTTTTTCTCTGATTTATGTATAGTGGATATAGAAGAGAGTTCATTTGTTTCCCTTGTTGAACAAGAGAAACATTAAATGGCTAAATGCCAATGTGCTTATCATTGTATCTGTTAAAGGACATCTTGGTTAATTCTAGATTTCTGACATTATATTTAGTCCTATTCTAAACATTCATATGTACACTTTTATTTATTTATTTTGCTGGTCCTGGGACTTGAACTCATGACCTAGGTGCTGTCCCTGAGCTCCTTTCTCCTCAAGGCTTGTGCTCTGCCACACTTGAGCCACAGCACCACTTTTGTCTTTTTATATGATTAACTGGAGACAAGAGTCTCACAGACTTTCCTGTCTGGGTTGGCTTCAAACTGCAATCCTTAGATCGAAGCTTCTCTAGTAGCTCATATTACAGGCCTGATCCACTGGTGCCTGGCCCCTATGTATGTTTCTATATAGAAAGAAGTTTGTAAATTAGTTGGCTAATATCTAGGAGCACAATGAATACATATTCTGATAAGACTATTGAACTTTTAAGATAGTGAAAAATTGTCTTTCAGATTCGCTCTATCTTTAACCATCAATTTACTCAGTGTCCTTCTTTGTATTTTATATAGGAGGAAGAAAGATTTTGAAAAAATGTGGCAGTGAACTTTCTCTTTCAATTTCATTGAAGAGTTGGAGGAGTATTGGTGTGAGCTCGGCTTTGAAGGCCTTGTAAAAGTCCGCTGTAAAACCATCTGGTCCTGGACTTTTCTTAGCTGGGAGGTCTCTTATAGCTGTTTCTATTTCAATGCTTGATATGGGCCTGTTAAGATGGTTTAACTCATCTTGGTTTAGTTTTGGCATGTCAATATTTGCTAGGAAAAGGTCCATTTCTGTCAAGTTCTCAAACTTATTAGCATAAAGTTTTGAGAAGTATTCCCTTATAATGTTCTGAATCTTGGTTGTTTCCGTGGTGATGTTTCCATTCTCATCTCTGAGTTTATTTATTTGGGTGTGTTCTCTTCTTTTTCTGATAAGGTCTGTCAATTTTGTTAATTTTTTCAAAGAACCTCCCACTTTTGGGCATTTACCCAAATGTTTACAAACAAGACCACACTAAAGCTACCAGCACAACAATGTTTATTGCAGCATTATTTACCATAGCTAAGATATGGAACCAACCTAGATGCCCCTCAGTAGATGAATGGATCAAGAAAATGTGGTTTATATACACAATGGAATTCTATGCCTCCATCAGAAAGAATGACATTGCCCCATTTGTTAGGAAATGGAAAAACTTGGAAAAATTTATATTAAGTGAAGTAAGCCAGGCCCAAAGAAACATAGGTCCTATGGTTTCCCTTGTTTGCAATATCTAGTATATGTATGAGTCAAGCTGAAAAGGTCAGATAATGTGATGTTAGGAAAATGATCCCTTAGATATGTATTTTAATGTTTTTCTCTTTCATGCATTTGTTTCTAACGCATTTATAAGATTATCTCTTTGTTGCTTTGTATGCCCCTTCCCCACAGTATAACCCCTGCTTTCACTATATTTGATGTCAGTATAACTTGTGGAGGAGATGGGGAAAAACAAGTCGTTTAAGGATACAGGTGGACCTGATGCAACAATGAGAAGTACAAGTTGTCATGTCCAAAACGAGCTTTACAACGTTGGTGCGGTGGGGGGGGGGAAGTTTGGGGGTGGAGGGGGAGTCTGGGAAGGGATGTGAAGGGTAAACAAAGGAGGAGGCTGCAATGCTTGATAAGAAATGTACGCATTATCCTGCCCATGTAATTGTAACCCCTCTGTACAGTATGTTCACAAAAAATAAAATAAAATAAAATGAAAGAAAAGAAAAAAGTGGTAAATATATAAGCTGAATAGGATTAACAATTAAAGAGAGTCAATGAAGACATAGAATATGCAAATGCCATTGAAGCACTGTGATGTAAGCCTACAAAATAAAAGAAAACTATTAAAATTAGTTGTATTTGGGAAGTGAGATTGCAGCTGGGTTCATTAGGCTAGGAACTGGTAAAATCTTTAAGGATTTTGGCCTATTTTATTTATTTTTTCATATGTACATATCTCTTTAGTGATGATGGTGATAATGGCAATAATATCCATAATATTACTAATAATCATCATCAAACTATTGAGATTAAAGTTAAGGTTGAATGTCATCCAATTACACAAAATAAGATCATCTTTCACAATTATTACTAGCTTGCTAAATCAGCATAGTAACTCCTGGAGTTTTATAGTTGGGGGTTATTGTCCTATTTTTTTTCAGGTTCAAAAGTTTAGATCACTCACTCAGAAGCGTCTGGCAAGTGGAGGATGGAATGAGTGGTCGAGAGCCTGTGACCTGAGGAGGAATCTAGGGGCCTCATATGGTTGCTTGATTAAAGAGATATTCTGGAAAAAGAGATTTAGAGCAAAGGGAAGAAATGAGATTACAAGGAGATGAAAAAGCTTAAAATGATGAATGTGTGAGGAATTGATCTACACAGATTATGGGAAACTGCACAATATTGAAAAACAGAGTCCTGATAGTTAATCCCATAAATCATTCCTAACCAGCCATATAGACTAGCGGAGAAACATACACGAGAATGAGGGAGGCAGAGTGGCAATGCATGTGATTGTAGATTTAAAGGTCAACAAGACGAAGAATGCATTTCTCCTATTAAAGCAAGACTGGTGTACATATGCAAGCAGATACTAACTTGTACTTAAATTCTTTGGATAAATAGCAGCAGCCGATCTTAGCAAATCATACCCCTCTCCCATTACTCACCCAGGTGTCTATGCATGGCAGGTGGGAAGGCACTCTTAAATCTCTGTGGATTGTCCTAATTATGGTGAATATTTAAAGATGTCCAGTAGAAAGAAAAACAACACAGCTGGAAATAATCCAGAGAGTTTATACAGGACATATTCTAGCAGAACACAGTAAGAATAGCATGAATGAAACTTTGAAATAGGAGCACATAGAACTCACAGAATATAAGAAGTTGAAGCAGGACGTAAAGAACAAGGGGAAAGTGGGAAAGTATAGATTGCAAGAGGTGTGCAAGGACCAGCCCCTGAAAGACATACACCTCCTGTTAATCACCATGCCCTCCAGAAGCCCCCTTGGTTAGTGTCCTCATTTCATTTCCCTTCTGTTTCTGCAAAAGATCATATGCACAGAGAGGCCATCCTGGACTGCTCCATTCAAAGTAGCTTGTCTACTTTGCCTGTATCTGATTCTTTATCTTATTTTTCTCTCCTTAGTTCTTTATGCATTTCTGTCTTTATTGAGGTGCTATTTGTCTTGTGGAATGTATGCCACAAGAACACAAGAACTCTTTTGTCTCAGTTGTCTGTTATATCTCTTACACCTAGAACAATGTTATATAGTAAGTTCTACATAAATTTCCTGAAGATGTGACAAATAAACGAAAGTATGAATGAATGGCTTGTGGCATACTAGCTGAGTATACTGCGAAATTAATTTAACCTATATTTATATGTATCTATCTCTTTAGTTATTCTCAAATAAGAGGAAATATATAGAAAGTACTTATGCCAAGCACTTAGCACATACTAAGTACTCAAAAATAGTAGATATTCAGAGAGACAGAAAAAAGAGGGGGAAGCAAACTAATTGTATAACTATGATAAACTTCACTTTTCAACTTAACTGGAAGGAGAGAGATGCCAAAGGAATTAGTAAATCACACCTCTGGATTTGTCTGTGAGGACATTTCCAGACAGGCTTAGACTATAAGAGATCTCTCTTAAGCATTCCCTTTCATTTCATATATTCCTTCTACACATAGCTTGGAGATAGTGGTATATGCTTTCAGAATTCCTGTGTTTGATTGGGACCCATCACAAGAAGTTGGACTTTTCATGAAGTCCATACTCTACTAAAATTGATGAATTGGACATGTATTGGATTTGGATTTTTTAGATCAGGGATACTGATTAGGGTGATTATATCACTAATTAAAATCTGATGAGGAAGCAGACAAGATAGTAACACTGCAGAATAACTACATTCTTGTAGTCTAAGAACCTAGCAGGAAGTCAAACAAGTACACATTAGAAAACAACAGCTTTTGAACTGTATGAGCCTTCCTCTCCTTCTCTAAAGGCTTCTTGCCCCTAAGATGATATTTAAGTATAAAAGCCTTAGAAATGTAACAAATAACAGTCAGCGGTAATAGTATCTTAAGTCCAGTTAGCTCTGCTTCTGTGTGTATGTATTGGAGAGTTGGTATATTCCATGCAACAACAACAACAATAACAAAAATGAAATCCTAAGGGCAAATTTTAGATTATGTGAAAGAGTTGTATTGAGCAGAGAAGATAGGAACTTTCTAGAATGTTGAAAACCCATCAAAACTTTGGCTGATTTTCATACATAAATTATGCTTCAAGATTTCCTCCTTTCGGAAGACATCACCCTGAAGTGTCATGTTCCACTGCAACATGGAGAATCTTGAAAAAGCAGCTTCCCTTCCTTTGAGATCCTGTGACTGGAAATGAGATCAAGGCAAGCATCTTGTCTTAGTGTGATTCTTTCAGAGAAAAATATTCCTTGAGTATGGAGACTGATACAAATCACCTAGTTACATTGTAATTTATTGGAAAATATATGTGGCGTGTCAATAATTATCTCCATTCCTAAAGGTAGAACTGTAATTACTTCTTGCTTTAATAACTATATTCAGAATTAATTCATAAAAATGAGAAACATGCAAAAGAAAAAAAAGAAACATTGAGTCATACATATATAATATATACACCTATATATCTGAAACAAACCCCAAGTTCTTTTTTGTAGATCATTCTGTAGAATATTTATACATATAAAACTCTGTCTCACCTAAATTGATGTCCAGCACGTCTACATTTTTGTAAACTGGTTTCTCACTTACTGTTCCTTTCTGCATTTATGTTATCAGGTATTATTTTATATCTTGATTTGCACAAGCTATACATCATTTCTCCATTTCCTCATGTTGAAATTTATTCAGCCAAGGCTGTGTTGGTATATTTTCCTCTTCTCTAGAATAAGAATTCTACATTCATAAATATTTATTGCATTTGTAATATTTCTTCAATATAAATTCTAATATGTAAAGATCAGGGATAAGTGACATGGAGGTTTCTAGGCTTGTAAAATACTTTCCTAGACACATTCCTGTGTTCTATATCTAAGAAATGTATGCGTGGTAAATAAAATGTAAAACAAACAGTTTAGCCATTGGATATTACAAAATGGCAGTTAATGGTTCATGCTCTGTGTTCTACCAGGGCAACTGGGTGTCACTGACATCAAGGTCCCAGTCACTAGATAGCAGAGTTCTTTTATTTTTCCTTTTCTTAATTTTTTTATTTTTATTGTTATGTAAAGAAGATGAACTGAGGGGTTACACTTCTTTTTGAACAATGTCACCCCTTCCCTTGCTCTTGCTCAATGTTCCCCTCCCGTCCACACATGGTTCGTTTCCAGCATAGTGTTTAGTAAGTACTGCTGCTGCATTTGTCCATCTTTTGTGCTTCCATTTTTGTGCCCCTCCTTATGCTCCCAAAGACTGGCAAGCAAACAAACAAGAAAAGGAAACAAAAACAACAATGGAAAAAAAGGCTTCTTGTTTCCATTTCCTGTAGGATCAGGTGCACATAGGCATTGGGCCTTTGAGTTCCTCTCTTATAAATATCCTCCTTTGGTCTCATTCTGTGTGAATGCCCAGAATCCTATATAATTTATCATGTCCCCATGTATTTTAGATTCAGGTTCTGCATATTAGAGAAAGCATGTGCTTTTGCTCTCTCTAAGCTTAGCTTACCTCACTTAATGTGATTTGTTCTAGGTCCATTGTTTCCCTGCAAATGACATAATATTATTCTTTCTAATGACTATGTAAAATTCCATTGTGTCTATGTACCATATTTTTTTGATCCATTCATCGATTGCAAGGCAACTGGGTTGTTTCCATACCTCGGCTTTTGTGAATGTGTGGCAATGAACTTAGATATGCAAATGTCTTTAAGGTATCCCAGAGAGCTGAGTTTATCCAGGGCCTCTAACACTTGCTCTGCTATTTTGAGCTGGTTTCTTCATTCCAGATCCTTGATTTCTCATTTGTAGTACTGATGTCAGAATGACACCAAACATTTTTCTCTTATTAAGATGCTATGAAAAAAATGCACTACATGGACCCATTTCAAGCTTCAATTAGCTACGAAGGAATATATGGTTTAATACTTTATTGTGTTGTTTTTAAAGGAAATAAGACCTTTTGTTTTATGTATTAAAACTGTTATGATGCTTGAAAGCTTGTTAGAATCTAAATGTCAAAGTATTTTGTGACTTTGAAGGTATGGTGTGTGTCATCTTTGGAGCTTAGATTTTTCACATGACAATAGCTAAAAAGTTTGTGATTTTCCTTTAATGATTTAGAAGAGTATATAAAGGCAATGAAAGTTTATGCAATCTATTCCAGATCATACTTCAGAAGCTTCAGAGATATTAAAATAGATCCCCAACTTAATGCCATGTTTCATTACCTCTTCAATACTCATGATTACTTTTGATGCCAGGTTCCAGAATGTGTGCAGGTCCTTTTCTATTTATGTGCCTTCAAGGGAAGCAATAAAACTGCTACTATATTAAACAAAATAAAGGTTTGGGGGTAATGACTAGCTACAAAAATTGTACAAAGCCAGATGGTAGTGGCTCATGCCTACCTGTCATCCTGGTTGTGTACCTGTGCTGCCTCTTTGTTGTCTTCCTTCTTTGATATTTACTTTTTGGAAACTCAGTTGGGCAGACATCACAACTTCTTGGTTACAAGGAGTTTTTTGGTAGTTACATCAAGCAATTTTCATTATAATTTTTCTGCAGCAAGGAGTGCCATTCCAATGGCACTTCAATCTGTCTGTTCTGCTGTTTTGCATCTTGAGATTTGTTTGAGGCTCCATCTTTCACAGCCCTTGTATTTCATGCAAACCTATATCTGTGATCACAACTTGGGCTATGCTGACACTGTTGTTTTTACAATCACTGTTTCAAGATATTTTTGGGGAGGGGATTTCTGGTTGTGAATTCAGAAATGAATAGCTGTCTCTCTTCAAGTGGAACTGTAAGTACCCATGAATCTTTCATTAGGACAAAGCTTTTTTCCTTAAAAATCTAAGCATTGCTTAGATTATCAGCTGGTGAAGAGGGAAATGATTAGGAGTGGGAGGAAGCAGAATGATGACGAAAATGAGAGGGGCAGCTTTTGTGTCTAGACAGAATGTAAGCAGGACACAGGAAGAACAGGAGCAAAAGCCTGTTTGATCACCTAATGGGGAGCCAAGGAAGGACAGACCATTGCTTAGGGAGAAGATGTAGAATGGAAGAGAAGATATAGAATGGAAGAGAAAATTATGGAGTGACATTTTAGAATTCAGGCCAGAGAAGATCCATCTTATGTACCAGGAAATGAGAACTGAGGAAGCTCCAACGATTATAGTGGTTAGAATCGAATCTATAACTGTAGTTATGTGTCCGCTCTGGAAGCCTCTAATATTTCAGGTTTCTTGCAATATGGCCTTTGGGAGAGGGAGAAGGAGAAGGAGGAGAGGAAAATGGGGAGGAAGATGTGAGGGAGAAGGGAGAAAAGGGGATGGAGAGGAAGAGAAGAGAAAGGAGTAAAGGAAGGAGGGAAAAAGGAGGGAGGGGGATAGCAGAACAAAGAAAAGAAGCACAAAATGTGGTCAATGGGTTGTAAATTTGGTATTTTCCAGGTGATTAGAATGTGTTACCTGTACATAAAATCTCTTCACTTATAAGCAAGGTCTGTTATTATCAATATCTTAGAGACATTTATCTTATTGAGTAAATAATACAGAGAGAAAGAATCAATCATTATTTCTCTCTGAACCATATAAAGCTGAACTGTAAGTTGGTCCATTGTGCCTTCCACTATAATTCACTTGTAGACCTTTCTCGGCATTGCATTTAGTGATTCTTTCCTCCATGGTCTGCGACTCTGAAGACTTGAGTATAAATTAAATTCTAAGCAGCTCTACTTTACATGGTAATATCTTTAAGAAGGTTTATAAATGACTTCCTAATATTTCACTTAAGTATTATCTGGTAAAGCTCTATGTCATAGCTTCTGCCAACAATATATATATACACACACACACACACACACACACACACACACACACACACACACACACACACACACACACACACACACACACACACACACATTTGTATAGATATATTTAAATCTAATCACCAAAAAAGCCCTGATGAATAGTCTGAGAAATGAACCACGCATGCCATGCCATTCGGAGTTAATACTAAGTGTTGGCATTAGGCTATCAATGTTTTCCCGTCCATAGGTACCACTGTATTTCATTGACAATCCTATGCTTGGGGTAGAGTAGCAAAACACAGTCTATATTGTGATAAAATTTTACTTGCAATACACGAGCATTATTAAAGTACTGCTGTCTTTAATAGTTAAGCATTTATTGACAATTAATTTTCATCATCAATGCAATTGTGTGTTTGGAGGCCTAATAGCTCCTTCTTTGACATGTGCTACTTTTTTTCTGTGCCTCAGGACTCCAGAACCTGGACTCTCCTTATCACTGCAGTTGCTGGTGTGTATTAATATCATTACCTTTGTGTACTGCTCTCTTTGGAGAGGCTTCTTGTTCTTTGTCCTTTCTGAGGTTATAAACTCTATCCAGTGTGAAATGGCCTGAGTTTGCAAGCAAGAAGATAAGGGCGGCTTCCGATTGTACCCATCCCTTGTTAATGCTGTTATGCTTGACTAAGCTTCCAATTATGCGATTCTATTCAGCACTGTGAAGAGAGACCTGAAATGACACTGCGTTAGTGATCTCACCTGCTTCAAGGAAGAAGTTCGAATCTTTCAATAAAGAACAAAAGGAGTCTTTTGATCGTATTTAGGCCCTGGAAGTCTCTGATTTTTAAAAGGTGAAGATAGTGGACTTTTGAAAACCTCGGGTCTCCACATTTCCATTACCTGTGCTGAATAGTTAAGAACTTAACTTTCATGTGTGAAAGTGAGTTTTAAATCTCCCAAGCTTTTATGAAATTGAAACCATGAATTGGATTTTGATTCATGAAGAGAAAGTTTAAGAACTCTTTCAATAAATGCAATAAAGTACTGTAATGAGATAGGTTAATGGTTTTATGTTTTCCTGCCCCTCCCCAACACAGCTTCTTGCCCTGAGATTGGCAGCTGAATTTCACTGGAAACGCTTCTTTGAAGATAATAATGGGACAGATAATGAGATACACAGCTAGGCTGGACACCAATGTTCTTTCTTTCTCAATACATAAGTGTTTATTTGCAAAATAAAGATAACATGGGTGCTTTTTATGCATGGGTGTTACTAGATAAGTGTTCATTAGTGTTGTTTTCCAGCTCTAAGAAATGTGTGTGTGTGTGTGTGTGTGTGTGAGAGTGTGTGTTTTTATGTGATTTTTAAAGTTAGAATATCAATGTACAGGTATTTTCTAGTGGTCCTGAGACTTGAACATTTGCTCTTAGTAGGCAGGTACTCTATTATATGGGCAAGAACTCCATCCATATTGAATTCAGTTGTCATTCAAGATAGAGCCCCTTATTTTTGCCAGAAGCTAGCTGTAGATACCCAAACTATGATTCCTGCATAGCTGGGGTTTGTAAGTATGCACCAACCTTTTTGGTGTCTTTGTTATGAAGTCTTGCTAACATTTTCCCTAGGTTGGCCTCAGACTATGGGAGGATTATAGATGTGAGCAGCTGCATCCAACCTCACCCTACTAAGTTTGATAAATTTTGCCTTGAGTGTTCAGCACTGTGTTAAATCCTGGGTATGAAACAGTGCTTGCTAGAAAAGAGCATTCATCTTTTGGGGGAGATGTGTATGTATAACAGAAAATTGAAATGTTGCCAGGTACAACAGACTTTATGTTAAACAAAAAAGACACATTAGCCACTTTTCTTCCTTGTTCTTTCCTATTTTATTTTCTTATTCTGCTTTCTGCAGCAGGTCTCACTATGTTGCCTAGGTTGATTTTAAATTCCTGAGCTCAAGTGAAACTGAGCTTCTTCTACCTGGGGCTCTTATATACCCACACCACCATGTTTGCCTTGCTTTAACTTTTGATGTTAGGCCTAATTATTGTGGCAGTTTCCTTCCTTTCATCCTTTCTTCTTTCTTTTCTTTTCTTGTTATTTTAGCTCTTTTCATAAGAGACAATGTTTTGTTTTTTGTAAAATACACGTTTTTTAGTTTTGTAAAATATAAGTTTCTCCCCTGGCATATAAGATGAATTCATTCGGTATTTAATGCATACAAATGGCTTATATACAATGTTGTAGGATACAGCTGTTGAAAGTAAGATTTCCTGCTGAAGCAAAGTGTCATCTGAAATCCTTGTGAGTAACTTAGCAAATTCTTCTATCTCTTTTATAGTAAATATTTTAAATTACTTAGTGTGATTCATACCATTTTAATTACAAGCGACATGAAAGTTTGTCTTAATGTAAGTTCTTTTCTGCTACCTTCCATTTTGTTATTGTTGTCATGTATTTTTTATATCTTGTCAGCCATTAAATATTTTTATAATTGTTATCCATGCATCTTTTTCAGATAAAACAGTTGCTAACAAAAGTGCACGTATAATATCTTTTGTTCTTAATAAGATAATTAACCTTAATTATACAGTGTTTTGTGTGGTTTGGAGATCCTATACCATTTCTTTTATTTTGACCTGGAATATTTAATTTTGTAAGCATTACAAAACATTTTGCTCAAAATGATCTTAATGTTTATCCAGTTATTGTTTCTTTCTTTCAGCACATTGAATTTACCAATTTATTGTTTTTCATATCCAGGGAGTCTTTCGCAGCTCTTGTATGTGATGAGTCAGTTCTTGGTGCTCACAAAATCCTCTCTTGGACTTTGTTTTTCACAGTTCCATCAAAATGTGAAAGAGAAGAGCCTGTTCAAATTCAACCTCATTATATATTTTTTTTTAATTCTTGAGAGAATATGAGTTTTTGTTTTTGTTGTTAACTTTGATGGTAATATTGGAGCCATTAAAAATCTTTTAGATAGTTTGCTTCCAAGATTTATTTTCAAGTACCAGGAATCTTGAATCAGTATTAATTTTGTTTGCTTGCTTAGAAGGTGCTCCATCACTTGATCTAGACCTTCGGATATGTTTTTTTTTTTGCTGGTTGTTTTGAAGATGAAGTCTCTTGGACTTGTCTCTGTGGGTCAGTTTGACTTTGAACCATCTGTACCTTTGGACAGCTAAGATTGTGGGTGTGAGCCACAGGCACCTTGCTTTAATAGTTTCTTTTTTTCTTTTTACTAACTTACTGACTTTCCTAACTCAGACCACTGTTTCAGGTGCCTATGAATTTAAATAATTTCTGCTCTTACTGGATAATTTTCTGGGTATATGGTTTTTCTTAAATGTAGTGAACTATTTTTAAGGTCAAATAATGAAATCCCAGTGATAATGAAATCCAGGCAAATGTATCCATTTCAAGTAGCTTTCAAAGCTTAGAGTCAAGTGAAGTAAGCCAGGTCTAAAGAAACATAGGTCCCATGGTTTCCCTTGTTTGCAATAACTAGTGTATGTCTGAGACAAGCAGAAAAGGTCAGATAAGTTGATGTTAGGCGAAATGAACCCCAAGATAAAGACTCAACTGTTTTTTTCTTTCTTGCTATTGTTTTTAACATATTGATAAGATATTTCTTTGTTGCTTTGTATGTCCCTTCCCCACGGTATAACCCCTGTTTTCACTGTATTTGATGTTGGTATAATTTGGGGAGGGGAAGGGAAAACAAATTGTTTAAATAGGGATACAGGTGGACCATTGCAACAATGAGATGTACAATATGTTATATAGAAAAACGAACTTTACAACTTTGGTGTGGGGGGTGGGGGTGAGTGGGAAGGGATGGGAAGGGGAAACAAAGGAGGAGGCAAAAATGCTTCATAAGAAATGTACTCATTACCTTGTCCATTAATTGTAACCCCTCTGTATGGTATTTTCACAATAATAATAATAATAAGTTGCTTGACAAAATTACAACAATAAATGGGAAATGTTTAGATAAAAAAGCTTAGAGTCAGAAGGTGAAGGTATAATCTGTTGTGGTATTTTTGAAAAGTTCTGATTGTGAGTCTCCTTTTCCTGTGACCGTTAACAACTTTTTCATGATTTGCATGGTTGAAAGGGTGAATTTTTAAAACTTTGACTGCAGAATTGCAGAGTGGAGGCCAGGGATGGAGAAAGTTAAAACAAAGTTGCAGTTTTAATTGTCTTGATTCTTGAATCAACATCATTCAGATTGTTTTAAATATTTATCTTCAGAATCCTGGAAAAGTTGATTTTGACAATAACAATTAGTACTTGCATTACTTATGGATCAGCATATTTTTTCACTGACATTTATTTTACTGTATTGGAAATTATATTTAAAGTGTGGAGTTTTAATATTAGAATTCCAATAGCTCCATGATGGTATTATCATGCCCCAAATAAAGAGGCTGAGGGGTTTCATAGATTTCATAAGGCTTCTGAGATTCTTGGTAATTTTGTTTGTGTGGGTGTGTTCACACACATGTGCAAAATTCCTGGACTTTAGACACTATCCCTGAGCTTTTTGGCTCAATGTTAGTACTGCTCTACCACAACTCCACTTCTGGCTTTTTGGTGGTTAACTGGATATCAGAATCTCATGGACTTTTCTACTTAGCCTGATTTTGAAGCATGATTCTCAGATCTTACCTTCTCGAGTAACTAGGATTACAGACATGAGCCACTGGTTTCTGCTTAATTTCTGAGATTCTGGGGATAACAATTACACCTTTAGATTTTGCAAAACTGTCCTAGTTTTTTTTGAATCTTTTCATTATTAATTGAGGTCCAGCAAAATGAAACCACTCTATTATAAGGGACAAGTGCTTCACTGTGTAAACAACTTATTATGAATATCTTAGTAACTTCTAAGAAAATTGCAAATCTTGTTACTTTTCCACTGAGAACTATGGATAAACTATCCTACCCAACTTTCTCCCTTTAGATAAAAAATATGATTGCTGACAAGCTTGGAGATGACTAATAATAGCTTTAAACAGCATCCCACTCTTCATTAAAAAATCATCAAATTCTATATTACCTTTTTTTATTGTGACAATACCATAAAGAGGGGTTACAATTACATGGGCAAGGTAATGAGTACATTTCTTATCAAGCATTGTTGTCTCCTCCTTTGTTTCCCCTTCCCATCCCATCCCATCTCCCCCACCCCCAAAGTTGTGAAGTTCGCTTTTCAACATAACGACTTGTACATCTCATTGTTGCAATGGGTCCACCTGTATCCCTATTTAAATGGTTTGTTTTTTTCCCTTCCCCTCCACAAGAAAGCAGGGGTTATACCGTGAGGGAGGGACATACAAAGTAAAAAAGTAATCATCTTATAAATATGTTAGAAACAATCGCAAGAAAGAAAAAGCATTTGAATACTTATCTTGGGGTTCGTTTCATCTACCATCAACTTATCTGACCTTTTCTGCTTGTCTCAGACATATACTAGTTATTGAAAATAAGGGAAACCATGGGACCTATGTTTCTTTGGGCTGGCTTACTTCACTTAATACAGTATTTTCCAAGTCTTTCCATTTCCTAACAAATGGGGCAATGTCATTCTTTCTGATGGAGGCACAGAATTCCACTGTGTATCTATACCACATTTTCTTGATCCACTCATCTACTGAGGGGTATCTGGGTTGGTTCCATATCTTAGCTATGGTAAATAATGCTGCAATAAACATAATTGTGCTGGTAGCTTTAGTATGGTCTTGTTTGTGATCATTTGGGTAAATGCCCAAAAGTGGGATTGCTGGGTCATAGGGGAGCTCTATGTGGAGTCTTTTGAGGAACCTCTATACTACTCCATAATGGCTGAACAAGTTTACCCTCCCACCAACAATGCAGTACCTTTTCTTATGCATTTGTTAGTATCAGTTGGTAATAAATGATTGACACCCACTTAGTGGAAGCTTATATAAGATCATACATTGCATTCCAACATGTCTATGATTATACCTTAAGGAATGCCATTTTTAAATAAATTTATTTCTTGAGAATGATATGATTTGGGAATAAAACGGCCATTATTTTATTTGTCTAGGGTTTCTGTTTTATGATTCTATAGTATAAAAATAAATAATAGAACCAATGAAACTGTCACTGAGGAAAGATACATAGGTCTTTAGTGCAGTTATATTTGCAGTGTTCTCTAAAGATCTTTAGAAAGTTGAGTAGGAGTGATATCAACAAGATGTGTTCTGTTCATAAATTAAGTTTTTGAATGATAACTCCTTTGTACAAGTACTTAAAGGTAAGTAAAATATAATTCTAAAAATAAACAGTGAAACTTAATTTCAAAGAGCATTGAAAAATATTTAAGTAAAAAGTTGATGACCTCATTAACTATTGAATATAGTTGCTTTGTCTCTTATTGCTTGCTAACATATGTACCTAAATTATAGAAATAGATGGCAAATTTATTAAAGAACATGTCTATGTCTTCTGATAGTTGAATTTCTAGAAGAGGAATTAGAATATCATAATAGCTGAAACTAATTTTCACCACGTTTAAGACAGATGTCAGATTAAAATAATAGTTTCTACAGAATTAAGAAGAGTAAAGTTAAGGATAGTTAAGAGAGAAATGGATGTAATATATTTATAAACTACTGTTAAATGGCCACTCCTTTGTATAATTACTTAAAGACAATTTTTTAAAAGTTCACATAAGAGAGTCATAGGCTTGTTTCACATCCAGCTGAGGTGATACCTTGGTTTTAGTTTGCATTTCTTGATATCACTGACTGTGTATATTTTGTCCACTCAGCTGTTTTCCCTAGTTTTAGTGTTCTTTACTAACTATTGAGTCTTTTGAGTTCTTGCTGTATTTTGGGTACTGACCATTCATCAGATACATGCAGTCTAAATATTTTGTTCTATTCTGGAGGCTGTTTGCTCTGTTTCCTGCTTCTACAGCCCATTTGTTTATTTTTTGCCTTTGTTGTTTGTGTGATTGGTATTATATCCAGAAACATTGATGTCTTTTCCCCCATATTTACTTCTAGTAGAATTTTTCTTTAATTGTGATGAAATTTGAATGAACAGGGCTTTTAAATTTATTTCAGTTATTTATCTTTTACTTTTATCTTTTTATTGATCTCTAGGAACACTTTGACTAATCCCAAGTCTTCAATCTGATCTGTTGTGTTGGCTGTTACTTTATTTTCCTTTTTCCCTTTTGAAGGAAAGGGTCATGCTATGCAGCCCAGGTTGACCTGAAGGTCTCAATTCTCTTGTTTTCGCCTCCTTAATGGAGATTATTGACAGCAACACCACATTCAACTTGTGTTTGTGTGTCTGTTTTGTCATAAAGGTGTGGAAGTTTTATTTTTTATATTTAGGCCCATGATTCACCCAAATTAACTTTTGTGTATACAATTTTGTGTAATAGGTCACGGTTTACATGTTTTCTTATGTGAATATTTACTTTGACATAATTTTTGGAACTAATTTGTTTTCCCAGCTGATAACTTTCATATATATGTTGCCATGTGTCCTCCAAATTTTGGTTTATATTTTCCAGTATGTTTTTGTAACTCTCCATTCATGTACCACCCTTCCTGTTTTGTTTCTTATTGTTTTTGGATCGTGAAAAAACAAAACAAAACAAAAACTTGATATTCCAGTTAGTTATCTTTTCCTAGTCTTCTTCATTTCAACCAAGACAAATGTGGCTAGTCCAAACTAACGATGCAAGTATGTAGAGAGCAAGAGCATAACGTATATGTAGCTCACAGATGATCAAGGAGTTTGTCTTCCTGTTTGCCTCTCCTATTAACTTACAGTTATGTAAGTAAGGCAATGAGTACATTTCTGGTCAAGCATTGTTACCCCCCCCACACACACATGTAGTTTCCCCACTATCCCTTCCTTCCTCTACCTCCCTCACTCTTCCCCCACCGAAGTTGCTGATATATTTAAATAAGCCAGTGCTCTGTAAATATGATATTCATGGAGTCGCACTCCAAAGAAGTAAAATGAATTGCTCCTTTTGAATCAGTCATCCTTCAGTAAAAGTCGAGGGTTTCTATTGTAATAAATAACAAGAGAAATGAAAGATGAATAAAGTCTGATGAAAGGGAAAAATCAAAACACTAATACCGTGGATTTTCAAAATGGATCTATCCTTTATGAGCAGGGACTGTAAAACTTTTGAGAGAGAAAAAGACTCAAGAACAGAAATGAGATGCTGCTTATTAAAGAAGATCCAGGAGACCTGTGTTCTCTTAGATGAGAGTATTTTATTCCTCTGTCAAAAAGAAAGGTCATTCTTGGGACATGAAGCTATAGAGATAATTGCGCAAAATGTTCACCTTTGTCAAAATTGCAAGTGATAAAAATGAGAAACAACCAGGTGGCATGAAAGGAAGGAGACCGAATGTCAATCAGTGGGTGGTGGACTTGGAATGCCTTAGATCTGAAGGTCTTCAGGAAAATGGAGTGTGTTCTGAGCACCTCTATTGGTCCAAATGGCTCTGAGGGACCAGTAGAGAAGGGGTTATGAAGATGTGTTGTAGTATTAGACTCACCATCATATTTATAGAGTTAGAGAGTTAAAGAATGGGAAAGGCTATTCTAGAGGATAGTTCATACATAAAACAGTACAGGTTTTCTCTCAGATTTCTTCTTGGATCAGAAATTTACGAATTTTGGGGAGAATTTTTCCTTCCCTCCTATAATACCAGAAGAATGGCTGTCATTTCCACACGTGACTGTTAACGTGTCTTCATAGGTTCTGTAGTGAAAGGGAAAGCCTGATTGTAGCAACACCAGGAGTTGAAGATCAAAATTTTGGCAATTTTCTGTTCTTTCCAATCAAATTGGATAGATACACAGTCCAGGAAATGGCTTTTGAAATGGTGGTGGTGGTGGTACTGCTTAGCAAACATATTGCTTTACTAGCTCTCTAATAATTCAGTGGTAGGCTTGTGTGTGAATGCTTCCTCCAAATAGGAAACCCAGTATTTTTCTAGAGCAATATGTTTGTATTTCCTTCCCTTGGACAATTTTGATTACTGATGAAAAAAAGCCAATATGTACCGCAAATGAATCTTCTTGTGATTTGTATCTTTGACATTGCTCCAGCAGATGGAATAAAAAAAAAGCCCAAGTTCTCTAACATATTGGTGTATAGAGAGTTGTGATGGTCCTTTCCTAATTTTTCGGACATTTTTCTCATCTGTAGCCTATACGTATCTACTGTTTTCAATTAAGTCTTTAACAGAACGATGTCGGGTTTGTCAACACATTTGTCTTCATGATCTGACTCCCTTCTGAGTTGTCATAAATGGAATCATAAACGAAACATTATGTCATTTAGGTCTCATGACTTCCCTGCAGTTTCTTGTTACTATTCCATTCTCTTTTTTGTCATCCATAAAGCAGACATATATAATATAGTCATTGTGATTAATATGTGTGAAGAGTAATTAATACTAGTTCCCATAAAACATAATCACAGCATCAAAAACATTTTAGGAACTATAGACTATAGAAGACAATCTTTACTTCTTCAAAGCCCATGAGGTAGTTACTGGTTTTTGGATTTGGTTTTTGTTTTTATTTTTCTGGAAATCACCTCTCTGTTTAGTGCCTAAGGAAGTCAGGCTTACTTGCGGCTTTACTATCATCTAAAAACTACAGATCTGGGAGAAGTTTTACAGTCCCAATGAGCAGAATTAGTCATATCATCTTTCTTCTTCTTCTCATGTATCTGGTGTTGAAATAGATTTGGTGACTCTTTAGCTTTGCCTATGGTACATACCTTCCCTTTTTTTTCAACAACACGTAACTCAGTTTAGTTAGGCAAGTAAGACACAGTAACTACGAATGAACAAGGAAGGATTCTGACATTTGCAAGGATTTCTTGGAGGACATCGTAATTCAAGTAGACACTGAAGGATGAAAAACTTTTCATACATGATTTTTCATAAGGAGGACATTACTGGTAAGCCACTCATAGTTGAATGCATATAAAACTGCGTGTGTAAGACATGTCTATATGGATAAGTGAGAGTTTTAGAGATGTGTCTACTTAATACAAAAGAAAAAATCTAGCAACGACAGCATAGGTTTATTCTTACTTGATAGCAATGGACCCACTCACTATTGCAAGTTAAGAATGTAAATTAAACGTGTACATGCTAGGAGTTAGGATCACATATATCGTTACTACTCACCATATAGCATGCTCCTTTCATGAAAGTTCAGGTACCACATCCCATGCATAAATTTTAGATGAAATGACTTCACTTACCTGGGCTAGTAGAATATTGACAGGAAACCCTTGCCAACTTCCTTTTTATACTTCAGTCTTTAGTAGTATAGTCTTCTAATGTCTGACTGTTTCCTAATGTATGGTTTTATGTATATTTAACAATGTTAGAGCATTCTGAATAGTCTAATGTCCATAGCATGTTGTAAGATATTTCATAACTGTGGTCCAAATAAGATTTTATGACACCATGATTGTTGGGTCTTTGGGACATCTGGCATAGTACTTTTCTTGGGCTTTGTATTATACAACAAGTCCTAAACCTTGAATGCGTTTATAAACTTCCTCATCTTTTTCATCTTTACTCCCAGACACTGAAGGAGAAAAGAGCTAAGTAGAAATGATTATAATCATAGTTCACTTATCATCCCTGTAATTTAACCTTTTGAGGTGTGGTGCCTTCCTAAAACCATTAGGAATTGGTTATCCTATTTTAGCTAGTTCATTCTGCATTAACAATATGTAAGCTAAATATTTCATGCTCTTATACTTTGGACATATGTTGTCCTGCCTTACTTTATATTCTTGATTGGCTCCAATTTCCTTAACTTTTTTTTAAGACCCACACATTGAGAGAAGTGCAACTGCAACTCACAGTCTATTTGCCAAGCATAACATTTCAATACACAAAATGAAACCAAAGTAATGTCACCACAGTGCCACTTTCTTATCCATCTGTTCCCTTTCTGGGAGTTGTCTTAATAAGGAATCTTAAATCTATGTTACATTGCAGCTCAAATAAAATTATGTTGGAGAGAAATGGGTAAATGTAAACTATAACATAAATGGCATTAAACTGATTTTCATTTCCTCACTTGCATCGTGTCCTCTCTGATATTTAGAATAGTTTGGCTTGTCTGTCTGTCCTCTGTCTTCTTTGAGCTGTGTCATTAAATGGTTTGAGAAAAAATAGGAACAATATCAGGGACAATTCTTTCCTGGAATGTGGGTTCCTATTTGGAGAGTGTGTATGTGTCACATTGTTTAATCGCTCACCTTTTAAAGAACCCCTGGGCTCTTCCCCAAACCCTTAGGCTTCCTGTGCTTCCGGTCAAAGGGTCAAAGGGACACATTTGAAAACTCTCTCTGGCTGTTGAGTGAAGGATGAACTGCTGTGCACAGAAATGGAAATAAAGTAACCAGGCAAGGGCCATTCAGGTGTAGTCCATGACCACTCCCGACCCCACAGAGGCAGGAAGATTGCTTGCCATCATAGCTTCATTGGTTGTGGAGGGGTTTTCATTTGAACCTATCCATATACTTAGATAATGTACCCTGATTCGAATCACCTCCTCTGACATCATCACACTTCCTTTTCTCAGACCCATCTCAATAAGCTGCATTGTTCCTTTGTCCCTGCCCCCCCTCGCACGCATGTGCACTCTCTCTCTCTCTCTCTCTCTCTCTCTCTCTCTCTCTCTCTCTCTCTCTCTCACACACACACACACACACACACACACACACACACACATACACACACATTTAAACTGTTTTGGCCACATTCATCCTTTTTTGCCCTTTCCATTCACCATCCCTCCTTCCACTTGTACATACATTCCGGAAAGGATCTGTTTTACATCCTGGTTAATTATTCAAGGAATTTTGTCATGATATTTCATACATGTATATATAGTACTTCAACCAGATCGAACCACTGGATTACTCTCATTTCTCCAATCCCTTCAACAGCTTATTAGTCAACAGCTTTCAGTGAGTTTTTGTTTTCAATCTGTTCCGTTGGGCTCAGGTGATCAGCCAGTCTTTGTGGGATGGTGGATATTACTTCTAGCCTACAGTAATTTCCTTTGTGAAATCATTTCTTTTGAAGGGAAAGAGCAGAGGCACAAAGACTTTAATGTTCCTGTTTTTAAGACAGTGAGCTGAAAAATCAAAATGATTTATGTTTAATGGTCAAAATTACTATGAAAGACAAAATTTTAGCAATAAAAATTTTGCAGAAATCAAAGGCATGAAAATGCCAGCTGGCTCTCCTAAGTGTGTTTTGGGTCATATATATCATGCTAAAAATGCAAATTAGCGGTGTCTTTCTCAAGGAAGGCTGGGGTAATTATGAGTCTCAGAGAGTCATTTTCTTTCTGTGGCTCTTGGCAACCATCACAATAAACTGTACTCTAGACTTTCCTACATTGCATAGGAAGTGTTAGAACATTGTCTTAGAGAAATAAATTTAGGAAAGGCCACCTTCCTTTGCCTGATGCATATCTTTTGTTAGCAATAATATGCTGGAATAGTTTAATAGCAGTTATTATGAAGATAATACTGTACTTCCTTTCTGGTTGCTACAAAATTGGAGTATGATGTTTCAGGGAAATTATTTTTTTCTGATAAAATTTTATTCTTCATCCCTGCTGTGGGACTTTAAAATACGTATTTTAACAAAATGCATTAGCGGCTACTTTCATGATGGTTGGTGTAATGTCTCCATTTTAGAATAACTCCAAAACCCATACTTCTCACCATTCCTGGTGTCACATTTGACTTCATTTTATATGTGAAAAATTGAAGCAAATTATAAGGCTCCATTTGTATTTTGATGGAGAACAAACAAAACCCTATATGTTTAAAAATAAGCATTAATTACTTGAATGCTGAAAATCTACTATGCACCAGTCATGATTCTCTGTTTCCAGATATGAGAGAGTTGAATGGAATTACCTTTTTTTGCATATCTATACTTTGTGTTTATTTTATATTGCTTACAACCTCAGAGGAAGTTGTCCATATTTTGTTATTGAATTTAATGCTCATTATAGATCCATTGTGATATAGAGGAAACTGCCTTTCTTCATACTATATCAAGTATTTTTATGAGAGTCTATTAGAGTTCACCAAATAATTTTCCTCATTTTTGTAATGATTAAACATTTAATTTCTAATTTTAATAAGGTGGTTACTTAAACTGTTTTTCAGATTCAGGTTTCAAAAACCTCCCAAATTCTCAGAATAAAACCTACTTACTCATAATATGATACAATATGCTATTATTGACCATTAATATTTATTATACCAGTTTTGCATTGTTTATGAAAGGCTCTAGATTATTGATTTCCATTCCAATAACATTGTCAATTTTTTTTGTCAGTCGTAGGGCATGAACTCTGGGCTTGGGCGCTGTCCCTGCGCTCTTCAGCTCAAGGCGAGTGCTCTATTGCTTGAGCCACAGTGCTACTTCTAGTTTTTGAGTGGTTTATTGGAGATAAAAATCTCACAGACTTTCCTGCCAGAGCTGGTTTTGAACAGTGATCCTCAGATCTCAGCCTCCAGAGTAGCTAGGATTACAGGCGTGAGCCACTGGCGCCCGGCTAACATTGTCAAATTTTAAAATCAGTAGTACATTGCCTTTATAACAATCTGTAGGAGGTAATATTTGTGTGCTCTTGAACCTGTAATTATTAGAAAGTTGACATTTGTTCTTTAAATGTTACTGGGCATTCTCCTGTGATTTCATCTTGGTAGGAGTCCTGGTTGTTGTTCTTACAAATTTTCTACTCAGGAATTTAATTTCCTTAATGTTGTCAACTTTTATATGGTAAGAAAATTATATTGAGTGTTAACAATTTATATAGTGTTAACATTTGTGCCACAAAACTAGCCATCAGGATTTTAGTATATTTTAGTTCCAGAAGAAGCTACATTGATGGTATAGCCATTTTCATTTATTGTTTTCACATCTCTTCTACTACATAATGCATGCAAATTTCTGTTGGATTGACTGTAACTACTCATCCTCTCTTCCAGTTTTCTATTTAGCTAATGGGTTTTCTTTTTCTAGTGACCTAACTCTTGCTCCTAAAACATTCACTTGATTTTTCCTTGTGAATAAAGATTATTTTTTGACATTTTCTATGTTTTTTTCCATTTGGTCTAAACTTCCTATATGTTCTTTCAAAATTTGGTCATAGCTATTTTAAGTACCTCATGTGTTAATTGTAATAACAGTCATCAGTAAATTTAATTATATTATGTGTTTTCTTCCATTCTAAACTCAGATTTTTTCTTTTTTTGTTGTTGTGAACATACATAAGATTGTGCCAAAAATTCTTAATGAGGCTTCAGTTACTACTTCCATATATACCTTTCTTCTGTAAACAGTATCATATCCTGTTTTCTAACCTTAGTGGAACTAAACTCAGTTTAACAAAGATTTGCATAATAAGACTACAGACAACAAATACCTAGGACCAGTGATGGACAGCTTGTCATCTTACTCAGACTCAAATATGATCTCAAATTCCAAGAATATTTAAAAGCAAAGCCTAGGCACCGAATTATTTCATTATTAAACATGTCAGTATCTAGTTCTAATTTATAAGTATTTAAATTATTTCAACTAAAACTTGTTTTTGAAATATAATTTGTTAACACTATGCATTATTTTTAATATACTCAAATACATAGAAGTATGGTTTCTTCAAAGAAGTGAAGGACCTCTATGATGAAAACTTTAAAACCTGAAAAAGGAAATCAAAAGAGAACTGAGAAAGTGGAAAAACCTCCCATGCTCCTGGATTGGAAAGATCAACATCCTGAAAATGGCAATACTTCCCAAGGCTATATACAAATTCAGTGCAATACCTATCAATATTCCAACCTCATTTTTCAAGGAAATAGAAGATGCAATCCAGAAATTTATATGGAACAATAAAAGATCCCGAATAGCAAAAAACGATCCTTAACAGAAATAACGATGCTGAAGGAATATCAATCAATACCAAGTTTCAAACTCTACTACAAAGCCATAGTAATCAAAACAGCTTGGTACTGGCACAAGAACAGACCTCAGGACCAATGGAATAGAATTAAAAACCAAGAAATGAACCTACAGACCTATAGCCATCTAATCTTCGATAAGGGAGCTAAAAAAATAGAATGGAAGAAAGACAGCCTCTTCAGTGAATAGTGCTGGCAAAATTGGTTAATGACTTGTAGAAAACAAAAGCTAGACCCTTATATATCACCCTGTACCAGAATCAACTCCAAATGGATCAAAGACCTCAGAGTCAAAGCAGACATTCTGAAAACATTACAGGATGGAATAGGAGAAACCCTAGGTCTCCTTGGCTCAGGCCGAAATTTTCTGAATAGAGACCCGGAAACACAACAAATCAAAGAAAGGTTGGACAAATGGGATTTCATGAAATTGCAGAGCTTCTGCATGGCAAAGGACATAGCTAGTAAGATCAATAGAAAGCCCATGGATTGGGAGAAGATCTTCACTAGCCACACAATGGACAAGAGTCTCATATCTAAAATATACCTGGAACTCAAAAAATTAAATCCCCCAACAACAAATCTTCAAAGAAACAACTGCCCAATAAATAAGTGGGCTAAAGACTTACAGAGAGGATGTGAGGGCGATCTGGCTGCGACATCTGTCACCTCATTTATCGCCAGGGTTGATTCGGCTGATCTGGCTAACTAGGCGGGTGTCCCCTTCCTCCCTCACCGCTCCATGTGTGTCCCTCCCAAAGCTGCGCGCTCAGTCAAGAGGACGACTATCCCCGATAGAGGAGGACCGGTCTTCGGTCAAGGGTATAGTAGCTGCGCTCCCCTACTAGAACCTCCAAACAAGCTCTCAAGACTTACAGAGAAACTTCTCTGAAGAGGAAAGAAGGATGGCCAATAGACACATGAAGAAATGCTCAACCTCACTAGTCATAAAAGAAATACAAATCAAAACAACATTGAGGTGTTAGGAAGGTGGCTCAGTGGTAGTGCGCTTGCCTTGCATGCATGAGGCCCTGGGTTCGATTCCTCAGCACCACATAAGCAAAAAGAAAAAAGCCGGAAGTGGTGCTATGGCTCAAGTGGTAGAGTGCTAGCCTTGAGCTGAAGAGCGGAGGGACAGTACCCATGCCAGACCCAGAGATCAGGCCCCACGACCGGACTCCCCCTCAAAAAAAAAAAACAAAAACCCCACAATAACAACACATTGAGATACCACCTCACCCTAGTTAGAATGGCAAAAATCAAGAACTCTAACAACAACAGATGCTGGAGGAGATGTGGACAGAGGGAACCTTACTGCATTGTTGGTGGGAGTGTAAACTTGTTCAACCACTTTGAAAAGCAGTATGGAGGTTTCTAAAAAGACTCCATATAGAGCTCCCCTATGACCCAGCAATCCCACTTTTGGGCATTTACCCAAATGATCACAAACAAGACCTTACTAAAGCAACCAGCACCACTATGTTTACTGCAGCATTATTTACTATAGCTAAGATATGGAACCAACCCAGATGCCCCTCAGTAGATGAATGGATCAAGGGAATGTGGTGTATATATACACAATGGAATTCTATGCCTCCATCAGAAAGAATGACATTGCCCCATTTGTTAGGAAATGGAAAGACTTGGAAAAAATTATATTAAGTGAAGTAAGCCAGGCCCAAAGAAACATAGGTCCCATGATTTCCCTTATTTGCAATAACTAGTATATGTCTAAGTCAAGCAGAAAAGGTCAGATAAGTTGATGTTAGGTGAAATGAACCCCAAGATAAGTATTCAAATGTTTTTTTCTTTCTTGCGATTGTTTCTAACATATTTATAAAATGATTTCTTTATTATTTTGTATGTCCCTTCCCCACGATATAACCCCTGCTTTCACTGTGCTTGATGTTGGTATAATTTGTGGAGAGGAAGGGAAAAAACAAACCATTTAAATAGGGATACAGGTGGACCCATTGCAACAATGAGATGTACAAGTTGTTATGTTGAAAAAAAGGAGCTTTAAAACTTTGTTGGCCGGGCGGGGGTGGGGGTTGGTGGGGTGGGTGTGAGGGTGGGGGTGGAGATTGGAGGGGGTGGTGGAGGGGGCAGATGGGAAGGAATAGAAAGGGGAAACAAAGGAGGAGGCCACAATGCTTAATAAGAAATGCACTCATTATCTTGCTCATGTAATTGTAACTCCTCTGTATGGTATTTTCACAATAAAAAAAAAAGAAATATGGTTTCTTTCTGTGTCACTTTTCCTTTCCTCCTTTCCTTCCTCTCTCCCTCCCTGCCTCCCTTTCATTTTCTCTTCTTTCCCTCCCATTTCTCCCTCCTTTCATTTGTTTGAATCAAGATGAAGCCAGAGTTCATACATATTCCAACTCATTCCCTCCAAATGATTTCCTACACCATTTTGCCATTACTTTGGAGCAATACAGCTCATTTGCCTTTTAAGGTCTTCTGTCTGAATTTTTCAAAATGTATATCTATGGTATATATCTATGGTATTATTAAACATATTCTTCTCTCCCCCTTCATTATCTTTATACTGATGATTCATTTCAAGGAATTTTCTAGATTTACATAAACTTTTGACCAATAAATATATCATCATTGGTCATGTGCAGTCCCATTGGGAAGTACATAATTCCCAGTTATTTCTGTTTAGGTAAGATAGTTATTAAATCTGTAGACTCTTTCCACTTTAATGTTACTTTTACTAATCAGATTAAAATTTAAAATATAATTGAAGCAGTCCTGTACTGTTTATTACTATAACCCATGTGATTAATATAGGCACTGACAATATTGTTAAATACTTACTAAACGAATACCTGTGCCTTGTAGCTTGTATGCTATACATTTAGGACTCCAAATTCTTGATGTGTCACCTTATGCTGGACAAGAAATGTACTCATTGCCTTACTCAAATAACAGTAACCTCTCTGTGGAGCATCTTTACAATAAAATAAAATTTGAAAAGATCTATACCAGTCATTTGATAAGCTGAGCTGAAAATTATGTCATAATCTATGTTGATGAAACTCTAATATGATTTTAAATGAATATAATTGAAAGACCTCGTTATTTGCCAGTGACTTATGAAGCAATCACTCCAGTATCTTCTAGCTTATAAAATTCTGAGATTGTAATCTTCCTGAGCCTTTAATAGCTCCTTGATGTTTAGCTGACTATAAGGGGACAGTAGCTTTTTGGAAAAAGTTCATGATATAAGATGTCACTTTTTGAATTAGTGTTTAGTAACAGTAAATCCTAATGGTATTCTTTTTTGTTTCACTCAGTAGACATACTATTTATAAACATGCAGAGAGAAGTAAAGTTTTGTGTTTTTATTACTTTTTGTTTTATCTTGTTTGAACCACATACAAAACTAATATTTTCTTAACCTATAATTGGAAATAACTTAGACTTTCGCCTTCATTTCCTCAGCCTGAAAGAAGAAATTCAAATGCAAAGTAGGCCTGGTATTATACAATTATAGGGCAATTTTATATTATGCTGATAAATCACTCAGGCAGAGCTCATTTATCAAAGATATAATTTACTTAAATCAAAGTTGCTTTGTGAACATAGGAGGTAGGTTGGTTATACAACACTAAAAAGTTGATCAAACTCAGAAGGTTTTTTTTTTGAAATATACAAAAATTAAAAACAAAGCCCACAGTAAAACAAAAGACCTAAATTCAAGAATAATGAATTAGAGAAAATGTGATATAACCTGTCGTTATATCTTAAATGCTTAGATCCATAGCCAACTATGTACTTGGGTATTTCCAAATTGATAAGTGAGCCAAACAGAGTAATAAGTTATTGTGGTTCAATTTAACAATGTTAAAATTTTCAGCATGCATGCATACACCAACCTACAATCCTAAGCTACTTGGAGTGGGAGATAAGAAGTGTATATTTTGAGGCAAATATAGAGAGAGAAAAAAATGAACAATACCGTATTTCCAAAAACCAGTCAGGCATAGTGATGCTGTGCCTGTAATCTCAGCTATATGGACAGAGTAAGCAGAAACATATATATCTGGGCAGTAACTAAAACAGGCAGGGCTGGGGAGGTTGCTCAGGTGATAAAGCAATTGCCTCATGTGCATTGAGAGCCTGAGTTCCAAAGTCTAGGACCCCACAATATAAGTAAGTAAGTAAATAAATAAATAAATAATGTTATCTTTGTTTTCTCTGTCTACGCAGACTCTTTTAGGTCTTTTTGTAGTTGATCCTTAAAAAAATCTTTTGATAGTGAGAGTCTTCGATTTTTGACCCGAGAGAACCCCGATTCCCTTTTTTGTTCAATGTAGGAAAATACAATTTATAATGACTTAGGAATCACTAGGAAATGCTTAAAATCCATTAGATGCACTAATGGTTAGCTATAGGAACAGTTGATATTTGGACTCAGTGAATGGGTTCTTTATTCTGTCTTTAACAAATGCTATTCCATAAAAAATGTAGAGATGGGTATAATGCAGAGATTTAAAATTTTTCAATTTTGTTAATGGCTTTCTTCACTTCTTATTTATGATGTTTACAAATGTATTCCTTTGAAATTATTTTTAAGTAGTTGTACAAGAGGTTTCTGATCAGCAAGGCAATGTGTGTGTATAATACGTCTTGCTCAATGTGAATTATGTTCTTTAATATCTTAGGATATTTAAGTGTAATCAAACAATAAGTTGTTCTATTAGCAGTCTTGATTTATTGATGTGAAGTCTTTGCTCTTTTTCTTTGGTAATGATAGGTTTTCTGTTCATTAAGTTCTCAGTTTCATTCGTGATATTCGCTGCCCTCCACACTGGAGCATAATTGACCATTGGTCACAGTGCAGTGCTCCATTTTTGTCATTTTGGTTCTTCTGTCTGCCTGACCAACAGATATATGCTATTTTCTAGCCTAGAAATCTGCTCTATTTTCCATCATTCTCAGTATTTTATTTTTCTGGGACACCATGTAATCTATGATTGTTGAATAAAGGACCCAGGGGCTCGGTCTTTCATCTTAATTCTGCCTCCTTCCCCCATGGGCTTTGTGACTCATGGAAGAAGAGAGTGAGAATGTAAGAGATTCAATCAATCACTTTTCAGGCTCCATTTTCAGACAGTGAAACAGAACCAAGATGGGGAGTCTTTATAACTCACCAAATCATGTGTACCTGTCTCTGGATTATGAAATTGTAAATAAGAAACTCGGAAGCAGCGACAAATGCCCTAGAAGCAATTGGCTCTCTGCAGAGGATGTCAGTCTAGCTAGCATTTGATGACCTGCCAGAGTTTCCTAACTTAGGAGGTCAATACAGGTTTCTGAATATTTTGCACAGCAGTGATTACAGGGGATCAATAGCAGGTAGTAGCCATTGAACCTAATTTTAGAAAAGAAAAAGAAAACACATTACCAGTATCCTCTCTTCTGTTCCAAGATGCAGCAGTAGTTGATCTCATCAAGGTAAGCAACTTGAAAGCAAATCTCTTAGTATTCCCCTCACTCGAGAACTCTGCTAATATTACTCTTCTATCTGGAGAGAAAATGAGGCATTTTTATTATTCTGAGAAATTAACTAGGGGTTGGCTTCCTTTTGGATGATATTTAGGAGAGGCCAAACATTTGTAAAAGGGTTAGGGTTATTTTAAATAACAATAAGGATATTCTTAGGGAGAAAGAAAATGAATTTACAAATAGAATGATTGACAAGATGATCTATGTGAAGCCTAGTGCTTACTTCACGATGAGCTCTAACCATTGTCCACATTTTAAGTGAGCTAGTTGGAATATTCAAGTCTCTTACTGTCTCCTGGCCACAGTACAGAACACTCTCAGTACATGGGTATATGGTTCCCAGGAGGACACTCTGGAGGAAATCTTGTGATTGTTCAGATTGCATGGAGTTCAGTATTGTAAAATGTCTCAAATTAACCTATCTAGAGTACATATAGGAGTCTGAGCACCCATAATTTGAACCAACATAGATTGGTATATATTACTGTTACAAAAATTACTGTCATATATATATATTTTTGGGGGGGTCTGGTTGTGGGCCTGAACTCTGGGCCTGGGGGCTGTCCCTCAGCTCTTCAGCTCAAGACTAGCGCTCTACCACTTGAGCCACAGCGCCATTTCTGGCTTTCTTTTTTCTGCTTATGTGGTGCTGAGGAATTGAACCCAGGGCCTCATGCATGCAAGGCAAGCGTTTGACCACTAGCCACCTTCTCAGCCCTACTGTCATATATATTAATATTGTACATCAAACATAGATTTTATTAAGGCTCTTTACTAGAACACTGCAGACACTTGATACATTATTCTCACAATATTGTCCAGCTTTCTTTCACAACTTATATACTACCTTTCAGCAACTGTAGTCTTTTTACTTGGTAATTTAAACTAAACTTTTACCTTGCTTCTGGGGGCACAATTGTTCATGGGAGACATGTTGTCATAAAGGACAGGGAGTCACCCAGCAGATCATATGATTTTAACAAATCTTAGGGTAATGTGGATTGTGTGAAGATTCCATATCAACTGAACTGTGTAAAGCACAGGTGAGAAATTAACAGTCCATTTTGAAATTTCTTTTGGATTATTTACTTGTTTATGCAGATTAATCTTGGTAAAAATCTGCCTATAATCAAACACAAATTAGTCTAGCTTACTGTGAATGACATATTGGTGGACATATATAAATTAAAACACATCTCATAATGAAGTGGCCAATATTTCTGTATGGTTATCTTGAAGGATGTAAACGTAAGATATGAAATTATTTCTTTAGAATTACTTTCTGGCTCTATTCCCAGTCTGGAATAGTTAAGAAAAGTGAGTCTGAAATCATATCCTTAATCCTTAAAATAATTTATTCAATCTTGATATAACCTTTTGCTACTATTAGAAATTGAAGATGTGAAAAAATATCTCATTACAAATGAGAAATAAATTATTTCCTGGGAAATTAAAACTAAAGAGATTAAGAAAATCTCCCAGCAAAATGTTCCATCAGGATATCACCATTGAAGTTTACCAAGAGGTCTGAATTTTATCAACTTGTTGCCATTATCAAATCATACAAGTACAGTACTTGTTTCTTTTTTTAACTTTAGACTTGGCATGTCTTTTCTGTAATTAAAAAAAAAAAACTTCACTTAATTTCATTTCTCTTCACTTATATTAACCAATATCAGAGCATTAAGAAAAAGTATTCAAAGCTTTATTAATCAAAGGCAATTGAAATAAATGTGCCTAAAGATGACATATAATCTCAAGGGTTCATTTTTTAGCACTTCCAGAATATATTAAGAGTACATAGAGAATTAAAGAGGAGCTCTCTCTCTCTCTCTCATCTTTTTTTTTTTTTTTGTCGGTGGTGGGGCTTGAACTCTAGGCCTGGGCACTGTCCCTCAGCTCTTCAGCTCAAGGTGAGTGCTCTACCACTTGAGCTACAGCACCACTTCTGGTTTTCTAGTGGTTTTATTGGAGATAGGAGTCTCACCGTCTTTCCTGCCTGGGCTCGCTTTGAACTGCAATCCTCAGATCTCAGCCTCCTGAATAGCTAGGATTACTGGCGTGAGCCACCAGCACCCAACTTCTCTCATCGTCTAAAGTTATGGTTTAAACTAGATTTATATTTATACTGTGTTTACCTACATTATTTTTGTATGTTTTTTTATTGTAAAAATACTGTATAGAGGGGTTATAGTTACATGAACAAGGTAATGAGGCCATTTCCTATCTATCAGTATTGCCTCCTCCTTTGTTTTTCTCCTACCATCCCTTCCCTCCCACCTCCACAACTTCCCCCATCCCTGCAGAAGTTGTAAAGTTTGTTTTCAACATAGTGTCTTGTACACCTCATTGTCAAAAGCTATGTACATATCACCATATAAGATGTTAAGCGAAATGAACCCCAAGACAGGGACACAAATTTTTTTCTTTTTTCTTACTATTGTTTCTAACATGTTTATAATGTAACGTGATTTTTTTGTTTCTTTGTATGTTCCTCCCCCACGGTGTAACCCCTGTTTTCACTGTGTTTGATGTCGGTGCCCTGCATCTTGTATGTACACTTCTCCATCATTTTTTATTTGGGATATGTTATTATTAAGAAGTGGGATTGCCATGAAATAATCTTGTGGGCCTAAATGTGTGCACCAAGAATATTCCCCTTCTCTTCTCTCTCCCCTTACCTTTCCACCTGCTTAGGCTATCTGAGAATTTCACAAACATATTTTACTCTGGCATTTCAGATAGTTCTCTCCTGAGACTTTCTCCCTAGTGTCTGGTCAGAGAAAAATCTCGCTACAATGACAATCCAGGAGATAGTGATTCAAACTAAAGTCAAGTTTTAAATTCTTTGCAGTTAAATATACTTCTATTTACCTTTTGAATAGCTAATGCATTTCACTCACCAAAATTCAAGACTCAGAAATGTTATGAATAAGAATTCTCTGCCATTTGTAACTTATTTCTGTCATGTTGGACTTCACCAATGAGAAACTATATTTGGGATTCACTCTGCATGGCTGTGAAAGTATCTTTAGGGAAAAGGGTCATGGAAAACAGGGCATTTGCTTCATGGGCTCTCTCTATTCAGGGACCAAAATCCCATCTTTCTGTTATACAAAATCTGGAAGAAGGGTTTTTTGTTTGTTTGTTTGGTTGGTTGGTTGAGTGGTCATGGGGCTTGAACTCTGGGTCTGGGCTTGAGCTTTTCAGCTCAAGGAGAGCACTCTACCACTTGAGCCACAGCACCACTTCCATGGAAGAAGATTTTGTCATATACTGTCCATTTATATAGTTATTTAAGGAAAGGTATTAGATTTGATAACTCTTGCTCCTTCATGATTGAGGCTGAAAGAAAGTGAAACAGGTTAAAAGATGGAATTTCTACTCAACAAATACTGATTTCTGATTAGTTAAGGAAGAAAAATGTGAAATATTCAAATAATATGTTACAAGGAAGTTTAAATAGTCACTTTTTTACCTATTGCTATGATGATTATGCTTGGAGTCTTTTTTATAACTGTTTCAATTATATGTAATGAAATCTTGAATGAATGATTAAGCTATTGAGAGCTGACAGACCTGCATATCTAAAACAGTAAATGAATGACTATGATATGGAGGAAATTTAATTTGTTCTCCATTTCTTGTGCAATATATCATGAGATTTAATTGTCCATGGGCTCATTGTTTTATAGTTAAGGGCAAAGAAATATATCAGTAAAATGCAAGTTAATCAAAATAACCAAATATCAACTGTGATACTAGGAATGACAGATACTAGAGGCAAAGCTCCATTTAAATTGACATTGTTAATGTGGCAAAAGTTCTATTATGTACTTCTTAACTTAGATTCCTTAAATTCACAAATATCTGGCAAGCTGTATACAAGGTTAAAATAAGAAAGAAGGGAAATGAATGGAAAGAAAACATAGAAAAGAAAAGCGAAGGAAAGAAAAAACTATGATATTCAATAAAAGAAGTGTTACAATGGATCAAGTTTGTGACTGGATTTTAATGGAAACTTTTGAGTGTCATCAGAACTCAGACCATTATTGTACATGGAAATGACATTGTTCATCATTGTTAGGCTCCTCATAGAGAAAATAAGTAAATGACCATCAATGATTGTGATACATTAGAGTTTGAATTTGGGCATGGTGGTACTCTACACCCAGCTCCTTGGGAAACTGGGGCAGAAAGATTGCCTGATGTAGAGTTAGCTGGGGCAATACAGTAAGATCTCATCTCAAAAAGAAAATTTAAAAAAGGAAGGTAAAGAGAATGAGAAGTATTAAAGGCTAATCTGTATAGTTTAGCATCTTGGGAAATCATTTCATTGCAGAGCTTTGTTAGCTGGTGATGATACAATATTGGTGTAGAAGTTGCAATTTGGCCCACTGTGTTGCTAAGTCACAACATTTAGCTCTGCAAGGGACTACATAACCTAGCCCCAATAGTTCACTTGGAAACTATGTTTGAATACAAGGGTGGTTGGTCAATATTCCTGAATTGTAGTAGTCATATCCTTTCCTAGAAAAATAACACATTTTTGTCTAAATAAAGAATAGTTATGCTGGCTAATGGATTCATGCTAGCTAAGATGACTTCTTGTGAACATATTAGTTTTCTATTTTGTTTATCTGTTCAGAAAATATGGCCATATACTATGTGATTTTTTAATTCTTCTGTGTTTTTTTCCTCCTAGGGTTTATCCCCTGTTGTCACTGTATTTGATTTTGGTACCCTGTGACTTGTATATCTTACATTTACCTGAATTAGGGAAGGGAAGAGGAACACAAAAATAGTGAGACAAAGGACAAAGGGCAAACCAATGCAACAGTGATCCTCACAAAAGAATATGTTGGAGATTAATTTTGCAACTTGGGAGGGGATCGTTGAGGGGGAAGTGGGAGAGAAATGAGGACGGGGTAACATGTTCCACAATAAATGTACTCACTACCTTATGTATGTAACTGTAACCCCTCTGTACATCACCTGGAAATAAAATTAAAAGGAAAGAAAATATGGCCAACATTTTTGCCATTATATCTACATTTATTAATGTAAAATTAATGAGAAGCATTCATCGCCCCTTTTTGTAGACGTGTGTGGAGAAATGCCAGGAGTGCCAATGCTGCAGCCTCTCTGAATCATCTCCCCTTTCTTTGCCCCTCCTTAAACACACCTGCAGCTTTAAAAGTCATAACCTGTTACCAGACATACCTTATCCCATGACTCAAGATAAGACCACCTCTATTTTTGCACAGAGAACCTCTTTTTCTGTTCCCATCCTCCCTCCTCTCCCATGTGAAACAAACCATCCTTGTCCTTTGCCCTGGCTGACTTCATTATTCTGCCTGATAAAACGGGACCCTAGTTGTAAGGGAGACACCATTTTCTTTTCAGCTGGACTGAAGGAAACTCGGTTTCCCTTCCCAGATTTTCTTCCCCAATAAAACCTGCTAATCTGTCGTTTGTCTATCTTCTCTTTTCATTTCTCACATGTATGAGGTACACAGAAAATCTACACATAGTGTTTTTCTACCAAGATTATATATGTGCATTTATTCTCTGCATCACTCTATGTAATATCAGAAATTGTGAAGTATTCTTTATTTTCATCAAAAGGGCCTGGATACATAAATTATGCTTCATTCATTTGGGCCGTAAACAGCATCTCAGCAAATACCTTACATGTATGGAAAACATTCTGCAAGATATATCCAAATAACTGAGGGAATAAAGTGAGGAATTCTATGTTGCATCCTAGCTTTTATGAAAAAAGGTAAAGAAATGACTTTTATTTTTATTTACTGATTGTTTTTGATATTGATTTTTTTGTGGGTATAAGGATTTGAACTCAGGAACTTGTGCTTACTAGGCAGGCACGCTATCATGGAGCCACATCTCTAGCTCTGAAAATATACATTTTTTAATGTCTATGATTGCAACCACACAAAAAGTTTCACAAGAGTATGAAGAACATAACAGCAGTAATTAGTGCATAGTAGAAAAATATAAACTGGGTTGATGAAATACATAAAAAGGGGATTTTTTTCCTAGAGTTTTGTTAGATATTAGAATATATCATCTAAGAAAATGTTGCATGTAAAAATGCCATGGGACAACACACATCAAGAAAACTTTGAGCAGTTTTTGAGACTGGGCTGTGGTCCACTGATCAACACAAGCCTCAGAACAAAGAGGCTGATGATCAAGCACATTCCTGCATAAGGCAGCTTTTAAAAGCTTAATTTTAATTGTAAAGGTGATATACAGACGGGTTACAGTTAAGTAAATAAGGTAGTGAATACCATACAGAGAGGTTGCAATTACATGGGCAAGGTAATGAGTACATTTCTTATCAAGCATTATTGCCTCCTCCTTTGTTTCCCCTTCACATCCCCACCCTCCTGGGCCAAAGTTGTAAAATTCATGTTTTGACATAACATCTTGTACATCTCATTGTTGCAATGGGTCCACCTGTATCCCTATTTAAACAATTTGTTTTTTCCCTTCCCCTCCACAAATTATACCAACATCAAATACAGTGAAAACAGGGGTTATATCGTGGGGGAGGGACATACAAAGCAAAAAAGAAATCATCTTATAAATATGTAATAGCAATCGCAAGAAAGCAAAAACATTTGAATCCTTATCTTGGGGTTCATTTCACCTAACATCAACTTATCTGACTGTTCTTGCTTGTCTCAGACATATACTAGTTATTGCAAATAAGGGAAACCATGGGACCTATATATCTTTGGGCCTGGCTTACTTCACTTCATATAACTTTTTCCAACTTTTTCCATTTCTTGAGAAACATTGTTACCTCCTCCCTCGTTTTTCTCCCACTTTCCCTCCCCTCTGACTCCTCTCCTCCCCAAGTTGTGAACTTCATTTCCAACATAGTGTCTTATGACTATCACTTTTGCATTGGTTCACCCTTTGTCCTTTGCCTCACTTTTTGTTGTTTTTCTTCCCTTCTCCAAATCAGATAAACATATATACAAGACACAGGGTACTAAACTCAAAAAACAGTGACAACAGGGGAAAAACCAAAGGGGATAAAAATGAAAGGAAAGAGAAATAACTTCACCCAGTACATTAAAAAACAAAGCAACAACAAACCTCTTGTTTACATACCTTGGAGTTCATTTCGATTAGCATCATTTTATATGGTCATGTGTACATAGCCATTGAGCTATTGTGATCCTCTGCTAGCACTATGCTTCCAACAGAAAGAATGATATCATCCCATTCATAAGGAAATGGAAAGACTTGGAAAAAAATCGTATTAAGTGACATAAGGCAGACCCAAAGAAACATAGGCTCCATGGTTTCCCTCATTTGTAACAAGGCAACCTTTAAAGACACTAATCCTTTCAAATCCCTTTAGGAGTACTAGTTAGATTTCTGCTTCTCAATGTCTTAAAAACCCCATTGTTTTCCCACATCCCAATTTAAGCCTCTAGGGAGTATTGGCACTAGTGAAATGAGATGTACTTATTTGACAAGCTCCAAGGTCTTCCTAAAGTCTCTGGTTAAGTAGAAAAAGCAACAATAGCTATTTTTGCTTGAAGACTTTAAGATGCAGAGTTGAAGACAGCACAAAGAAGCTCAGAACATGACCAGATATCAAATAATCACAAGACATGAGTTGAAATGCAGTTTTCTGTGAACTGTCTACCATTAAATTTGGTTCTGAACCAGGAATGCTGACATTGTTCCCAGCAATCTGAATTTTGTATGGGAAATTCCTTCAGTGTTTTTTACTAAGGTAAGTCATGTCAAAATTTGAGAAGTCCTATTAAATACAAACACATAAATAGACATGTTGCATTGAAACCCTTTGTTCAACTATTTTAAAGATAGTAACAAAAAGAACCTATTTACCACAGGAGTTCTTCTGGGAGTGTTTGTGTTTGCATTAGAAATATTTCAGAGAGTAATAATATGAGCAGGTCTAAATTGTCAAAATAAATGGTACTAAACATCTTCAATTTTTATATTATAAATATTTTCTCTTCAACTTCTAGTCAAGTTACAGATCATTTGACTTTTCAGACCATTTTGTATCTGATATTTATCTTTAGCTTTTTCCAACCGAACAGAGATCACTGACAGATATTCCTATTTAAAATCATAGCCATTGAGAAGCAATGTTAGAGGTGTTTGTCTAAGGAAGTTCGAGCTCTGCAGGACAGAGTGTCAGTTCACACACTCCCTGGGGAATGGGCCTGTCCATTAGAGGATATCTGAAAATGCACATATAAAACGTATAAAACATCCTCTGATGTCTCTGGCTATACCTTAATCAGTTCAGCTTTGGACCAGCCTTGATGAGCTTCCCCTATGATATATTTTTATGTTACACTTCCAAAGAAAACTAAAACCTGGACACAGTCCCTTGTTATAATTACTCCCGTCTGCCTGGCATGCCCATCCAGTTCCTACTTCAATTCTTCACTTCCCCTTTATTCCATAGGGCAAGAACTTCATTACTTTAAGAAACACAAGGTGGAACCTATTGTAAGCAGCTCATTTGTCCATATAATAGAAGAACACAGCAGGGCTGAATGTGCAATGGAAGTTAGAGACAAAATACACAATTTTTATTCCACCATCATGCGATGGACAAAAAGCCAGAAATCAAAACAAGGGATAGCTGGCCGGAATTCTAGATCTTAAAAGGAATGATTTTGTGATCTTAACGAAGTGTAAAACACTCCTGAGCCTTAGTTTCTTTGACTATGGAAAGGACATGAAAGCATATAATATATCTCAAAGAATTTGACTATATCTGTGACAATGTCTGTGGATAGTGGGTACACCATAAATCCTAAATCTCTTTCCTCTTTGCAGGCCATTTTTAAATTGAATCTTTCTTCTTTCCTTCTATTCTGATAGCACCAATCCCGCCACTTACCAAATAGTATTCTATCTTCGTTATGTGTCCCTGACATTTCTAAGGTAGCATCGTACTGTCTGTGAATCTGCGAATCAATACCTGAGTTCTCAGAGTTGAGACCTGACAACCAACTGAAGTCAGCTGACCTCAGCGTCCTGTCTTAGTCCTTAGACAATAGGTCTCTGAGACCAGGGATCTGTGATTCCTTTCCTGATGATTTAGCTGAGCCAGGGCAACCTCCTTCCTGGGCCATGCAGACTGATTCTAGTTGCAAAGAGAGCCATGATTCCTTAGTGATCATTTTAGCTCCCATAAAAATAAAAAAAGGAAGAAAGAAGAAAACGAAAAGATAGTGGTGATTCTCACAGGATTTTAGGATGACCCCAGTGCTACCCTTTCCTAGGAAATAGGAAGAATCTAGGAAAAGTCTGCACATTTCAAAGCTTCTTACCTTCAACATGACTTGAAAATATCAAATACTATCATTCAGTCTTAAATCTTAGGAAATGAGCGCTTCTTTGAGGTGTTCAGCATCATCACGCTTGTCACTGATTGCTAAGTTTTTGTCTGTTTGATTCTGAGTAGAGTGTGAGGTGAGCTCTGAATGGCTTACTCACTGTTTTTTAAGCCTCATAGACGAAGGAAGCTATAAAATCACCTCTTCTTTCCCATAATTGGGACAGAAGTGAAAACAATTCAGGGAATGGAGATATAACCGTGAGCTTTTACAGTAGAAAGAAAATAGGTAAAGGTCGACTATCCTCTGCTTTCCAGTTGCAACTTCATTTCCTGAGTTGGACGTTCAGTCTGGAAGGGAAAATTGACAGTCATAAACACACCCCTGACACCCATCAGAGGGCAGAAATCCAAAGCAAGGGGTTCGTGCTGCTGCATATTCATGGATGCAAATCAGGCCCCTCTGTTATAGCACTTGGCTCTGAGATTTCCAATCTATGTATTAACAGAGATTCCTGCAAGTTTCAATGAATATTAACCAAGAGAGAAATGTCAAATAGATGATGAGTGCATGCGGAAACTTTTCTTCCAGTCTATTTGTATAATGTACGCTTTTGGTTAGAAGATGCCCACGCTCATATTAACACCTTTGTCTTATGGGTCACCAGCATCCTTTTCTTATAAGCTCAGAGACCCTGACTAGCGCTATAGTATTCCCCAGGTGTTAACACAGTTTCTGACTTCCCATATTAGTTATCTATTGATGTGCAACAGTTTGTTTACAAATGGAGTTTGTAAACACACATCGTGTTTCTAGGTTGGGAAAGTGGGTATGGGCCCACTAGCTGTAGTTCTTTCACAAAATTAGAATAAGTTCAAGACTTGATAGGGAAAGAGTCCCAATTCCCTCCCTGATCCCCCAACTTACAGCTTACAAGGCTACTGGCAAGAGTCAGTTTTTCAGGAGTTGTTAGCCAGATGCACAATGAAGATATCATGACAGGGCAATGGACTTTCCACAAGGCCAGCACAAGGGTAAGCAATAATGAAAGCAAGAGAGAATGCACCAGCAAGAGAGTGGGCAATAAGAAGCAGCCATAGTAATTTGGTTGGTACACAATAAGGCACTTGTCTTCCTATTGCCCAATTTCTGTAAACCGAAGACAAAAGATCAATTTTTAGAAAGGTTTCTGAGGGAACTTTTTGCATCATCCTTATTGATTGATTTGTTTTCAAACAAATATTGCTCTGAAATTTGAAAAGGTTTACTAGTCCGTAATGGCTCAAGCATATCATCCTAGCTACTGTGAGGATAGTGGTTCATGGCTAGCCTGGGCATAACATTTCATGAGACTTGTTTCAAGTAATGGCTGTATGCAGTGGTATATGCCTATTATTCCCAGCGATGTAGGAAGGAAAAAGAGGATCTGAGGTCATAGAAGCCAGATAATAAAGGGAGACTCTGCCTCAAAAGTAACCCAAGCAAAAAAATGGCCCAAATGGTAATGTGCCTGCCTACAAGTATTCAATGCTGCCGGAGTTCCACAGAGGAAGAAGAGCCAGGCACTGGTGGCTCAGGCCTGTAATCCCAGCTGCTCAGGAAGCTGAGATCTGAGGATTGCGGTTCAAACCATCCCAGGCAGGAAAGTCTGTGAGACTCTTTTTTTTTGGGTCCGGTCATGGGGCCTGATTTCTGGGCCTGGGCGCTGTCCCTCAGCTCTTCAGCTCAAGGCTAGCACTCTACCACTTGAGCCACAGCGCCATTTTTGTTTTTTATTCTTTTTGTTTATGTGGTGCTGAGGAATTGAACCCAGGGTCTTAGGCATGCGAGGCAAGCGCTCTACCACTGAGCCACCTTCCCAGCCTTGTGAGACTCTTATTATCATCAATTAGCCACCAAAAACCAAAATGGAAGTGGTGCTGTGGCTCAAGTGGTAGAGTGCTCACCTTGAGCTGAAGAGCTCAGAGACAGTGCCAGAGTCCAGAGTTCAAATGCCATGAATGACACACACACATATACCAAAAAAAAAAAAAAAAGGAAGAAGATGAAATTTATTTGGAACTAATATCAAAAGGGAGTCTTTAAACTAAAGGTAAAAGTTTGGAAATGTGACTGTGATTTTTTTTTTTGGTTGGTTATGGGGCCTGGACTCTGGGCCTAAGCATTGTTCTTCAGCTCTTTAGCTCAAGGCTAGTGCTCTACCACTTGAGCCACAGCACCACTTCTGGTTTTCTGGTGGTTAACTGGAGATAAGAGTCTTACAGACTTTCCTGCCAGGGCTGGCTCTGAACCGCAATCCTCAGATCTCAGCCTACTGAGTAGCTAGGATTATAGGCTTGAGCCACTGGAGCTTGGCTGTGATATTTTTTAATCTCATTGAATTGCTATGTAAAGCTTATATACACATACAGACATCTTAAACCAGAAATCAACCATATAGCAAAACCAAAACTCAAAAAAATAACGGTTACAACCAAACTAAGTGATAAGATAACCCCCAAACTCCTGAAATACAAGTATTATTTGCCAGAACAGCATACAGACACTAATTACCAATAGTCATCTTCTTAGAATTTAACTTGCACTATCCACTTAAACACTATGCCACTCCTCTGAGACAGGCATGATCATTTTTCCTCTTAAAAAGAAGGAAGCTGTGCTTAGGGAGGCTGAGCAAACTCCCCAGGTCACAGTGCTAATCAGTGTTCAACTTGGTATTCAAACGAGCAGTATGATTCTAGAGCACTCAGTTTAGTAGCCATTACCTCACTTTTGTGCTCCAAAGTCCTCCTGAGACTGAATTGAAAACAGAAACAGATATGGACGGTTTAGAAAGCAGCCTTGCCCTCAAAGCACCCCAGTGGCTCAAAACAAAAAGGCAGAGAATTGCTCTCAGGAATCCAGGCTTATTTTACTCTTCCCATTTACTTCATTCTCTATTTTTTCCTCATTGGAATGGATATCTGAATGCTGCTTTTTTTTTTTTGGGTGGTGGTGGGGTTGTATTTTGAGCTATTGTGAAGCCCTGGTGCCACATATTTTTGTAACATTACAGCAGTGAAAGACTAAGATAACTTGTGGCAGATAGCTGACTTATTTTTCTTCTTCTTCTTAAGGATGACTAAACTTTTGGTGAATGTAGAGTTCTGCAACTTTAACACTGTTTGCCCATGGAATCCTTACCCATTGTTGTGTGCCCAATATTATCATTGGTTTCCCCAGTTGTTCCCGAAACTTCCTTCGTGGGGGTAGAGAGTGAGTCCATGGCTGTACCTGCAGGGGTGTCTGATTCACTGCTACCCTTGCTGCAGGACTCAACATCAGACACTACACTTGAATCCCTTCATATAATCCATCTCAGTCCTCAACTCAACCTTGCATAAAGTTTGGTTTTAATTGAAACACACACAGACACAGACACAGACACACACACACACACACACACACACACACACACAACTATGGAACTGGGAAAGTTAATGACTTATCCTGTGAGGCTTCAAAATCCGGTGGGTTAACTGAATAATGACTGCTTTACCTGGGAAACACCTGTGATTGATGGCTACAGGCACTAACTGCTCTGCCCATACCTAGGACTGACCCTGACAGACAGTAATCTCTCCTCACAAGCTTCTTGGTTATTTTTGCTTTTGTTTTTTTTGAGCGTAGAGTCTCAGCACTGAGTTGCAAAGAATGTTTGATAGTGACGAACATTCACTCTTCTTCTTATTGTTATCTTTAAGTAGGTGAGCCAAGAGCTCTCAATTCAACATGTCAGTTTATATGAGTATTATGTGCCCCTTCCATTATCCTTTCCTCCCCCTCTCCAACTCCACCCATCCCTTCAAGTTCCCTGGCTCCATTGTCACACATGTAAATTGAACATGATGATTCTATTTACCCAGTCTCTGCACTATTCTCTCTTCCCCCTTCCCCTTAAACCCCAGTTCTCTTCAACAGAACACATGCCAGCTTGCCTGGTATTCGTCGTGTTAAACTGTTACTTGAACATTCAGTCTTAACCAAAGCTTCCTCTCAGACTCAGAGAATCCTCAGGCCAGCATAATTTTTTCTTTGATCAGAATTAACCACCTCTTTTCTACCAGGTTGAGCAGATTCCCCCCCCCCAAAAGAGAGGCCTGAAGTTTTCCCCCCGAGGAAGAGGGATGACCATTTTGGTAGCAACTTACTGTATTTCAGCAATTCGTTATCTTTCTCAGAATTACCTTGCAGGAATCTTAATCTGCTTTCCTTCATTTTGCCTGAATACATTTTAGAGATTGGAACTGAAAGAGAGAATAGACTGAATAAATTATACTAAGGAACTCCAGTTAGAAGAATATTAAAGATTCTTGCTTTTGTCCCTCCATCTTACTTAATTGAGGTTTTCTTGAAATTGGTAATGGTGAAACTTTTAAAATAGACATGGGCTCTGTCAGTACTGAAAATGAAGGTATTTCTTCCTACCTATCTTTTCATGATACTCTTAAACCAATTTTACTAATATACATATGACTGACTAGGCAGCTGTGCTAAGCGGTGTCAATACCTCAGAGTTTCACTCCCTGGACAACATTATGAGGAAATGCTTCCAGGGGGATTGAGAACTGCAAATAATGACCACTCCTTTTTCTAATTTGTATCATTTTCATGATAGCTGGCTTTCTGTCTTCCATGCATCCCATCATATGGAGAAGCTTGAGTCATTCTAGAACTCTTACAACTCAGAGTCTCACATTGTGACCATTTCTGAAGCCTCAGTTGCATTGAGTAAATTCTTCTAAGATAGATTTAAAGTTGCTTCAAGTAGCACAAGAAGAGAATCTGAAGGCCTTCATATTTTTCTTATATCTGAAGGGAAAGAGCATTTCCATACAAGGACCTTGACTGGTAATGACCCATAAATCTTGCAGCAAAATTTACTTCTAGCCTTATAAAATCAGGTAATTTTTCCACTTATTGCCACATTTTCTTTGGGGGGGAGGTCCAGTCATGGGCCTGAACTCTGGGCCTGGGCACTGTCCCTCAGCTCTTCAGCTCAAGGCTAGCGCTCTACCACTTGAGCCACAGCGCCACTTCTGGCTTTTTTTCCTGCTTATATGGTGCTGAGGAGTCGACCCCAGGGCCTCGTGCACGCAAGGCAAGTGCTCTATCACTGAGCCACCTTCCCAGCCCACGCTATTTTGAATTATGTACTATGTTCTATACATAGATCAGCTGTTTCTTGGCAGGTGTTTATCTTTTTGTCTGTTTGTGGAAACCACATTTGGTCAAGTATCAAGGTTAAAAATGTAATTAGAAATTATAAGTGCAAACCACTTTCCAGTCTGTCCAGTGAGATGTAAGTGGTTCCTTTGACAATTCACTGAACTGTATTGATTTTTCCTAACTACCTAAAACACTTTATAATAATTTATTCATTTTCTTGGTTATTCTGCCAGTGATAGATATAACCTTCTTGAGGGGAAAATGCTATTTTCAACTTCCTTAAGTATATCTGCCATTTTCCCAATAAACGTCACCTACAATTACCATGATAATAGTTAACATTGGTGACATCTCTCATATGGACCTTTGCATATCATTGTTAAAATGGTGTTTTACACAAGAGCACATACATGGTTGAAGGAGTAAATGAGGGCTGACAGCCAACCTTCAATTCACTTGAGAAGTTACCCAATGAGGCAAAGGGCTACATTTTCAAATTCATGATAGGAACTGTATTGGAATTATACAGACACTATTATCTTCCCTAACTTTGCAAGTTGAATGTCACTATCCCATTTCCCAGGTGCAGAGAAGTGATCCAGCTTTGTTTGCTATACATAGTTCCCTTTCCCACTGAGGGCTCTATTTATACCAAGGAAAAACAATGGATTCAAGAAAAGGAGGGATTGAAGGGGTAAGAGTATAAAGAGTTTTCAGGGACATCTGAGAACAGCCGAACATTAGACCACTGGAGAGCCAGAAGGTCCATAATGTGGTATTAGTTTCAGAGGATCATCTGTACAGATGTTTCTTTTGCTCTGTTTCTCCTCTTTTCCTTTTTCCTGGATTCTAGTTCCACATGAGTGTGAATGGGCACATAGGCTGGAAATGACAGCCTCATCCTAAAAATTGCAGGACTTTGAAATTGCCTCTCTTTGTCTTCTAGGTAAAATTCTCAATCTTTTCTCATCTTTCTCAGCCATGTTATAGATGTTCTAAACTTCCCCAGGTGTCTGTCACTTACCCAATTCAGTAGGGGTGAGCTGAATACAGTTGTTGGTCAGAATAAACACTTGGCAAGAGCTGTGGATAGAAGGATCCTAAATCAGGTAGCTGAGAAGCACAAATAAAAGTTCATCTGAAATCCTTCCCAGCTACTCCTCTGCCAAATTCTGCATCAACCCAGACCTAAAGCTGATCCAGGATCCTAAGTGCTATAATACCTTTTCAGAAGAGGTTGTTATAATAAAATAAATAACTGAACCCTATGCTAAACACAAGTTCCTTTGGTCTCTTAATAGATGCTAGAGTTAAAAAGAAAGAGGGAAAAACCTAATATTTGGCTCTCCATTTTAGTGTTCTTTCTACTGTCTTTTCTGAAGCCAATGGCTGCAGGAAGTGAAGAGGGATGGATAAATGAGGAGGAAAATATTACTTTAAACAAGGACCCAAATGCCCTGACTTAGAAATTAAAACTTGAAAGTACATTAAAAAAAAACACTATCTCCCTCTACCACCTCCTTTTACAGGCTAAATTATAAAAACAGGGAGATTTAAAAGGACTATCTGAATGCCCTTGCCTTGAATATTTTTTTTCAAAAAGTTAAACGTTTACATAATTTTAAAGGTGTCAAAAGACGAAGTAAATGAAAGGCTTGATTGACAAAATTTAGTTTTGATGGTTACTTATGCTTTGTGATTGGGGAAGATCTTGTTCATCTCATCTACCCCAAACTAGTGTCTAGAGAGTCAGTGCAGCCACACAACATGACCTCATACATTCTTCCAGCTGAGAGCGTGCAAAGGCTACCGATAATGACCATCATTTTGAGTCTTAATTCCTGTTTCCTGAGTGGATAGCAGGGACTGCTGGTCCCTTTCCCTACGTACCTCCCATCACCCTGCTCCCCACTTCTTACTACGTTATTCTGTTACACTAAAGTAAACCCTTGCTAGGACTTCTGCCTTGTGAGACTTCTATGTCTGAGAGTGGATCTCAAGGACCTGTGCTACTGCATGGAAAGTGGGCTGTTGGGGGTAGCCCTTGCCCATCATCCGGTAACAAAACTAGTTTTAAGTCACCTAAATGACCTGCATGTCAGCAACAAAATATCTAAAACATTGGATTTGCTTCAAACCCCTTCTCTCTCTCACAGCTGTGACATATACTTGGACTTTAAGAAAGAGTCATCTTGATTACTCCTGTGTGATCTGGACTATTTGGATCCATTCTTTTTGTCTTGACATAGTGCTTTCTTAAGGTGATCTTTCCAATGCATGCTCCGTTCCTCATCTAAACAGAACCTACCCTTTCCCTATTATCACTTTTACTGTATGTTACACATTTACTGTATGTTAACCTAATCAGAAACCTTTAGGGCATTGGCATGACCATCAGTTTCAAACAGAGAAAGAATTAATTTAACAGTCAAGGTTGGCCAGCCGGGCATGAGGAACTTTTAACTGTAGTATTTTACATCCTCTATTTTAGCTTCCTTTTGCATTTCCTCATCACTCATGGTAAGAAGCTGCCTATCACCCTTATCTTGTTTTTACAGATAGTGACATAAAATCTCAGAAACACAGGTAGCACAGTGATCAAGATGGGACTTAAACCTAGGGCTTCCACTCTGTCTGAAAAACTGTCAATGAAAATGCTACACCAATCAGCAAGTTAGCTTTATTTGGTCTGTGTCTTCTATGCTTTCTATCTGTCTTTGTTTTATATGTCAGAGACAGATCTTTTCATCTAGAGGATATGCATTTTTAGAGGCAGAAACTATAATGTTTTCATATAATCAGGACTTACTTGAAATCAACAGATAGTTGCAAGTCCTGAATTATTTCTTTGATTACTGTTGCTGTCTAGATAGGATCTCATTATATGATTCAGTCTGGCCTTGAAAGTGAAATTCCCTTTCATCAGCCTTTCAAAGACTAGGATTACAGGTGTGTGCCAACACACTTGACTTCATATATTTATGGTCTGATTAAGTTTGGCTCATACTCCATCCATCAGCTCTGTCAAGATTAAACTACAGCAATTCCATTTTTTTCTACTGAGTTTTAGATGAGCTTTCTTAGAACAGGGTATTGAGAGTTGCTATTTTGAGCATTAGACTCCAAGAATAAGCATCTGACATGGATGGATCATTGTCTTACCCTAAACCTTCTTACTCAAGCCTCCATCACCAGTAGAAACAGGGCACAGGATTTTTTAAATTTGAATTTTAATGTAAAGGTGTTGTACAGAGGGGTTACAGCTACCTAAGTCAGGTAATGAGCATATTTTTGAGGTGTTACCCCTTCCTTCCTTTTCTCACACTTTTCCCCTCCCTATCTCCCTACCCCCCCCACGTTGTAAAGTTCATTTCCAACATTATGTTGTGAGGACCACTGCTGAATTGGTTCACCCATTGCAGGACATAGGATTCTATGGCACAAGTGTATTTGCTTCCTGTGATTTATAATTTGTCTCTAGAAACAGCTTTTGACACTAAATTTCAAGAAACCCATGGCTGTATACCCCACACATTGTCCAATGAAACTACTTGGATCACTGGCAAACTTTAAAAACATTTGTTTGTTATATCATTATCTGCTGGAGATCATGAAGAATTCTTCTTCATCACTATTGAAAATCATCACCTTCCCAGCAAGATGATCTGGGAAATATTTAGGCTTTACTCTACTTTAGTCATTAATAGGCAAATGGAAGAAAGAAGAAAAGGATTGGTTCATATTCCAAAAAACAATTTAGGTTGATCTTGCTGCCAATAGCACCTTTCAGATCATGTACTATGTGTGTACCTGAATAGGGGCAGGTATGTGCCTGGGCTGTGTGTGTGCAAATGCAGACTTACATTTCTTCTCTTCTAATGAGGTGTGATATCATCAGAAAATTACTCACATGGAAAGGACCAGTTTTTAGAATAGCTCAGCTCTCAAATATCTTAAACATTTGATAATTCAGGTTCCGGCTTTCTACTTGGTTGTCATAGTGACAACCAAACGAACACTGGGATATCATAGACAAATTTGGCATTAGTATCCACTAACTGCATGCTCTGTGGCCTTCAAACCAAAGAGATTTTAGAACCTCTTCTCAGGTTTAAGAATTGTGCAAAATACTTATCAAAGGAAAAGTTGACGAGGCAGTGAAAGAGGAAAGCATGACTACGCACAACTGTGCAAAAGGGGAGAGCAATCGAACTCACTGTGCTGAAGCTAAAGACAGTGGGACTTTTAAGTGCCAAGTGATCAAGTGGAAAGACATTGGAAGTCATTTGTGGGGAAACCGTTCCAGGAGATAAGGCCATCTGTGCCTACAAATTGGCACTTATCAAAGTTAGACTTCTACCCTCCCACAAAAATGGGACAGAGGGGAATATTTTTATTTGATGGTTATATTTCAAAGATATGGCTTTTAGGTCCTTGAGGAAAGCATTACTGGGCTGTCAAATTGAGAGGAATCTAGGAGGAGATTTACACCAAAAAAGAACAGAGAAAGAACTTGTAATAAGTGGACTTCTAATGCAAATGTTCTCATAAAAGGAAAGTCAGGAGTCTAGAAACAGAAGGAAGCCTTTGGAGAGTTTAAGATTGAGTGAAACTTTAACACTTTCTTGATCATTAACTTTCCCATTTACTTGTTTATTGAAAAGAACAAATAGTATCCTAACAAACTTATCATGAAGTATTAAATATATGTGAGGAGGAGAGGAGGAAGAGAGGTAGCTATGTCTGTCCTCTAGAAAATAGAAAAAAAACATAAAAATATACAAATACCCCCCACACATACAAGTGTACAAATAAGCACATATATTTCCTCTTTGTCAAACCAAGACCATTCTTCTAAAGAGAGATATTTTGGCAAGTAACAGAAGAAGCAAATGAATCAGGCTGCCCTGTTGAGTGGCAGGCTTACACCATGAGCTTTGGCTTTTCCCGCTTCTACATTATTTTCCTCTTAATTTGGTGAAGAACCAACATGTATCTAAGAATAGTGCAAAGAATCTATTTTAACTGTGCCAGTGATAATTGAGCCAATTCCTATTTTCTTTCTCTCTGCCCTTCTGCACACACAAAATAAATTTAAAGAAAATCCAGCAAAGCAAAATCAAATAATGCAAGGCTTAGATACGTAGAGTCTTGTTTTTGCCTGGGGCTAACCTGGACCAAGATCCTCTCATTGATTATTTTTACCATAGCTGGCATGACAACTATGAACCACTGTTTCTAGCTGTTTCTCTTGAGGTAGGCTCTACTTTTTTGTTAGACTGTCCTTTGCAATCTTCCCAGTCTTACCTTTATGAGTAGCTATGATAATAAGCATGAGACACTGCCCCCAAGCACTAGGAAGATACCCTTTCAAATGAATTCTGATATCCCCAAATCTACATAGGATAGAGAGGTTCTTCAATTTAAAAATAGATTGTATGTCAGATATTCCTGTGTCCTACATTAATACGAATGAATGAACTGGTTATCACATGAGGTTCAAGAATACAGGCTGCAGAAAAATGTACGATTAACTCAGGGAACTTCTGTCATAAAGACAAGTTGCTTCATAATTTTGTGTTTAGTTTCCTCATCCAGAAATGTGACAATGTTGACCCATTGTAACAATGAGATATACAAGACACTATGTTGAAAAACGAACTTTATAATTAGGCAGGGTGGGAAGGGGGTGGGAATGTAGATGTGGAGGTGAGAAGGAAGGGATGGTAAGGGAAAATAAAAAGGAGGAGGTCAGATAAGGTGATGTTAGGAAAATGAACCCTAAGATATGTATTCAAAAGTTTTTTTTCTTAAATTATATTAAGTGAAGTAAGCCAGGCCCAAAGAAACATAGGTCCCATGGTTTCCCTTATTTGTAATATCTAGTATATGTATGAGTCAAGCGGAAAAGGTCAGATAATGTGATGTCAGGAAAATGAACCCTTAGATACGTATTTTAATGTTTTTTTTTCTTTCATGCATGTGTTTCTAACACATTTATAAGATTATCTCTTTGTTGCTTTGTATGTCCCTCCCCCACCGTATAACCCCTGCTTTCACTATATTTGATGTCAGTGTAACTTGTGGAGGAGAAAAACCAGTTGTTTAAGGATACATGTGGACCTGTTGCAACAATGAGAAGTACAAGTTGTCATGTCCAAAACGAGCTTTACAACGTCGGTGGGGGGGGGGGGGAAGGGGGGGGAAGGAGAAGGATTGGGATTGGGGGGGGAGGGGGGAGGCTGGGAAGGGATGTGAAGGGTAAACAAAGGAGGAGGCTGCAATGCTTGGTAAGAAATGTACGCATTATCCTGCCCATGTAATTGTAACCCCTCTGTACAGTATGTTCACAAATAAAATAAAATTAAAAAAAAAGTTTTTTCTTTCATGCCATTGTTTCTAACACATTTATATTATTTCTTTGTTGCTTTGTATGTCCCTCCCCCACAGTATAACCCCTGCTTTCACTATATTTGATGTCGGTATAATTTGTGGAGGGGAAGGGGAAAAACAAATCATTTAAATAAGGATACAGGTTTACCCATTGCAACAATGAGATGTACAAGTCGTTATGTCCAAAGCAAACTTTACAACTTTGGGGCGGGGGGGGGGGGGCGGTGGAGAGGATTGGGTGGGGGGCGGGGGGGAGGATGAGAAGGGATGGGAAAGGGAAACAAAAGAGGAGGCTACATAAGAAATGTACTCATTATCTTACCAATGTAATTGTACGGTATTTTCACAATTTAAAAAAAAGAAAGAAATGTACTCATTGCCTTGCCCATGTAATTGTAACCCCTCTGTAAGGTATTTTCACAAAATAAAAAATTAAAAAATTAAAAAAAGAAATGTACTCATTATCTTGCTCATGTAACTGTAACCCCTCTGTACAGTATTTTCACAATAAAAAGCATATAACAAAAGAAATGTGACTTTGTAAGAGTAACTGTCTCCCATACTTGAAATGCAAATTAAAATGCAGACAATTAGAATGAAGTATCTAGCTAGACACTAAAGTAAGACATCCAAATGATGGTCTTAATGCCTCCCATTGTTATCATTAGCTATGATGGACAACAATATGCATCTTAAATGGCTAAGATTTTTCTTATCTCTAAAATACAAGATAGCTATAATCTTTCAGATACTATAGTAAGACACCCAAATTATGGCCCTAATGCACTCATTTTTATCTTTAGTTATGACTGACGACAATGTTAATCTTAAATGGTTAATATTTTTCATATCCCTAAGATTACAAGATAGCCATCATCTTTCAGTTCTTTTCTTGCTTTAGTTTTTCTAAATGAATTTGTTTGAGGTGTTTGACATTTTCACTATGGTTTCCTTCAGCTCAGTACCCACTCTTTGAGGAGCTACCATCTTAACCAAGTCCAAAGTAAGCCAAAGAATTAATTTTTATTAGAATGGGGCTTATAGCAGCCAGGTGGAATGTGATAATAGACTAAGCCAGAAATCTAGACCTTGCACACCCAGAGACCTCACTGATAACTTGTAAAGGATGGGCTTGCTTTCTTGACATAAAAACATTCATAAATGGTGATGTAAAGAAATATTCCATTACTCATTCATTCTTCTAATTTAACAAAGTGCCTTGTGAATTGAAATAGTAATGCACAAAAGAGCTGTTGTTTCCAACTTTTGCCTTTAGCCCAAGTAAGTGAAGCAGGACGCCGGGAAAAAGAAATCTATGCCCAGACAGTGCACTTCCTGGCTTATCCATATACTTCAGCTCTGTGTTCAGAAATGCTCACTGTCGGCAGACACTAAAACAATATTAATAAGTTTAACAAATTATTTCACATGAGCTTGTATGCGACTTAACTTTCCTTTACACTTTGTTTTCTTATCCAATGAATATTTTGGAGCACATAGTATTTTTCAGTATCATATCCAAAGACCCATGAGCTACTGATTGAAAAGTAGAGAAAATTACGTTTAGTTTTGTCATAGCTTAACAGGTCCTTGGGAACACAGGAAATGAATGTTGACCCTAAATGACACTATGATGGTTTGACATAAATCAACTCATAATTGCTGTGGCACTTTTTTTCTTTACAAGATAGTTGTCATTACAGTACCAAAGAACAAGGATAGATTGGGTAAGGCGAAATAAATGATTTAAGAGGGACCCAAGGTTTTAGGGGAAAAAGTCATTTAGAAGAAGACTGCATCAGAATGGACAAAGTGTCTTGAATAAAAGAGGATTTAGTTTACTCAATTCAAAGTAGTAGTGTTCACCTTTGTAAATGCATATTAATAAAAAAGAGAGGAAATTAATCCTTACATAGCTATCTGGGATATGTATATACCCCTCCAAAGATACAAAAGTTTGAGGGCACATTCAGACAAACTTTAGCTGAGTCAAATACTTGTATTCAGTACCAGTTCATGCAAGAACCAGGCAGTAAGCCACTCATGGCTTAATTACTAGGCAATATTAAAACACAGCAATTTAGTTGCAATTAGGGCTATAATAATTTATTTATAAAATGCCACTATATGCATTTGCATTTGACAAACCATTTACTTTCAGCCCGGTACTGTGTGTGCTCCATTAAATTATAAAGTGCAAGGTCATTAACCTGCAATTCCATTTGTGATCATGTTATTAAATTGCATCCTGTCCCTTCTCGGGTTGAGACAAAATTGTTAGATCATTTATCTGTAACTATTTAATTTCCCTGTGAACTTCCAAAAGCTCTTATTACTGCTAATTAAGCAGGTGTGACCTGTGCAGAAAGCATTTGGCACTCCTCAAACATCTGGCCAGGTTCCAAATTTGGGTCGGGCCCCCTTAGTGCTCTCATTTTCCTCTTATTTGCTTTTGGTCATTAGTGGTCTTGGCAGCACAATACATGTTTTCATGTTCAGGATCATTAGGGTTTTGAGGACTTGAGAAGAGAACACTAGGGATGTGACCAAGTATGCTATGGATAGAATGTGGAAGCCAAGCTCTCCATCTGCTTGAGGCCCGGGTAGCATTTAGTGTTGGATGATCAAGGCTCTGTAGCTCAATGTGTGGATGTGCAGAATGAACGTTCTCACACCAGCTGCCTCTCAGAGATCAAAGCCTATGCTTCATGGACAGGAGGCACATGTTCTGCCAGTCCAGACTAGTGCATACATGATTTGATGCCCTGGCCCAGAGGATGCACAGTTCATTCCCTGGGGCTTTTAGTCCAAAGTGCAGAATGAAAGAAACATCAGAGACTTACCATGTATGTTCCTTGTATGGATGAATTAGGTAATACTGTGTATGAAAACTCTTAACTCAAGCAGAAGTCTCTCTAACGTGCTATAAGAGAGATGTTACACTAAGCTAAGCCAAACAGGAAACTGGACTTGAGAGAGAAATTTTATTTACTTGCCCAAGTTTGCCCCATTACTGGCAGCTCAGCCAAGACTTAAAGGCAGATCTGCAGGGCTCCAAAATATTTGGTGACAAACCACATTGCCCTGCCCCTCCAGGAAGCCTATGTACAGAACCAGCCCTCCCTGTCCTTGAACCCAGTCTTTTCTTTTTCCTTTTCCTTTTTGGTCTGAGAATTAAGTGTGCTTGATTTTATTTGCTGACTCTCCACTCCAACCTTAGTACATGTTAAAACTACCACTGAAAGCAGGCAGAAGCAGTCATAGAAAGTTTAGATTAAAAAAAGATAAATTTTAGATACCAGTAACTTTTAGTCATTTATGCATTCCTCACATAGTTAGGATCCAAAGCATCAGTCATTGATAGTTTAGATAAAGAAAAACACGTTTCAGATACCAGTAACTTTTAATCATTAGCATATTTAAGATCCAAAGATGAGTGAATGAATGAATGGATGAATGAAAAGAAAGATTTTAATTGACTTTTTGCAAATGAATAAATTATCTTTAAAATATAATAGGTTGCATCTCCTCAGCTGTCTACTGTGGTGTTTTCAATTTGAAGAGCAGAAATGCCACCTGTCTATTATTCCAAAATCTTCTTTCATTGAGAAATGTGCTCTGCACAGAGCCCGGTATTCCATATTGAAATGCTAAGTTAATTTGATTAGTATTGTTAATGTATGTAGTGTGGAATTTGACCATTGTCCAACAGTATTTTTGAAGCATGTTTCTTGCCATTTGCTAACATCTGAATCTTTTGTACTTGTGTCTGTGAAAAAAATTTTTGTCTCTCCCTGTTTTCATGACAATTTGTTATTTATTTAGTTTTCTGACCACAGTTGCCCAAACTATATACTTTCTGGTTATTACATTAAGACTGGAGAAAAAAATAACTAAACATAAAAGAAAATAAGTTCCCTCAATTTGAGAATTAAGCATAGAGAAGGCCCAAGGACTTTGCCCATGAGTAACAATCAGTTGTAATGGTCTAAATTTTAGCATTTGATTTGAGCGCTCCTAAGATAAGACGCCATTTGTCATTTGAAGTGTTTTTGTGTTTGTTTGCTTTTCCAGAAAGAACAACACAGGCCAAAAACTCTTAGCAACTTTGGACAAGTCCCAAAGAGATTGTAACAGAGCTCTTCCTTAAACAATTATTCCTATGTTGTTATAGACATGTCCAAAGCCTCTCCTAAGACGTATATTATTGCCATATATTAAGATAAGATGATATGTCTGATCTGAGATTCTGCACAGAAATACACTTGCTTAACTTAATTCAGTTAATAGCTTTTAAGCACATTGATTATGAAAACATTTTGCTCTTTTCTCAATAATTGAAAAAAAAATCACCATGGAAAAAAAAACTCGTATCAGGAATTCTTCAGGAAACTTCCAAATATACTATTTGATCAGCCCTAGGGGACAAGAACAATTACAATCCACATTTTCTGAAGGAGGAACCAAACTTAAGGGAAAGTGAAATCATTTGAAGACATATTTCAGTTTTGCTAAGGTAATTGCGTTTTGCCAGATATTGCACTTCATAGACACTATGTTGGAAATGAACTTTACGACCTGGGGAATGGGTATGGGGGTGGGGAGTGAGAAAAATGAGGGACGGGGTGACACTGTTCAAAAGGAAATTTCCTCATTACCTTACTTATGCAACTGTAACCCCTCTGTACATCACCTTTATAATAAAATTTAAATGAAAGAGAAAGGATTTCCTGTATACTTTGCTTTTTCCAAAAATAAGTACTATATTGTATTTTATATTCACAATCATGAAAGTTTGGCATTGCATAAATGAACATTACAAGGATCATCCAATCAATCATGATCCTTCTAATATATTCCAAGTGTATCTTGCAATTGGTAAGAAGTTTATGTGAAGAATGCAAGTACATATATATATATATATATATATATATATATATCTGAATAATGCAGAGGGTCATGAAGCTACTTTCAAATTATTTTGCTGTTTAAGCTTACATAGTATGGAAGACCTAATGTCAGATTCTGCTGGCATCTTAGATTTTTTGAGCATTAAACCAACTCCTTTTTGAAAAAATAATTTTAAGTCAGGTGGTGTGACTCATACCTGTAATCCAAGCAATTCAGGAGGCTCAGATCAGAGGATCCAGGATCAAAGGCAGCCCGGGCACAAAAATGCAACAGACTCTGTCACCAATAACCAGTAAAATGCTGAACTCTAAGTTTGGATCAAGCAGTAGAACAATAACCATGAAAAAGTAAAACTAACTGAGAGTACAAAGCCCTAAGATCAAGCCCTAGTATGGACACAATACAATTATATACATATATTATATATGTATATATATTTATATATACACACATGATACATATATATGTATGTGTGTGTATATATATATGCATGTATATAGTGTTGGATATTTCTAACTTAAAATAATATTTTTTTCTGAGGCCTGCAGCATACTCTTCTTACGAGTTTGGAGTCATTGGGACTACTAGAGTTGGGAAGGATACGGCTTAATCCTTTATGCCCCAGTGCTGCACTCAGCTACTGTTTCCCAACTTTCCATATTGAAATTGGACACTGGCTTAATAGAAATCCTACTTGTGTTTACAATAAAGCTCTTGAGCAGGGACTCATCAAAGATATGTCTGAGACAAGCAGAAAAGGCCAGACAAGTTGATGTTAGGTGAAATGAACCCCAAGATAAGGATTCAAATGCTTTTTTTCTTTCTTGTGATTGTTTCTAACATATCTATAAGATGATTTCTTTGTTGTTTTGTATGTCCCTTCCCTACGGTATCACCTCTGCTTTCATTGCATTTGATGTTGGTATAATTTGTGGAGGGAAAAGGCAAAAACAAATCATTCAAATAGGGATACAGGTGGACCCATTGCAACAATGAGATGTACAAATTGTTATGTAGAAAAATGAACTTTACAAGTTTGGTGGGGCAGGGGGTGGGGGGGGTAGATGGGAAGGGATGGGAAGGGGAAACAAAGGAGGAGGCAACAATGCTTGATAAGAAATGTACTCATTACCTTGCCCATGTAATTGTAACCCCTCTGTACAGTATTTTCACAATAAAAAAATTAAAAATAAATAAAAAAAAGAAAAGATCTTGAGAAGTTTTTTCCTACATTTGATAAAACTCTTACTTTATTTATTTTTATTTATTTTTTTTGGTCCGGTCAAGGGCCTGTACTCTGGGCCTGGGCGCTGTACCTCAGCTCTTCAGCTCAAGGCTAGTGCTCTACCACTTGAGTCACAGCGCCACTTCCAGCTTTTTTTTCCTGCTTATGTGGTGCTGAGGAATGGCACCCAGGGCCTCATGCATGCAAGGCAAGTGCTCTACAACTAGCCACCTTCCCAGCCCCAAAACTTTTACTTTAGAGAGAAGTAAGGAATCTGTAAATTTAATTAATTTAGTTTTTCTGAACCATAGATTTTGCAAAGGTACTCTGTCTTCCAAATTATTTGAACAACTTCTTCATCAATAATATGTAGGAATTGGTCTTCCATTGGTCTTCATTATTAAATAGTTCAGAAAACAATGATGTGTCTATCTAAGAATGTTCTGACATTTGACATATTTAGACTTATTTGCCCCTTATACTTCTGCAGTTTGTGGTCTAAGTTTATCTATGTTTGTAAATTATAGTGTATCTATTCATATTATAGAATATAATGAAACAGGTCTTAAATAAGAGTATAAAGCTACTCGAAAACAATGAAGGTTAAAGCAACATCTTAAATGCCCCTTATTAGGTTTGGGCATATTGCTGATTTCAAATTTTTTCTTTGTGTTTCCTCAGCATATTTGGTTTCATGATTAATTCTATTAGCTATGTTTCATGATTCAGTGAAATTGTAATAAAATTTTAGATGCACAATCATTTATCATCCAAGCATTGAGCATCTCTTTCTTTCTCTAGTTTGCATTTATCAATTTATTATAAAACCTAACCTCATAATCTTTCAAGTTCAAATATCTCAAGATATGAATTTTAACTCAAGTCATCAAATTCCTCAGCTTAAGGATAAAATCCACACTAAAAATTACAGTAGTTCATATGGTACAGGTTTTCTTTCATTTGGTAATGGATAAATATATTTATATTTTACATAAAAATTATTAATATAATAGAGACAAATGAATTTAAATTAAAAGAGATGCTCCCACTTTGCTCCCTAAATTTGGTCAATTATTAAATTTGATTGAGATTTTTTCACATTTCATTCTGGAATATAGACACAAGTATTTGATGTAAACTTATAAACCAAGTACTGCATTTTACTACTCTAGCTGAACACACATGAAACAACTTAGAGAACATAAATATAGTCATGCAGCATTTAAACTTATCTTCCAAATGAAGTACAAAATGTGTAGCACCCACTTCTGTTGCATGTAGTCTTGATATGATTAATAGTTGTGAGTACCTCAAACTAACATTAGCATGGGCTTCAGTGGAATAGATGCCTATGTCTACGATCGTATACTTTCTTTTCCTAAGTGTCCCTACTTTTTATCTAATTCTCAATGGCCCCCATGACCTATAGCATGTAAATGTTACTGACATAATAGTTACTTCATTGTTCAAAGTAAAGATAATGGTTTTTATTTTTCTCTAAATTCCACTTTGCTTCTTGAATTCTTGTATTTACAAAAATAATTCAACATCCTTTTCTCCTTTCTATTCTTCCAACTCTTTCATGGATAATGTGGTCAAATTCCTTCATTTTGTAGAGGAAAGTATGTCCCTCTTTAAAGAAGCAAGTCCTCAAAAGTTGTGTAGCTTACCCTTTTGTCAATCAGAAGAGCCAGTTGTGAAAGTGTTTTTGAAGCCCAGTTTTTCTTTTTTTTTTTTAATTGTGAAAATACTGTATAGAGGGGTTACAATTACATGGGCAAGATAATGAGTACATTTCTTATCAAGCATTGTAGCCTTCTCCTTTGTTTTCCCTTCCCATCCCTTCCCATCCTCCCCCTGACCCCCCACCCAATTCTCTCCCCTCCCCCTCCCACCAAAGTTGTAAAGTTCGTTTTCAACATAACGACTTGTACATCTCATTGTTGCAATGGCTCCACCTGTATCCCTATTTAAACGGTTTGTTTTTTCCCTTCCCCTCCACAAATTATACCAACCTCAAATACAGTGAAAGCAGGGGTTATACCATGGGGGAGGCACATACAAAGCAACAAAGAAATAATCTTATAAATGTGTTAGAAACAATCGCAAGAAAGAAGCCCAGTTTTTCTAAAGGAAGATTGTATGTAAAGCTGTTATGATTGAGTTGTAGAAAAAATTCCACAGCCAAAAGGAGAGGGCATGGCTGTAGACTTGACATGGACAGTAAATTCACACAGCCACAGATAGACGTGCAGTTTTAACAAAGTAAATCACTGGAAACACTGGTAGTTACTTTAAAAAAATAGAGTCAGACTGTATAGAGTAATAGAGCAATGATTTAAAAAATAATGGTCAAAGCAGAAAAGAGTCAATTATTTGTTAGAGGGATCATAAGAGGATATTATAGGAAGAATACAAATAGGCTGTGATAGTTTCATGAGACAGCCAGTTGACAAAGTCATGCCAACCACTCTGCAGACCCATTCCATACCTCTTCTCATACACAGACATCTGTACTTGCAACAAATTACAAAACAGATCTGTCTCAGAGCCCTGATCTTCTGGAATAACATTCCTGAAGGAACAGGAGGACAGTTTAGAGCACTGGCAGCAAGGCCATGGCTTCCCCACTGAACGGAGAGAGAAAAGTTGCAAATGTAAGCCAGGAGCACACAGATTATACAGTGCCTTAGCTCCCTACCCAGCTCCTCTTCCCTTACAGCAGAGAGGGGGCGATCTCTGAGTTGTCTGTTCTCTGCTCCCCACTGAGGTGTTTTCAAGATGGAATGATTTAAGGACAGCCTAGATGCTACTGATATGGAGAGGAACAGTTTTTGCATGTTTCCTTGAGGACATTTCCATCACATTTGGATAGCCCATGGTTATTTAAGTAAAAATGAACAGAATGGTATATGGGAAAAGGAATAGGAATTTAGAGACCAAATGACACACCTGAGTCAAATGAAAAATTTAATCATTAAAGATTTTCTATTTGTGAAAAATGGCAGATATATGGCCCGTGGGGTGGATTAGATGACACATCTGTTAGAAGTTTGTAAATTGCTTTTGCTTTTAATTGCGTTAATTATTAAATATAATTAAGGGGTATATTGTGGTTTGATGCATGTATGATAATGAAATAAAGCTCTTTAGTTTATCTATAACCTCATGCATTTATTACTTCTTTGTAGTAAATACACCAGATCTAACCATTCCTAACATTGTAAACTATAGAGACTCTTGTGAAATTAAACATCAGAACTTATTCCTCTTGTCTAACTGCTGCTTTGAACCAGTATTTGATTTTGTCCCTACCTCTCCCCTTCTAAACTTCTGAAAGCCAGCATTATACTCTGTACTTCTGTGAGGTCAATTTAGATTCACATGAGTGAGATCATGCAGCATTTTTCTTCCTGTGCTTGGGTTATTTTATTTAACATAATGTCCTCTTAGTTCATCCACATTGCCACACATGACAGAATTATGTCCTCTTTTCCTTGTGTGCTGTTATAAAATTTATATGGGAGGCTTTTAACAAACATACAATGCTATTGAGAGATATCTCCCCCACTGTTAAATTATTTATATTGTGGAGAAAAGCCAAGTTTTCATTTGTGAAGTCTTTATATTATTATACATTACCTATTTCTGATTCATAGAAAGATACAGCATATATATTATCTCCAGTTGTGTCTTGTGTCTTGGAAGAATGTGTATAAGTGTAAAGCATGCACTTCCAGAGCAGGGAGACTTTTATTTGACTTCCTGCTCAATCATTAATTTGCTACAAAGTATTGAAAGATTTCTCCTATACAGCCTGAGATCATCGTGTCTCCTGTATGATGGGCATAAAGATGTCTTTATCACAGAATTAATGCAAGGTAGAATACGGATCAGATGCCTCTATTCAGTATCTGGCCAATATTAGATTCTCTTTATTATCCTAATCCATCAACCACATACAGTGTAAACATGGCACACGTTAGTGGCATAAATTATGAGATTTTACCAGGCATTTGGTTGCTGTACTCTTTTTGTTCACTTGAACAAAATATATACAATTACTTTTTTATGAAGTTTTCTATGTAAAATTAATTGTACATTGTAAGTAAAGCTAAATAAATAAGTAAGAGAGCACTAAAGAGCGCATTGATATATCTGAGTGACAGAGGAATCATCTCCTTTGGAGAATTCACTTCTTCGTGGATTTAGAACCTATTTAAAATGAAATCGATACCATCTAAGAATTTTTTTTACTTCTGCATAATGTTACCTTCAACATATCACACATGTAATCTCTGTTTTCTTCATGAGAAAGTAATGTAGTTAAATACAAGATCCTTTATGGTACTAACATTTTCTGAGGTCTGTGTTGCTCTGGCCATAGTTCAGAATCCTTAGTTGGATGAATTCATTCCTAAAGAGGAACCTTGGGATCGTACACTGGCAACAATCAGGAAGCCACACTCACGTGTCTTCATGAATGAATAACCACATTTCCAGCTTCTCTGGCTCTCTTAAATCATTCCTGCCAATGGCCACCACTTCAGGAATCTGCTTAATAAAAATCTGCTGCCACACATAGCATTGCAGGTCAACCCGTGTGCCCCACAGGCAGTTGTTTGTTTTCTGTTGTTCTCTTGGCTAGAGTAAACAAGGTTGAAGGTCATTATAATTCCAATGATGGTCAAGAAGGAAAAAATATCATTCTGCATCACCATGAGCATCAGGGCGAATTTAACCTGATGCAAAATCAGTTTTGCAAGACACAGGCTGCTAACCAGCAGAAGCCATGGCAGCTTTTTATGTGTTTAGATTGTTTCCCTGTGCTGTGCCTGCCCATGTCGGTCACTTTCAGTGTAGACCTACTCAATGGAGTGTAGGAGTTGTGGTCTCCATCCAAGGGAAAAAATGACTGAGGTTTTGGTACAGTTTTCGAAATCAGAATGATTTGAGTTACAGCATGAGGGGTTATTTTATGGCCCTACTCCTCTATCTGGCTGAGCGATTCCTTTCTCTTAACATGCAGATGTATGGTTCTGTGGGGCTGCATGTTTCCAAATGTATCTGTTGTATAGTATGAGTGATCTGGAAGATTATCAGTGATAGTTTTGACTATGTTTTTTGACTATGTTTTTGACTATGTTTTTATGTTACATAGGGAATATAAATGTTAACTCCTGTAAAATAGCTCATTTCTGTCACGCTTAAGTTTGACAATTCTCAAAATTCTTGATAATAATGAGCTAGTTATACTTGCCTTTGGGAACTTTCATAACAGTCACAACAAAATACTTTTGTTAAGCAACTTGTTTCCTGTTGAAAGACCCCCGACTTCGGGTGTCCCCCAAATCAGGACCTCCCTGCCCCAAGCACCAGTCAGACGACACCAGATGCAAAAGCAAGAGGGTTTTATTTGGGCATGCCCAGGTTCCCAGGTGCACGTGACCTCGAGATCCGCAAGGTTCGGTCAGTGGCTGGGAACCCCGAGCAGTCCCGGGGATGGTCCTTTTATGGGACCCCTCAGTCCGTTACAGTAGAGCCCGCGCTTTTTCAGCCAGTAAATTTAAAGTGCTACAACCTGGTCTGCACGCAGGCAGCCAATCCTTTTAAAACAAATCATATGTTTTGGCCAATCACTGTTCGAGGGGGTCCCTCGGTGTACGTGCCAAGTTGTGTGTCTCTGGCCCTTGGTATGAGGAAGTGACCTTTGTCCGAGTCAGCGCCTATCATTAGCTCACTCGCTCACACCAGGGGGCAGACTGCGGGGTGGGATTAGTTAGTAGGGTGTGGGCTTATTGATTAACTGGTGAGGTTAGTTATCAAAGGGGGAGTGTGGGGGTAATATAATTTTCTTAGCAAAGCATGTTACAGAAACCAGAAATAGCTTGGTTAGATACAAAACTCTGTTCCCCTACAAAGAGGCTCAGGGCCTGGTTGGTTGGGGAGGGGGTCTTTCACTGTCAACTTAAAAATATGCACATTCTTTGGCCTTATACTTCAAATTCTTTCAATTGTTTACAGATGTATTTATACATGTGAACACACATGGATAAAGATGTTTACCAATGTGATGGTTGTGTCAGTAACTCAGACATCTACCAAAGTGGAGTGAAGGAGTAGAGTATAATATAGCTGCACAAATACTGCGTGGATAGCCAATCCATAATAGAGCAAATGTATCTATAAACATCTTAGACAATACCCTTTTATATAGACAAATGTCTATGTATGTATATGTGTTGTGTATTCATGTTACATTGTTTATTCATGTTACATGTTTGTATGTTGGATGTGCATGTGTGTAAAGGTGTAGCTTTTGCTAATTCAGAATGCACATTCATTTGGATAAGTAAAATCCTGAAGAAACTGTAGAGATTAACACTCCCTACTTTCCTAGTTTCTTCACAGGTAATTGATATTGTGTCCTATTTTATGTTTATGTCCTATTTTATTCCTGCAGAATTTCCTCACAAGCCTGTTCTAAAGTTTGTTATAAATATTATCAGCAAGATTTCATCAAAATTGAATATTTTTTATAGCAGCAAGTTTTTTTTTAAATCAAAACTGAATCTGTGTAAGACCCATACACACTTCATATTTACTTAGTTTGGTTTCCCTTCAGTAGATCCATTACTTACTTAGTCAAAGGCTTCAATTTTCATGAGAGACAGAGAGGACAGTTTATCCATAATTACTAAGTAATTGAATTGTATAATCAACCTTTGAGCCTTTAAATATGTGTGTCCACATCCAAAGTCCATTTTTATAACCAAAATAGGTGACAATATGAGCAGATGGTGACACTTAAAAACTACCAACTGGTAGTATATTTTCCTATGCCCCAGATTTAATACTAGATCAAATATACAAGGGAGCTAGGAATACTTGGCTGTATTATCCTTAAAGATTCAAACAACAGCTACCGTCTTCACCTTCATGCCAGAAATGATGAGAGAATCCTTGGACTTCCTGAGGTATATCCAACATGTATAGATCTCTTTAGTTACTCTCACAAGGCAGAGATGACCTGTCTTCATAAAGTTTCCAGATTCATTTCTCTCAGAATCACAGAACAGCAAAGCCATACAGTGTAAAAATCCCATCCACCTCAGCTGCTAGACCCTGGTGCTCACAGAAGGACACCTAGTTCAGCTTTACTGTTTCCTTTGTTCAAGATGATGGCATCAGATTAATAGCTGCAGAGACAGACCTGCCCATGATTAATAGCATAGAGTCAGAAAGAACACTGCTTAAACTTGCACACATGGTTTATTTTCTTACTCTAAGGACCCTAATTGCATTTTTCACCTTTTAAATCTACTCTTGAGTCATTATTTATATGATATTGTGGGGTCAACTCTGTATTTTTTGGCTGCTTCCATTTGTGATTTTTATAAACAATAGTGATCAATAATGATAAAAGTGCAAAAAAAGTTGAGTCAGGAAACTACAGAAGTAAGCTGGAGTCACTCTGATCTGGACCTGCGACCTCTAAGAAATCTTGGCCCTGTAGACTTACCTCACACACCTCAAATAAGCTTTATTACAATGTGGTCTGTTTGGTGAGGGATGTTCTGGCATTTTCCCATGCTTACTAATCTTGGTTTGCAAAATAGGTTTTAGGGTTGGCCTAAAAATGTGGAGAGTCCTGGTGTCCACTCAACTGAATGTTGCTTATAGATTGAATGGGATACTCCAGGAAATGGAATATTGAAGAAAAGGAATTTAAGCCAAGTTACCTAAACAGGACCCAAGAGGTGTGAGGAGAACTTCCAGGATAAAAGTCTATCCATAGTCTATTGGCTATAGATTCTGGAAGCCGGAAAGCCATGAAGAATTGAAACTCGCATATTCTCTACATTTCTCTAGTTTTTGACTATGTCTCTGATTCTCTCAAATATCTTATGTGCATTTCTATTTTTGCCCCTTGGTGAGACACTTTGTCTCTTCTTTCTACTCTGTGAAGATCCATTCCTTCCTTGCTGTTCCTTCTGCTTTCTCCTCTGAAAATATTCCTTCCCTCAAAATGTGGCTTCTGTGAAACATTGGATGTATAGTGTCTTATGTAATAGGCTTGTGACAATTGACTTCATTCTTGACTTCCTTCTTTCTCTTATCAAATAAGCCTGGATGTCAGAGGCGGTGGCCATCTCAGGGATAAAACACAAGTGTATATCCTTATATGCCTATAGGCATGAACTTGCAAGGCTGGTAGGTTTGATGTCAGATATGTAAGGATCCTAAATTCCATCAAAGCCTAACATATATTAACAACCTTATACTACCCAAATCTATGTAAATAATTATTCTGATCAGGAAGGTAATTTACAGTAATAGGCCTAACAATGCTTTCTTTATGAAATATATGAAAATGTTCTTTTCAGAAATATTCTCATCATTTCTTGATTGGGTTTTTTTAACTGTATTTTTTTTGTCTTTTCTTTTTTGGTACTGGGGATCGAACCCAGGACGTTGCACTTGCTAGGCAAGCGCTTTGCCACTGAGCTATATCCCAGCCCCATTTCTTTTCTTATAATTGGGTTATGTTTCTTTTTGTCACATAATTTCTGTTCTGATCACTGTATTTTGTAAAGGGTTAGATGGGATGTAATAGAAGAATTAATTGTAGAGAAAGGTAATTTGTGTTCCACAGAAAGTTTACCTTCATAACTGTAGCCTATGAGCATTGTGGTCCCAGCAATTTAATAAATATTGAAACACAAATGCACACATCTCTTATCTGCAGCAGACCTCCTCAAACTTTGTTATAAAATAGCTCAATGACTTCACCAACCTGGACTTTTTGATTCTTACCACATTAGTGGCTGATGTTGGTTGCAAATATTTTCTAAGGTGAAATGCCTTTTTTTATGCCATTGAATAAGAATCCCTCCTGGTGACTTTATTTGTATGAGAAAGAAACATACAAAGGAACCTTACTTCATTGTTGGTGGGAATGTAAACTTGTTCAACCACGTTGGAAAACAGTATGGAGGTTCCTCAAAAGACTTCACATAGAACTCCCCTATGACCCAGCAATCCCACTTTTGGACAGTTACCCAAATGTTTACAAACAAGACCACACTAAAGCTACCAGCACAACAATGTTTATTGCAGCATTATTTACCATAGCTAAGATATGGAACCAACCCAGATGCCCCTCAGTAGATGAATGGATCAAGAAAATGTGGTATATATACACAATGGAATTCTATGCCTCCATCAGAAAGAATGACATTACCCCATTTGTTAGGAAATGGAAAAACTTGGAAAAAATTATATTAAGTGAAGTAAGCCAGGCCCAAAGAAACATAGGTCCCATGGTTTCCCTTATTTGCAATATCTAGTATATGTATGAGTCAAGCAGAAAAGGTCAGATAATGTGATGTCAGGAAAATGAACCCTTAGATATGTATTTTAATGTTTTTTCCTTTCATGCATGTGTGTCTAATGCATTTATAAGATTATCTCTTTGTTGCTTTGTATGTCCCTCCCCCACACTATAACCCCTGCTTTCACTATATTTGATGTCAGTGTAACTTGTGGAGGAGATGGGGAAAAACCAGTTGTTTAAGGATACATGTGGACCTGTTGCAACAATGAGAAGTACAAGTTGTCATGTCCAAAATGAGCTTTACAACTTCGGTGAGGGAAGGGGGGGGGTGGGGGAAAGGGGGGGAAGGAGAAGGATTGGGATTGGGGGGGGAGGGGCGAGGCTGGGAAGGGATGTGAAGGGTAAACCAAAGGAGGAGGCTGCAATGCTTGGTAAGAAATGTACGCATTATCCTGCCCATGTAATTGTAACCCCTCTGTACAGTAGGTTCACAAATAAAATAAAATTAAATTAAAAAAAATAAACATACTTGCTTTGGGCTGATGGGCTGGTCAACGGGATGATAATTAATGATGTTCTTGGTTTCATCCCCATTCTTTCAAAGAACAGCCAGGGGACACCAAGAAGCCAGATGTTCTAAGATGCTCAATGTCCCACTCTGTAAATCTTTACATCATTGAAATGTGAAGAAGCCTATCTTTTGCTGGCTCCTGACCTCCTTTGACTCATGATAGTCATCTACTTGTTCTTTGACCTTTCCTTCTTAGGTAGTCATGGAGATCTAATGGATATTTTGCCTAAGATAGGAGTTGAGCTAGGAAGGGACTCACTGATGGGGTAAGCTTTAACTGTAGTTGAAACTAAATGATAGTATCCAAAGCCCAGGTTTATGGCTTGAATGCTTGGATTTGAGGGGCAAGGCCAGAGAAAATATGAATTTTGTTCTTTCCATGTTGTATGTAGACCAAGCCCAAGTCTCTCAGTGACTACTAATCTCTTTGAGCCATACTTTATCTGTGAATGGAAAGGAACTGTTTCTGAGACTGGCAGTCCTTTGTGGGGGCAGGGCTAGACATGAGTTATCATCAGAAAGCACGAGTGGTTCTTTGGTTACAAACCACAGACTAGTCTTCTATTGCTTGGTTTCAGTTTCTTTAAAGAATCCATGTATAGCAAGGCATCTTCAATCATTGAGACTATTGCATACATAAGGTCATGACCTTTTCTATGATATTTTTTATCAACATGGTTAGTAATATAAACTAATGGGTTTGCTTGTGATCATATTACCTCCATTACCCTTTCCCATACTCTTCTCTTAACTTGTGTGCTTTTTCATTAGACTCCTTTTCTTATGTCCATTTCCCCTCAGATTTCACATATAAGTAGATATGTGGCCCTTGTCAATACAAGCCTGGCTTATTTCATGTAACATGCTGATACCCAGTTCCATCAATTTTTCTGAAAATAACATGATTTTGTTCTTTTCAGCTGAATAATACTTCATCTTTTCTTTGTCCATTGACTTGTTGAGGGGCAAGTTCCATTAATTTTCCTAAAAATAATATGACTTTGTTCTTTCTGGATAAATTCTAATCCACCATTAATCATTTCTTTAATTATTGATTGAGTCATGAGCACATTGATTCTGTAACTTGATTATTGTGAATAGTGCAGCAATAAACTCAGATGTGTGGGTATCTCTGGGTAGGTATTTAGTTTTTAATATTACTTGGTTCAATTATAGTAGATTGTGTATGTCTAAAATTTATCAATATCTTCTCATTTTTCAATTTTTAGAATGTAAATTTTCAACATGTTCTGCTTGATTTCAGTGGATTCTGTGATAATATCCCCTTTACCTCCAATTTTATTAATTTGTAGCTTTTCTCTTGCTTCTGATGAATTTAGGTAATTAACAATCCTGTTTCTTTTTTTAAATATCCATCCCTGTTTTGCTGTTTCATTGCTGTTTCATTGTTTCAGTTTCATTCATTTTAGTGCTAATCTTTAATTTTAATTTTATTTTATTGTAAAGATGCTATACAGAGGGGTTATAGTTACAAGAGTAAGGTAATGAGTACAAAAACAGACCTCTTGTATTCATATCTTGGGGTTCATTTCACTAAGCATTTTCTTATCTGGTCATACGTACATAGCTTTTGACCTTTTCTGTTTGTCTGGTAAGATTATCCTTGACATATACAAATTATTGCAAATGAGAGAAACCATGGGACCTATGTTTCTTTGGCCTGAAGTATCACTTAATATGATTTTTTCCAAGTCTTTCCATTTCCTAACAAATGAGGGCAGTGTCATTCCTTCTGCAGGAGGCATATAATTCCATTTTATGTGTGTGTGTGTGTGTGTGTGTGTGTATGTATACATATATATATGCATATATATATATATATATATATCACATATCTTGACCCATCCATCTACTGAGGGGCATCTGGGTTGATTCCATATCTTAGCTATGGTGAATAATGTGATAAACAGTTGTGCTGGTAGCTTTAGTGTGGCCTTGTTTGTGATCATTCGGGTAAATGCCCAAAAGTGGGATTGCTGGGTCATTGGGGAGCTCTATGTGGAATCTTTTGAGGAACCTTCATACTGCTTTCCAAATTGGTAAACAAGTTTACACTCCCACCAACAGTGCAGTAAGGTTCCCTTCTGTCCACATCCCCTCCAGCATCTGTTGTTATTAGAGTTGTTGATTTTAGCCCTTCTAACTGGGGTGAGGTGGAATCTCAATGTTGTTTTGATTTTCATTTCTTTTATGGCTAGAGAAGTTGAGGATTTCTTCATGTGTCTATTGGCCATTCTTATTTCCTCTTCAGAGAAGTCTCTTTCTAAGTCTATAGGCCACTTATTAATGGGGCAGTTGTTTCTTTGAGGATTTGTTTTTGGATGATTCAATTTTTTGAGTTCTAAGTACATTTTAGATATGACACCCTTGTCTGTTGTATGGCTAGTGAAGATCTTCTCCCAATCCGTGGGCTTTCATTTGATCGTACTAGCTATATCCTTTGCCATGCAGAAGCTCTGCAGATTAATGCAATCCCATTTGTCCAACCTTTCTTTGATTTGTTGTGTTTCTGGGTCTTTTTAAAGAAAATTTCAGCCTGTGCCAAGTTGCCCTAGAGTTTCTCCTATTGCTAATCTTTATTATTTCTTTCCTTCTGTTGCTTAAAAAACGCCATTCACCTGAACAAATACATACTCTCTATAGAAATTAGAGGGCATTAATGTAAATTCATTAATAACATTTTTTTCTCCATAGGACTACTTTTATTATCTAGAACTAAAGTTTAGAGTAGCTTAAAATAACAGAAATAGCAGTCATTTCCCAGCTTTACATTATAATTTATATGTTAATAATATACATCATGTGCATTACTGAACAGAATCCTGGAGGTAATAGAACTATTAATTGCATTTTCCATATCAAAAAAAATCAGAGGTGGAGGCTCATGAGTTAACAAGATGTTATTAGCAATTGTTTGGTTGGTTCTCTATTCTATATTTTGTTCTGTTGATATTGCTTTTCATTATATAATAGTAATAATAATGTTTCTTAAAATGTAATGTATGTATGATGATATATTTTGTCCTGATTTTTATTAGTAACACTTTGTTGTTCTTAAAGATAAATCAAATTTACATCTTTAATCTCATGATCTTGGACTTTGCTTACATTTCCCTTAAGGTGGTTCCTGTCTACCCCACAAAATGACTTTTAGTACTATGTAGAATTGACATTAACTAAAATTTTAAAAAAGTGTTCAACCATAGAAATTCTAATGAGCTACATGCATAATACAACAGCCACATTTTATCCGTATTATTAGAGGAATTAATTGAATCTAAACTGCCACAAGGTAAGTTTTATGTTTTATGCAAATAGTCAATATCAATTCCCAGTACACATTATCCTTTTCAGTAGCAATAATTTAAGGGAAAGAGTAAAAAGAATTATGGGTAAAACTTCAGAGATGGTTTCTTTCCAGTTATCAACTCTTTTTGATAGTTATATGAATGATGAAGAAAAGATTCCATTTTAATATGAAAAATACATTCATGGGCAATTTTTTCCAATTTAAACAAGCCAGAAAATATTCTGGAGGAGAAAAGTTGTCAGTGTAGACAAGCCCAGTGCAGCCAAAAATTACAGAAATGATTTTCCTCTATTCACATTTGCCCCTCAATGAGTTTCTATAATTTAAAACATGGCTCTATGAATTACAGGAAATAAACAAAGGAAATTTGATTTTTCCCTTAAAGTTTTACTTTATTAGCTTGCTAGACTACGTATGTCCTTTCTTTCTTTCTTTCTTTCTTTCTTTCTTTCTTTCTTTCTTTCTTTCTTTCTTTCTTTCTTTCTTTCTTCCTTCCTTCCTTCCTTCCTTCCTTCCTTCCTTTCTTTCTCTCTCTCTCTCTCTCTCTCTCTTTCTCTCTCTCTCTCTCTCTCTTTCTTTCTTTCTTTCTTTCTTTCTTTCTTTCTTTCTTTCTTTCTTTCTTTCTTTCTTTCTTTCTTTCTTTCTTTCTTTCTTTCTTTCTTTCTTTCTTTCTTTCTTTCTTTCTTTCTCTCTCTCTTTCTTTCTTTGCCAGTCCTGGGGTTTGAACTCAGGGCCTGGGCACTGTCCCTGAGATTTTTTAGCTCAAGGCTAGCACTCTACCACTTGAGCCACAGTGCCACTTCTGGCATTTTCTGTTTAGGGGACTGAGCAATTGAACCCAGGGCTTTATACATGCTAGGCAAGCACCCTACTATTAAGCCACATTTCCAGCCCCCAGTTCTCTCTTTTCTAACTGCAAATTTGAGATATAGATTTGTAAACCATAAGATGTACTCACTTAGCCTGGCGCTGGTGGCTCATTCCTGTAATCCTAGCTACTCAAAAGGTTGAGATCTGAGGATCGTGGTTCAAAGCCAGCTTGGGCAGGAAATTCCAGGAGACTCTTATCTCCAGTAAACCACTCAGAAAACCGGAAGTAGCACTGTCATTGAAGTGGTACAATGCAAGCCTTGAGCTGAAGAGCTGAGTTCAAGCCCCATGACCAAACAACAACAACAACAACAAAAAGAGATATATTCACTTTCTTGTAAGGTTATATGAGTTGCAGAAAATTGAAATAGTTCTGCAACCATTATAAAAATCCTATTTTAATTTTCATTACTTCCTGAAAGTTCTAATTCTATCTCCATCTCTCTTTCCATCTCTCTCTCTCTCTCTCTCTCTCTCTCTCTCTCTCTCTCTCTCTCTCTCTCTCTGTCATCTTTTCCTTTTTTATACTGAAAAGTAAACGAGTATTGAACTTGCTAAGAAAGAGCTTTGTAACTGTGCTACCTTCTAACCCCAAATTCTCTTTTTAAAAGTGATACAATAGAATAAATTGTTACACAGATCCCATTAACTAAGAGTTACGAACAATTCTGAAAAGCAGACATTTATTTATAAATAGTGATTTAGGGCATGTATAAAACTGTGTTCTTCTAATATCTGTATCTGTCCTGTCATTTTCCTGGGATTGCTGTTCAGATGTAGTCATAGTGAATATATAGTGAATAGGCCATAGTGAATACTTGAAGCAACACTAACTAAATCCATGCGGATGCCCTGACTCCCTAGAGCTCTGAAAACAGAATGGGTAGTTCAGGGCTTATTATCCTCAGTGAGTCACTCTGACATCGTTTCACAATACATACTAAGGTAATGTGATGACCTGGTATCCTTTAAAAGAGAAATGGATCTAAATAGTAACATGTACATAACAATTGATAACAATAAGTTACTTAAGTATAATTTATGAAATACCAGTCTTCTTGAATTGCTTCTAATTATTCTATATCTCATAACATTATTATCTTCATAAAATTAAGGAAAATAAAATATCTATATAAAAATGCAATGAATATGCTAAGCCATTTAATTGTTGCTGAATACTCTTTCATGTACATGCATGAGCACACATACACACACACACACACACACACACACACACCTATATGAAGCTGCTTTAGACACAGCTTAGAAGTAGCATATCCTAAGAAACTTAATGAATACTGAGTTAAGATTGTCTGCCTTTTTTGAACCCGATGGAGGGAGACCTTAACCATGTGACAAATACTCTCATCTAAAGAATATGTGAAATCTTTAAAGTAAAGGTCTTGGATCCTGTCCCAGACATCAATTAACTTCTTCCTTTGTCCTTGAGACATACTATATTACCCTATAGAAGATAGGACTAACCTTTTAATACTGAAATCCTTTTGTTTCTTTCCTGCAAAAGAATATAACTATAAGGAAAGTGAAGTGTTTGTTCCACACTTACACTTTGCCATGTTTTATAGAGCTGATTTTATTCTCAAAGCACTCTGGAAAGGTTATTATATTCACTTTAGTGACAGTACAACTGAAGCTTAGAGGAGTACTTCCCTGGGATAACAGTAAAGCTACAAAGACTGGACAGGAAACCTAATCTCCTGCATGAATCATTGGGTTTTTAACATTTGGTTGATTTATTAGTCGTTGATTCATCAGTTGGTACCAGAATCTAAGATAATATTGATTCAAAAAAAATAAAAGGAAGACAAACTAAGCGAGGAAGGTGTGGGAGGGAGAAGAATGCATTCGTAACATTTCATACATATCCTACATTTAAGATAATTGAGGGAAGCATGGGGTTAGGAGAGTTTGGGAGAATGATGAAAAGTGTGACTGATGAAGATGCACTGCATTCATAAAACTGCTTTGTTGAATGCAGCTCCTTTATAAAACTACTTAAAGAAAGCAGAATTAATTAATAAAATGTACATATTAAAGAAAGATACAGGGATAACTGAGAATATCAATGTTTAGCTGTAGACACAGAATAGGAGGGCTAAGGCAAAGCTGTTTGTAAGGTAGCCAGTGGTAAACATGTAGGTGCTGAGGACAGGTGGAAACAAGAATTGGGTATTTGGATAGCAGAAGATATATCTGATACTTGTCTCTGGTTCATTCCCAAAGTAAAACACAGAAAGAAAAGAATGACCCGAAACAGGTTGGTTTATTCCTTGTATAGAATATTGCTGGCACTTTTTCCTCCTTCTACCTCCTTTTAGTAACTTGAAGAAAGATTCCCTTTGAACTTCGTGTTCAAGGTGTTCTCTTGAACTTCTATACTGGACCAGGTGATGGGAAGATCATGTTCAGATGGGAGAGGGTAGTCTCACTGCTGCTTTGTTTGTCATTGTAGCTGCTGGAAAACCTGTAAGTATAAATTTGATGTTTTAACTGTGTATGTGTATGTGTACTGTTCTTTAAACAGTAATAAAACTCTCAGAGAAAGTAAACAAGATGTTTAGCCATAAAGAAAAAAATAAATCTGTTTCCAAAATAAGTATGGGAGAGGGGTCTTCGGCTGAGGACATTTGGTGGTGAGAAAGACTCCAAGGAAACTGGCCACTCTCAGATTTAATTTCTTACCCATGATTGTTCTGTTGAGATTGAATGCTTGAGGGTAAATATAATCATTATGATCGTATTCACCCAACTTATTTCACATTGTACATTATCCAATTTCCATGGTATCATCTGGGAATGAGAGTAACTTTCACATAATCTAGTATCAAATCAAACATGGAAAATAGATTTTCTTTAATTAAAGAGATCCAGATAAAAAATGATGCTGTGACTTATCTGGTTTCTATTCTACTCAATTTTTCACCAAGTAACTTTACCCAAATAACTTTAACCAAATATTAATACAGTGGTTCATGAATCATATCCCATGAACTTCTTTTTTAAAATTTAATTTAATTCTATTATAAAGGTGATGTATGCAGTTACATAAATAAAGGTAACGAGTACAGTTCTTGTTGAACATTGTTGCATCCTCCCTCATTTTTCTTCCACTCTCCCTTCCCAATGATGACCTACCACCCAAGCTGTACAGACCATTTCCAACCTAGTGGCTTGTGAGTATCACTGTTGCATTGTTTCACCCTTTGTCCTTTGTCTCACCCCTTTTCTTCTCCAATCAGATTCATGTATATACAAGACAAAGGGTACCAAAATCAAACACAGTGAAACAGGGGATAAACCAAATTGTTGGGGGGAGACAGAGAAAAAAGAAATAACTTTACACAGTACATTAAAAATAACAACAACAACAAAAATCCATATCTTGGAGTTCATTTCAATTAGCATTATTTTTATATGGTCATATGTACATAGCTATTGAGCAATTGTGATCCTCTTCTAGGACTATCCTAGTCATATACTAATTATTACAAGTGAGAGAACCAATACAGCGTATGTTTCTTTAGGTCTGCTAACTTCACTTAATATTTTTTCCTAGTCTTTCCATTTCCTTACAAATGGGGTGATGTCGTTCTCTCTAATGGAAGCATAGAATTCCATTGAGTATATATACCACATTTTCTTGATCCATTCACCTACTGAGGACCATCTGGGTTGGTTCCATATCTTAGCTATGGTAAGATGCATACGCTGCAATGAACACAGTTGTGCTGGTAGCTTTAACATGGCCTGGCTTGTGTTTAGGTAAATCCCGGGAGTGGGAAGCTGGATCTATGTTTAGTCTTTTGAGGACCTCTATACTGCTTTCCAGAGTGGTTGAATCAGTTTATATTGCAACATTGGAATTCCACCTCACCCCAATTAGATTCCACCTCACCCCAATTAGAATGGCCATTATCAAGAAAACAAATAATAGTAGATGCTGGAGAAGATGTGGCCAAAAGGATATTTTACTATAATACTGTTGGTGGGAATGTAAACTGGTTCAACCCATGAACTTTTTGTAAAGGTGGAATCTATAATGCTGGCTTTCATAAAATGAATACTGACTAACTGCATAAAGCTACCTAGCTCACTTAACATTGATTTTGTAGCCCAATCACAAACTAGTACACACACCACACACACACACACACACACACACACACACAGATATATGTATATATGCTGAAGATAACAGTCATGCAATCATTTCTGTAAGTTTTGAAAGTGTGAATTTCTTCTAAGTAATTGCTGTATCAGGGATAATTTGAATGTAGTAAGAATTTGGTATCCACTATGGAAAATAACAGTTGAAATTAGAACACTGTAACCAGGAGAACAGATGCCTGTGAAATATAAAAAATAAACACCCATGTGCACCTCAAACTTCTATGAGCTACCGTAGCTCATAATCCAAACTCATGCCCAATGTGATGTTACGAATTTCTGTTCCTTCTGCCATCTTATAGTTATTTATAACCTGCACCTGTCATATAGCTCCTTCCACAAACTTCAAGTTCTCTGGTGTATTTGTTGGAGCATTATATATTTACTATTTAATATATACAAAATTTATGCTGCCTCTTCAAATATTTCTACCATTTTTTCTTTTATGAGTACTTTTGTGAGTGTTATGACTCCAATACCATTTTTCACTTAATCATGTACCCAATCATGTGTTGTATGATCTTGAATTGTGTTTTGTTTTTTAGGGCTTTTAGGGAAGCATAGTAAAATGTCCCATTTAAAAGAATTAAGACCAGAAATTAAGGCCAACAGAACATGATACCCCTAAAATACAGTTATGTGACAGACTAAAACTAAAACGTCTTTATTTCTCCATAATTTTTGCAATCTCCATAAATTAAAGCTAAAAGTGGAGGACTAAAAATAAAAGGATGAGAGATCTACTTATAAACTTACATGTAGATACATCTTGGTCAAGCTTCCAACTTTTGTGAATCACACTCTCTTGGGTCTGGTATCCTTGTTCAATTTTCTATCACATTATGGAGGGATATTTTGCCTTTTACTCATCTTTCTTTAAATCCAGCCCTGTAGAAACACTCATAACCATTAATAATCATGGAAATTTTTAGGAAAATGTTATTGGAGATATAAGTTGACACACTTTCAGTTGTAATTGAAAGATTATATTGAAAGATTGAAAGATTTTTGTTTTGGTTTGGTTTATTTTACTTAGAATTGAACTTAAGATCTTACTGAGCAGGCTACCTCACAGCTAATCTTTGTGCTTTTAGTTTTTTTTTTCAGATAACATCTCATACTTTAGGCTAGGCTGGACTTGGATAAGGAAATTTCACTTCTATATTCAGAGTAGGTGGAATGCAAATGGGTGACACCATGCCTACCTTCTGTGAGGTTGAGTTTGGGCTAATTTTTTCTGAGTGGACCTCAAACTGTGACTCTGGTGTCTCTGCATAAAACACAGAAGGGATTGCAGCCTCCTGTTACTATGACAAGCTCTGCATTAGTGATGTGCATTTGTTATACTATCTATCATATACAATCAAGTATTATGTATGTATTGGAGTCAAACAGAAGAACCAAAGATAAGGCTGTGAATACTCAGTGGTAGGTGACATGTCAGTATGTCAGATTTGAATCTGGAGACCATTATGAATACACTAGTCCCATGCAAGTCAATGTTGAAAAGTGAGCTTCTTTGCAGGACTGCAGTATCTCTCTGCCCTGCACTTTTTACTCACGGAAATTAAAGAGATTTAGACCTCTTACCTTTCAAAGAAAAGCTCTTTCAGAAAGAAATCTGAGGTGACAGTGATGTTAAAGCCCATAATAAGTTCACTGGTAATGTTTTTAGGAAAATCAGTCAACCATCTTGAATGCTGAAAGGTATTAAGTTATACTTTAGTACATATATTGTTTGTAAAGTTAGTGTTTACCGGGACATTATTTTATTTGAGTTTTAGTTTTAGTTTATTCTACAAGTACTGAGGCCTGAACTCAAGCCTCAAGCCTTCACTGAATGGCTGATGGTTTATTACTTGAGTCACACATACACATAGTCTTTTTTTTTCCTGGTTGATGACAGATAAGAGTCTTCTGGTTTTGTTTTCCTGGGCTGGCTCTGCACTGAGATCTTCAGATCTCAACGTCTTGAATAGCTAGGATTACAGATTTAAGCCTCTGGTTCCTAGCCAAGGCACATTATTATATAGAAGACACAGACAAGTTGCTTATTGATTTCCCCAGATATACTTTACACTTTCACTTTAGGGCTGGACAATTTGTGTAAATTCAACAAGTATAATAATAATCAGCTTTTTACTAGGCAGAGCTTTCAAATCTGGCACATAAATATGAAACCATAGCTGATGTCTACAAAAAAAAAAAAAGAACATGCCAACAAATAAACAGATGAACCGAGAAAAGGAGATCCAATATTCTATTGTATTAGAATCTGTTTAGGCTGGGTCAGATTAAATAATTCTGCCCTTTCAAGTTGAGGAACTGTCAGTTGCAAAATTTAATTCAATTATGCAAAATTCTCGATTAACAGTAGAAATAGAGACTAATTAGGCTCTTGCTATTAATAAATGAAATTAATATATGAGTGAGAGAATGACAAACTTATTTTTATTTAAAATAGCAATTTATGACTTTATTTAAATGGTCTTGTATTTTAGGGTGTGATACTAATGTTGAATTTTTTCTGTGTGTGAAATGCTGCAATGAAGTATAATAGGTATACTTTTACTTTGTATGTTTATTACTATTCTCATTGGACCATCAATTGTAGACAGGGCAGCTGCTTTAGAGCCGGGCATTATAGCTCCATTGACAATTCCTGGTTGAGTCTAAACCATTTTCCATCTCAACAGTCCCTGGATCTCAACGTCCTGAGTAGCTAGTATGAGGAGAGTGACCCACCAGAAAGAGTGTAGTCTTTCTCTTTTTTTATTGTGAAAATACTGTACAGAGGGGTTACAATTACATGGGCAAGGTAATGAGTACATTTCTTATCAAGCATTGTAGCCTCCTCCTTTGTTTCCCCTTCCCATCCCTTCCCATCCTCCCCCCGCCCTTCCCACTCAATCCTCCCCGCCCCCCCCCCCCAAAGTTGTAAAGTTCGTTTTCGACATAATGACTTGTACATCTCATTGTTGCAATGGGTCCACCTGTATCCCCATTTAAACAATTTGTTTTTCTCCTGTTTTTGGCTTTCCACCATTTAAATTCCCTATTATTCAACCCTGTGGTAATAATATCAAATGGAAAAAGAAGCCATATCTCCAGAAGCTAATCCTCCTGTTGATGTATGGAAAGAAGATCAAACATAGCAGGATTTAGTTTTTCACAATGTCATTATCCTCATCACTCACTAATTTCATGTTGACAAGCAGTCATTATATCAGTTCACACCATTATCAGAAAATGGATAAGCAGAAACAGTATTTTGCAAAAGAATCAGAAAATGAAAGTGAAAAGGAATGAAATCACATGCATTAAATGGTATCAATATTGTTTAATCTGGTTATTACTAATATTAATCTCTATGTGATTTAGAAATCATATTTTATCATAGGTATGTTTTATGGAAAAAATTAATATGTGAAAGATCAATTACCATTCCTCTCCGAGGGTCCAGGCATCAACTAGGAATATTGGGATATCCCCATATTTAAAAGGAAACTACTGTTTTTTAATCCTTTTTAATATGGCCAGACAATATTCCATCATATAGTTATACCATGCTTTGTTTACCTATTTTCTAGTTGGTGAACATTCAGATTGATTGCAGATTTTGGTTTTTATCAATAATATTCTTATGACAATTATTTATATTGTGGGTAGAAATGTTTTAAATTTTTATTTTTTAAATAAGTTTTTATTGTGAAAATACTGTACAGAGGGGTTACAATCACATGAGCAAGGTAATGAGTACATTTCTTATCAAGCATTGTTGCCTCCACCTTTGTGTTTCCCCTCCCATCCATTCCCTTCCATTTCCACAGCTACATTCCCTCCTCCCCCCTAAATTGTAAAGTTCATTTTTCAACATAGTGTCTTGTACATCTCATTTAAACAATTTGTTTTTTCCCTTCCCCTCCCCAAATTATACCAACATCAAATACAGTGAAAACAGGGGCTATACCGTGGGGGAGGGACATACAAAGCAACAAAGAAAAATTCATCTTATTAATGCATTAGAAACAATAGTAAGAAAGAAAAACAATTTGAGTCCTTATCTTGGAGTTCATTTCGCCTAACATCAACTTATCTGACCTTTTCTGCTTGTCTTAGACATAGTTATTGCAAGTAAGGGAAACTTTGGGACCTATGTTTCTTTGGGCCTGGCTACTTCACTTAATATAATTTTTTCTAAGTTTTCCCATTTCCTAACAAATGGGGCAATGTCATTCTTTCTGATGGAGGCATAGAATTCCATTGTGTATATATACCACATTTTCTTGATCCATTCATCTACTGAGGGGCATCTGAGTTGGTTCCATATCTTAGCTATGGTAAATAATGCTGCAATAAACATAGTTGTGCTGTACCTTTAGTATGGTCTTTAAATTTTTATTGAATATGTATCTAGAGGTAGAATTACTGGGCCAGATAAAATAATTCAATAGTTCACTTATTTTTTTGGTTGTTTGTGGGGCTTCAACTTAGGGCTTGGGTGTCGCCCCTGAGCTCTTTTGCTCTGACTGTGAACCACAGTTCCACTCCTGGTTTTCTGGTGCTTAATTGGAGGTAAGAATCTCACAGACTTTCCTGTCTGGGCTGGCTTTAAACCACAATCCTCATATCTCAGCCTCCTGAGTAGCTGGGATTACAAATGTGATTACAAAAGCACCTGGCTTTGTAGTTCACATTTTGAGGAACTGCCAAAGTATCATCTCTAGGATCCATATCCATCTACAATGCTATACTTAGTGTATTTGGGTTTGATTTCCTCGCATATACACCAAACCTTTTCCTGTAGTTTTGATTACAGCAATTCTAGGACATAGGAAATAATCTCTTCAATTTGTCAATAATATGTACGGTACTAACACCTCAATCTTCTTTTCTCTTATAAATGTCTTGATACAATAAAAGCTTCATCTAAAAAGTTATAGTCTAATATCCCTTGACTGATTTATGGTTACTCTCCCCCAAGAGAAAACTACCCTGTCATCTCTGACAGGAAAAATTGACAATAGTAATCTATTTTCTGAAAAACTTATTGAGTAAAACACAGTAATTTGAAAAAACCCACTTGTAAAGCTCCAATGTCCCTATCTCTCTTGATTTCCCCAAATATTTTGTTCTATTTCTCTTGTAAATGCTCTTCAAATAGTTCCTATTACCAGAGCGAATTAATTTCCCAGCAGCCTTAGCACAGAGCAAATACACATGACAAGTTCAGGGAGAACTCTAGCAGTAAATATATGGAGAGAGGAGACTTCAATATTCCACTCAAACCCCCAGCTAGTGAGTTTATGTAATCTCAACAGACTGAGTAGCTAGGATTATAGATGTAAGCAACTGGTTCCTGGCCAATGGTCATTGTTAGATAATGTCCACATAATGTTTATTCAATGAATTTCTCAAGAAAAGTTGGAGAGGGAGGAGTGTTGGTGAGAGGAACTGGGAAAAGAAAGAAGGGAGAAGAAGAGAGAAAAACTATTTGAATAATAAAGTACTTTGAGGACTATATGTCCCAGGAAGGGAGAAAGCTCCTAAACTTGCTGGATTCCTTTATGAGGTCAGATTATTTCATTTTCAATGACTGGAGAGAAAAAAATAACCATCCCCAAACAGATTCTCACTGGGTGATTTCATCCTACAAATATTTAAAAGAAACACACACACACACACACACACACACACACACACACACACACACATACACACAAGAAAACACCTAGCAAAATGCCACCATGGGTTTCATAATCTATAATAAAAATAACAACAAAGGCTGCTATAACTTGTAAATTATTCATTAATAATGAGTTTTTGAGCCACAGTGAAAAATAAGAGTATACACCTGGCAGGCAAATATTGTTAGACATATTTAATCATAAAGAAACATACAATGTAGTGGGATAAAACAAAAACTCATTTGTATGTCAAATAATAGATTCTATTGAAGTATTTGTAATTTTCTTTATTTCTGTTTCTTAGGGAAATTCTCAAGCATGTGAAAAATATGAAAGATCTGAATGGGAGAGATAAGGCATGAATGAAAACAGCTGATACTCAAGCAATATTTGAGAATATAAGGAATCTGTGTGCAAAAAGCCATTTGTCCTTTTGCCTTACTTAATTTAATTTCATTTATAGAAGGCAACAAAGGTGGTCAAGATACAGGTCATCTTACTTTTATAAGATATATGTTATCTTTTTAAATTTTTTTTGATATATGTTATCTTGATTGTGAATAAATTTAAAGGCTTCCTAACCAACATGTTTTAACCAATATATATTTTCAGGACATGTGACAATACTTCCATTTTAAAACTTAGAGTTTACTAACCTGTCATATAATATTGCTTTGAAGAAGTTCAGAGGAGTTAGGGCTGTGATTTATGGCAACATTTGTTTTCACAGGCTCAGATTTCAAGTTAAAGCAACACATACCGTGCCTTTTGGATAGGCTGACTAGTTTTAACAGTTGTAAAAATCATGGAAAAACATGAAAGATTTTTAAAAATAAAATTAGCCCTTATAAACTTATTTCTGCTTTTAATTTATTGTTAACACTAATAAAGAGTTTTTGTTTGTTTGTTTTTGGTCTGTCATGAGGCTTAAACTCTGGGCCTAAGTGCTGTCCCTCAGCTTTTCAGCTAAAGGTGAATGCTCTACCACTTGAGCCACAGAGCCACTTCTGGTTTTCTGGTTAATTGGAGATAAGAGCCTCATGGCCTTTCCTGCCCAGGATGGCTTTGAACTGTGATCCTCAGATCTCAGCCTCCTGAGTAACTAGGATTACAGGCATGCACTACCAGCACCCGGCTTTATTTTATTTTTTTAAATTTTATTTTATTGTAAAGATGATGTACAGAGGGGTTACAGTTACATAAGTAAGTTAATGAGTACATTTCTTTCTGAAGTTTTTTTATTATTAATGTTTTTATTGTGAAAATACCATACAGAGGGTTACAATTACATGAGCAAGGTAATGAGTACACTTCTTATTAAGCATTGTTGCCTCCTCTGTTTCCCCTTACCATCCCTGCTCTCCCATTTCCTCTCCTCCCTTTTCTCTCCCCTCCCCAAGTTATAAAGTTTGTTTTTCTACATAACGTCTTGTACATGGATGGGTCCACCTGTATCCCTATTTAAACAATTTGATTTTGAACAGTTTTACCCTTTCCCTGCTTTGCATCTCCCCACCCTCTGACTTTCCACCATTCCTCTCCACTCTAAGTTGTAAAGTTCATGTCCAACATAATGTCTAATGAGTATTGCTGTTGCCTTAGCTTACCCTTTGTCCCACCATTTCTGTGGTTCCTCTTCCTTTCCCAAATCAGATAAACTTATATATACGACAAAGGGTACCAAAATCAGAAAGTGACCATGTGAATAAACCAGAGGAGAAAACCAAAAAGAAAGACTAAAGAAATACCTGCACATAGTACTCTAATAAGAAAGAAAGAAAAAAAGGAAAAACAAAACAACCACAAAAATAACCTCTGGATTTTATTACTTATGAAATAGAAAGTAAAAATTAAATGTATATAAAGCAGTTCTGATCTGTCACATAAACTTGTATGCTCATTTCTACTGTTGAATAGAAATCACAAAACATTCCTGATACTCAGTTGAGGTTAAATTCTAAGAATGAGAAGTTTGGTTATAATGATTACCAGGGCTTTATGGGATATAGCATTATAAAAATATATTTCTCCTAAGCCATTCACCAATAGCTCATGTCCATAATTCTAGCTACTCACAAGGTTGAGATCTGATTATCATAGTTCAGGTAGGAAAGTCAGGGAAGTCTTATAAACTACCAAAAACCTAGAAGTAGAACTGTGGCTGTAGTAAAGTGGGTCTATGCTCATGTAACTGGTCAAATTTTGGAAACTTTTGATCTTTATTTCACAGATTCTCTTCTTTCTTTTTTCTCCTTACCTTCTGGCATGCCCTGTGATGTGTATACAAGTCTATTTGATGGTGGTCTCACAATTCCACTAGGATTTGTTCGCTCTTCTTTAATCCTCCTATCCCTGTTCTTCATTGAGTTACTTCTATTTCCCTTTAATCAATACCAGTTCTTTTTTCTCTCTGCTTAACAATCTTAACAGGCTGAGTCTTGTTAGTAATTTTTTTTAAATTACAAGTTATTGTTCTTTTAAGCTCTAGAATTTCTCTTTATGCTTTCTTTCTATAACATTTCATAGTGTTCCTTCACTCATTTTATTTTCTTTTCCTTCATCTTGCTTTAGGTCTTCCAACTTTTAAAGTTAGTTTTTGATACTCTTTTTCTAGCAAACAGACCTTCCATTAGATTCTTTTCTTTGGGATGGGGGTAGGGTGGAGAGAATTAGTCACTGAGTTGTATTAACCTAGTTTTAATTTTGTTTTATTTATTTATTTTTGTCCATCCTGGGGCTTGAATCAAGGCCTGGGCACTGTCCCTGAGTTTCTTTTGCTCAAGGCTAGTGTTCTACCACTTGATCCACAGCTCCATTTCTGGCTTTTTCTGTGATTGATTGGAGATAAGACTCTCATGGACTGTCCTGCCCAGGTTGGCTTTGAACCATGATCCTCAGGGCTCAGCCTTCTGGGAAACTAGGTTTATAAGTACAAACCAACAGTGCCCAGCTTTAAATTTTTATTGTAAATGTGATATACAGAGGGATTACAGTTATATAAATCAGGTATTAAGTATATTTCTTTTCAACAATGTCACCCCTCCCTCATTTTCTGTCAATTTTTCCCCCTGGCCCTCCTCCCTCCAAAGTTGTGCAGCTCATTTCCAACATAGCTTCTAGTGAGAATCACTGCTGAATTAGTTCACCCTTTGCCTTGTGGCCCAATGGTAGTGTAGTTTCCGTTTTGCCTTTTGTCAGCCTTGGGAGTGAGATATTTTAATCTAATCAGGTAGTACCTCTGGGAATAAAATTTTCCCAACAATGTTTTCTGTTTTCTTGTTTCATTTTGCTTTTTACTCTTAGCTGTCTTTATACTGAAGATTAGCTTGAGATATAGACTTAAAATCTCATTAGAGCTTTTCTGAAATGCTTCTTTCCACAAGCACAGTTACCATCTAATCCTACAACATATGTAGTTGAATATAAATGTTCTAGATATTCATATGTGAATTCCAAACCAATGAAAGAAGAAAAATAAGGACATTAAATAAAAGTGGTAGTTCCCTTTTTAGTGGTGGTGGTATTGTAGTTTGAACTCATGGATTCATGATTTTTAGGTGGGTACAAAAGTGATGGCTCTTTAAAATCATCAACTTAACTTCAGGTGAATTTAGGCTTACTAGATGGAAGGTATAACACAGTACTTGTATTTCACGATCAATAGAAGTAATCAGCGGTCAAAACACAGAACCCACTGTGCAGAGGACATGGTCTTTATTGAATCCATCAGCAATTCCAGATCCTTTTTGATTCATAGAAGCCACTTTGGATATAGACACAACAGTCTACTACATGCAGATGGACATAAGTAGAAACTATTAGCTAAGTCAAAGTTGACCAATATGCACAATTTACTGCCCAAACCTTTTCTTGGAATTTCTAAATTTCCAAAAGACTCCAGAGTTTCAAAACAGTTCTATCAGACAGATTCCACTAGCAAAATGATTGTCTGGTTGGGGAGATAGCTTACATGTACTTCTTACTCAGTTATCCACCCAGAATCCTTCTTTCCATGCCTTGGTCTTCTTTCTCACATCATTCAATAGCAATCATTACTATGAGAAGATATATACATGTTGATATATTTTCATACTCTTAATGAGATTTCTGAGACTCAGAGCTGGAGGCAAACTGATATAAAGTGACTTTCTCTGAAAAAGAAGGATCACTTGGTTCATTTCAAACTGACACATGGTTCCTAAGGAAAAGTAAAATATTTATGTATGCATGTACTATAAAATAAGTGTCTAATATTCTTATCAGTGCAGGGAAACTATTTGGAGCTTCATTCTTGGACGACTATATTCCATGATGCTTTCTCATGTGTCACGTGAAAGTTTCACTGGATGGGTTTGAATTCAGGCAGAGAAGAGTTCTAATCTCTGTACCTCCATTTACCAGTTTGGCAATTTATTAGTAAAAAATGGAAATAATAAAAGCTGTTTCAAGATTATTTCCTAGGCTTTTTAGTTTGCAAGCATATTATATTGGATGAGAGACACTATATGCATGTTTTGGCTTTGGCTTAGCTTTGCAAATGTCAGTGTATTTTCTTCCCTGACACTGTGGTATCACACTCTGCACAGCACACATACCTAGGATAATGTGATGATGTTTTGTGAACATTGTTCACTGGTTTTGAAATATGGCTCAGACCTACCCTTTAATTTACATCCCTGTCAAGGATGACAAGGCTCTTGTCTTGACATGCTTCAATTCCTGAAGACATCACCTTGTCTGGCCTTTGTCTCATTTTTTAAAAATCGATAGCTGTTATGTTTATAGTGCAGGGTAACGTGACACATTTTCTAAGCAGTGTGCTGTTTGATAATTCCACTCACGGAAAGGAAAGTTCAGTTCTGTTCCTTGTCAGTAATACTACCGCTGAAACATTTGTTTCTTACAATAGCTACGTTCAAATTTGTTTACTATTGCGATAATGTTAAGATGGGAATTTTGAGAGAGGTTTAGGTTCATAGGACTTCTCCTTCATGGACGGCATGAATGCTGTTATTAAAGAACAAGTTTGGACATCTTTGACCTGTCTTGGCCATTCTGTGTTCTTTGCCTTCGAGAAGGTTGAAGGCAAAGCGTCAATTTTGAAGGAGAAAATGGACTACCTGTTAAGAACTGCTGCATATTGGTTAAATATGGCAGAACTGTCAACTCTGAATACTTTTGTCCATTGCTTTATTTTTTGTGTGAAACTCTTTGGGAAAATTGCTTTTAACCAACCCTACAGATAAGTTAATGTGATTAAACTTATTTACCATCAATAGCTATTGTAAATGACTCTGAAATTAGGATTTTATACAGTCTTTAAGAGATGCACTAATTTACTTTAAATGGCATGAATATACTCCATCTTTTGGTGTGTTTATAATGAAGAAGGGGAGAGAGAGAAAAATCAATTAGTTAATTGTGTATCCTCTGTACTTTTACTTTGTGTTTAACAGTATATTGACAGAAGATAAAAGAGGTAGCTTTCATCTTAAAGTGTGGATGGATATGTACACATTTAATTGTAATGTGATTTATAAACTAAACTTAGAGTGTTACATATGGTCAAGGTTGGTTGAATTCGGAACCTTGAGAGGAGGTTTATTTCTGGCTAAGACCCTAATAAAGGCTCCAGCAGGATTGGGGTTTAGCTGGTATTTGAAGAATGCCCAAAACTAGAACAATGTAATACTATTCAGTATTGATAATGATTTTATTATGTACTATTCGAAGTGCTTTAATAGTTATTAAACAATTGTTTGGAAAATTGTTTAAACTTTATGATTACATGATATGTAGAATACGATCTTTTCATTGTATAAGCAATGAAACATAACAAAAGCAGAAGTGGGTTAAACCATTTTTTTCCAGGGTCACACAACTGTTTGTATATATGTTCCAGGATATTAAGCTGGGTGGACTAACCCCAGAACCCATATTGCAATTATATTGACACAAAGCACTCCAGAGTATATAGACATAAATGTAAAAGCAGGGTAAGAAAAAAAAATATAAGGAGAGAGAAGCAAAACTGATGTGTAACATATAGTACCCTAGGGAGATAAGAAGAATGGATTCTAAGACAAGCTACTAAGAGCAGAATGGCAAAGCTATAGAAGTAAAGGAATTTGCTCTTTGAGAGCAATGAAGAAAGATAGAAGGCATCTGCTTTCAAAAGTGTCATGCCCACATACAGTTTTATGAAAATTAAACAGAGTAGAATACAAAATACTGCTATACAAGTTATCATCTATGTGTCTGATAATACTCATATTAGTGAGATAAAAAGAAGGCTCAGAGTTACATAGTAAGATCAGCTACTTCCTAAAGGCCCTCAAAATAGTAACTGAAACGTTTCCTTTGTATGTTCTTCCCCCATGGTATAACCCCTGTTGTCACTGCATTTGAGTCTAGTGCCTTGCATCTTGTATATGCATTTTTCTAATTTGGGGAGGAGAAGGGAAATAACAGAAAGCTGAAACAAAGATACAGGTTGACTCATGGTAACAATGAGATGTAGAAGACACTATGTTGAAAATGAACTTTACAACTTGGTGGGGGGGGGGAGGGGGAGGAGTTGAGGGTGGGAAGGGAAGGAATGGTATGGGAATAACAAAGGAGGGGGTAACAATGCCCGATGGGAAATGTACTCATTGCCTTACTCAAATAACTGTAACCCTTCTGTACAGTATCTTTACAATAAAAATATATAAAAAATAGCAACTGAAAGTATAAGGTGACACATAGCATGAAAAGTATCCATTTATTTAGGTATCTATCTATCTATTCAATATTCTACTTGCATATTATATATATTCTACATTATTAATTAGATATAATTCTTGCCTTGTTTGTTATACTCTTATTTTATTTACTTTTCTAAGGATAAGTGACATGTAGAGACAGTATGCCAGTTAGACAACTGCAAAACTACTGAAGAGTAACTTACATCCTATGTTAAAGCATGAATGGGTGTTAGGAATTTGCAACACACAGGACCATCTTATTTCCATTATCCACTGGACCTAAAAGCTTACTAAAGAAAATTAACAGTAGCTATTGGAAGCTATTAACAAAAATTGAAATAAAGGATGAGAAAAGCCTTTGGATTTACAGGGAATGATTCAACTTTGGATCATCTTCAGGACACCAGCTAGCTTCTAGATAGCATGTCCACCAGGACAGGAATGTGGAAATTTCCCTGAGCTTTTATGCAGTATTTCCTTGTGGTTCACTTAAAAGTATGAAGAGACACATATAATATGATTTTAATGAAGTCATTTACATGACTCTCAGGTATTTAAATTCTCACTACTAAACCAAATTAGCAGAAATTTAACATGTTTGAACGTACATGAAAATATATCCTTTTTTCCATCTAAAGTATAACCACTATAATAGAAAAGATTAATCTTGCACTCATTATACAAAATCCTGAAAATCATAAGCATTGTTAATAGAATAAGCTAAAGACAAAACAATATTAATGAGATAGGGAGTTCATATGCTCATTGGGTTTGAGAGTATTAGGAAAAGCAACCATATGTTAGGGGTTGGTAAAATTATATGATGGAGGCAATCAATATAAATGTTGCATTTTTAGCAAACAATTAATAAATAGTGCTGATTTTATTTTAACTACTCAAATACAAGGGAAACTAGTGACGTTGATGGTGGGAGGCAGATGGATCATTTAATTTATTTCTCAATTACAGATGACACATTAGTTTCAGAAATTTTCATGTCATCTATTTTTATGATCCATTTTACAGCTGTGTTTATTGTGGTAATAAATAAATACATTATATCCTCTTATTAGAGCAGCAATGAAAAATTCTTGTAGAAAAACTCTCACATTTTCACATGATGCAAATAATCCCAATGGAACATGAAGAAGAATGTTTCTCCAACACAAGAAAAACAAAGGAGGAGGTAATAATGCTCAAAAGGAAATGTACTCATTACCTTACTCATGTAACTGTAACCCCTTTGTACACTTTTTTTTACAATAAAAAGTATAAAAAAAGAATATTTCCTTGATGCATGTGGCTGAAGTCAAAAGCATCAGACTGTGGTCATAAAAGATGGATGATGGAGAGGGGAAGGGATGGTATGGGGAAACAAAGGAAGAGGCAACAATGCTTGATAAGAAATGTACTATCTTGCCCATGTAATTGTAACCCCTCTGTCTGGTATTTTCACAATAAAAAGAAGAGATGGATGATATTTTGCCTTTTCAAATGGATTACAAAACATGAGATTTTTATCTCCCATAGACCTTACCATAACAGAGACATTTATAATAATTCTTAGATGTTTTCCCACAACAAATTGGTATACTGGTAGCTGCCATCTTGGATGCAGAAATATAATAATGTCACGATCTCCTTTTCACACCTTTCCCATTGGTACTGAACAGGATGAGGAGAAATAACCATAGTTTTGTATTTTAAATAGTTATTCATGCTTTTAAGATCATACAGTATTTATTTATTAGTAAACAGGTGGACTACTCAATTTTTGTTATTTTGTTAAGTAGTGTGAAATAGATATTTATGTGAATCTATCAAGCTCTGTATGTTTATTGAACATTGTAATTTCCCTCACTGTGTTATGGACACATCTTACTTTTTAAGTGTTCTATGAAGATAGAGAAGTATAGAGGTAGAAGTGCACATAACTGGACATGCGACTCATTTATGAATTGCCTTGAATATTAGAACTTTGACTACATGGGTGTTTCATCATCTATGATTTTTTCTTTAAAATGCCCTAAATAAATTAAAATATAGTAACTCTTAAAGGCATGAATTGAAGCTTGCTGTTGTAAGATGGCCTTACTTATTGCCAGATTTATTGCATTCCTTTTCAGTCACACACTGTCCAAGAAAAATCAATCAAAAATGTTGAGAACAACCTTTTTAAATTCCCACATGCACGAATTTGCTCACTTGATGCAGACTTGCTCTCAACCAGTCCTGCATTATGGTCAGATGTGTTTAAATCATTGTGCTATCTGTACAATGTTTACTTGCCCTTACTTTAAAAGTATGTTCCTTCAAAAGCATGTTGAGTAAAAAAAAAAAAAAAAGCAAAGTAAAAGGTATTGTGAGTCCCTGAAGCCCCAAAGGACACATAGGGTATTTAAGTGATAAAGCGAAAATTGTAAATTCTTGAAAGACAGAATGTCTTTAGAATTATAGGAGAAATGATTCAAGCATCCCGAGTATTCAAGATAAAGGGCATGAAATAAGATCTAGCTTTGGTGAGCAGTCTTAATATGAATACTAGTACTTTGATGACAGTTATATTACCTCCTCCATGTGGTTTCAATTTATGGATGCTAATAACTACTGCATTTATGGCATTGGTAAATTTGAAACTTTAGCATAGAAAATGCAGTGCTTGCTGGCATTCAATTTTTCCTCAACTGATTTTCTTTCGCACCACATACTCATAGACACGGGGGTGTCATGTATTACTTTTTGAAGGGAGGCGCTACTCAATTCCCTTCATTACATACAAATTGAATGGGCAGACTCCATTGGAAACCAGTGATTGTAAGCATTGCAAATTCACATTGTGAGACAGTATCTGAATCCTCACTAATAGATCATTGGCTTTCAGTCAATATATTTGAGTCTTACCTATTATTTTCATTATATCTCCCACACCATGATGACAACTCAGATGTCTTCAATTCAAAGCTAATTCTCATCATATGTTTTAGAAAACAATGTAACTCAATTCTTCGGACACATTTTGCAGTGTCTCATATTCTCATGTTTTGTATATTACCACATTTTCCTGGGTATATATGAATCATAATTTATTCTTCAAGTCAATACCAATCTTAGTAAATCAAAGAGTAAATCAAAGAGTAAATCAAAACAAGCATGACACCTTTCAGTCTTCACAGTCATGCTACTATTTGTGGTTGAAAAACATTCTTGGTTGGAGGGCTTTATAGTTATTTTATTTAAAGAAATGAAGAGATTGGAGGCTAAGATTACAAAACCAATGAAAATTCAGAGGTTTTGCGTCTACATCTTTTGATTCTTCTTCTAAGAATTTTAAACTTTTCTATCTATGTTTATGCCAAGAGCAAAGATTGACTCATACCGTGCCTTCTTACAGCTTGTGGCTAATGTTAAAGAACATGAGTGCACCTCATATCCAGTAGTTAATTAGCAAACTCTGCTCCCTAGGGCTATAAAGATGAAACAAACAAACAGTTTCTTCTACCATCAGAATATCTGCAGTGTGCTCAGATCATGCAAATAAACAAACTCTGATATTAGCATATAAGAGTAATTAATGAGCATAAAAGATGTCGGGTGGATTACAGATAAGGACACTCCTTATCTCAACCACTTTGGAAGAATTAGCTAGTGCTTTAACCAAGAGCTTTATAATTTGCTAAGATTTGAAGGATTAGTAGTCGCTCGCCAGTGAATAAAGCTATCTGATCTCTTATTGCCAAGTGAACAGTATGCACAAAATAAATAAGTGATGAAAATTTTCCTACCTGCTATGACAGCAATGAGAACATTATCATTGTATAGTAAGCTTAGATATCTGATGGAGAAGTACTTTATAAGAGAACAGAAAGTCTTATAGAAGCCAGAAGGAAGAAGTCATGGTTCTAGTCTAGACATTAATTCCATATAATCCTGTAAACATCCATGCTTTTCATCAAAGTAGTTATAAAACTGATTCACAATGGTGGAGGTTGCTTGTTGGAGGAAGACCCAAAAGACTTTATGATGTAACACTAATTTTCTTTAGGCCTTACTAACAACAATGTTTTAAAGAAAGAGCCCACAATGTGCACATCTTTGTACATTACTTTAAAATAAAATATGAAAGTCATTTTCAAATTTTTGCTAATTTGGGTTACTATAGAACTTAAATTTCTAAGACACTGAGATATTTTCATTCCTTTTCAAAATGATCTTTCACAAGTGAAATTTAGATTCTGAAATTATTGTTTCCGTCAATTCAATATCTCTTCCCAAAAGAAATATAAAACAATTATGGGTTTAAATATATCAGAGGAAAGTAGGTTTGGTCATGATAGACAGAGTATATAACTATTAGCCATTAGTATATATTAATATATTATCATATGTCATTAGTATATAGTTAATGGTTGCTAATGATTTTGTTCTCTTTCTTAAAAGTGTAATCCAGACAATAACATGAAGAAGTAGTTATTAGATACTTACTATGACTAAAGAAATTTTTCTGAACAGTCAATACTAAGGACGAGTTAGAACAATGCTTTCCAATTAAGGGAGTCATAGATACTTACTATGACTAAAGAAATTTTTCTGAACAGTCAATACTAAGGATGAGTTAGAACAATGCTTTCCAATTAAGGTCAATATTATTGAAATTCTATTGTGTGGCATATAGCTAAGGTTAAAAATTTCTACAGTTAATATTATCCTAATTAATAGTTATGAAGATGATAGGAGATGTAACTACTTTTGTCAGTCATGGGGCTTGAACTCTGGCCTGTGCCCTGTCCCTCAGCTCTCCAGCTCAAGGCTAGATAGAGCTCTACCGATTAAGCCACAGTACCACTGCCAGCCTTTTCTGTTTATGTGGTGGTGAGGAATCCCTCATGCATGTGAGGCAAGCACTCTACCACCGAGCCACCTTCCCATCCCAGCGACTACTTCTAATCTGACTTTAGAAGTAGTTGAATGAGCTTGAGAACATGGGTCTGTCCTGTTGCATTCACATGCTCTCAATTACTGTATTCTTCTCAGCCCACACATGGAACATGAAAGCACCATAGCTCATACATGCATACCACACATACACACATACATACAACCATGTACCCAGATACTGGAAGGAGATATCGTTAGAGATATTCAAACTAAGATCATAAGAACTAGGACAAAGTGCAGACATTCCAAGAGAGGAACATAATGTTTCATTACAAAGGTATTGTTAAATCCTTGCTAACCAGGTACATACGTCAGAGGGAAACTATGTAACTCTCCTAAGGAAATGTAGGTTCTACTCAAATTGTGTTAAATGCTACGCAGTTAATAGCTGTAAGCAATACAGCTGTAGCCATTTTCTGTGCCATGTGTCTTTTTAAAAAAATATCAATGTATATATGAATAATACATGAAAAATACATTCTGTCCAAAAGTGTCACACAATGACTACAATCTTTTTCACCTTAAAAGATTCTTTTCACAATGCTATCCTTGTAGGTTGGGAATTTAAAAAGCTTTGCTTTGCTTAGAAAAGAAAATAGCATATATGATTTCAGTATTAAATAGCACCTATTCTTTTTCTTAGCATAGAGTAGGTACTTAATAATTTGATGAAACCCTTATGGTTCTTTATGTTGTTTTGTTGCAATAAGAGTATTAACTGAGATTTGTTGATCATTGTGAACATACACGATATTTATTCATAATGTTTTATTTAAAGTGCAGTTTCTAGGCTGGTTCATTTTGTATGACAATGTGCTTCAAAAAACCTTTTATTTTACTTACTCAGTAAATACCAATTTTAGCAAACAGTGCTGAAATTATCCTAATAGCATGTTCCACTTTAGATTGTTTGTGAGCAAAAATAACTGTTAAGATTTTTCAAGAAGACTCATTATCTCCCATTTTCTCATGGAGAAATTCTGTAAGAATGTAATACTTCTTCCTGCTCCTTCAATTGTGTTAAAATATTATTTAAAAACAATATTAGAGAAAAAGATTTTTACAACCCTTACATTCAGAAAAATAACGGAGATATTTATGTCTAATATATTGCAGGCTAAAAAGGACCTTAAGTGAAATTTCATACAGAGGGTTGTTTTCATTACCAGTGATAAAAAAATAAATAAAAACAAAAGGAAGTGTTGATTTAGAGAGATTCAGAATCAATCTTGTTTTTGTGGCAACTGCTCTGTGATTTACAGAAAAATAGATTTATCTTGTTTTGGAACAACAGCAAGTACATAATAGAAAATACAGTTAAGCTTGATTCTCAAATACAATAGTAATTCTTCAAAATACTGGGAAATATTCAGCACAGATTTGTTACATTATTAGCCCACTTCCTTTATAGGAAGTTGTTAATATAAATGTTTGGAAGGAGAGGACACCATAGATTACAGTCTGCAGCTGGTTGAAGAATAAAATTGCCTTTCTTTAGAATCTGATTTGTTTGTTGTGCAAATAATATTTCATTTGAGACTTATCACGATGAAATAAAACACATGAAACTTCCAGAAATTCAACATCTTCCCTTAAAATTTGATAATTCTCAACTCAGTATTTTTTTTCAAGCAAGTCAACTTAAGTTGCAGAAGCTACAGTATATTACAACTGCATAAAATTGAACAACCAATGCTTGACTGAGTTTCAGTGTCATGTGAGGCATCAGGCAAGCTAGAACTTGAGATATATGTAAAAATAACTTGCTTGCAGGGGTTTGTAAACTAGCCAGGACAAAGCAATGCACAGGACAAAAGATGAGTTACAATTTTAGACAGTGGCTTCCATGTCAGAAATGGAGGAGGAACCTTGGAGCTTGAGAAGTGAAATTCCTCTACCATGACACAGTACAAGAGAAAGAGTTGGGCTCTTTTCAGTCCCCAAACCAGCACCCCCTCTTCCAGCTATCCTGTCTCTTGCATATTTACTTTTTTATAATTCCTCTTAGAATTTTATTTTGCCTCTCTGGACACCCTCCAACTAATCAATATTTACTCTTGAGAGCCTTGGCTTTTCTTTTGGCAGTGCACTTAAATGCAAGTTTAGATTCCAGTCCAAATTTTAGTAGCATATTACTTTGGCTTCTGAATATGGTTGGGAATAAGAATATATTAGAAGAAAGAATAATTATCCTTGAAAGATCAATTAGACAGTTAGAATGAAAATGTTGAGTAAGTTCTCATCATACGTAAGATCCTCCTACCCACAAGAATAGAATATTTAAAAGATTACAGCCAATTAGTGACCACCAGAATAAAAAAAGATAGTAATTATGTTTATCATGTGCAAGAACTCACTTCATATTTAATACAATGTTTCCTTACTAGTGTGGAAAAAGCCCACCTATTTTGAGCTGAAGCACAAGGATATTTGATGAGTTTTGACCTTCAAAGGAATAACCTTAACTTGAGTTGATGCAGTTTTTAATGATACCTGGACCTACAGCTTTACCCTTTCCAAGCAAACTGGGGAGAATTTTACTATTAAAAGTTCATTTTCATAAACGTTTTCACACTCAAGCATGATACTTATTGTCTCTACAATCTCTTGCTTATGCATGATAGCTCCTGTATCTGAGTCTTATAACAGTTGTCTTTTGCTCTCAAGCTCGCTTATTTCTCTACCACTGATGATCTGAAAGGAATAAACACAACTAATTGAAAATTTACTGTTTAACCCATTTATCTGGAAGACCCTGTACTCTTCTTCATGTCTTCACCATGATTTTTCTTAGCTCTAGGTCTATTCTCTAGGGTCACCATGGTTTGAAAACCCACTTGTAGGTACATATCCCTTCAGGGAGTTTAGGTTGATGAAAAAGTCTGGATCACTCAAGGAATGGAATTTGCTCTTTGCTCATTAGAGCTCTCAGTGACAGGGCTAGTTCCACACTGAAGCTGCTATCGCAGCATTTGCTATGGGAGAGGCTAAGGATAGGTTCATTCTTTGATCCCAACATACTTCTGCATGCTTTTTCAGTGTTGGGGAACAGACCCACGATCTTAGCCATGCTGACACTGAACATTGCAACTTAATTCTTCGGTCCCATGCACCGTGTGCCTCTCCTCACTCCAGCATCTCTTTCTGTGTCCTCTACTTGTATTTGGAGTTCCTATTTCTTCTATTGTCTTGTCCTAAATTTTAATATTAATAAGCATGTAATGGAAAGAATAATACTTTTTCTCCTGTGATTTGGTTCTTTGATGTAAAGTTTGTAATATACACAACACAGATGAAAATCATTATGTCATATAAATACCGCACTAAATGCTATGAGAAATAGCATGAGGTGTCACCTAATCCCCTATATAAAAGTTAAGATAGCAAAAAGGCATTAGCATGAATAGTTTCAGTGAACAAAATCATCGCGTTGTTAGTATGCACATGATTATTATTATTAATGAACAGGGTCAGAAGTTAAAAGCTGGGCAGGCAGCAATTATAGCTGTGAATGCTATTAACGCTAATTGAATGCGTTGAGAAACATACATCTTTCTTTCTGAGTCTTTTTGCCTGTGCATTAGCTTTCCTGCCATCGCACTTCTTTCTCCCTATCACCACTTCTGTGCATACCTCCATTCATAACAACCTTTCTTAAATCCACATCATCCACGAAGCAGTGTTTCAGGGAGACATGTTCAGAGCACGAACTGGATAACAAAATTACCAACCGTCTACCTTGTTTACCGACAAGACTTTGGAGCCAAGGAATGTCTTGGAATCTGTGGAGATGGAATGTAGTTATAAGAGAGAAAGGAGAAGATTCTGAACAAGTTAAAGCTTTCACATCAGAGTAGTCCAAGATCAATTCCTGACTCTACACTTTCTACCTACAAGAACTTCACAAATATCTATCCCCTGTACTCCTCAGTTTACCACCTTTAATCAAGGAATGTGTTACTGATTATGTCACTATCTCTGTGAAGATAAGATATTTGAAGTTGTAGTCATGTGATAAGAGTGTGTTTTGTGCATCTGTTCAGTTCTTTATCTATGTATCTATCATATGTCTATCAATATAGCATCAATCTAAATCTGTCTGTCTCTATCATCTGACTTTTATTCAGTTTACATGCCTTGTTATTATCCTATTTCCAGATCTTGCCTACAAAAAGCCCAGTATTCAGGAAAATTGCAAAAATATCAAAGAAGAAGGACAGGTGTGAATTTTTAATTTCTGTGTTTATTTGTTTTTCACTTTGCACCAAGGGGAAAACACCCTGTAGATGGTGTCTTCTCCTTCTTACCACGTAAGGGAATGCTACAGAGATGTTTCTAAACTCCCATTTTTATGCCTTTGATTAATTATTGAGTAAACAATTTCTTTATGACTAAATTATGCATTTTATTTCCTTCATCTGCTATTTGCCTATAAAATCTGTGGTTAGATTTGATTATAATTACTTTCTAGTGACTGTGTTATAGCATTAATTGACATCAGATCAAGCAATTGACTATGTTACTCTATAAAATACTCAACATGGACTCTATGTATATTTCTATTTTCTCTTTTATCTGAAAATTGCTGTTAGCATCATGTTCTTTCTTAGAGATAGAAGAGGATTTTCTTCAGACTTATCTATAGGCATCTCTTTTTATTTACTTATTTTTATTATCAAGGTGATGTACAGAGGGGTTTCAGTTACAGAAATAAGACAATGAGTATACATTTTGTCAATCTTGTTAACCTTTCCCTCAACTTGCTCCTGCTTTCCCTCCCCCCAGGCCCCCCACAAGTTGTACATGTTGTTTGCAACATATTGTCTTGTGTATATCACTGTTGCATTGGCTCCCCCCTGGTTCTTTGTCTTATTCTGTGGCTCCCCTTTCTCTGCTGTATTTGATTTTGCCACCCTGGTATTATATGTGTGTGTGTGTGTGTGTGTGTGTGTGTGTGTGTGTGTGTGTGTGTGTGTGTGTGTGTGTGTGTGTGTGTGTGTGTGTGTGTGTGTGTGTGTGTGTGTGTGTGTATGTGTGTTGGCCTTAGGGAAGGAGAAGGTTTTTCTTTTTAACAGCTATGTTTCTTTAAATTATTCTGCTACATTAGAATGCTTCCATTCTTGCCTCAAAATTTCTGTTCATTATCCTACTCATCTTTATTAATAAATTGAAACAGTAGTCAGAGAACTGAAGTCTGTGGTTTTCCATAACTAACTTTTGTATCATCTTGAAGCTAAAAACATTTTTTTCTATTTTTGCATATCTATACACAAATAACAGAGACAGATCACAGATGGCCTGGAAAGTACAAGGTATTTAGCACTGTCACATTGGGGGGGGGGACGCGGGGGGAAGAATACAGTTTTAATTGCTAGACCCCATGTTGTAACCTTTCCATTCAAGGGATTCCAGAGGGAAAAAAATGGAAACTACAGAGCCATAGTTTTTTTTATTTTATTTTATTTGTGAACATATTGTACAGAGGGGTTACAATTATATGGGCAGAATAATGCATACATTTCTTACTAAGCATTGCAGCCTCCTCCTTTGTTTACCCTTCACATCCCTTCCCAGCCTCCCCCCTCCCTCCAATCTTCCCCCCTCCCTCCCCCACCCCCCGCACCTACGTTGTAAAGCTTGTTTTCGACATGACAACTTGTACTTCTCATTGTTGCAACAGGTCCACCTGTATCCTTAAATGACTTGTTTTTCCCCATCTCCTCCACAAGTTATTGTTCTTTGCACCTCAATGCATTGTTTTGTATCTGCATCTGAATACTTCTTTGAGGTCAAATTTATTCAAGGAGAAGTACAAATTAGAAATGTAGAAGACTGAACTCAAGGAGACCTGATTTTTCCCACCTTGTGCCCTCACTTTATGGTCAAACTAGAGTCCTTCAATACCTCTCGTCCTTAGATTCAGCAACTGTAACTGATTGCATTAAAGACTGGATTGTATTAAAGATCCAGAGCATTCCAAAATTAAATGAAGATATAAAAGCATGTGTAAGTTACTTACATGTTGAAGTGGCCCTTTTACTGTAAGGTTATGATCTGAAATTCTTTGGATTGACTGGTGTTACTGTATCAGGACACAACTTCAGTCACAGCTACTTTTTAAATAACTGTACATACTTTATAACTTCCGTCACTAGTCTCAGTTCTTTTTTCCCCAGGGATAAAATAAGAATAAGATATTAGAATTCAGGCAATGAATTTTAACAGACTTTGTAACAGTTATACCTTCCCTTCTTTTAACTCTTGGAACCAAATACACTGAAACACATCTCAGCCTTTTGGAAGGTTGCTCTGAAGTCCAGAGAGGATTCATATACACTGAGTGTATGAAAAAAAAAAAAAACACATGTCCCTCCTTTCCTTCCTTCCTTCCTTCCTTCCTTCCTTCCTTCCTTCCTTCCTTCCTTCCTTCCTTCCTTCCTTCCTTCTTTCCTTCCTTCCTTTTCCCTTTCTCTTTCTTTCTTTCTTTCTTTCTTTCTTTCTTTCTTTCTTTCTTTCTTTCTTTCTTTCTTTCTTTCTTTCTTTCTTTCTTTCTTTCCTTCTTCCTTCCTTCCTTCCTTCCTTCCTTCCTTCCTTCCTTCCTTCCTTCCTTCCTTCCTTCCTTCCTTCCTTCCTTCTTTTCTTTATTCCATAGCAAGTCTTGTCTAAAAGAACAAAAATTTAAAAAGAGATAGGAAAGAGAAGATAAGGGAAGGAAAGGGACAAAAAATGAACACAATGTATAAAATAATAGGGAGGGTTTTTTTTGAAAGAACACTTTCAATTGAACTGATTCTTAAATATTACATTAGTGAATAAATAAATCCAGGTATCTCAGACTCCTCCAGAAAAAAAAAACATGTTATAAAATACATTTTTCTTACAGCACAAAGTGAATAGGTTGAACATTTAAAACAGTGATTACATGTTTTTTGTTTCTTGTGGTTACTCTAATTAGTTTGTGCTGCAATATGATGGGGTACTTATAACTATCAGTGTTTATACTAAGCTAAGGCATAAGATAAGGCTTTTCCAACACAATGTAAGTGTCATAAAAATGTCCATGTGCAGAAAACATTAACTTCATTCAGTTCTGGGACAGATAAATAAAACTAAGTCAATTTGTTTTCCAATTTAAAGACAATTTAATTTAACTGCATTTTAAAATAGTTACCAAAGTGTAATTTACATGCAAGAAGATTCCCAAGTTTTATGGGCACATTTACAAACAGTTCAGCAAATGTATATTATGATGTAACTACAGTTACAATAAAGATGAAGAATATTGCCCTCACTACACAGAGATTACCCCACCCCCTTTCAGTGAATGTTTTCTCTTTATTCTAGGCTCTAGACACCATCTTCACTGTCTGAAACCATAGCTTTATCTTTTCTAGTACATACAGAAGGATGGAATCTTACAGTATGTATAGTCCTGTGTCCAGGTCTTTTCCCATCACATAATGCTTTTGAGATTCACTCATATTATTTTATGTAATTATAACTAGTTTCTTTATAACATATTTGGATTTGATTGAACTAAGCCAGAGGACATTTGACATGTTTCCAGTTGTAGGTGGTTCTTATGATATAGATAGAGTTTTTGATTGGAATGTTGCTTTCTTTTCTAGAAGCACTGTTGGCTCTCTAATAAACTTTGTATTTAATTTTAGAAGAACTTATAACTTGCTTTCCAAAATATTATTTTTTTTTCTTGTCATGGGGCCTGAACTCTGGGCCTGGGCACTGTCCCTCAGCTCTTCAGCTCAAGGATAGTGCTCTACCACTGGAGCCACAGTGCCACTTCTGGCTTTTTTTTTTTTTTTTTTTTTTTTTTTGCTTATGTGGTGCTGAGGAATCAAACCCAGGGCTTCATGCATGCAAGGCAAGCACTCTACCACTGAGCCACCTTCCCAGCCTCTCCTATTTATACTGTTTAGATTTCCCTTTACTGACATATGAGAGTTCCTATTACTCTGTTTTCTCAATAGCATTGATAATTGCAGTCTTTTGAATTTTAGTTTTTTTCTAGTGGTACAGCATTATAATTCATTATCATTATGCTATGACATTATTAAATATAAAATCAGGTGTTACCATTTTACATATACAGGGGTACCTTTTCTTACTTTGGTGAACCATCTGCTCAAATATTTTCTACATTTTATCTTATAATGGATAACAAAACTTAATAGAAAAATAGTGTTACTAAACTTCTAAAAAGACAAAAGAAAAATATTTGTGACTTAAATTGAGTTTTCATATCTTAGGTATGACACAAATATGAATCATAAAATGTTAAATAAGAATCTATCAACATTTTAAGCATTTACTTTTTTTCCTCAAAGATGGCTCTACTGAAAGAATGCTTTTAAGGATGTGAAAAAGTGAATCACAGGCTAGTTAAAAATATGTTTCAAAATTTATGTGATAAGTATTTATCTCTAGAAAAGAGAATTTTTGTAACTCATTTATAAGAGGCATGACTTGATGAAAATACACAAGTCACCGTTAAACATAACTTAAAATATTTTTACAAATTAACCAAAAAAGTTGAGTTAAATATTAACCTTAAAAACTCATTTTAATGTTTTTAAGATTTAATATTTTATGTATATATATATATATGATTGTTCAAAAGCTTAATTATATTAGAATATCACTTGAGAGCAGTAAAAATTGTGATGAGATTCAAATTTCCCAAATTGAGTTTGCAGGTGCATTATAAGAAGAATCTGTGGGGGCTGGGAAGGTGGCTCAGTGGTAGAGCGCTTGCCTTGCAAGCCTGAGGCCCTGGGTTCAATTCCTCAGCACCATATAAGCAAAAAGAAAAAAGCCGGAAGTGGTGCTGTGGCTCAAGTGGAAGAGCACTAGCCTTGAGCTGAAGAGCTGAGGGACAGCACCCAGGCCCAGAGTTCAGGCCCCATAACCGGACCAAAAAAAAAAAAAAAGAAGAAGAATCTGTGTGTGATGAGGGTTTCCCGAACAAGGTTCAAGTTAGCCCCCAATGAAGAGAAAGGAGACACACTATCACATATTTGAAGTCCAGGAGGAAGAGAGGACACAAAGAGACACCTGACTCACAGAATATGTGAAGATGAAAGTGTTGCTCAGAGTAAATGCTCCAAGTAACATTGGTTGCTAATAGACATAGTCTTTATAAATCCTCACTTGCACGTTGAAGTATTACTTAAGAGGGGAATGAATTGTTTCCTACTTATAGGAGCCAGAAATGGCATACTAAATTGATAGATTTCTACTGCCCTAAGAGAAAATTGTTTTTCTTAAAGATCTTGCTGACCAAGAATGAGAGTAAGACTTCTCAGAGGAACACATCTCTTCTCCCTGTAACCCTTCTGGAAAGGTTTAACATCTGCTTCCTACCTGTCTTTCATCAGAAAGAGAGCAGGGAATTTATGTGTGAGGAAGGAAAAGGCAGTTAGGCTTGGTTAGACCTAAAGAGGAAAAGGATTAAGAGACTGAGATTAAAGATAAAACCTAATGCTTCCTATGTACTAGCCAGTGTGCCAAGTACTTTACATATATTAGCATTTATATAAAATACTTTACATATATTAGCTTATTTTGTCCTTGCAGCTGCCCCTAAGTTAGATATCTCACTAAGATCCTTGTTTGACATAGGAAAATAAGTAAGGCATAGAAAGAGAGAGATTAGGTTATCTGCTTCACGTTAATGGAGATGGTAAGGGCACAGTCCAGGATCTGAGTACAGGAACTCTTAACTCAGCCTCCCATGGGTTATAATTTGATCCAAGCCATAGTTAAAACGAAACAAACAACATAATCAAGACACCAATGTGCAGTTACATACAGTTGGATCCATGCTATTTCACAAATCTTTTCCACTGAATAATATCGTGAATGACTGTCTTTATCGTAGACACATTAAATGCCACAGTACAGAGGATGGAGATGGATAGAGGCATTGGAAACTGGGTGTAATTTTCCTATCAGTCTACAAGAGCTTCCTTCCTTCCCGCCCTTCCTTCCTTCTTTCCTTGCTTCCTTCTTCCTTTCACTTCCTCTCTTAAGCAGGTATCACACACCTAGAGGCTTATTACATTGTATACAAAAATTCATTTCAATGGAAAGCTCACTCTCTTAAACTGAGTTAATTATTTTCTTATAAAGGTAGCTGCTTATTGAAGTATGTATTAGTATACTTTCTCCTTGCTGTGACAAAGTGCCTGACCTGCAAATTGGAAGCATTTTTTGACTCATCTTTCAGTCCATTTTGGTGGGGTTTCCAAGGCAGAGCTATTAATATCATGCCAGGAAGGAAGCAGACTGAAGCGGTAACATCAATGGGACAAGGCAAGGAATTTGCCTTCACTGACCCATTTTCTTCAACTGAGCCTCACTTTCCACAATTCCATGACCTCCCCAGAGTTTATTTTTAAAATTCAATTCTATCAATGGGTTCAATCATTCATCAAGCCAGAGTCCTTATTATCCAATCAACTGGAATGCCCAAACAGACATACCCCAAGTGTGCTTTATTAATATTCTAGGCATTTCCTTATCCAATCAAATTGGCAATGAAGACAAAGTATCACAGGCCAGAGGATACTGTAACTGACACCTGTAATTTCAACTACTCAGATGATAAAGGTCCAGAGTAGCCTGGTTCAAGAACAGCCAAAGCAAAAAACTAGCAAGACTCTAGTTTAGTGTTGTCTGTCTGTAATATCATCTACAAGAGAAATTCATAGTGAAGATTTACTTAGGCATAAACACAAGACTCTATTTGACAAAAAACAAAAAGGGCTATGAGTGTGGTTCAAGTAGGAGACTAATTGACTAGCAAGAATGGGCCTTTAGTCCAAAGGTTACTACAACCAAAAATATTGTCCCCAAGTATTTTGTGCCTCCACTTTTCAAGGAACCCCAAACTTAATAGTGTAGGTGGCCCTAATTTTTCCATATCATTCTTCTTATAGAATAAAGCAAAGTACAATTTGATTACAATGTTTTGCACAATGATGATATTAGTGAAGTCATAATTGTGTTATATCTTGAATATCCCATCTTTGCCTATTTATTTTCATTAGATAAATATAATGAGGATTTATACATTAGGCCAAAATTAGTTTGGCATTCCCAATGAAGAGTAAGAATTAGACATGGCATTCCCAATGAAGAGTAAGAATTAGACATGGCCTATACAATCTTTGGGCACTAATGTTAATAATAATAGAAGATGTTCACTGAATAATACAATGGATAGTAATCCTTGTGGTTTACATAAGTAAACTTTAAAACTTTAAAACTTCTAAAGATTTTTAAAAATAATTTGTCTTCCTTTTAGGCATTTTTACATGCATATACATACACAACAGTATATATTTATACTGATGTCCTTATTTATATTTGTGATGAATAAGTTTTGACAAACATCAAAAAAGCAAGTGCTTAATTTGAAGCAATATTTCAGTGTACTTCAAGTTTATTTGGGGGTTTTTATCACTGTCCTGAAATCTCAGAGCACTGCCATCATGGCACCCATAGTAATTTAATCAGGAACTCTGCTAGCAGATTGATCAGAAAGCCAGTATATACTGCTTCCTGTTTCATGTACATTATTCCACCTGTGAGATACATTTTATTATCCCATTGGATGAAGATTCCCAGGGTTAGAGAGCTGAAGAACATTGCTGAATATTTAAAAAAAAAAACAGTATAGAAAGCAGTAGACCTAGCATTAAAATCCAGCCCAGTTACCTCTAAACTTGGCTTTCTCTTTTCCCTTTAATGCCTTGTTTATAAAGAGTTTTCCTGTCGAGTTAGAAAAGCAGTACATGCATGAACAGTAGTGAAATGGAGGTATTTGTAGACATTGGAATTCCATTAGGAAGAACAAAGTGTCAATTTAAGAGCGATGCTCAACAAGCATGTGGATAGGGTGTATAGTGAGAAAAAACATGAGACATATGTTCACTTAATCATCATAATGGGGAAAGGAAGGAATGTTTGGCTCCTGGGAAACGAGGCAGAGAGAGCTCATCATGTGATTAAAGGAGAAACTAAAAAGTGAGGATACCAGGATAACAATGGAAAACTTTATTCTGCCACCTTCTCTCCAAATCATACATGTAAAAACTTATGTTTCTTAACTTCTATCTACTTTAATTTCTGCATAAAGGTCCTCAAACCTTAACCGAGGCTTGAAAGTAAAAACCCAAACAGTAGAACCATGGGTAAACTAAACTGGAAATGAGGGTATTTAAAGAGTCTCACAACTTGTAGCGATTGTGAGCCTGCTAATGAGCAAATGGATTGTCTCTGGGAGATTGCAACACATTAAATACAGATCTTCAAAGAGCTGAATGAGGTGAGGCAGTGGGGGGGGGCGGGGAGATTGGGTGGCTGGGGAGTATGGCTCTCACTGATGACTGAATTACAGAGAAATGAGATCTAATCCAGAACCTTACAGTAAAGAGGTACAGTAAAGAGGTACACTGTTGTCTAGAACATTGTTTTGATGAGTTAAATAAAAGAATGAATGAGTGTGCAAGCATAGAAAGTTGGTTGTCTTTGGTTTGAAGAGAGTTGAGTGTAGGTTTTCTTGAGTTGTCTCAGCATTGCTAAATGATAAGAAATCTACTCTTTGCAAAGCTGTCTAATCACATCACTATCATGATTGCTGCTTCTTTGTGCTGAAAAATTTTTTGTCTCTAAATGACAATGAACCCACCTCCCCCCCCCCAGATTTCATGAGAAATATCAAGTCACAACTTCCTGTTTATACAATAACAAGAAATGAGTCTTCACATATTATCTTTCTCACGCAAATTATTTATTTGTTTGTTTGTTTGGTGCATGGCTCAGTTTTCAAATCCTCTCTTCATTGTTGTTGTCCTCCATTAGTTGTCATGTCTAAGGTCATTGGAAATGTGTGGAACTGTTTCTGGATAGGTGCTTATGGGGACATTTTGTTAGAGAAACAATAGCAGAGGCTTGATCATAAGCAGAACTTCATTTGAGGTCTTTCTACAAATTGGGGACAGCAAAATTAATCTGCTGCTATTGTGATGGGAAGTAATTGAGATATTTTATAATAAGTGCCTGTTTAGCTTAATGCACCAGTGATATTGCTCAGAATGCTGAATCCAAAGATGACAGGCACTAGATACCTGTGTCTTTCTTAGGTTGTACCAGTTAGATTCCAAAGTTCATGATCAGATACAGGTCAATAATTCTTTTTACATTTCTTTTCATTTTTTTCTTTTTGTCAGTCATGGGGCTTGAACTCTTCAGCTCAAGGCAAATACTCAATCACTGAGCCACAGCACCATTTCCGGTTTTCTGGTGGTTAATTGGAGATAAGAGTGTCACAGACTTTCCTGCCTGGCCTGGCTTTGAACAGCAATCCTCAGATCTCGGCCTTCTGAGTAGCTATGATTACAGATGTGCATCACCAGCGCCTGGCCAAAGTTTCTTTTTTTTTTTTTTACATTTTATTTGCTTTTCAAGTTTTTCTTATCAGTGAAATTTCTTCAACTGAATCACCTCTCTCTTACAATACATTCAACCCTAAAATTGTCTTTTTTTTTTTTAAGTATTGATATTCCCTGTCCTCCTTAACTGGATGTCTCTTGAAGGATTTTCAGTGTTGATATTTCTTTGGTCGCTGCTGAAAGCTACACACATATTACTGATCCTCCCTTCTATACCTTACCTGAAGAAAGTTAATAATTTTTTCAAGGACAACTTATATTTTAGTTCTTATATTTATTTAACTTCTATTCAGCTCATCAAACTAACCCTGGTCTCTGAACTCTAGTGAGGTATCTTTGTGTATCCTGTGATGTTATAGAGGGATGCCGCCAAGCCTGATGGAAACAGTGACATTGTCGTGATATTAAGCAGTGACGTCATCACAGTGAGAACAGTGATGTCATCCATCCCTTTCGCCTGTCGGGCAAGGAAGTTTCTCAGTTCCTTTGTGACCTTGTGCTTTGCCTCTTCAGCATTCCTTGCCAAGTCTCAGAATCTCTCTACCTCGAACTCAGAACTCTTCCATAACGTTAGACTGAAGTTATTTTTATTTTGTATCTTGGAAACTGTGAGATCATTTCATAATTAAGCCAATACCTGGGCCAAAAGATAATGATGTCTATAAAAAGCATTTCTCTTGTAGGGAGAATGCCTTGAGTCTCCCAAGTTCCCATAGCGCAATTGGGACATACTCATAGGAGGCATACAGCTAGTGCTCAATAAATACTTACAATTGCTTTCAAAAATCAACTTTTAGAAAGCATTCCTGATCGTGAATATATGTCATTATAATTGTTTTCACAGTAAAAAGAGAACACCAATACTTTGCTACTTTGCTAGAGAAATACTCTGAAACATGGCCCCCTATCTCACTCTCCATTTCATTTAAAAATTTTTATTTTCCTTCTGAAATATTTTTCTTTCTTTAAAATGTATGTTATGCCATGTTTTTTGGTTAATCTGGTGAATTTTTTTTTCAGAGAAGAAACTACATCCACTAGAAGGATGAGTAGATTAACTTGGGCCTCATATCTTTTTGAGATTACCTGCTTTCCTTGGGATTAATTCATGACATATTTTAATGAAGCCAAATTCATGCAAAGGTGTTTAAGTTGAACATCATTCTGACATTATTTATTTAAGCTTTGCCATTTCCTTTTGACTACTAACATGTGTAGCCATTCCATTTAAAATGGCTTTTTAAAAAGTCAAATAATTTTGTTTAAGGGCAGAAACAAATGCTTAGCAGCTTAGCAAGTAATCTCCTCTCCCCTGATAGATCCTTGTATAATTTCTGGTTCTCTGTTCTTGGACTTTCTGTATATTGCTAATGCAGAGTGAGGGCAGAACAAATGAATGGATTACACTACATGGCTTTCATCTCTTAAAAAGTACATTAAAACTTTGGGAAAGTTGAAAGGTCCTTTCTAGATAGCTGCAAGCTCTAAAGGTGTTATTTTTTGGAAAGACTTTATACATTATTTGTTCTCAATTTTCAAAGTCCTTATATGAAGTAACCTTGAAAACACTACTGAAACAGTTTCTAATATGCTAATTGCATAAAAGTCAACTTCTCTGGTTAGTGCTCTAACCTTCTATCTTTTATTTATTTTGGTTACTTAAAATAGGAAATGTAGTTTGTGAAGCTGATTATAGTTTCACCTTTTATTTTAAAGGGTAGTAAAATTTTTTACTGCCGGTCGTGGGGGCTGAACTCTGGGCCTGGGCGCTGTCCCTTAGCTCTTAGCTCAAGGCTAGCACTTTGCCACTTGAACTACAGCACCACTTCCAGATTTTTCTGCATATGTGGTGCTAAGGAATCGAACCCAGGGCCTCATGCATGCAAGGCAAACATTCTACCATTGAGCCACCTTCCCAGCCCCTCATAGTATTTTTATAAGCATTGAAGATAGTCCTTTGTGTGAAAATGTTTTATAAATCATATATCCAGAGTTTACATAAGGTAGTATTACTATATATAAAATAAAGAACTCTCATAGTAGTCAGATATAACAAAATGATAAATAGGAGTGTAGCATCCTAAAAAGGAGAGAGGAAGGTTCTAGGCAATCTATTCCATAATCCTCTTCTGTCTATTCAACCTGTTTCAGGAAATTAAGTTTTATAATTGTGTACATAACAATTTCCTTATTTATATCATTACATGTTATATTTATATATTGGTTTATATATTATATATTATATATGTACAGTGAATTTGTCATAACCATGATTATAGTCAGACATCACCAAAAATAATATGTAAGATTATTCTTGACAATATGGCAGTGGTTTCACGTGGAGCTTTTTGACAAGTATTTAATGTTATGTTTTTAAGGATTGTACTCATGCTTTCCACTACATGAAATATGCTTTTTTTGTGGGCCTTGTTGTTTAAATTCTAGAAAGTCTTCTAGCTCACCTGGGTTCTTTATTCTACAATCTCTTCTGTACACTTCAGCACTTAAAACGTAACATAAAATTAAGTAATCCTTTGGGGCCCACATCACTCAGGAATTTGCAAACCATCTTAACAGAAGCATTTTCAGTGTTTGCTACTTTTTTTTTTCTGTCACATTTCCTACATGCATACACGTGCTTTTTACAGGGAACAGAAAATATTCTCCTGTATTACAGCTAAATAAGCATCTTCCCTTAGAAATTTGGTATGTCACCTGCTATCTGCTACTTAAAAAATCAAATTTTAGAAAGCATTCCTGATCATGAGTATATGTTGTTATAATTGTTTTCACAGTAAAAAGAGAACACCAATACTTTGCTACTTTGCCAGAGAAATACTCTGAAACATGGTCCCCTATCTCACTCTCCATTAATTTAAACAGTTTTCATTTTCCTTCTGCAATATTTTTTCTTTCTTTAAAATATATGTTATACCATTTTTTGGTTAATCTGGTGAGTTTTTTTTTCAGAGAAGAAACTACATCCACTAGAAGGGTGAGTAAATTAACTTGGGTCTCAGATCTTTTTGAGATTACTTGCCACTGTCTTTAGCAGAACAGACTCTCATTTTCAGAAAATACAAACAAGCATCTCTTTGTTGGTTCAGGAACTTCTTGTCAAGCTTCTTTAGCAAGGGAGAGTGACCTAGTTCTTCCACTGTTTTTTTGTCTGTGGTGTGGGGGGATTACAGGGCCTTCTGAGAGTAGAGGTGATGGAGATTAAGAAACTGAAATTTCACCAAAGGCATTTTCCAGACTGTAGTTTGTCAGGATTCTTTCGGAGAAAGAGTAGATCAAATTTTCAGCTCATTAACCTGGGTCATAAGATTGTGGGGTTAGGAAACATAATTCTGAGAGAAGTCTATTGAAGGTCAGAGACACTTAAAGAATCTGGAGGAAAAGTGATAAGGATAGATGCAGAATACTTAGTGTAGTCTCTCTTTCCCTCCCTCCCTCCCTCCCTCCCTCCCTCCCTCCCTCCCTCCTTCTCTCCTTCCCTCCTTCCCTCCTTTCTTCCCTCCCTCCCTCCTTCCCTCCTTCCCTCCTTCCTTCCTTTCTTCCCTCCCTCCCTTCTTCCCTCCCTCTCTCTCTTCCCTTTGTTCCAATCCTGGAGCTTTAACTCAGGGCCTGTGGGCTGTACCTGAGCTTTGGCTTAAAGCTAGAATTCTACCACTTGAGCCTCAACTCTACTTTCAGCTTTTTTTTTTCTGTTGGTTATGGGTCTTGAACTCTGGGCCTGGGCGCTGTCCCTCAGCTCTTTAGCTCAAGTCAAGCCCTCTACTGCCTCAGCCACTGAGCCACTTGTGGTTGTCTGAGTGGTTTATTGTAGATAAGAGTCTCAAGGACTTTCCTGCCCAAGCTGGCTTTGAACCATGATCCTCAGATCTCAGACTCTTGAGTAGCAAGGATTACCCGCGTGAGCCACCAGTGTTGGGCTACTTTCAGCTTTTTGATAGTTATTTATACATACAAGTTTCATGAACTTTGTTCCTGAACTATGATCCACAGATCTCAGCCTTCTGGGTAGCTAGATTATAGATGTGAGCAATCAACCCTCAGCTATTAACTCATGACAAGTAAGAGCATATTCTCTAGACTTCAGACACCAAAATCTAGAGGCTATAACTTCTTTATAACTATGGTATATTGGTTGATAAAATCTAGTGCAAACTCATCAATTCAAATTTAGGATTAGGCTCGATTTAAATGAACTCAAGATGAAAGTGACTTCTCTTTCTAGTCTATCTTCACTTTTGGCTACTTTATAAAGTTTGCTTCCATTTTGTGATAACTACTGACAATATAGTGTTTGTTTCCTATTATTTGCAAGCCATAAAAAGAAATATTCCACTCCTTACGGTTCTAATAAAGGTGTCTGGAATACAACTCATTGACTCAGCTTGTCTTGATTTGGCTCACATGTCTTCTGCTCAACCTCTCAGATGTGGTGTCCTAAACACTCACTTCCAAAGCACATGTTAATTCCTGGAGATGATGGATCTACATCTCTCTCCATCACAACATACCTTCATTGTGGGAGATTTTTTTTTATCATGAGGATGCCAGGCAGACTTGACCAGAAATGGGGATAAGGTGGGTAGTTTGCCAGAGAGGAATTGTTCAATCACTGCTTTAATCCTTTAGACATCACTTAGAACACACAAAAAATATCTGGACGAGTTTGTGAGATTGATTTTCAGCTTCCTAGTTTGTGCCTCAGTACCACATACATGCATAGTCTTCCTGCTTAGTTTTACATCTCACTTATCCTGCTTTTTTGATAATTGTACGTTCTTTACCGACACTCTTTCGATTTTTACTTCAAGAGTTTTTCTGTGCTTGAATGGTTTCTCTGAGGTTTTCTGAGACCTCCTCGGAGTCCTTTCTATGTGACTTTCCATCTCCTCCCACCTGCCAGATTCATCACTCCAGGGCCAACACTGGCTGAATCGATATTTGTCAGTGCTTTTGCACATGAACAGTGAGGGAAATGTAAGGAGGTCATCAAAATCATGCTTGTGTGCTGTGACAAGCACCAGGGAGTCTGGTTGACAAACAGGGGCAGACAGGGACATTGTAATTGCCCATTACATCGGGGTACTAAAGAATGTGTGCTTCCTGCTGGACTTGTTGCAGCAAGAGAGAGAGAGTGACGGGTAAAAATGTCTGAGAAAGTGTCTTTTTTTATGGTTCTTGAACTCTGGGCCTGGGCGCTGTCCCTCAGCTCTTCAACTCAAGGCAAGTGCTCTACCACATGAGCCACAGTGTCACTGCTGGTTTTGTAGTAGTTAATTGGAGATAAGAGTCGTGCCTGGGCTGGCTTTGAATGGTGATCCTCAGATCTCAGCCTCCTAAGTAGGTAGGATTACAGGAGTGAGCCACCGACTCCTGGCCTGTGTCTTCTTTTTTATGTAAGAGACAGAATATTAAGTTTTTGAAACCATCCGCATACTTCTATGATACTATTTTACCTTGGTTCTTAGATAAGAACATACAATGTTAGATAAGAATGCACCCCACAGTTTACCAGCTTCCTAAAAGGATCATGACAAAAACCCAATGATGTCTGATAGTGAAACTGCACAATTCTTTCTCAAGCACATGATTAGGGACTAAAGGTCAAGCAATTCAGACTCTACAGTGAGTTGTTCCATTCAACTACCCTGATCTAAGCTACAGATTAAATCTCTCCTTTGCTTTCTGTCTCTGTCTCTGTCTGTCTCTATCTCTATCTCGCTCTTTCCAAAATTACTTACTTTTCCATTAAAAAATGGAAAGAGAAAGTGTAATTTGGCTCATTTCAGAATTTCCTTTGTTTTAGAATGTTCTACTGACATGGCGGTATCATTGAATATAAAACAAATCTAACATCTAAATCAGGAACCATCCATGGAAGGAAGGTAAAGCTTGATTTAGGATTATGTAGTTAAAGCAAAAGGGTAGAGTCCAGAAGACATATTTAAGCTTAATTTTCCTACTAAATTCCAATAGAACTTCCTATAAACATGTCAAGGAGACTGACTGTGTGCAAAAACTAAAATCAAAGGAAAAACCCCACAATTATTCATTAATGGGCTTTTAGTGATATAAGCTGCATTTGACTTCCCATACTGTTTAAATATCTAAAGTTAGCATAGTCAGTCTGGGAAGAAAAAGAAACGAAAACTTGTACTGTGAAGCCTAGATATAATGTACTTGAAAACAAAGCAATGGCAAATTCTTTAACCAGCACAAAGTAAAGAAGTTTCTTAAGTCATGTTGTTTCTTTTAGAATTCTTTTATGAGCTGTGAAAAGGCTCATACTGGCTAGAGGATGGAAATTTCAAGACATGAAACACAATTATGACATTGAGTAGGTACTCAAGATCAAACAAAAAAGAGAGAAGATGAAACTCCCTCACATCACAATGCTTACAATACAGTAGTGAGAAGGCGATAACAATAAATGTGGATAAAGAAAATATATAGTGTGTTAGTAAAAGACTATTCTGTAGAAAACTCAAGTAGTGTGGTACAGAAGATGATAAAGATGGTGGAGGCAGAGATGTAGTAAAGTGGTTGATCAGAGATGTCAGTGGACAGGCGGTGAAGGAATCAAGAGAATCCAAGGAGCAGCATAGAAAATGCCAGGGATCTGAGGATCTGAGGCAGAAGCATGCTAGCTATGTTTAAAACAAAGGCAGTTATGGAGAAGAGAGAGCAAAGCACCATTTCCAAGAGCACAATGCCCTCAGCACTGTTTTTTGTTCGTTTTTTTTTTTTTTTTGTCAGTCGTGGGGCTTGAACTCTGGGCCTGGGTGCTGTCCTTCAGTTCTTCAGCTCAAGGCAAGTGCTCTACTACTTGAGCCACAGCATCACTTCCAGTTTTCTGATGGTTTATTGGAGGTAAGACTCTCAAGGACTTTTTGCCCAGGCTGGCTTTGAACTGCAGTCCTCAGATTTCAGCCTTTTGAATAGTTAAGATTGTAGGCATGAGCCATTGGCACCCAGCTAGCACTGGTTTTTTTTTTTTTTTTAATGCTTTTGCTCATCTGGTTGATATTTTTTCCTCCCAGATAATTCTGACAGCTCTGCCTCCATCTGTATTATCCCAAGCATGACTCTCTCACAACTTTTGTGACCAACCTGAAGGTTGTGATGATCACTCTGCTAAGGTGTTACTTTGGAGCAATGGCCTGGCTGCTAACGTACCCTGACAAGGACCGGCTTTGTGACTGCTAGGTTCCATACATCCCACTCTTGTTTGTTTATTTTTGTTAAGTAGTTGTGCAGAGTGGTTTCAATTCCAGGAGTCAGGTTATGAGTACGATGTACAGTGACATGATCAATGTCACCTCTTCCATCATTGGTCCTCCATCTCCAACTTAGATTCTTAAAGTTTAATGTTGGTTTGTTCTGGGAATCTAAACCATTATACACATTCCATGAAATATATTAATAGATCTCTGAATATTTTATACAGTCCTAATTTTTCAAAGTCTCAGATATGATTTGAGAAATTTATATTTCGCTAAAAGATTTTTTGATGGAAGAATCCAACTTATAGAAATGATATCTGATCTCATCAACACCGCCAACATTTATTGAGGATTTGCTGTTATATACTGTGCTAAATGTTTTAAATACCTAGCCCAATTTAACTGTTTTGATCTTTAAATAAATCTTCAAATAGGTGTTAGTATGATCTCAATTGTTAGACATGAGAAAACTGATTAGAAAAACATGATCAAAATCAATAAGAAAATGTTATTCAGGTGTAGGACCAGGTTGGCCCATTTCAACCTCTCTGGATGATGTCCCTGTGATATATTTGCTGCTTCATGAGCTCAATAGGGAACGATAAATTACTAGACCTCTTTAGCTATCTTTTACAAAATCATTGTCTTTATCTAGATAATGAAAATAGGCTCACAGAGTTACTGATGATTGGGAGCTCATTTGATTCTCTTAATTCAGATAAGACTCCTCTGTACATTCTACAAAATTAAGAAGAGTGAGGGAAGGGGTGGGTAGGGGATGTTGAAAGAGGGGACATTGATCAAGATATATTGTATTCCTAAACTGCTTTGCTAAATAGGAGTTCCTTTGTACAATTACTTAGATAATCATAAAAAAATAAGGAAACTTTCTGCAGAAAAAAGCCACTGGCTCTCTCCTTTATTTCTCTATCAAACTGGATTTTATTTTTGTTAACTTCATTTCTATGGATTTCTTTGCAGAATTAGAAATGCTTTAAAGACTGAACTGTACTGAAATACTTATCTACAGAAATCTGTACATTAAAAGAATCAGTACTGGAAAGCTTTCCACTGCACAGTTAACTTGAAAGCTCCCCATGGAACATGGGACACTTGCTTTCCTGCTTCTGTTTAATCTTTCCTGGTTCTAAGTATCCAATCTTGCTTCTTAATTGCAGTTTTAAACAATAAGAGGACCCAGCTCTATTATCCCCTGAGTAACTCAGAATAGGGAGAATATAGAAGCCCTCAGATAGTTGCTTAGACTGCTGGGTGTCTGTCACTCATTTTCTCTTCCCCAGTCACTCATTTTAGAGTGAGAGTGTGTTTTAAAGGACTTAGACGATTCTGGAAGGAATAATAGTATTTTTTTTCTTTTTTGAGTGTCATTTCCATGCTTTCCTACCTCCATCCCTATTCTAAAATTCAATTCCCTACCTGAGCTATGAATCAGAAGCATAGCATCAGGTTGAGTTTCCATGAGAATTATGTCAGATATGTTTCCTGTCATGGACTCCAATCCAATTACCGTGTGTAGAGAGAAAAATTCTAAACTCAGGCCTGAGCTCAAAAAGAATGCTGGTAACATCGGAGACACAGGAGAAGGATGGTGTAGTTTAAACCATGTTTCTCTCTTCCCTCTTTAAAGCTATACCAGGGAACCCTATGACTTAGAAACATATTGTAGAGCTTACATGTCATCAACAGTGGTCTTAACACACATAGAACTTCATTCAACCAGGCTGCCTTTGAATCACATGAACTCCATTTCATGGCTCGCAATTTTCCAGGACTCTAATAAGTTGCCTTTGCATATCTCAGTTTAAGTAGTAGCACTTATCCTTTAGTAAAGATCTCCCACATGCCAGACGCTGTGCTGAGTTCTTTCTAAGGATTCTCTTTTTTCCTCTCCAGAACTGCCTTATGAACCAGATGTTTGTGTAACAAGGAAACAAGTTTAAGACATGAAGTAATTGTCCTTGATGTGAAAATACAGTTAATTCCTTTGCTATTTGGTAACAGAAGGGATTGGAGTATATGTGTGGAATAGTGAGGCAGAAACAGTTACCAGCTCATACATTTCCCTTTCATACCAATGACTTAGCTTCCATACTAGGGCCTTCACATTCTGTCTGTAATGCCTTGCTGCTTCCCCGTTCTCATGTGCATTTTGTGTGTCTTCTTGCATGCATTCATTTCATCAGCACAGTTGTTCTATGGAGTAGCTGTAAATATTGCATGGCGGTGACTAGTGAGGTCAGTAGCAGATAAGATGAAATTTATACATACTAAGGAACAATTACAGCGCCAATTGTCTTTCAAGACTACATTTTGAATATTATTTTTTAACGGAAAAACAAATGGGCAGGATATTGGGAGAGTGATGTCAATTCCAGATAAGGGAGCAATTTGTCAAAACTGTGCTGTGTGTCAGTAGGTGAGGATCTGGGGATCTGGATGTGGTGAGGTTCTGTGTTTATTGTGTTTTTTGGTGGGGGGATTTCTCTTTGTGCCAATTTTTATGGTTTAAGTGTCAAAACCAGCAAAGGAAATGAAAACATGAACAGAGAGAAGTAATAAGACCTCTCAGCTCTGACTCCACTCTCTCACATAAATTTTCACTAGAAAATCTAGTTCAGATGGATTTATTTTCATTAGAAGTTTAAATCACTATTTGGATTTTTTTACCTCGTGAAGTAAAACCAAACTATGTTCATCTGCAGTCTATTTGCTGGGAGAAATCACATACACACCCTGTCAGTAATTCACACAAATAGGTAACAGACCCTAAAAAGGATCATTCACATCTATATCTAATTATCAGTATTGACAGATATTTAATTATCAGTATTGACAGAGTAATGACTTACTGATCCTACTTTCCCATGCGAATTCTCCTTGGAATAGCAAGAAATATGCTCTTTAATTTCCATAATTTTTCTGCTGAGGGATGATGAAATTTTTAGGAAGAAGCCTGTATTGGCAGATAACTGCTGCAATGCTGATTAAAATGTCTTATAACTCTTTGTGGTTAAAGGAGGCATTATTTTGCCATCATTACTGCACTATGTGGAACAGATCAGACTCAAAACCCAAATATAGTCATCTATGCAAAAGTTCTGTGTTGCCAACCAGCAGGTCACTTAGAAATTTAGACAAAGACACATTACATACTTTTCTGCTTTTATTTTCTCAGTTCCTATCTAATGGTAAAACCAAAATTTTCTGCTCAGATACCATAACACTGAGGCATTTTCTGGAATGAAGTGCTGCCTCATTCTAGAATGCTCAGTGATGCCAATTAATGTAGTTAAGTTGAGTAGTTGTGAGTTTAATCCTCTAATATAAAGGAAACATGACCTAAAAAGTACTAATTTCTAGAGCAAATCCTGAATTAAATTAAATAGAAAACAATGATGGCAAGCATTCTTAAATGGTGGATAGAATAGTAGCTTGGAATTCCCATACTCAAGTTTTACAGGTTCTGACCATCTTAACTAGCTTGTTTTCTAAACATGACATCATCTTTCTAGGATGATTCCCTGTACGTAATTGTCACATTAAATAAAATGTCACTGCTTTGCTGTCCTATGTCATCCTGCTATGTCATCCTATGAAGTAAGAATCTAAACTATCTCTGTGGTTTGGTGGAGAAAAGAGAGTTTTATTCCTTTTAGAATACATACCAGCATCTGGTTCCATACTAGAAGCCAGATGTGACAGTGGCCTTGCTTTTAGGGGACCCTGCTGGTCTCAGCTGGCTCTCATAGACATTTAAGTGTAGTTATTGTAGTGGGCAGGTGAGAGACCCCTCCAGGAATCCAGGACATGTCTTAGAAAAATTGATGTTTTATCCAGAGGTTCTCTAAACACCCAAGGTAAAGTCTCTCTAGAATGAATCATTTTCTTAGGTGCCCCTGATGCTACAGTTAAATGCTCCCTGTGGCTAAGGAAATTATATGGTGAAGTAACTAATTACAGGTTATAAAAGTAAAAAGGGAATAGAGAAGTAGCCCTAGAGAAAAGACTGAGCAGTCAGTGTCAGAGGTGGACCTGAGCTAATTGGCTTCTTCACAGAGTTCTTCAGTATCTCCGGGCAGCTTTTTATTTTAATGAATGTCTGCCAAGCTCAGAGCTTCTCCAAGACCCCAAGTACAGAGTGTCACTGAAGAGGATATACTTTGCAACCCATACTGAGTTTCCCAAATCCAAACATAATGTAATTTAAGAGTATAGAGTACAGCTTAGTTTTAATTATTTATTCAAATGTCTCTTAAAAGTTGGTATAGAGGACATATTACATTTTGTGGGTAGAATGATGCTGATGGACATAAACGTTGATTCTTTCAAGCAATTCTTCAAGCACAATTCAAATGCCCCAATTCCTGTGCCTAAGAATCTATGATGTTCTCACAGCTAGATCAAGTTCATACTCTTCTAATTACTAATAGAAAATATATTCCTTTGGATCTATTGTAATTTTAAACAATTTTCTCCAGACCTTTAAACCAAATAATCTACCAAACATGGACAAAAAGCAGAGGTCTTGCTTTGAAGACTTCTCTCTCATGCAGATATTCTAATAACTATTCAAAAAGATAACTAACAATATATTCTGAATCAGATGAGTGATAGACAGCATTTGTACTGAGATGAGCATGGTCTCCATTCCAAGGAAAATTTGCTTGAAAGAGGTAACATTTAAGTGTAATGTTTTAAACAAATGCAATTAAGATGGGTAGAGAAATGGAATAAAATCATAGAAGCTCAGATAATCTGAGTACTAATGCAGAATATTGAATGATAGAATGTGAATGACTAGTTTGGGTTATGAAAGCTTCAATGCACTAAGAAAACTGAAAACATCCCACATGGTTATGCCACATGGCTTGGGGCTGAAGGTATCAGAGTTTCATATATTGGGAGATAATTATGGCTTGGGTGTGCTAATGATGAATTAAAATGTGTCTCAAGTTCATGGTTTCATGTTATCTGAAGTCTAATATTCACAATTATTGCAATGAGGATCACAGTAAGAGAAAGAAACAGAGGTAAGGAGAAGGCTTTCAAGCCTGCTGCAAAGGACATTCTCTGTGACTAGATTCTCCTCAGCAGTTCGTGCTTTTTGTTGTTTTCTTTCTATATGAAGGCTTGCAACTATTACATACATGGTGAAACTTCCACAAATATTGGTGAAGCAAGAGACTGATTCAGAGAAAATAATGTCCAATTATGATAGAAGTCTTGGTTCTGCTTTTTGAACTTTTCACATAAACATATAACTACTAGGAGGTCATTTAAAAGCACATTTCTTTTTGTTGTTGTTGTTGTTGGTCATGGGGCTTGAACTCTGGGCCTATGTGCTGTCCCTCAGCTCTTCAGCTCAAGGCTAGCTCTCTACCACTTGAGCCACAGCGCCACTTTTAGTTTTCTGGTTGTTAATTGGAGATAGGTATGAGTCAAGCAGAAAAGGTCAGATAATGTGATGTTAGGAAAATGAACCCTTAGATATGTATTTAAATGTTTTTTCTTTCATGCATGTATTTCTAATGCATTTATAAGATTATTTCTTTGTTGCTTTGTATGTCCCTCCCCCACAATATAACCCCTGCTTTCATTATATTTGATGTCCCTATAATTTGTGGAGGAGAAGGGGAAAAACAAGTTGTTTAAGGATACAGGTGGACCCGTTGCAACAATGAGAAGTACAAGTTGTCATGTTGAAAACGAACTTTACAACTTTGGTGGGGGGTGGGGGGGAGGATTGGGCGGGGGGGAAGGGGGACGCTGGGAAGAGATGTGAAGGGTAAACAAAGGAGGAGGCTGCAATGCTCGATTTCGATAAGAAATGTACTCATTATCTTGCCCATGTAATTGTAACCCCTCTGTACAGTATGTTCACAAAAAATTAAAATAAAATAAAATAAAATAAGAGTTTCTCAAACATTCCTGCCCAGGCTGAACCAAAAGCACATTTCTATGGCCTGTTTCCTCCAGTTAAAATCATACCACTGAAATATATAGTAGTTCAATTTTTACTCTTTTGAAAAAAATTGATACTGTTTTCCAGAGTGGATTCATTAGTTTACCATGCAACTTTATGGATAAAATTCAGTCTTCCAAGAGGAGTTATCAGAGAATAAAAGGTGTTAGGCTAGAAAAATACAATCTGACACCAACTAGACCTAAGCATCCACTTCACCAACTGCCTTTTCTAATTAAAAATAATCTGGAACTAATTGCCTCATACATATATTACTTAAAAGTTGTTTACTAAGTACTGATTTTATAAAGAATGATGACTACTAACTTGATGTGCACTGTGTCTACATGTGACTTAAGGAAGGAAAGCACACAGGCATCAGACATATATACCATTGTATACAAACCGCTGGGGCAGCTACCTCATAAACCTAGAGCAGAGGGCTATCACATGATGTCATATACAAAGGCACAAGATATTGTCCCATGATCAAGGTGACCATTGTCCATATTTTCCTAAGTTATCCCTCTCCTACTATAGAAGCAAGGTCAGGCTCACTATTGAAAGCTGGGTCTCTGGCTTGTGGTACTACTTGGAGCATAGCTTAAGTTAGATTACCAGAGGGCTGTTCCTGGGAGCTGAATCTTATTCAAGACCCCTCCCCATTCCCGTCTTCTACTTCTTGGCTGTCACTATGAATCCACTCTGACACATGTCCTTGTGTTAAATGTTTTGTTTCACCATGAGCCCAGAATTGATAACTCCAAAGACTGTAGACTGCAGCTTGAGAAACCATTGTTTATATTAGGTATACTTCGCCTATGTGGCCATAGTGATCACAATAAAGGAAAACAGACCATTAGTGTTGCCTGTTTTTAAGTCTTTGGAACTAACTTGAGTGGGGTAGGATTTGGAAGAAATTAGAGATGTAAGCTACAGAAATTTAGAATACTTTAAGCACAAGTTACTGGAGGACCAGTGGAGACTCGGAAGACCAGAGAATGCCGATCAAAATGTAACTAGTAAAGACTGTGCTCATGAAATGTCAGTGGATAACAAAGATTCTCTTGAGAATTTCTGTGTCTACATTTTGTCCATGTCCTAAGTCATTGCATATGGCTGACTTCCAAAGCAGCTCAACATTCAGGTAGTGGCAGGGTTATTGTGAGATAATTTTAGCCAGAATTATGATGAGAGCTGGGAGCAAAGAAGCATATCAAAAGGATTGGAAAACAGGTATATTTCCACAGGGATATGCTTAAGTTGGGACTAAGGAAGGTATGGGTGCTAAAGAACTTAAGATCATCATAAAGAAGCCAAATTCTTCCACTGCTATGTTAGGAAAGACAGCTTGAGAGCATCTACATAGCTGGCCAGATGCAAGTGTAAACTCTTCAAAAGGACTTTTTATTGAGAAGATAATACTTCTAGGGAGCCCTGTTCACACAGGACTGATTAAAATGTTTCCCCCCACCACCACCACCATCATCTATTTTTCTATGCTCAATTGTCCAGACACAGAGGCCAAAGTAGCTATGATTTAAGGAGGTCTCAGCTACTGCTTGAGTTTGCAGCAGATCTTTGCATTATCCACATAAAGATAGTTATATAGACATGAAATACCCAAGAGGTATGGAAGCTCTCACTCAGATTTTAAAGGGAAGACTGAGAGGCCAGTGTGTTCTAGGGACAGGAACCATCAGGGAGCCTCTGAGAGGGCAATCTGTGAAGCGAACAGTGATACACCTAAACTGCAGGGAAGGACCCACGATGTTGGAAGTGGTGGAAATGTGGCATGTCTACAAGGAAAGCAATATGTTACCGGTAGAGTCAGCCAAAGAAAGAGGGCGTGTAAGCTAAAAGTGGCAAGGCTCTTAAGGCATAGTTGCCTGAGTTCACCTCAAGATACCATGTGCTCTCTATACTGGACGTGGACCTACAGGATATAATGTTTGCCCTGTTGAGTTTCCTTCTTGCTTCGGTTCTGTTATTCTGCCCCATGTCCCCATTTCTGACTATGGACTAGGGATGTTTGCTTTGTGTCACTGAATATTAGAGTATGTTGGAATTGCTTTGGAATTTTGCAGGGGGTCACAGTTAAGAATTAGAAGAGGCTGTAGACTTGAACATTTGCAACATTGGAAGTGTTAAGATTATCGGGATTCTAGGATTTGTATTAAACGCATTTTATACTATGGGGTCAGGAAATGAGGCCCGTGAGCACAATGGTATTGTTTGAACCTGAAATGTCCCCACATGTCCTAGCTGACAGTGCTGGTTTTGGAAGTTTTTCAAATAGGAGATGGGGCCGAGGAGGGGAAAATAGGTGACTGTAGAATGTCTAAGGGAGATGTATTTTGTCCCAAGTCTATATTCTTCCTTTCTGTCACGAGCTAGGTAATTTCTGCCACATGCTTCTGAAATGAATTCCTGCTTTCTCCACAGGTCCAAGACACTGGGGTTAAGGACAATGGACTGAAACTTCCAGACTGTGAGATAAACAAAATAATTCTCTTCAAGGTGAATAGAATTGGTGAGAAAGGACACCATGGTCTTGTTTCTAATCTCAGGGGAAAACATTTAATTTTTCCTCAGGAAGTATGATGTTAGATGCTAGATGTTTTCAGCGATGGCTTTTTTTCCAGTTGTGGGAGTAGTCTTCCATTTCTTATTTGTTGTATGCTTTCATTGTGAATAAAACGTTGGAGTTTTTAACCAGATGCTTATTGCCTGAACATAGTGAGATGGACCTGACTCATTCATTGCATTGTATTATATTTTACTTCATAATGCATCAACCTATTTTTTGTAGTAATTACCACTTAAACCTTGTAGGTAAGCTTGGCTATAGTTTGCTGAATTATCATCTATGGTATATGGGGCTGTTTATTTCATTTTATTGTGTGGTTTTAATATCTTAGGTATGATAACAAACATTATTATTTTTTACTTCCCCTGCAAAGTCATCATACTTTATTCTGTTCCTCTAGGGCGTATGAGAATTTGCAGATGAGGAAATGAAGCTTTATGAATTTTATGAGATTATCAGATTATACAGCAGGTATGTGATGGAGCTAGAGTTTTATTTTAGCCAATTTTGACTTCAAAGCCTTCCACATAGTACACCTGCTGTCTATAGAGTCTTTTTTTTCCTATGTAAAGTATACACTGAATGCTCCTGGAACTGGATGAATATGTTCCCAGGAGAGGAATCATATGTGTGGCAGACTTTGGAGCTGACAAATCAAAAGGAACACTTGAGAGTTCGAGGGTATCATCTTCCCCTGTGACCGCATTTGGCTTCTCTAAATTTATGACTAAAATGAATTCGAGAAATAGTGAAAAATTATAAGGAGAAGTAGGTGAAAGAAAATTTGAGAAAAGGTATTTTTAAAATCACATGATACTTACTCAATTACTGCCCTGGGCATTAGATTTGCAATACCATTTTCTCAAAATAAGCTGATGAGGCAGAAGTATCAACAACATGTAAAGCAACCTAATAATATAAACACAATCAAGGGAACCTGTTCCAGAGGTCAGGTCAGTGCCCCAGGTGTGACAAATTTCAATTTTCTTGCCTACATTTCCAAGGCATAAATGGCCCTTTGTGATGAACAGGCATCTCTGTTCACCTCTTTATTCCTTCCCAGGGCAAGAAAAATGGAAATAAGAGAGTTACATATCTGTTTTCTATTTTTTCCCTCATTCTAATCTCACTGTATTTTCCCCCTGAATTAAAATGGACTGTGTGTAAGCAAAGGTCATTCTGACCTTTGTATTTTCTCCATTAATAATCAATATCTAGATTTCTCTCCTTGCAGCAATTATGCCAAAGCATGATGTTTGCAGATGTCATCAGCACAGGCCAGCAAAGCATAAAATGACTGCACACACACATATACTCAACAACAGAGGAAAGAAGCAATTATTACTGAAGTATATTTATTTTATATGCACAATGGAACTGTAACTGTAATCTTCACTAGGTTGTATATGATTATATGATGCTATTAATTTAAGAGTTAATGGTTTTTCTGCAGAGAAACACTGGGATTATTGTGTACATTTCTGCTTACTCAGAGGCTTGGATCAAGAGATATACAAGTGATGGAAGGTAGTCAGATTTTATGTATGCTGTAGTACTTCATTCTTTGGGAAGATTTTTTCTCTTTTTGATATATATATATATTCCCTTTATGACCAGAATGTACAAGTTCACTCTAAAGAGAGTGGTAGATTTCTGTTAACACATATAGCATGATTAATAAAAACAAGTGGGAGAAGAAAAGGTTAGTAGAACAATTAGACAATTATAGGACAATTAGAACAAAACAGCAAAATGTAAAAGTGTAGCATGTTTCAGAAACAGTATTTGGGCTCAGTATATGTCAAGAATATTGTGCGACCAGCAATCCCACTTTTGGGAATTTACCCAAAGGTTCACAAACAAGACCACATGAAAGCTACCAGCACAACTATGTTTATTGCAGCCTTATTTACCATAGCTAAGATATGGAACCAACCCAGATGCCCCTCAGTAGATGTATGGATCAAGAAAATGTGGTATATATAAAAAATGGAATTCTATGCCTCCATCAGAAAGAATGACATTGCCCCATTTGTTAGGAAATAGAAAGACTTGGAAAAAATTATATTAAGTGAAGTAAGCCAGGCCCAAAGAAACATAGGTCCCATGGTTTCCCTTATTTGTAATAACTAGTATATGTCTGAGTCAAGCAGAAAAGGTCAGATAACTTGATGTTAGGGAAATGAACCCTAAGATATGTATTCAAATGTTTTTTTTTCTTTCAGGTAATTGTTTCTAACACATTTATAAGATTATTTCTTTGCTGCTTTGTATGTCCCTCCCCCATGGTATAACCCCAGCTTTCACTATATTTGATGTCGGTATAATTTGTGGAGGGGAAGGAAAAAAACAAATCGTTTAAATAGGGATACAGGTGGATCCATTGCAACAATGAGATGTACAAGTCGTTATGTCAAAAATGAACTTTACAACTTTGGTGGTGGGGGGAGGATTGAGTGGGGGATAGGGGGAGGATGGGAAGGGATGGGAAGGGGAAACAAAGGAGGAAGCTACAATGCTTGATAAGAAATGTACTCATTATCTTGCCCATGTAATTGTAACCCCTCTGTACAGGATTTTCAAATTAAAAAATATTCAAAAAACGAAAAAAAAACTTAAAAAAAGAATATTGTGGGAACTGATTAAGTATTAAACATTTATAAAAATGGCTCCTAATTAGAGGAGGGAAAAGTTAGTTGTGAAACTCATCTAACAAATCACAGTTAATACTCATATTATTAATTTTCATACAATATAAAGTAATTCATAGATTCAACAACTTTCCCTTGTGTATGAAAATTAATATGAATATTAACTGTGATTTGTAGTGAATATATGTTAATGTATAAAAATTGAAAGATTTTAGGTTCACCATACAAGCAAGCATCGGTGTGTTTGAATAGCTTTTCCTTTTCAAGAGATAATTTTAGATTCATTGAATCTATAAGGAACAAGAAAAAGATTCACATTCCCATGTATCTAAACACTAGCCTATTGTGAGACCAGAATATACCACAATCAGCTTGACCTGATGCATTTGGACTACAGAACAGCTCCACCCCCACAGCTTCTCATTGGCCCTCACAAAGCCATGTCCAACTTCCTTTAAGGATCTGTGTGTGCTAGATTTTGTGTATATTTTTTTATGTCCTGGACTATGTCCAAGAGTGTAATGATGGTATTGCAGGATAATTGTACGTTTTAAAAGTAATTGTGTTCCAGAGTAGCTGGAACATTTCACATTCCCACCTACAATCTACAAATAATTGAGTTTCAATGTCTTCTGTATGGTGCTTGAGGTTGTTAGTGGGTTCTTTTATCCTTGCATTAGTTAGTGAGATTTGTTTATAATGATGACATTTTTGTTTGAATTTTCCTTTCTCCAATATTTGATGGTGTTGAACATCTTTATGCATGTTTAGGTGTTGCTTAAGTTTCTATGCTTTTTGGTGAAAGTGGCTTTTTATTTGTATTCTAATTGGATTGACTTTCTACATTGTCATGTTTTGAGGGCTCTTTATATGTTCTACAAACTAATTTTTTTGTTGACTCTGTGACTTGAATATCTTTTATTCCAATTTGAGTATATCTTTTCATCCTCTTCCCAGGACATTTTGTAAATCAAAAGTTTTTTTAAAGCATCTTTTCCTTTAATAACCTTTTGATGTCAGAATAGTTTTGAGTTTAGAAAAAGAACCGTGAAGATAATACATATTCTCTTCATCAGTGCTGTTCAAATATTAAAAATATGGATAACTCTGATATATTTAGTGCCATCAATGAGCCAAATTGGAAAGGACCATAGAAGGACAAATATAAGCAAGTAGGAATGGACTCGTGGGTGGGAGGTTGAGAAGGCATAAGGTCCAGAGATGGGTTAATTTTAAGTTCATTGAGTTTTGTCTATAAGCAAGATGCAAGGAGAAGAAAGATAGACTTCATAAAATGTTCAGTCCCCTAGAATCATAGGTCAGGAAAATCTCCTTATGTGTAGAGTATAGGACTCTCATATATGTAGGATAATATTTAAATTTCAACAGAAATTCTAACAGAATCACTTTTTCCTTAAGCTACATTGATTCTCAATTTTTATCAAATTTCCTCCAGGATCATAAACACAAGACAGTTCCATAAAAACCATTCATTTAAAGGTCAGCAAATACAAATCTAACAATAACATGTTGACGTAATAGGAACTTACTGAGATTACTTTATAAGTTCTTTTTTCCTAAAACATTTTTTTAGCAACCATAAAATGTTATATTGTTCTCAGGCCAAAACTCTACAGTTTGTGTATATTTTAAGGAGAGACTGAGGATGCTTTGATTTCTCACTTGGTTTTCTGATTATGTTCAATGTTAAGGGTCATTAAAATATGTAGTTGCTAGTGATCCATGGTTGAACACAGAGTTATGAAAATTATTCAGGTACAGAAATGAACATGGTAAAGAGCAATTTGTAAACATTAAGTATTGCATATCAAACATGTCTATAGGAAGTAAGCCTGATATCAGAACAATATAGTCCATGGAAAAGTGTGAAGAAGATAAGAAGTGAAATTGAATTGATAGCATGAAACCCCAACTCCACACTAATAGTGTCTCCCAAGTTTATGTATCCTCAAATAATCACACCAGGGGATTCTGAGCCATCAGAAACACAATGTTTTGATTTATTTCTACAAACAACCCTGGAAGGTTGATTTCTCCTGAGCATACTGTGCTCTGATCATATATTAAAGAATCAGCCACCCAGTTCATTCTCTGACTTATGAGGAAGTTCATCTGACTCTCAGAAGAAATTAGAAACATTTTTTTTCATATTTACCCAAATGGTGTCACTTGCTGGCTAGAAATCCAGGGGAAATTAATGGGTAGTACTGGCTTGAAGGATTGTGAAGAAGGCTTGGACTGGACATTAATGCACAGGTTGAAGAAAAAAAGCAGTGTTTCGGGTGTGACCTGAGGCTGGCTGGATCCCAGTTATTTAGAACCAATGTCCTAGTGGGGTTCCTGCATGATATGGTCTCCAGTTTAATCAAAACATCACTAGTGGATTCTTCTTTCCACACCTGGATTAACACTTAGTCTCTATCAATTCTAGAAAGTCCAACCACACTCATCCTTGAAAAATCTGTTCTGTCTTTCCTTAACATGAGAAGCTAATATTTCTTGAATATCTGCAATTGGTTAGATGTTGTCCCAGCGATTCATACCTGAATGAGCCACTGTCATTATCTTCAAGGTGCTTAATATTCTCAGCAGGAGAATTGAGTTTTATTTTAAAAAATGGAACAATTACTTTTCTTCAGAGATATAAAATGACATGACAATAGTATTAAGGGAAATTGGGGTTAAAAAGACATTTAAAAGGATATCCTTAACAAAGGGTGTGAAATATTAAGAAATATGCATATCAGTTTCTGCCTCTAGCCTCTAACACAGAGAATTTCTAAAAGCCTTGTAGATAAGAGTGCTGGGAGAGTCTCCTGTTCTAACATCTCATCTTTTCCTTGGCTCCTCATACAGCTCTTGAGATGTTAGCAATTTCTTGAATTACTAGAACATCTGACGCAGGAAGTGATATCTAATCCAGTGTTTTAGAGTGAATGAAGTTTCTACCCAGATTTCCTTGGAATGCCACAGGATGTCACTTATTAATGAATGTAACAGAATCAAATCATGGAATACAGTGACTAAAATGACAATTGGCTTTAACTGCAGTGCTGCCTTTTCTTATATCAAATTTCCAGTATAAATTTCACTGCTGCTTCAAATCTGCCTTCCAAAATGTTCAATATTTATTGCGTGTCCATGTGTGAATAACCCTAATGAAGAGCCTTAGAGTGGAAAATTCTGAAAAAAATATAATTATATTTTAGCTAAACTGTCATAGTGCAAAGCTACCAAGGAACTCACGTTAAAGACATTGAATATTATAAATGAACTCTATGATAGATAAACCTTCAGTAGTGGTGTCTTGCTTTTCTAATGGCGTCATCAATAATGGGGACCACAGGAGAATCTTAATAATGAAACAGAGGTTCCTTGAGTTATAATGAGGTAATGTCCCAAAAAACCTTTGGTAAATGGAAATTGTCATAACATACTGAATTCACAGGAACACAGTGTGCTATAGAGAATCTGGCATTTGCTCTCATGATTACTTAGATGACATGGCTCCTTTTGCCAGTACTTACTTTGAGTTTTCTATTTTTCTCATCTCTGTTCTCCTGCAGTCCTGTTCTTCTTCCTTTGGGAAAGTTCCCTGTATGGAATTGCAACAGGTTCCATTTTCTCCCTTTTGCCTTCTAAATTCTTACTTACTATTTCCTCCATTATTAACCTACCTTCTTAGCTCTAGAACTTGCATTTAGGAAAGCAGAAACAAGAAAAATATTTCCATTGTTGGATCATACAGGCCAAGCTTTGCCTGGAGAAAATCATTACAGCTGAGTGGTCCTTATTAAGACCGAAGGACTTTTCCCCCTACCATCAACCCCAGATGCAGAGCTTTTTTTTGATAATATTGTGTAGATACCTGCATACCAAATAAACTTTATAACATAAAGTACCTGTGGGTTAACTATATAAAAGCCTGCACAACCTTCCTTTACAGTCAGTAAGTTCACGGGTTTCCTATTGCTGATATAGCAAATCATGAAGAAATGGGTGGTTTAAAGCAACACAGGTTCATTCTCATGTAACTCTAGAGGTCACAAATTTTATTTTCAGTGTAATAATGTCAAAGCATTAGAAAGGCTGGTTCATTATGGAAGCTTTAAAGAGAAACCTATTTATTCCTCCTAGAAATGTATTACATTCTTTGGTCATGACCCCTTCCTTCATGCTCAAAATTAGCAACTGTATTGTTTTTTCACCTTTTGCCTATGCCCATCTCTACATTTCTCCATGATTTCATCTTTTTGTCACTATTTTAAAAAGATCCACGATTATATCTGGCCATAAAGACAATCCGTAATATATTTGGAAAGACACTTTACCCATGGAAGATAAAATGTGCACAGGTTCTAGCACTTAGAACATGGACATTTTGGTAGTGGTAGTAGTGGCATTATTGATATTACTACAGGCAATGTGCTCTGAGCTGCTGTCACTTCCATTCTGAGGAGGTGTTTGGAACTATTTAATCTGTGATACTTAAATCTTACAGAATCTGTTTATAGGTTGTATTATAGCCCTAGTTGCAGGAAAAATCAGTAAGCAGATATTTATAGTACAGGAAATAAGAAGGCCATTATGTAGAACATAAATTACAGAAGTTTATAGAGGACACCTAATAAACAGTCCCAAAAGATAATCTTTATGCTGTATTTGATATAAATCACACTAGACTGCCCCTACTATATTGTCTATAGACAGGACTGGTTATCTTTGGTTATTCTTACTATGCAATCCCTTTATTCTCCTGTAAACTTAAAAATAAAGTTCTTTATAATTGAGTAACACTATAATTAACCCAAATCAGAAAATATTTAAAATAAAATGAGGTACTTCTGTTATTCATGCAAAATAACATACATAAATATTAGACAACTAAGATAGGAGTTTATTTAAAATAAGAATTTGTGACATGTTTTACAAACATGCCTTACTACTTATTTCTGTATCCCAGATGCAAAATGCAAGTGTATAGAAGAATTCTATCATGTATAAAAGAATTCTTAATAAAATTCACTGGAAGATAATTTCCAAACCTAAGAGTCTAGCCTTTTGTGAAATCAATAATGATAGGAAAATATCTACAACAGTGGAAATTCCAATTATTAAACCAATTATTAAACCAACCAATTATTAAACATGGTCATTCATTCACTTATATAGTAATTTTCTTCTGTATGCTGAGTATATACCAGCCACAGGGCTAGAAAATGTAAAGTTGGAGCCATGATAGATATTTAGGAATGCTGGATAGAAAAGAAAAATAGCCAGGATGATCATCTTTAAAAGGACTAGAAAGCCCCTAATTCTTTAACAGAAAAAGAAAATGCTCATTTATTTTTAGCTTAAAGTTTTGGTGTTCGTGAAGGGAATAACAGAAGAGGAAAACTATTTGTGTTGAAAAGGAACTTCATAGACAGGTCAAACATGAGATGTGGGGTTTTCATTTACACTCAAGTGTAAATCAACAGGGAAGTCTTCAACTTGGATGAAAATGATCAGACTCACCTTTTAGGCACACAACTCTGAAAGATATATGACCACTGATAAGACATGAAAGGAGTTTAGGGTAGATGAAAATAATGACAAGGAGACCAATTTTGTGACTAGTATTGAGTATAGATATTCTTGTAAGTACTTTTTGGTGTGTTTTAAACTCCTATGTGTTAGTAAAACTTCCTAAGCTAGCACATTTATTTTTAGTACACTAATTAAGTTTACATATTAGTGGCAAAACACCTGAGAAAATCAACCTAAGAGAGGAAATATTAATTTTGGATCATGACTTCAAAAGTTTTTGTCCAATGTCAACCTGATCTATTGCATTTTGGAACTGTAGCAAGTCAAACACATCATGACAGAAGGTTATGGTGAAGAAGTGTTCACCTTGTCGCCAATGAGGAAGCAGAGAAAAAGAGAGAAGGTTAAGTCAGTTAAGCCAATCCAGATAGCAAATGGTATTACTGGGATTCAAACCTACTGATTCCAGTTCTGAAACATCAGACACTGCTTACTGATAATGTCCCCTCAAATGAACATGCTCAAGATAAAGGAGCAAAGATGGAAGTTTAATGAAGACATGCAATTTAGACAACAGGTCTTCTTTATCTCTTGATATCCTCATCTTGTAATTTTCACAGTTTTGCAGAATCCAAGATGAAAACTTACTAGGGCTGTTTAATGGGGCCATGATCGGGGGCACTGTGTGTGCAATGAAGGCAGTTGACCCTAAGTGTCATCCTACTTCACAGAAAGATAATACATTCAGTCAGATGATACTGAATCTGACATTCCTGCAGAACAGACGATTGGATGTATACGTCCAGAGCTAGTATGTGGGGTTCGGAGAGAGTAGATCTGATGAGGAATTGCAGCAATGAGTTCCCTTCTTACTTATCCCAACTCAAACATCATTGGAAAGACTTGGCCATTGAATCAAGAAATGGTTTAATGATTTGACATCTAACTTGCTAAAGAATTCCACAAGAAGAATAAGAATCTGTACTTACACTAAAGTTTTCTAGACAATTCTATCCCATAGTGGGAAATACCCATTTTCCCTCGTTTGTGCAGTTTTTGTCACCTAGACCTCTCCTGAAATACCCTTGCGTATCACCTGTGTTAAATCTTACTTTGCATCTGCTCTCTTTCTAGTTGTATAGAGAAAAAAAATCCTATAAGAGCCTTGTTATGTTGTTCAAATTTCTGTCACTGTAACAAAATACCTGAGAAAATCAACCTGAAAGAGGAAAATTTTATTTGAGCTCAAAGTTGCAGAAGGTCATGTGTCTTTATTGCTTTTAGGTCCATAGAACGGCAGAAGCATTGTGTCAGATGAGTTTGGTGAAGGATGCTGTTCAACTGGTGGTACTAAGAAGGCAGAGAAAGAGGTCAGGGACAAAGTCTGCCCTTCAAAGTCATGCCCCAGAGACCTACTGCATCTAAGTAGCGCCTCCCGCCATGGCCCATTAAACCATGAACTCATGAATAGATACAGGAAGAGTCTTCATGACCCAACCATCTTTTGATATAGTCACCAGCTGGACCAAGCCTTCAACACACAAGCCTTTGTGACTATTTGTAGGTATTTGACATCTAAACCATCAACCCTGTGGATTTCCAGAGTCACCAAAGGGAGACAAGTAGTCATATCTATTGCATTGAACTACGTGCAAAATTTAATGATTATCCTCATCTTTTTTATCCATTATTTCAATGAATTCTCACAACAGCCTGTGTAGACATTATTCTCCTCTTTGGACAAATGAGGAACCTGGGTCTCTTTATATGACACCCTAACAATTCCAAGTAAGACCTGATAGAGCTCATGCCAGAGTACATATAAGATCCTAGAAATCTCTGTTGTCCTAAAGTGGGTAATTATTTGATTTATCTGAGATTGAGCTCTTCCTTTGCCAAATGTTACACATACTATGATACTTCTGCAGTCTGAAAACTTTCTCCTATGCAGAGCAGGAACATGTAAGCCACACCGCTGAACAATCCCCGGCTCCAGTAGAGAATAAAAGGAAAAGGCAGTACATACTGCAAGTAAGTCTTGGTCTGGCAGGGAGAACTGGGGGAGGTGAACCCCTCACAGAAAGAAACCCCTCACAGAAAAGGTCCACACTAATGAGAACTAACCTTGAGCCAGCCAGGAGCAAGAGCAGAGGCGGGCTTTGTCTGCCTGAACAGTACGCTTAGTCTTATCTGCTCATGACAGATTATTTAAAAATATTTTTTATTATCTATAAGTAGTTGTACACAGGAGTTGCCATTCATCAAGGCAGCTTATAAATACAGTGCATCTTGATCAGTGCATCTTGATCACCCCTTTGGAAATCCTCACCCACCCCTCTCAATCCACCCCTTCCCTTACTTATCTTAACTTTAGGTTATTTATTGGCATTTGTGCAATTTAATGAAGTAGCTTGTGTATACAGTGCATCTTGATCATCTTCAACGTCTTTACTTTCCTTCGACCCACCCCTTCCCTAGTATTCTAACCTCTGTGGTATATACAATGAATTCTTACCTACCCTCTGCCCCTTTCCTCCTCCATTCTCCCATCTCTCCCCACCCTCCCTTCTTACAAGAACCCATTTCTTGGTACTTATTTTGTTGGGCTTTGACTTAATCTTCTTAGGGAATTAAACTATTTACCTTCTCCATAGAGTTTATTACAGTTCAGGAAATTCATTTGTAACCTCTTGCTTAACACCATGTTTACTTGTAGATTTATAGGTACATTCTAGTTACCATCAATGAGGGAAACCATGCAACCTGGGTTGCTCGTTATCCCTTGCATCGCTTCACGTCTCAGGCTACATTTTAGTGTGGTTTTTGTGGCCACTAAAGATATGCTAAAGACAACTACCATGTGATTTTCACAGGATTACATAGGAGCCTCTCAAATTCTGTATACTCATGTTGTGACCATTTGGTAAGTCATAACATACCCAACTAATGGGCTTCATATTGTAAATTTTAGAGTTCTAATTGCTAATAATTAGTTAGAACATGTTAAAATAACTTGTAGACAATTCAGGATTTAAGTTATTATTATTAATTTTTCTCATGATATGACTGTAATTTTTCAGTAATAAATCTGTAAAATAGAATAAGGGAAAAGGATGGAATGGCTGAGTCTGATTAAGGTTCATCCTATGCATGCATAGCTATGTCAAAATAAATCCTTTTTAGAACCATTTGATGCTCATAAAAATATGGAAAAAGGGTAACACAACGTGGAAAGTTGACAAGTATGAAAATACTTGAGTTGTTCAAATGATGTTAAGTTTAAATGCATAGCATAAATGCCTTAGCTTCAACTATTCCTCTAGGCTGTTTTAGTGGAAAACCCTTATTGGTCATGAAGTGACAAATACATGTGTCTGAGTTTGATGGACATTAGGATCTGAATTTCACATATACATATATTTCTTCTCTATTTTTATGAAAACATATTAATTATACAAAGGTGTTTACATAGCAATTACTTTTATTATCAGATTAGAAAGCTGAGGTTCAGAGACTGTAATAATTTGTATGTATCTTCTGTAAAAAATATGGCATTCAGGAGATTATAAATCAATTCTGATCTACATTGTTCTCTATGCCTGAGCTGCTATTAAATAAGATTGGTTAGCATTTCAGTGTTTTAGAGCTTATGAACCTATTACACACGTAAGACCTAATTTTATCCTTAGAGGAATTGTGGTGAGTAGGAGTGGCAGGAGGAATTTGCTTTTACTAAAAAAGAACTTAGGGCTCAAATCCTTGAAGTATTTGCCTGAAGAAATGAGGCAAGTTAGTGGACAAGTCACAGTGAAATGATTCTCTCATCCTAGCATGGCTGTTTCCACCGAATCATAAAATGCCCCCCAGAGCCCAGCCATATTTAATACCTGTTTCTATTCTCTCTGTGGCATGGAGAGGCTCTAGACTAATTCACCAAATATACATCTTGTCAGTCAAGAGGAGAAAGGAGCTGGTACCACTGTTGAGGGCAGCAGCGGCAGCCTGGGTCTCCTGCAGCTGGGTCTCTGAGAACAGTCTGTGGGCCCTGGGCCTCTGCATTCTGAACCTCTCTGGGATAACCCTGGAGGTAAAGTGTAAAAGCAGTTTATCATCCAGGCTCTGGCATTACAAAGATTTATGCTCAGTTATTCCAGCTTAGCCTACCAGAGATTCTGTGGCTTGTGGCATCATTTTCCTGATTTATAAACTAAGATATGACTAGTGCTTAATGCATGGGAAAAATGGTGCCAGTTAACTGTAATGAGGCATACAAGGCACTCAGCAGAGTCCATACCATACACAGAGAGATTGGAGGGAGAGCTCATCCAGCCATTGAAGTGCTTATGCAGTAAAGGCTACAAAGGAAAGAAGGGATAAAAGGGATGAATGTTGGATTTGAGTTCTGGCTTTGATCTCAAAAGTGCTACTCAGCTGCCATCAAATTTGTCTTATTTTCTGTACTCTAGGACTGACCCAACCTCAAACAACTCACAAGACATTTGCAAAAGGCATTGTGGAATCTTCATGGCAGCCATGAGATTCTGTGGAGACTGAAGAGACACTTGCCTGACATTGCCCTTTGAATATCTGCAAGATGTCTATTGCCCCTTTCATCCTATTATCTGCATTCTGGCAGCTCATCTTTGCTTCCTCAAGGCAAATGCAGAAGGAAAGATCCATGAATCTAAACATCAAAGATCATTTGGAAGTCTCCTCTCCCACCCCAGGCAGGACTTTGCTGTGACAGGGTTACTACTGGGAACTCCTTGAAGATTCCTGGCTGGCCTGACTTCCCTTGGGCAGTACATCCCTGCGCTGTGCTCAACACTGCCTGCCAGGCGCAACTCAGCATTCATGTAGAATGCAAGCCTTGAATTTCCCTCTAGGGTTTTAACTGAAAGAGGAATATGCTACATTTAAGAACATCCACATGCGACTCTCTCTCTAAGTATAGCTATGATAATTATAATTAATATATACTTTGTATATAAACATTTTAACATATAAAGTATATATTAATATATGAAAAGCATATAAATATATGTTATAATTTGAATTAATATATGTTATATTTTAACACATTATATATAATATAAAGCATCTGATGAATATAAGTATATATAATATACTTAGGATATATATATACATAAGTATACAATATATTATATATATAATGTATATATATATATATAATTAAATGTTACACTTTTGATTGGTCTTTTTTCTGAGTATCTAGAATATCCTTTCTTAATTCTTACCTTTCCTTGGTGAAATAAAAGTATCATTTCCTCTCCCATATCTATCTATCTCTCTATCTATGATATATAATGATACCCTAATATGGTAGTATTAACATATCAGTGTAATGGTAGCTTTTCATCTATTTATTTTCTATCTACTCACCATTTTTCTACAAGAGTATGCTCAGCAAATCAGTAATAATTAGCTAATCAATTGCTCCTTACCAAGGTTCATCAATCCTTCCCTTTTTCGTTGAACATAAAGTGTTGTTTGACTGTTTGGCAAGGTGATAAATTGTGACATACTTGACATATTCATATTATGAGTTCTTCACCTTTGTGGGGAAAACAGTGCTATCTTTATTTTTTGTCACTTTCACCTTCTAACTTGGTTATCTGCCACAAAATTAAAAGTCTAAGTTAAAAAAGTGATTTGGATTCTATGCTAGGCACCAATGGCTCATGTCTATTCAGGAGGCTGAAATAGAGAGGATTGTGATTTGAGGCCAATACAGGTAAAAGAGTCCACAAGACTCCATCTCCAAAAATAATCCAAAAGAATCTAGGCTAGAGGTGTATTTCAAGTGGCAGAGCATTGTTGGAAATAAAGATAGCAGTGCTTTGATTTCAAGATAAGATATCTGAACCTGAGGGTAAAGTTAATAAGATTTTGCTTACACAACGATGTAATGGCTTACTGAGGAAACAGTTGTAAATACAGTTCACATACCTGGAAGGTCACTAGACAAAGAGAATAAGCAAATAGGACATCAGAATGTAGCCAACTAGCAAGGTAAAAGGTAGACCACAAAAATGAGGAAGTAAAATACAGTAAGTACCTTGTCCAATTTTGGGTCTTCCTGTCTGGTTCGACCTTCTGCATGATGCTGACCCAGAAAAGCAAAACACAACTACCTCCAATTGCACTCTGCTTCTAAAGGAAACTCTAGTCAAGGAAGGCCCCATATGAAAGAGATTTCCTTTCTACATTCATGTCAGGAAGGCAAGGTGCATTCTCAGAGGGAGAAGAAAATAGAGAAATGTTTGAACACCTGGGAGGATGCATTGTGGAGCTCTGAAATCATTCATCCCAAATCAATTTTTCTGAGAATGCTTAGACTTTGGGAGGGTCTTCAGTCTATTTTTTACCTCCAATTTTTTGTGGTCTTTGTAACAAAATTATAGGCCCCTGATTGACAGGGGGTAAAACAGGAGAAAATAAAATGAAAACTTTGAAACAAGTGTGTTTAACTTTCCAGATAAATTTAGATATGCTAGGTTTGTTCGTGTCACTTCATTTTTATTTTTTATTTTGTGAAAATACTGTACAGAGAGGTTACAATTACATGGGCAAGATAATGAGTACATTTCTTATCAAGCATTGTAGCCTCCTCCTTCGTTTCCCCTTCCCATCCCTTCCCATCCTCCCCCTGGCCCCCCACCCAATCCTCCTCCCCACCCCCACCAAAGTTGTAAAGTTTGTTTTCTACATAACGACTTGTACATCTCATTGTTGCAATGGATCCACCTGTATCCCTATTTAAATGATTTGTTTCTTCCCTTCCCTTCCACAAATTATACACTTCTTTAAAAAAAAAAAAACTATTGTTACACATCTGTTCCACAGACCATCAGCAAACACTTCTACAGATGCTCTTAGAAAAAGTTGTATTTATTTTTATTCCTTTGGTCCAGACATTCATAGAATAAATGATATTATCATCTTCTCTTAAGTTCCACAACACCAAGTATAACATTTCTGATACTGATTAGCCCTGTTTCTACAAAGAAAACAATAAACACACGCAAAGTGATAAAACAAAGTAACAAAAACCCAAATCATCCTAAACACTTGATAAACCTAATTATCAAAATTCCCATCTTGGTCTCTAAGAACATTGACTTAGCAATCATCTAACACCTAATGTTTTGCAGACACAAGTAATTTAGTGTGAATTAAGGTGCAAAGTACATGTCTACAAAATGCCAGGCATTGCTATTTCCCTTGATATCAAATGTATAAATATGGTAGCAATTATACCGTTTGCATTTGTTTTTTGGGAGATGGACAAAAAGAACCTCAGGAAAGACAATGTCTTCTTCACAAGTCATAGTAATTCACCTTGCTAAGTAGTAGCAACTGAGAGAAATATTATTTGAAATAGTCTGTAGTCCACGTTCTGGGCAGAAGTGTGGAAAGGATGTATACATGATATTACAGATTGTTCTTTTAAAGCAGTTGAGTTGAATTCTGTTCTTCCGGGGATTTTAAGAAGCAAAGAGCTGGTGTTTTAAAGAAGAATGAAGTAAACTCTCCTTGCATATTACTTAACTTCAGCTGTGTGCACTTTTACTTGTTATTCCTCTAAATCTAATAAAACTGTTTACCAAGATCAACACTGTCATTTGCGATCTTCAGCAAGGAGAATTCCAGACACTCAACATTCATTGCGGTCATTGGGGTCCATAGAACTAAGTACATGGAACAGAGTCCAGTTACTTGTTGGATTTATTGTATAGCATTGGTGAGGTAGACAAAGTTTCTGGGTTCTAATACTAACTCAGAGGCTTTATGATACCAGGGGCATACCTCATACTTTCTAACCTGTTTCCTAAAATAGAAAATGGAAATAGCCATTCGGCTATGGGAAGAACAAATATACTAACAAAAATATATGTAATAATTTTCAGAATAAAACAGACAAGTTCCAGAATGCTTCTCAGGATACATTGTGCTGATTTCAACTCTCTTGACTCCTGTTATGTCAGTCTGGTCAGTTGTTTTCTATAAAATTCTGCCAATAGGTAATGTCATAAAGAAACTAGGAAGCTGTCGGAGGGGAAAAAGTGCTGTTTGGCCTCCTGTTATTATTTCGCTGCTTGTTTTGTGAATAATTCCTATTGCTTCCTACTTTGATAACACCTCATGTCAACAGTAGTAGTCAATCCAGTACCATCAGCTGATTCCAACTTTGGAGTATTCAAAGGAGTTGGGGAACCAACCTCTTTATGTCTTTCAGAGATTTTCCCACCAGCCTGTTGGTATTCCTGACTTCAGGGTCCTGGGCCGCAAATCAATGAGGTGCTGAGACACTGCCATTTGCCTAGCTATAACCCTAGCTTCTCTTAGGTATGGATTTCTTCTCTGTGTAACTCCAAATTCCAAAGTTGAAAGAATCCCAATTTCTTTCCATCATTTCTCACCTCTAGAGCTGCTTCTGCATCATCCCCCATCTTGTTATTTTCAAGACTTTTATATCTTCTCTCTAGCTCTTCTGTTCTATAATGCCTAAATAACAGGCCTGTGTAAATCATGTCTTTTATTATTCCTGTCTTTTGAACTCATGGATAGAATAAATTCATAAAGCAAGGATTTTTTTTCTTAACACAAATTCATTCTTGATTTTCACAGTTAAGTTTAGAGTCATAGTTTTCACTTCTGTGGAACATTATTATTTTGATTATTCATTCATTTATTAGAGGATTCACAGTTAAGTTCTTGTTCTCTTATTCTTGATGGATGGTTCCCATTCCAGCTAAGATTTGAACCCAGTACATATGCTTCTTTTAAAACACTATTGAGAACTTAAGAGTAGTCACTTGTTCCTTAGGAAAAATGTCGCTTGACTTCAGGTGGTGAAATGATAGGGAGAAGAGTGATTACACAAAATGAAAAGTATCTTACAAAGAGGTGGTTTATGTCTCAGCCAATTTCTCAGCCAAGATGGTGAGAGGTAGACTCAGTGCTTGTGAATGTTCATTATTTATTTGCTACAAAAAGGCAGAATTACAGACTTATACATTCATCTTGTGACATTTAAGAGTTAGGCACATTTTTAAAAATATTAGAGCATCTTGTACAGTTGCTACCTTGTTTCAGGATACACAAAGCCCACTTAGGAACTAGAATTGATCTGGATCTTGATTTTATTTTATGAATTTCCAATCCTGTGATTGACATCCTAGCTTAAACACCTATCCCTCTTTGTGAAATTGGCAATATTAGTAGAAGAAAAATAATCATCCTCTAATCAAGAAGGCTCAGTTATTAATAGAAGCAATTGATCACATAATTATGATTTCAGAAAGATTTATTAGTGAATAAGTGCTCTCTATTTCTGGAACAACTTAGGAAAGTGTAACATTTGCAAGAGTTTCTGTTGAGAACTTTGAGGAATTAATGCAGAATTAGAATAATACCATCATAAAACACTATTTTACAATCACTTGAAACTAATTAATACTTCATTCCAAATGTAGACCTTGACATATGAATGTTGCCTTTTATACATGTAACTGTTGCAGCGTTGAGCTGTAATGTCACTGATGACCTTGGGGACTTGAATGACAAGTCTTGGTGAAAGTTGTTAGAGCATGCACAGAATAGCCTCACTAACTTTAGAGGTCTGAGGGGATCAGCTGAAGTTGTTTCAACATAGTGAGTTTTCTTTTGACATGAAAATAGGTTTTAATCAATTGTTTAATTGTTTCAGCTAGCAAATTGGGAACTAGTGAACACTGTATTTTCTTTCTACTATTCTATTTACTATTCTGTTTGTATGACTATCTTCTACCTCTTAATTCATAGCTGTGAATTCTCAATTATTAAAATACTTATGACACATTTCTATTGGGGGTAAGGGAAAAACAAAGGAGGGGGTAATAGTGTTCAATAGGAATTGTACTCACTACTATACTCAGGTAACTATAACCCCTCTGTACACTATCTTTACAATAAAAATATATTAATAAATTAATTTTTAAAAAGCCAGAATTACTTCTGTCCCTAGAAGTATTGAAGTGTGCCATAGTAACTATGCACACATTAGTGTGCAGTATACATTTACTTTTATCTTACATAACAAAGATGCATATTGGGAAGGTCAGCTCCTCACGTACCCCATAAGCCCAGCCGTTAGCCATCATAATTCGGTTATCAGCTTATGTGAATTTAACTGCTTTAGAGACTCTGTGTAAATGTAACCATGAGTCATTTGCCCTGTGTAGCTGGTTTATTTATGAAACACACTATCTTTAAAGTTCATCCAGTTGTAGCATGAGACATGGATTTCCTTCTCTTTTTTTGTTTTTGTTTTTGTTTTATTGGTTGTGGGTTGAATTCTGGGCTCAGGAGCTGTTCCTCAGCTCTTCAGCTCAAGGTGAGCACACTACCACTGGAGCCACAGCACCACTTTTGGTTTTCTGAGTGGTTTGTTGGAGATAAGAGTTTCATGGAGGGGCTGGGAAGGTGGCTCCATGGTAGAGTGCTTGCCTTGCATGCCTGAGGCCCTGGGTTCGATTCCTCAGCACCACATAAGCAAAAGAAAAAAACCGGAAGTGGCGCTGTGGCTCAAGTGGTAGAGTGCTAGCTTTGAGCTGAAGAGCTGAGGGACAGCACTCAGGCCCAGAGTTCAGGCCTCACGACCAGACCCCCCCACCAAAAAAAAAAAAGTCTCATGGAATTTCCTGCCCTGGCTGTCTTTGAACCGTGATCTTCAGATCTCAGCCTCCTGAGTAGCTAGGACTACAAGAGTGAGCCTCCAGCGCCCTGCTGTGGACTTCCTTCTTTACCAAAGTAGAATAAAAATTCATTTTGTGTATATATCAATTTCTTTATCTATTTATCTATAAATGAACATTTAGGTTGACGGCCTTCCATACTGATTTTCATAGTGTTTTTACTAGTCTATGTTCCCACAATGTAAGAGCATTTTTTTATTGTTAAAGTGTTGTACAGGGGGGGTTATAGTGACATAAGTAGGAAATGGGTATGATTCTTATCCAACATTGTTACCCCCTCCCTTGGTGCATTTATTGTTTTGTTTTTCCTTGATGATTGTCATTCTGACTGGAATAAGAAATGGGTGATAATGTTGTTTTAATTTGCAGGTTCTTTAGGGTTAGAGAAATTAAACATTTCTTCCTATATTGATTAGCCATTTATATTTCTCCTTTTATGAGTTGGTAATTTAATTTATTTGCTCATCTAATAGTTGATAACTTTTTTCTTCCACTTCAGGTTTGTATATTAATTCTACATCTGTTAAATAGCTGGTGAAGATTTTTTTCTCATTTTGTGGTTATCTCTTGATATAAATATTTTTTGCTCTGCAGACATTTTAAACAGATACAATCCTGTTATTTCATTCTTGCTATTATTTTCTTGTCAGTTGGATTACAGTTTTAGGAGGGTTTGAGGGAAGAGGGAAAGAGAATAATGGAAGGTCAATAATATGGAAACATATTGTGTCTGTCTACGGAGTTGTTACAAGAAAACCCACTAAGGGGTGTTGCACAATAGGAAGGTAAGGGTTTGGGAAAGAGAGCAATAAGACTTCATCTGATTACAGTATAGTGTGTGCATGTGTAATATCACAATAAAAATTTCAAATCTCTTTGTACAATTAATGTACCCTGAACAAAACAAACGATAAGAATTTAAAATAGGTTGTGTTGTGGGATAAATAGTAGTTGGGAGTGAGGAGAATGATCAGGGAAGGCGAAGGCTGACTAAAATCAGAGATTATTACACACATAAAAATAGAACAATTCATTGTTAGAATTGCTTGAAGAAGTAGAGAGGGAGATGGTGGATTTGCTCAGCGTGTGTGTGGTATGCATATTTGGAAATTTCACCATGAAGTTCCCCCTGTAATATTAATATATACAAACAGACAGGCAGAAATTAAAGAATCTGCTAGCCTAACAGTTTATAGCAGAGCAGAGATTATCTAGTAGAAAAACTTTTATATTGAATGTAATTAGTCAGAGGCTTGCTCAGACATGGGCCAGAGATCCATCATACATTGGTATAGGCCAGAGGCCACTGAAGACTGCCTTCGGTAACACTTCTTTCATTAGTATCTCTCTGAGGACACTTCATAAACAGGATGACCTTAGCTTGATGGAATAAAGCTAGGGTGAAGCCTGAGGTGGTTAATATTTGGATGCTCCGGTGACTACATGGCTTGCAGTGTTCTGACTCTTTCTTCAGGTGGAATCTAAGTAGTGGATCTCCATGTTTGTCACAGGCAAGTGGTTGGTATACCAGCACATACTATGAGAGTATTGCTTTGCTTGCAATTATACATTGATGGGAGCTCAATTTGTGCCACTTTTTATTTTAGATAAAATAGTACACATACAACTCTAACCTTGCCTATTTCCCTTCCCTACGAAGCTTTCTAGTTAGTTAACTTTTCTCTCTTCTTCTCTCTGATAGATCTTATAATTCTGTCTTCTGCAAGGCCTTAAAATTTGTAAATGCATCTAAAAGGCAAAATGTTCTAGAAGCAGTCAATTTCCGGGATCATAAAATGCCAAACCGGAGTAGAAGGTATTGGCTTTCATAATGAAAAGTAATGCACCATCAATTTCTACAGAATTTCTTGCCACATTTACTTGGGATGTGAAAAATGAACTGAGTCATGTAATAGAACATTTACCTGACAGAGCATCAGTTGCCAAAGTCTGTGCTTGATCTTATTTGTCCTCTTTTGTAATTTGAAATTAATTTGTTTCTTAACATTATTGATTTCATAAGGACTTTGTGCATAATGCTAGGAAGAGTGGTTTATCATTGAAAAGTTAAAAGGTACATTAATTATTATTTTGGTGTAGTCAAGATTTAGATGAAGAAACAAGAAGCCTACTAGAGTTTGGTGATGCTCTTTCCTTTATTTAGACACTTCTCTCTCTCTCTCTTCTCTCTCTCTCTCTCTTTCTCTCACACATACTTTGATGGAAAATTCATCAGCTTATACATTTATACTCTTCTATATGCTATATACATACATTATCTTTAAATTAATATTAGAACAAAATTAATGAGCTATCTCAAATCTTTATTATGTGAATGCCAAGATGGAAATCCTCATTCTTACATGTATCTATTATGCTCTTGATTCCTGGTTTTGGTCCTGATACTGATTCTCATTTGTATGGGCTACTGGTTTCCAAGGGGAAAAAATAAGGTAGAAAGGGATTATTGGAACAAATTATAAAAGACATAATAGTAATTTCAGTACAAAATCAGAATAGGCTATTCTGGGTAGTAAATCCTTGTTTAGCTGATTACCTAACAGGATAGTTCCTTTGAAATGTGGCCTGAATTCTGCATAGTACAGTTTGTTTTTATTAAACTGTGCTCTGAGGCATTACATATTTAATAAATTTCAGTTACAGGGCATTAACGGAGGCCTCCAGCTATCTAGACCTTGCAATCACAGAAGCCACTTTATTGCCCTAAGGTGCTATTACTCCACCACACAAAGAAACTGTATATTAATCTTGACAAGACCCTGAGAGACTGGAGGAGTGAATCAGATCACTGTTGCTAAAACGGATCACATTTAGATAAATGAATTCCTTTATTTGCCTTTAAACCAAACTTTCACTTATAGTGGAAACTCTTTAAAATGGCAGATAGTTAAACTGCTGAGGACTAGGATAAAGAGTGCTCGAGGCCGGGCACCGGTGACGCACGCCTGCAATCCTAGCTACTCAGGAGGCTGAGATCTGAGGATCATGGTTCAAAACTAGCCCAGGTAGAAAAGTCCGTGAGACTCTTATCTTCAATAACCCACCAGAAAACAGGTAGTGGCGCTGTGGCTCAAGTGGTAGAGTGTTCACCTCCAGCTGAATAGCTGAGGGACAGCGCCCAGGCCCAGAGTTCAAGCCCCAGGACCGACAAAAAAGGCAACAACAAAAAACCAAGAATGCTCGATAAGAAATGTACTCATGATCTTACTCATGTAACTGTAACCCCTCTTACAGTATCTTAACAATAAAAAACATATAACAAAGGAAGCATTGTAGACTTTGAAGACTTCAGTGGCTTTAGCTCAGAAAACAATAGCAAAGTCATAGAAATACATTTAAATGAGATTGAACTTGAGTTCCTCCTCTCCAGCAGACAGGAAGTGAATTAGAGGATTTGAGATGCGATGCCCTAAGCAAGGGTAACAGCCTGCAGCACCCTCGTACCAAATGTCAGTGTCTAAAGAGCTGTAAGTCAGTGTTAGAAAAGCATAATCCTATCAAATGAATGCTGAAATGAGCATAAATTGCACAGCTAGTATATAGAAATTTCCAGAAAACTAATACAATTAAGAATATGCAAGGCTCTGAAAGACTGTTTTCACTTCTAAACATCTTTATAATACCCTGCCCTATGTGACTTCAGAGATTTTCCATAAAATAATAAAAAAATTAAAAAATCAATAAAAATCACAAAAATGCTTAAAAGTGGTGGGAATGAATTTATTAGAATGTTATGATTTAATGTGAATTTGTTGTTTCACCATATTTTAGGTGCAAAAGAATGATAGATTGAAAAGAGTGGTCTTTTATCACTTTAAAAACAAGTGTAGTAGCTCACACCTGTAATCCTAGCTATTCAAGAAATCTGAGGACTGTAGTTCACAGCCAGCCTGGACAGGAAAGTCTGTGAGACTCTTATCTCCAATTTATCACCAGAAAACCAGAAGCGGCACTGTGGCTCAAGGTAGTACAATACTAGCCTCAGGCAAAAGAGCTCAAGGAGAGTGCATGGGAGAAGATCAGACTTATACCTATAGGGAGGAAGAAATTATAAAAAGATAACATGTGCAGATATTCCATATGAATCTAGAACTTTTTCAGCCATCTGATTTTTTATTTACTGTACTAGTTGGTATATTTTTAATGAGAGTTAACTTTAATAATTTTAGTTAATCTATTTACCTATTGTACCCATATGTTCATTTGATTAGGATAATGAAGGAAAGATACAGATTGATGAAGTTCAACTCAAAGTTCCTAAGTTCCATACCTATACTTCACCATATATTAATCTTCTATAGCAGTTGTTCGAGATTTCATAAAATAGTCAATTTTCAAGGACCTTGGAGCATACGTGCAATACTTTATAGTTTCCACAAACTAGTCTTACCTGAGAGAAATGTATTAACTGCTATAAGTTTGATATAAAGAATTTCATGAATATATGTCTAGATATTCTGGGTTAATTGGAAGGGATTACACACTGTTTGAGGTCACCTGAGAGGAGGTGGTATTTAAAGCACTTTGAGAACATTTGCATCTATAGAACTCTTTGGTCCTGCTGTTTCTCACAAACAATGAGTCTAATGGAAACGTACAGTTTTTCTAGAGGGAGAACAAAAGCAAAATGAAATACACTGATTTCCTGGAAAACATCCAGCTACTAGATTTATTAAACCAGAAACTGAGCAAGAGAAAGAGTGGTGGGAGGTCACTGAATGGAGTTTCAACCAAAGAATATGTGAGTGACATGTCACAATGCTTCACAGCCTGCACAATGACAATTACTGAAATGTACTCTGCAGTCAACCCAAATGCAAATGGTATGTATGTACATGTATAAGTGATTCCATATTGTAAAGGTGTCTCCTACCATTATAGACTGCGCAGAAAGCTCACAATTTCTGATTCAGCAGTGATTTGATCACACATTAAATCCATATTCAACATCAGGAATACAAAACACCAGATGAACTTTACTCAGACAATTATTACAATACAGATAAATACCTTATCCATTTATTGAGTGCAACCATTGATAGACACACATAATTCATAAATCTCCTCATTATTAAGGGAGAGAGAGCCTGAGGTACCCACATTTTTTTATCTTTTTCAGGTGAAACAATTAACTGTTGGCCAACTTTTTTCAATTGTAGTGAATTGAATTGTATCTCACAACTTATAAGGGAGCTGGAAGAGGAACCTGGCTTTCTGTATTTCTACAGCAGTGTTTTCAGTTTCATACTGCTGATGCTAGGAGGACAAACGAATAGCCATCATCAAAACACTGTATTCTCATTCAAATGATCTTTGATTTTCACAGGAGGGAAACAGCTATATAAAACTGAAACACATCTAGGAGAGAAAGATTTTAAAGCTTTTGTCAGTCCCTAGCTCTGGATCCTCTATTCCAAGCCTGTCTACCCTACCTTACCTGTGAGCTCAATTTAGCTGAAGTATTTACATACTCAATAAACACTTTACCCAATCTTGAGCAAACATTCTGTTGTACATTTTAACATAGTTTTAATGTGGTAGGGAAGAGATTTTCCTTGAAGCACCAAAGAAAAAACAATCACCATTTGTGAGGACAACACCCTTGATAAGATGAACATAGGCCAAATATAGATTAAAAGCTAAAACTCTAAAGGAAAGTTCCAGATCAGAGGATTACCTGTATAAGGACCTCATCCTCTCTGCCCTAGGTAATACATTTTCCAAATCATTTCTGTAACATCCAAGGTTACTTTCCAAATTGAGAGCAAGTTGAGCAACAGGGTCAGTTTAGCAACCAAAAGAGAACACAGTTTATTGCCTCATTCAATTCTGTCCATTTTTCACGAAAAGACCTCAGTCACAAAAATAATAAACCAAAGGATCCATTTTAAGAACATTTCATTCCTCAAGAGTTCAGAAATTACGAAAAAAATGACACACCTTCATTATTAGAACGAAGTCCCAAGTGCTGACCATGTGTTAAGTATTATATCCTATCAAACGTGTGTATATTCATCATACATAGAAAGAGACAGAGAGACAGAGGCAGAGAGATGGGGGGTGGTGAGATTGAGATACTAAGAAGAAGGCGTAAAGACTTTGGGTTGAGGCAACAAATTAAGGAAAATTCAGTATTGGAAAAACAATCAAAAGACTTTTCCACCACTGGATTCATTACAAAACAGGCTGATTTGTACAGAAGGGAGATATTTATAATGCAGAACTTACAGAAATTAGAAGATATATTTAAGTTCTTCTAATTGAGAAGTGGTTGTTGTTATCCTTTTTGGTTTTGTTTATTTGATCAATGGGGATGGCGGTTACAGCAGGTAGAATTAATCAAGGGAAATAGCTTTCTGTAATAATAAGTACATGACTTACCTATTCACCAGCTCTGAGCTACTTAAGAGGAAGTTATCCATGAGATTGTGTCATTATTTTAACACAGCTGCAGTTGTTTTCTGCCAGCTTAATTTTAATCCAGTCAGAGTCTTCGTTGGGGAAACATATTTGAATAAGTATATAATAATTTCTATATTATTTCTAATTGAGATTTCAGTGAGTAACTGCCTCTTCATTTCCAACCAGTTAGATGAATTAGCAGAGTCAGCTTTTTGCACAGATGTACACAGCTGGGATTTTCTCTCTGAAGCAGTCCATGGGAAAGACAGACCTGTGTACTCAGCTTTTTATGACTTGAATGTGGCTACAGAAAGGTTTTTAAATGTCTTTTCTAAAAGGTTCTCTCTAATTATTCAGATGAAATGATTGATTCAATACCTACTATCCATAATATCTTGAAGTTATTCCTCAAAATCCCACATGAAATCTACATCTTGTCAATATTTTTCAAGTGTGGGAAAATCATGTGTCACAGGCCCTCTGTTACAAATGCAAATATAGGTATATACATGTAAGTAGAGAAAATATTCAAACAGGAAATCACATTAATAATGGGAATACTGGATGAATATATGCCTAAGACACCCAGTCTGCAAAGTGTGTGAATTTTATCACGATAATGAAATGGAAAAAATCAAATTCTTATTTTGAAATCATTGACATAGTTATTAAAATTTAAAAATCTTAGGAAAGAATTCACTTTCTGTTAATAAAGTGTTCAACAGCTTTAAATGTGCATGATACTATATGGGACAAATATTTCCAGAGTATTTCTAGAATTTTATTTTCCTTGATCTTGAAATTTGCATTATAGTGGTTGCGGTGATGGACATTTATTTTTGTTAATTCAAGAATGTGTTATGCCTACTTTTAACTTCCATTTGGGCTGTCACTTTCTCCTTGTGTCCTTTCTTCTTTCAAGGACAATGCTTATCATTGTTGGATTTGTGATGTACTTTTTTCTCATTTCCATTGTAACTTTGATCAGTTTTTCTTGTTTTATAATAAAGAAGAGAAGCATTATATCAAATTTCTATTTCTAAACTCTTGCAGCATAAATATTGCTCTTTAATAACTCAAGTGTTACATGTTTGCCCCCTTGCTTGCCTTTTGTTACCATATGCCTATGATTTCTTCTATGATATTCTTATTTTGTTATGTTTCATTTCCGTTTGGAATTGTCATCACATACAGTTCATTCTATGAGTGGATAGAAATTCATTTTCTTTTATCATGATGTGTATTTTCCTTACTAAACTCATGCCTTTTCTCTTTTCTGCCTTTTATAAAAATAGGAACTATCTGGGCTTGGTTTCTATGATGAGGTGGATACCTAGTTTTCCTGTTTCCTGTGTCATGACTCTTCCTCTGATAAATTCCTCAACTGCTCTACAATTTAAGTGTAGATCCATGCACGAGGCCAACCCTTCTGACTCTCACTTTATACATGATGAAACTCAAACCCTTACCCAAGGTAACACAATTAGTAGGTAGCAGACAATGGAGACAGTAATGAAACTCAGGCAATCTATCTTCAGAGTGCTGGACATAAAACACTGTGTCAAATACTTCCTGATACTTTTTCTTTTACTGTTTATTGATTTACACTATAAACAAAGGAAAACATATCTATCAAAAGTTTACAGCTGGATGAATATTTACAAATACAACACACCTGTGCAACCAACTTTAGAACATTACCATCGCCCAGTGTTCACAGAATCAAGAGCTCTACTGTGCTCTGACTTGTTAATAACCAAGATTAGTTGCAAGTATTTTAGATCTTTGTACAAGTAGAAAAATTGTGCCATATTGTGCTGGAGTTCTTTCATTACTATTTACATTTGTCTCATCTATTCACTATTTATGTACAAAGTAGCAATGATTTGCTACATTATATCAATTTTTATATGGATGACCCCAAGGATAGTTTCCGTCTGGCGCAGACTATAACAAATGCTGCTGCATTTAATATTTGAATTTTACCTAACACATTGGATGTATTTGGGTAATGATGGGGGTAGCAGAACTTAGAATATGTCATAGCTCGGCTTTATTAGATAATCCAAATAATATTTGAAGAATGTTGTGACCAACTCCACATTAGTTTGTGTAAGACCTCTGATTTATTCACCCTGTTTATTGATTTTTCAGAGGCAACTGATGTGTATATTTTTCATTTAAAGATTTTAATTATATATTTTCATTATATCTGAAGAACTTGAAAATATTTTTACATATCAACTGGTTGTTCTGTATTCCTTTCATTTGTCGTGTGTGTGTGTGTGTGTGTGTGGGTGTGTGTGTGTGTGTGAGGTGTGCAAGTGAAGAGCCAAGCCACATCCATTTTCTATTGTGTCTCATCATTTCCTTCTGGTTTGTAGATATTATTCATTTGTCCTGTAACATAATAACACGACACATATGTTACTCTGCACATTATACCAATTTTAATTTTAATTTTTACTTTTAGTATATTTGTGAAATTTTTTAAATTATTTTAGTAATTGTGAATTTATCACTTATTTTCTTTCTTGGAATAGATTTTATACTGTTAAGAAATCTGCTTACTCTACACTGTTTTCTGTTAAAAGAAAAAAAGTTGCTTCTGAGCTCAGCTTTATATCTGATATTTATTTATGAGCGTGAAGTGAAATTAATATCTGGGAATACTGTTCATCCTGCCAATATCTAATTGAGAAAAGCAACTTTTTCCTTTACCCCATCTCCCTGAATCCAAGTAAAGTTATGGATATGTTTCTTTCTAGATGTTTTGTCCTACCCCAAAATGAGGGATCAGGTCCTTATGCTTACTAAGAAGTCACATGACCACTTGAGCCACAATCCAAACCTTATAAATGTTTGTTATTGTACATAATTGTATATAAATTAATTATACAAAACCACTTCACAGTTGCCTATAATGGTCCTCAAACAGTTTTTGGTTTTTGTGATATTTCCATATATATAAATGTATTTTCAATACAAAGGGCTCATGGTTGAGTTCAGAATGGGGTCCTAGAAATATAAAAGAACAATAAATTGCACTTCACCCTCCTTGGGTCTTCTGAGCCTCTCAGGATCCACCAAAGCCTTAAGCACTCTCTAAACATAATTTTTCACCTAGTACCATCAGCTCCATAGCCTACAATGATGTGAATATCCTGGGGCTCTTTCTCCAGATGTTGAAATTAATGATTTGGAAGTTTTAAGCTCATCAGCTTTCAGTATCTCTTTTGATTTGAATTATGTACCAACAGAATGACATTTTCAACCTTAACTATCTTCTTGGATTCTTTAGCTTATGTAGGAATTTTTATCTTCAGCTCTTAAATTTTTCCCCACTGAGTCTGTGAGCAGATTCTATCCTAGAATTTTCAGATATGCACAAACTCTCCTGACCATTGTTTGCTGCATTCAGGCCTCGAGTTAATCTCATTGATAGAATAAAATAAAATATAAAAGCTTATTTTTAATGTACTATGTGATTTTCTTTTGTTTCATTTGTATGTTCTTCCCCCTGCGGTATATCCCCTGTTGTTACTGTATTTGATTTTGGTACCCTGCATCTTGTATGTACATTTATCTAATTTGGGGAGGGGAAGGGGATTAACAAAATGCTGAAATAAGGACACAGGATGACCCCTGGCAGCAATGAAACTCATAAGACACTATGTGGAAATGAACTTTATAACTTCAGGGGGTAGCTGGGAGGAGTGAGGGAGGTGGGGAAGGGAAGGAATAATGGGAGAACAACAAGGGAGGGGTAACAATGTTCCACAAGAAATGTACTCATTATCTTACGCATGTAACTGTAACCCCTCTGTACAGTATCTTTACAATAAAATGTAATTAAAATATGAAAGCTTAAAGGAAAATAGTTTGCAATATATATGAGTTGAGATCTGTATAGAGAAAACTTAGGTAGCAGACTTTTTAAGCTTACTTCTTTTCCCATTATTCAGTTTAGAATGCAAAGCTACAAGATCTCTTAATACTATGGTAACTAAGACTCAATGTGTTATGTTTCATTTTATTCAATTTATACTTAACATGCTTTGCTAAAATGCAAAATACAGAAAAATTTAGAAATCAAAAAGGCATAAACTATTAGAGCTTTTTTTTCCATCTGAAGCATGATTTTAAATAATATTCAGTGAGTGCAATGTCTTCTATGGCACTTTAAGATTATGCATTCCATTATTAACAAACATTGGAGTTGAGATTGATTGTACTATTTAGATTCACCTTTTCCTCTCAGTTTCTTGTTTCTCCTCCCTCTTTCCCTTTCTCTTTTCCCTCCCTCCATCCTTTACTCCCTCCCTCCCTCGCTCTCTCCCTTCCTCCCTTTCTCCCTCCCTTCTTTCCTTCCTTCCTTCCTTCCTTCCTTCTTTCCTTCCTTCCTTCCTTCCTTCCTTCCTTCCTTCCTTCCTTCCTTCCTTCCTTCCTCCTTCCATTTTCCTTCCTTCTTTCATTCAATTGTTGCCCTTCATCAGTTACCATATTGACCAAGATCCCAACTCCATACCTAACACAGAGATAACATGAGAAAGAAGGTTGAGAAGGTTAAGGCTCTGAACTCAGAAAGAATCCTTCTATAACAAAAGATCCTTGAAGATACTGGGTTCTTCGGAGATGGTAGATTGTCCCGTGGGTGGGCTGTAAGCAATAGCTACACATTTTAATGACAATTTTGAGTACATGTCTCTTTCTTGTCCACAGCAAGCATCCTTATATTAGTGTGTTAGTCATTCCAAGAGCATTCTGGGTATTATTAATATGGCCAAGGTACTTTCTCATTGAGAAGAAAAAGAACAAAATAAAAATCTTATTTCAAAAACAGTTCATGCAAAGACAGATTATCTCAAACCTCCACTTTATTCTTTGTCTAACAATGAGCAGTTGGTTAGATTTTATACAGTGCTTATCTTCATTGATTCGATTGTGTGTCTTACTTTATATGCAAGTAAATTTTCCTCTTTCTTAGTCTTTATATTGAGGCTCCCATGAGATCTTCATTTCCAAATCATTTTGAAATATATAATGTAAAATATGCCTAGATATTATGGTGATTGTCACAATTGGACTGCAGGAAAAGTTTTAAATTAGTGCTCACTTTTAATAATACGTTTGTCCCTAGTGTATCTTCAGAAAAGCAGAAACTCAGAAGTGACAGTTGTCACATTTAATAACTATTCCTCTTCCTAAGAAAACTGCCTGTAAATGTGCTCATTGTAGCATTTATTATAGCAGGAATTAGCAATGGCTGAAATTAACAAAAATTAATATCAATAAAGGATGATAAAACCACAATACATATTTAATATAGCTATGATATAACATACATTATAATTGTATGAGGATATGAAAATAACTTTGAGATTGGGTATTGAGTAAAAATTTTAGAATAATATGAACATTAAATGATACAATATACCATGTGAAAATGTACATGGAAAAATATACCTATAAGGATGAAAGTTAAAATGATATTTAGGACCAGAAAAGCTCTAAGTTTATGAATGGAGAAAGAGACACAGGTAAAGGAGATTTTTCATCAAGTGACAATTTTTAGAAATAACCAATATAATATCTTGTCCATATCTTCTTTATTTTTTGTTAAAAGTTACATGGCCAGTAACTGGATTTTTTAAATCATCAATGTGTCTAAATGAAATTGAAACTTAATTTGTATATTAAGTGTGCATTCTTCCAGACGACTAGATAGATGTAACTGTGAAAATAGATACACATTCATAAAAGGTTCATAGAATGAGATCATAGTATTTTAAAATGTAATAATGTATAAAATGCAAGTGTACCTACATTATCAAAGATCCAACTGGTGCGACTGCTTAAATTAAGATGTTATCTCAGCAGATGGGCCATTTCTAACACACCCTTTTAAGGTTAATAATAATATTATTAGATTAGATCATGGAGTTGTTAGGTGGAAATGGCCGGTTGTTCTCTCTGGTTTTCATAATCTTTCCCTTTTGCCTCCGGTTTCTGCGACTTAGGCTAACATTTTCACATTGAAACTATTTTTAGCATATGTAATATATCTATTTTATAGTTTGGTATAAATCTAATTTTAAATGGTTTCATCCTTATTGTTTTATTTTTAAAATTATAGTTTCTTTATTCCTGATGTCATTTAATAATACTGTATAGTAACCATTTCTACAAGTTCTAATCCCCAAAGGGAAATTATGAATATACTTTGTAGATGTCTTTGGAATGAATCTACTTATATATGATAGCTGATGATAAAGATGATGTCTTATTTAGTAAACTCCCTCATTTGGTGAGGCTGGCATGTCCAATCTTTTCAACTTTGGCAGAAATACTTTCTAGCTGTCGTTTAAACCAAATCAGCCTTTTCCAAGGTATTTTATGGCATCAAAGGATTGAGGATGAAACAATAACTTGGCTTTATTTTTGTGTAAACTCAAACAAAATAGCTTGCCTTTCTCAATATTCCCAATGTATCATTTTACTGGCAATGGCTTGAAACCCATTAGTACACATAGTTTTCACAAACACTTCAGAAGGTGAATTTGGTACTTCTCATTATTAGTGGCAGTGAGAGTCAGAAATGTTAGGTGACTCATCTAGAGGCTCATGATTGGAGAAGAAAGAATGTAGACCCAGATACCACCAATTATGATGAACAATCTTCACCACTCTGCCTCATTGCTTTCTTCTGAGAGTTATTGTAATATATCAGTAATACTGTATACATATGCGATACTTTGTGTGTGTGTGTGTGTGTGTGTGTGTGTGTGTGTGTGTGTGTGTGTGTGTGTGAAGGTAGTACATCATTATTGGTTATCCTCAGCCGTTACACTAAGGGCTAGACCAAAGAAACATTTCAAAGCCTTGTGTTCTTCATTTGTAAAACAGTGATGTCGATGCCTACTAGAGTTTCTTAATACTCAAGCTAATTGAAAACTTTGATTTTTCCTATTTTTATGCATATTTAACCACATTTTTAAACTCCTTCCTTGTATTACATCCCTTTCTAAAGTAAATGTGAAGTAGAAAGAGAAAGATTGTCATCTTCTAAATCCATAGGGAGTGATGGATGGCAAAAAAGAAAAAGTGTGATAAGTAATGTAAAATGTGTAGGACTTTTTGTGGGAAAAAGCTGGTTGCATTTTCAGCAGTGCTATTTGAGCAGAAACTTGAATAATGTGAAAGGGAAAGGTGTTACTGCGAAGGAGAGAAGGTTTCAGGGGGACCGAGGACACATTTTGGAGGTCTGAGATAAGGCCATAGATGCGGAAATGCTTTGTGACAGATCAAAACATGTCTGCAACAGTCTGTTATTACTACATTATAGTTCTTGTTAAATTTTGCAGTAGAGAAGCTATGAGAATATTTGGGGACTACCTTCATTCAACTTTATCTAGACATCCTAATTTGTCCTGTAATAACCCTGATTCTCAAAAAAAGTCAAAATTGTCCTTGAATATGAAAAAGTAGTTATTGCTCACAGCTGAGCATGAATGACTGTGTATGTGGGGGCGGGGTAGGAGCATCCATGAGGTTGAATTGTTCTTTCTCTATACTGTTAGTGCTGGGTTATCCAGGTGTATGAGAAAGATCCTGACAGCACTCTGTGGGTCATATAAATTGAAAATATCACAAAGGGAAATTGGATAAAATTCCAAAATAGCCATGAGATACTGAAGATTACATATCATTGCTATATAAACACTTAAATACTCATTTGACCATAATTGTTAAATACCTTAGAGTTTATACATTAATGCTCAAGTAATATTTCATTCTCTAGTATTGAGGAAAATGTTTTACATTTCTCATTGTGAAAATACTCCAGGGAAAAAATCAGTAGTGTGCTGTTTCTGAAGTTGTTGAAGAAAAAGGGACAGAACTCTGGAACTGTTTCTTACTCCTTTTGCTATATGAGAATTGGGTATAAAATTAAAAAAATAACAAAATAAGTGGCAAGAAGGGGCAAACATTAGGACAAGAACACTGCCACTTATTTAACTCCTCTTCCCCCGAATGTCTGAAATCTTGCTAGGACTGAAATATTCAGTGAACAATGGCATACATGTTTATTATTGCTGTTTTTGCAGAATAATTCTTGTCTAGGGTATGTCCAGTGTTATGACACATAAGCTAGTCATGTATCTTTTGTACATGATAAATTTTACAACTAATATAATTTGGATAATTTCTAACAAGTTGGCTTTCAAGAAAGCTATAAATTTGACACTATGTAGTATGACAACCAATGTCCTCACCTGAATGTGTTAGAGCCTACAGAAGAATTAATAGAGAAATTGGTGGGGAAAAAGCTTAAGTCGATGCAACAAAAATTTATACAATCAAAATAACAGTATGAGTATTGAGCTTTTTAAAAATGAGAAAATGTTGCCTCATTTCAGTCTTAATTTGTACTATATACTTAATTACTTAACTAGAATACATATAAGATTTTGGACATAGGTTAATTAATATTTCAAAACCAGAGAAAAGTAACCATTGTTAATAGGGTTTTCCTATAAATGCTGCAATCTATTTAATTTTTAAATAGAGAGTTATAATGATCAGTCATTGTATGTTGAGTTTTTATTGATATAGAAGTAACAGAAGAATTCCAGGGAGTGACATATTACTTCTGGGTACCTTACCTCAAAGGAGCAAATATATTAACATTGCTATGATGAATACTTCAAGGATTGTTAATGATCAAAATAAATGCTCACTGCTAGGCTATGAAGAATATGTTGGTTTTCACACCCTGCAGTAACTAAATGTTGATTGTCACTTTGAAAAATAAATACAATCATAGGAGCTGGAGGTATTGCTTTCAGTCACATGATTTTTTCCTTACTTTTTATATGACTCCTGTGCTACTGGGGGCATACTAATGGAGGGGAAAAATGACTGTCAGTGTCTTCTCTCTTTACTTCCAGAGTCTTTACATCTATGAAAATGGAAAGAAGTCATGCAGATTATTTAGTATTATTGAGAGAATTTGACTCTTTCATCTTTGGTAATTATACAATGGCCATATAGAGGGTTAAATATAACAAAAAAAACTGGATGAAGCATTATAAACCTATACTTTGCCTAACTATATATATATATATATATATATATATATATATATATATATATATATATATTCTGTAGAAGCCAGATTTCCTATCTCAGGGCAGAACAGAAAAAGATAAAGTTTGAGTTGACATGTAGAAAACTTAATAGCTGTTAGTTATACCTAGGACCTATTCTTTCTGCATGGCCTCTTCCCAGTTATCATTTAGGACACTGGTCCATGAAGGATCAGAGTCATTACTTGGGAACTGGAGTTGCTGAGACTCTTCCTAAGACATCCTGCTGTGAATTTAGCAAGAGGTATTTTTGAGAAAGTGGGTCAACTCTGTAAAGGTTAGCCTTGTATTTCTCCAAGGCTTGAATATTGCCATTACTGCCCAGAGAATGGGAAGAGAGAGGATTTACTGCTTGAAAATCTTCTTCATAAATCATTAACCTCAGCAGAAATGTGTTCCTCTAATTTATAGTAGAAGTGATGGATCACTGGAAAAGGCATTCTTCCCCTTAAAGCGATTCATTGGCCTTTTGCCCAACACTTCCTGAAGAGTCTAGGCCAAGGTGGACTGGAACATTTAGGAAAATTTAGAAATCCTGGGAAATAAGAGATCAAGAAAACAGATGTGTGTGTGTGTTTGTGTGTGTGTGTGTGTGTGTGTGTGTGTGTGTGTGTGTGTGTGTGTGTGTGTTTGCATGTGAGATTGAGAGACAGGGACAGAAAGAGAAGGAGGGATGAGAGAGATAAAGTGAGAAAGAGGGAGGGTGACAGAGAAGAAGGAAGGGAAAGAGAGAAAGAGGACTTACAGAATATGTGAAACTAGAAGCCCTTTGATAATTAGGAAGTAATGTAGTTACGAAGTCCTGTGTCTGAGGTATCTGGAAGTTTTGGACACTTGAACTTCATGTATATGCAGGGACTATGGTACACTTAGGACTCTTCACTTTCAGATACCTATTCCTCTTGTAGAATAAAATGAAAAAGCAGGCAGAGGGTGGGACACATCCCAGAACAATAGAAGACCAAAAAAATCAAAGATGCAAAATGATTTCTCTTTTAGAAATACTTAAGATGCACAGTAATGAAATCTAGAAGTATACTGCTCCAATAATTGCCCTGTTGAACACTACCTTGTCTCTAAAGTTGAAGTTTAACTTATTTTTAAGTAGTTTGGGTGCTACCAGACATGCACCTGTTCTGTCTTCTCTAACTTATGAGACTGAAAACCCTGGACATTCTGGAAGACTGATAGATGTCTATCACATTCACAGCTGCCTGAGTTCCAATGGATGATGCTGATGTCACACAGGCAGGTATGGTATCCAGGCCATGGGTTCCAGGTGTCAACATCATCACCATTGGATAAAAGTACTGCTGGTATATATTTGATATGAACAGCTGAGAAATATTGTTTCTTAATTCATTCCAAAAGATGTCACTGAAGCATATGTTCTCTTCTCCTCAGTCATAGTTTAACTTAGGGGATTGCAGTAACGACTCTACCAATGAGAAAGCTTGATAATTTCCTGTTACATGCCTATCTAACCTCAAGCTTAAGTCATGTTTATGGTATCCCCGTGATTCAGAATGCTTTTCTTCCTGTTTAGGCTGTTATCAACAATGGGTGATCTGCTCCAGATGGTCACTGTTGTGGCTCCAGATGGTCACATGGCACTAGAAAAGGCATTCTGAGTATTGCAAATGGATTCTGTACCTTTCTGAGGATGCCTTTTCTTTGCTTCTCCTCAATATGTATTTCAAACTCATCTCTTGTAACTTACCCTTTGGGAACCTGTTCTCTATTTTGCCTTTTCTTGGGTGATTGGTGATGCTTATCCCCAATAGAGGTGATATAATCCCTAGCCAGCTATTGCTGTCCTGGAAACTGAACTCCTTCTAAGCAGTTGTTTGAGCGAGAGAGGGTTACATAAAACACCCACAGTGTCCTCCCTCCTTCCAGAAGAAGTTTTCTCTAAATAACTAGATGTTCGCATAGAAAGATCTCTTTCCTTGTAAGGAACTCTGGTGGTTCTGCTGGTAGTTTTCCATTCTTTTACCAAAGTTCCCATGAGAGTCCTGCCATACCACCAACACCCATTTCATCCTCCATTTGCTCTGAGCCTTCCTACTTTTCTTTCAGTTGTCACTGGCATTTAATGATGTAGGCAACACTTACGAAATCAATGTAAGTAGCACAATTATTACCTCAAGACAGGACTTACTATGGCACTGAATATACTCGTTCAAACCATAAGCATTTGCAATGACAGAAAGTCACTGTTTAGAGGCTGAGTGTAGCGGCTGAGACTAATTACTTAAGGGGCAGAAATGGGAAGATTGCAGTCCAAGGTCAGCCCCAGTGAAAACACATTAGTGTGATTCTATCCCATGCTTATAATAAAAGCTATATGGGAAGTGTAGGTAATAAGATCATGTTTTGATGTTGATCTATGCATGAGACCCCACCTGAAACATTAAAGTGTAAAAGGCTGGGGTCATACCTCAGGTGATAGATTGAATGCTGGGCTGTGCTAGAACCTCTTTTATGCTCTTCCACTAACAATAATGACCGTCACTACTTTTGTATTTTGTGAGTGTAGGTAGCATTTTTTCTGGTACTGGTTGACCGTTTGGGCTGTTATGAGAATTATCTGGGGACCTGCCTGGGAAAGACCGCCACAAATTCCCAGAGCACACCACGTTGGCTATATTATACGCAAAACACCTTTAAAATCTGTCTCAATGATCACCATAATCCAAAGCTCAAGCTCATTTTCTAGATAGGAACCTGAATCTTAGGAATAAGGTACCATTTTTAATATCATAAAATGACCTATAGTATTAGGAACTGAATATGTACCACTCTCGAATCTTTGCCGGGTCATTCCAATTTTTTTTCAAAACAATAAGCACAAATGATCAAATTCCATGTAAAACTTTTAAAACTATTTTTATGACAAAGGTGATGTACAGAAGGATTACAATTATGTGTCAGGTAATAAGAACATTTCCTTTCCTACAGTGCCTTCCCAGTCTTTCCCTCCTGTCCCCACCCACAAATTGAGTAGTTGAATTTCCTCACTGTCCAATTAACTCTATTGCTGTACTTTTACCCCCTTTCCCCGCAAGTTCTTTCCATATTTATAGTGGGTTTTTTTCTTCCTTAGAGACACTTTAAATACCAATCACTGGGCCTGGCCTGAAACTAGTAATCACATCATAAGAATTAATAAAAGTATTGATTTTTCCACTTAATATACTAATTACTCATCCAATTCATCACTAATCAAAGCATAGTCAAGTATCTATGTTAAGCCAGTTCCCAAGATGGATAGTCAAAATGTCCTAAGAAGCTAAAGATCCCAGTGGAGATACAGAAGAATACAAACAGATTTTACAAATATATATTGCATGGCTTACACTTTTGACAGTGATGGAGTAGTCTGTAAAACACTCTCCCTCAGAACATGAGAAGCTACAAGGTTTTGGTGAAGGTCATAAATCAACTGTTTTAAGGCATTAGCCACCAGACAGTGTGGGGTGACCCCTGAAAGACAGGAAGCATATTAGGAGAGACTCATGTTCAACCTCGATTTCTGCCCAGGGACATTTTGCAAATTGGCAGAAAACTAGAGTACCTCTGAAGTTTCACTGCATGGAGGGTACTAGCAGAAAATAGGGCTGGTAAAATAACTGTAATTTGCAAAACGCTACATGACAATGGAGGGACCTGAATTTTGCTTGAAGGTTTATTATTTTATTTTATTTATTTGTTTTGGTCCGGTTGTGGGGCCTGAACTCTGGGCCTGGGCACTGTCCCTCAGCTCTTCAGCTCATGGCTAGCGCTCTACCACTTGAGCCACAGCGCCACTTCCGGCTGAGGGTTTTTTAATGCTTGGATGGATAATAGGTTGCAGGAGAGGAACACCAGATTGCATACAATCTAGAAGAAAACACATGAGGGTTGAGATGTGAGCCAAGATTGAAAATTTACAGACAACTTGAATTACGTTGGAGTTTCTAATCTAAAGTTGAAAGTTCATAATGGCATAATGAAAAAAGTAAGGTCTACAACTTAATAGTAAGAGCTACAACTTAATAGTAAGTTCTGAGTCTTGGTAGAAAAAAAGAAAACTAAAATGGATTTTTTTCCCTAACAAAACTAAGCTTAGCTGAGTGTTGGTGGCTCATGCCTATAAACCTAGCAATTCAAGAGGCTGAGATCTGAGATTCCTAGTAGAAGCCAGCTTTGACAGGAATGCCCATGAGACTTTTTCAATTAACCACAGAATATAAAATAAAAGCCAGAAATGGAACTGTGGCTCAAGTAGTAGAGTACTAGCCTTCCTCAAAGAAGTTTAGGGACAGTGCCAGGACTCTGAGTTCAAGCCTCAGGACCAACACACACACACACACACACACACACACACACACAGAGAGAGAGAGAGAGAGAGAGAGAGAGAGAGAGAGAGAGAGAGAGAGAGAGAGAGAGAGAGAGAGAGAGAGAGAGAGAGAGAGAGAGAGAGCAAAAAAGTCTAATTATGAACAGGATCAAAATGATCTATGAAGAATTTAACTATTTTCCTTTACCTCCCCATTGCCTTATATTTGAAGGCTTACAAGTATGTGTTGATTTCTCAACAAGAGTTTAAGATCCAAGATATCACTCCTCTCTTCTTGACCATATCCCATTCCTTTTGAATACCTACTTCTTTGTGTTTGTTTTGTGAATATACAAAATGTACACAATGCACACATGAATGTGCATAACTAGGAATGCAAACACAACGGTACAAAGTATAAACTCATTGAGCTAAGATGTGTAACTTATTTCCTGCTTATTTTTGTGCAGTTTGTTTAGTACATCTTAAGAATAACTACTACAGATGGGCGCAGGTGGCTCACGCCTATAATCCTAGCTACTGAGGAGGCTGAAATCTGATTATTGTGGTTCAAAGCCAGCCTGGGCAGGAGAGTCCATAAGACTCTTATTTTCAATAAACCAGGAAGAAAACCGGAAGTGGTGCAGTGCCTCAAGTGCTAGAGTGTTAGCCTTGAGCTGAAGAGCTGAGAGAAAGCCTTCAGGCCCAGAGTTCAAGCCCTATGATGAGAGAAAGAAAGAAAGAAAGAAAGAAAGAAAGAAAGAAAGAAAGAAAGAAAGAAAGAAAGAAAGAAAGAAAGAAAGAAAGAAGGAAGGAAGGAAGGAAGGAAGGAAGGAAGGAAGGAAGGAAGGAAGGAAGGAAAGAAAGAAAGAAAGAAAGAAAGACAGACAGACTACTACAATGGATGAACAGCTGCTCAGTAATTTTCCTGATATATTTGGCATATAACTATTAAAACTATTAATTACTGGATCACATTTGATTTTGGATTGCAGGTGTGATGAGATTTCTTGGCATTGAGGGAGTAGGTGGTAGTCATCTATCATTCAGCAGTTTTGTCATTCCGTCAGCCATAAATGAACATGGTGAGTAGAGACTGCAAAGGTTGCAGGAGTCACCATGGCAAATGAGCATTGTGACCCACTTAGACAAAAAGAGACCAATCCCTGTCATCCTTACAGAGGAAGAGGTGTATAAGCATTAGGAGAAGTAAAAGCAAAGGAATTATGATAATTCTCGAGGACAACACAGGAGCTTGAAAAACAGATGAGTATACTATAACTATTCTCATTACTTTAAAGCGTGATTAATGAAGAGATTCTTATGTAAATTGGGCAGGTAAAGACAAAAAGAAGCAGAATTAGATACAGAAACTTACATTGACAATTTATTAAATATTCTGAAGATACTAGTTCATCAACTAGTCAACATTCATCTGCCATACCTCACCCAACCCCTGATTTTATGTATGTCTGGTGGTGTGACAAAACCATTTTAGTAGAAAATATACCATAATATGTTCTTTTTTTCATTATTTGGTTTATGTTGGACAAATCCTCCAATTGCCTCAAAATGCCACCAAAATTCCATTAACTAATATGATTTATCCTGCAAAGAAATAAAGATCACAGTATATGCCTTCATTAAAAAAAAAGAAATAAACATGCAATTTAGCAATAGATAATAGTGCAATGGTCTAAATTCAACAGGCTAGCTCAAGGCTAATAGGCTAAAGGGAAGTGAATTGAAGAGCGGAAAGAGTTAGAATAACCTGAGTGGATGAATCATGTTTTGTCATGGGTGAATGACATCCAGTTTCAGCATTTCATCCTAAAGCTTTGTGATCTTTTCTTTTAGATTTCAACTGCTATGTCTATCAATCACATGACCTTAAAGTTTTGTAGTTTGAGCAATCAGTAATGAAGTAATTTATATCACAGGGAGCTAATGAAACTGGAAATTTTGCTCCTATTTCAAGTTTTGTTTGAATTTGTCTTATCTTTTTGGTAGTGGGGATCGAACTCAGGAAGTTGTACTTGCTGGACAAGTGATTTACCACTGAGCTATATCTCAGCCCCTAAGTCTGTGTTTAAAATGTGATCCTTTGTTCAAATATTAATATGGAGAATAATAGAAAATATTTTACATATTTGAGAGATCAGTTTTAAGTCAACCACCTCAGAATTGAACAACTTCTGCTATCATTATCTCCAGATACATTTCAGCTCTGAGAAATACCAACACAAGGAAAAAACTAGCTAATGATTGCGTATTTTTTCTCCAATCCATTCATACTCACAATCACCGTGACATTTCTTTCTGTATTCCATTGTTTTCGTAAAGTATATTCAGCCCCTGAATCTTCCCACATTTTCTTCTTAATCACAACCAGTTCCACATACTGCTCAAACCTTTTTTTTCTCTTCTTTTCTAATTTTAAATCACTTCTCTATGAATACTTTTTAAAGGAATAAATTTTATTTCCAGAAAGTGAACCTTAATGATTGTAACAAGAAAGACTTCTTTGTCTGAGCGAATAGGAAAATTCACTTGAGTTATATAAAATCAACTGGACAAAATCCTCAGTGATAGACTTTCAAGAATCCCCCAGCTAACGCCAAACTTGAAGGTAGAAGAAACAGACGGTTGTTTTTAATTCTCATCTTTGATGTTACCCTAGAATGAACTAACAAATGAACCAAAAAAAACCAAACCAACCAACAAACAAAACAACCGCTTCCTGCACTAGGCCATATCTCATCCAGAAGATTCATTTTTCTCCTGGAGCACAATTCCTCAGGAAGTAGAACAAAGGAAGGGAAGGGACTATTATGGATATCTTTCTTCAAACACCCAGACACAACATGGTACCAAGGGTAAAATTCTGAATTTAATGAAGACAGGGTCTGTGATCTTATGATTGCTCTTCTGCTTCTTTTTTATGTGAACTAAATAAATATTGGCTGGGAACACAGCTGTCCATGTTGTTAGTTTCTCACGGTGACATTGCCTTGTTTACACAGCACATCTTGGATTATCTGCTTGCCATTCTGTTAGCTGAATGAAAGCTTCCATCTCTGTCCATCAGTTCCTTCCATTATAAGCTCATGATCCTATTTCTAAGCTCCATTATTATTTGTTGTTTTATATTTATATATATTTCCTTTTTATATTTATATGTCAACCTTAGAAAATATCCCCTTAATAAAAATATTAGAAAAACAAATCCTTAATATAAGGAGACATAAAACGCAAAACCACTACTCTTAAAGCCTCCTTTTTGGACATCTTCAGAGAGATCAAACTCTTTAGAATTTCACCACCACCACTACCACCTGTTGTTTTAAAAACCAACCTTACTGTGTACCTGTATTTGTAGTTTATGAAGCATAATGTAGATATGTAGATATATAAATATATATCTACAATTAGATACATATCTTTGATCTTAACTAAACTTTACTGGCAGATAAACTATAGCTCAAAAATGAGAAACAATTTGGATTCTATTCACAGTTAATAATTGGCAGATGGTAAGTCAAACCTGGTCTGTTGGTTCCAGAAACCATTCTCCATTCCAAGGCTGTTCTACTCAAGCCTTTCTGAAAGCTTTGGCTGATTACTTTTATATGCTAAATACTCCCCTGAGTACTTGCACCTGTTCTGTCTCTAAACATGCCAGTCCAAATAACCACAGAGAGAGAAAACACAGTTTCCAGTGACTACTTGCATGCAGCTTTTCCATTTATGAGAAGTGTAAGTCTCCTAGAATGTGTAATTCTAAATCAAACAAATTAATGTTTTACTTGATGAATCCAGGACAATAGTCATAATCTCTACACTATTTAAAATATTTTCATGCATTAATCAGCGTTATCTTTTTTTTTTTCCTTCTCAAGACCAGTGAAACCTAGCATGTTCATGTGTTCTAAGAAAGCAGGGCAAAGGTAGAAACACTCACTGACTATTAGAGATAAGAGGAAAAGTGAAACACAATGGCATCAGATCCAGGTAATCCTCAAAGACCTCAGCAACAAGGACAAGGAAGTATAGAGAAAAATCAGTGCTCTGAGTTATATGATGATCACTATTATAATCCAAAATAGAGTTTAAAAAATCCTCTCTCAATAACTCCTCAAGGCTCACATTGTCTGTTCCTCTGGATGCTGCATTGACATATCCAATTCTGTCTCATCATCCACCAAGACTTCATCTGTCATTGTGACCTGTTTCATTTAATTACCGTGATAGAAACAGGAAGAGTACAGGGGCAAGACATAGCTTTCAAAGGAAAACCACCAAATACTCACTTTTTGTAAGTAGAGAACTTCTTCAAATTCATTAATGAATTACTGGGCTGGGGAGAGGGATCAGCGGTAGAGTGCTGAAACCATGAGGCCCTGGGTTCAATTCTTCAGCATCACATAAACAGAAAAGCCAGAAGAGGTGCTGTGGCTCAAGTGGTGAAGGGCTAGCCTTGAACAAAAGCAGCTCAGGGACAGCACCCAGGCCCTGAGCTCAAGGACAGCACCCAGGCCCTGAGCTCAAGCACCTGACTGGCAAAAAAAAAAAGAGAAAAAAATTAATGAATTACTCTAGTGATGAATTGAGAACCCAAATTACCCAATACTAAAAACAAACAGAAAATAAACAAACCCACCCATCAGCTAGTAACGTCTCCCTTAACCCATAACCCTTTGGTGGACATTTGTAAATTCAAACTGTACCATTCAGTTAAATACAGTCCAAATTCTTGAATAGATATTTCCCTGAACAAATAATTCATCTTTAAAAGTATGTACCACTCTGAAAAGCATGAGGAATTTATATGGTACCACCCTCCTCTGACCTGCCCAGTATGTGAATTATATCTCTGAAAAGCCTATCTACCTGTGACTCAGTGGCCCATAGCTGTTTTGGTTATTAGATCAAATGTCCTGGTAATACCTAGTAGTACATTTGATTCCATTAACAATGTCCTTGAAGGGCAAGAGTGATGGTATTGGCACTTCTGATTTACCAATGGTTCTGTTAAGTGAAAAAGTGAATTTTTTGGTACAGTGTCTGAAGTAAGTAAGTATAGTGGAAGAAAAACAAAACATGGCTTATTTAAAGGTTAGTGTACTAACCTCAGGTTGTCATCTGAGGGCACGTGGATATATCTCCTGCATATGATCCTATTATTATTATTATTATTATTATTATTATTATTATTATTGCAGTATTTCCTATGACTGATAATGAAATAGAAATTATTCATTGGTTCACTTATTTCTCACAACAGCAGACCTATAATCTAGGCATTGATATTTTCATTTTCTGAGGTGTTAAATCCAATCTTAGATGAGTAGAAATAAGTATCTTTCTGAAGTGATTTTTGTACATTTAAATTTCATCTCTAAGTCCTGCCATGAAAGTAGAGCCAGGCAGGTTTGATTGACAATATTTCAAAATGGGTATTTTTCCTACCATTTTGTTCACTATGATGAACAATGTCTAAGAATAAAATGAAGTGGGTGAAGTTCGCAGCAAAGGTGAGGAGTGGCAAAGGAAAATACCAGGAAACAGCTGGAGTCACTAGCCCCTAAGGGCTAAGGAAGAAAGCCAGGGGCAGTGAGGCCTGAGCGCAAGGACAGAAGAGGCTGAGAGGCAGAGTGAGAAGGCAGGTCACAGATTGGTTAAGGGTCACTTTATTGCACTCCCCTATAGAGAGAGCATAATATTAAAGCTTTAACAGATAGTACAAAACACCAGACTTGTGTTTTCCCAGCACACACATGAGTGCTTGGAACAGATAGATTCGTATCTCACTTTATAAACTCATGAATACATTTTAATTTATTTTAAACCAGAAAAATAGGAAACACAAGTGTCCAACTTAGAATATCCTGGATAAAATATCACTAGGCTCTGAATCGGGGTACTGCAAATCAACTTCACAAGTAATTTCAGGGTGATAAGTAAGTGTGGCAATCACTAGGAATGCAATCATTTGGAAAGTACTTTAGTATGCATTATGATTGCATTCATCATCTTCCTCATCATGATATACCCATCATGGTGCTCCATGGAAACAAAAAGAAAATAAGATGAAGCTTGAAATCAAGAAATTGACAGGCAGCCTTTGTGATGTGTCATTAGTTGACTTGGGTGTGAAAATTCTTAGACACCACAGTGCAGTGGGAGAGCAGAGACATGAAATCAGAAAGGCTAAGATCAAGTCTCACCAAATGCCACCTGACTCTGACTAAGTGAATTTATTAACATAAATCTCAGTGTCAGAGAAAGAGAAAACAATCAAAACAATGGCATGTTTAAATCATTGCTATCATATAGTAAGACATCAAAATCAAATTGTTACTTTGAAATTGCAACTTCAAGTATTTTCCTTGTTCCTAAGTAAAATAATTATAAATCAAGATTTTGTTGAATAATCCTCTCCTCCTTTTGCCTCAAAATTCACAGAAAAAAAGTGTATGTGGTGTGTTCCTTTCTACAGGGTGTTATTTTGGTATCCTTCAGTAATTCACAAGGAATTGGCATTTGAATGAATGCAGAGGAAAGAGCATAGTGAAAACTTTTGATGCATATTCTTATGCTATTATTTGTCAATCGCCTCTTTACTATTTTTTGAATTAATTGCAAAATCTATATTTCATATGTACTGCAAGAAAATTATCTATAAGGACATTATTATGTGTTTGGGGGTATATATTAATTTACTCCCAAGTCTAATGCAAAAATATCAACTATTGCTTGCTTTTTCTCATAAGTACCTGTTTATTAAACTTACACATGACCAGTCTGTGGATTTTCAAACCTGGCATCACAAGACTTTTGCATGCTTGGTAAGTCTTGAAGCCAGTATGTCTCCTATAAATAAGCCTTCCTGCTATGATATCTCTCTTCTCTAGTCCTAAGCACTGAACAATTAGTGTCACTTTTAGGTGTTAGTGGTTAGAACTCTGTGGCTGACAAGAGTCTATTTCTCTCTCTCTCTCTCTCTCTCTCTCTCTCTCTCTCTCTCTCTCTCTCTCTCTCTCTCTCTCTCTCTCTCTCTCCCTCCTCTCTCTCTCTTTCTTTCTCTCTCTCTCAATATTGATTAGAGATTTTTATGCTTTTGTATTAAATGGTTAAATGTATAATATTTCCCTAGATGAGTGTTCTTGATTTGTATTAACACAAATCAAGTAAGACAGCCCACTATTTTTCACAACTTAGTTAAGTATCAATACTGGGGATTTTCCTAACTCTGAATCACTGTCTCCAACTCTTTAACATTTTATTCTCCAATAGGATCAGTGAATCTAAATGATCTCTACTGTAATATCATCCTTGAACAAACTAGGATTAAGTTTAAGGGATTTAAGTGTGTATGATGTGTTTCATTCCATAGGTATTCATAGGCTGTAAATACCACCTCCATTGTTAAAGTTCTATTTCCTATTTCATAAAGAGGATACCACAAATAAGAGAAGAGAAGAAAGAGGCAGGCAGCTGTGGGAAATTCCTCAGCAGCTTCTCACTTGGATGGCAAAGGCAGAGAAGTTGAATTTTCCTGAGCTGCCTACAAGAGTTGGCTAAGATGCTGCTCTACTTAATAATATTTAAAATAAAGCTAAGATGTTATTTCACAGCCAAAAATATCTTCACTATCCATGGTATGGACGTGTGTATGGAATCTCTTCTTCTTCTGAAGTAGCAGCAGGTGCCTCTATGCTATTTTAAGAATAATCTTTTTTGGCTGGGGGAAGGGGAAGGTGTCACACTGATCAAGATGCATTGTGTTCATAAACTGTTTTGTCAGTGTCAACTCATTTGTACAACTATTTAAAGATAATAAAAAGAATCAATATAACAAAAGAATAATCTCCTTTTTTCTTTCTTGCTGCTTTATTTTGCTCTGAGTTTCTTCTGCCTCTGAAGGAAACATGCTCATTAGATATGGGATTAATGTACTAGAGGACTTAAATATGAAGTTGGAGATGCTTCAGAGAAACAGGCTGCTTGATATTTGAAATGTAGTTCTCATATTGTAAACATGTGGAATGGAAGCCCCTTCTCTAAGCAAGACAAACAAATAAGAGAAAAAAGAAATCTATCCTCATTGAAGAGACAGTAAGGTGATGTCAGTTCACAGAGAGTATAGTTCCAAGACCCACTCTGGAGGAAAGAGAATTTTCATTGTCTAATGTCAAGAGTAGAGGCTGTAACTTCTTGAAAGCCAATGAAAAAAGACAACTGACTTCTTACCTGGGTTTAGCTTCAAGGCATTCTGATACATACATTTGACTGTTGGAACAATTATTCTGTAGAAGCTCATGAGACATTTGACCCTACTGTCAGTTCCTATGGGTTGGAATGTGAAATTATACTATGAAGAAGGGGTCCAGGTCTGTTCACCTTATGAACACAAGATGTGTAACCCGTTCACATTCAGTATGCATTGTTCCTAAGTGTAATATAGCAGAGGGGTACCTGTCCTTTCCTCCTTTGGGCCTATGGGCCAAAAGTAGAGTAGTCATCACTGGCCTTACTTACCCACAAGATTGGTTTTGTATGACAAATATCTCTACATGCACGCTTGAGTAACCTAGAGAACGTGATGTGCTTGCTACAAAGAAAGGCAATCTTTGATTTCATTGATTTTTTTTGTAGTTATCCTAAGTCCTTCTTTCAACTGTTTTTTGAGTTCAATTTTCTTTTCCTATTGTTTTTGTAATTGTGGATGTTTTCGATACGTCATAAAGATTCCTTTTTGAAAATTCAGGTAGTGACTGGGCACCGGTGGCTTGTGACTGTAATCCTTGATACTCAGGAAGCTGAGATATGTAGATTCTGGTTTTGTTCAGAACCAGTCCAGGCAGGAAAGACTATAAGACTTGTCACCAATTAACAATTATACAATGAAGAAGGGGTCCAGATCTGTTCACCTTATGAATACATACAGAGGCAGGTAGTTAACAGCTAATTAACTTCTCAAAGTTTTGTCATATCTTCCTTTCATTCATCTTGAAATATTTTTACTGACCTCTCTTTGATGTTTTGTAAATCTTTTGTCATTTAGGTATATTTCGTTTAAATTTTACCTATCTGTAACTACTTCAATTTCTTCTTAATTATTGATTTAAAATTTTATTTTCCTGTGGACAGAGAACAAAAATTTTTGGGGGGGTCCGGTCATGGGGCTTGCACTCTGGGCCTGGGCGCTGTCCCTCAGCTCTTCAGCTCAAGGCTAGCGCTCTACTACTTAAGCCACAGCGCCACTTCCAGCTTTTTTCATTTTGCTTATGTGGTGCTGAGGAATCGAACCCAGGGTCTCAGGCATGTAAGGCAAGCACTCTACCACTGAGCCACCTTCCCAGCCCCAAGAACAAGAATTTTTGAAGCTGGTTTTACTGTCAATGGTATTGTACATTCCGGATAATGTTTCATTGAGACACAAAGAGAAATGTGTATTCTGTTGTGGTTGGGTTATTTCAATAGAAATCTATTAAGTCTTCCAGGTTTACTGTATTGTCCAATTCTTCAAATTCATTGGTGAGTTTCTACATAGTTATTCTGTCAGTGAATGAGAATGGTTTTTTCATTCTTCAGGATCACTGTCAAATATTCTCTTTCATATTTAACTTCACAAACTTGTTTTACTTTATGCATTTTAAGGCGGTTTAAAGCATATACTAGCTTAAAATTCCTGTCTTAACAGAGTATTTTTTCACTGAAAAATATCATTTTTGTCCAAACAAATGTTGCAGATTACTCAAGTTGATTCAAAACTTTGGCAAAGTAGCAGGGTATAAAATTAACCCTCAAAAATCAATAGCTTTTCTCTATGCCAACAATGAGAAAACTGTGGCTGAAATCAGGAAAGCAACTCCATTCGGAATAGCCCAACAAAAAATAAAATACCTGGGAATTAACTTAACCAAAGAAGTGAAGGACCTCTAGGATGAAAACTTTAAAAACCTGAAAAAGGAAATCAAAACAGAACTTAGAAAGTGGCAAAAACTCCCATGCTCCTGGATTGGAGGAATCAGCATTGTGAAAATGGCAACACTTCCCTTGGAAGAATCAACATTGTGAAACCGGCAATACTTCCTAAGGCTATCTACAAATTCAATGTGATACCTATCAATATTCCAACCTCATTCTTCAAGGAAATAGAAGAGACAATCCAAAAATTCATATGGAACAATAAAAGACCCCAAATAGCAAAAACGATCCTTAACAGAAAGAACAGTGCTGGAGGAATATCAATGCCAAATTTCAAACTCTACTACAAAGCCATAGTAATCAAAACTGACACAAGAACAGACCTCAGGACCAATGGAATAGAAACGAAAACCCAGAAATGAACCTACAGACCCATAGCCATCTAATCTTCGATAAGGGAGCTAAAAAAAAGAATGGAAGGAAGACAGCTTCTTTGGTAAATGGTGCTGTCAAAATTGGTTAATCACCAGTAGAAAATTAAAGCTAGATCCTTATATATCACCCTGCACCAGAATCAACTCCAAATGGATCAAAGACCTTGGAGTTAAAACAGACACTTTGCAAACATTACAGGATGGAATAGGAGAAACTCTAGGTCTCCTTGTCACAGGTCAAAATTTTCTTAATAGAGACCAAGAAACACAACAAATCAAAGAAAGGTTGGACAAATGGGATTGCATGAAATTGCAGAGTTTCTGCATTGCAAAGGACATAGCTAAAAGATCAATAGAAAGCCCACGGATTGGGAGAAGATCTTTACTAGCCATACAACAGGCAATGGTCTCATATCTAAAATATACCTGAAACTCAAAAAATTAAATCCCCAACAACAAATCCTCAAAGAAACAACAGCCCAATAAATAAGTGGGCTAAAGACTTAAAGAGAAACTTCTCTGAAGAGGAAAGAATGAAGGCCAATAAACACATGAAGAAATTCTCAACCTCCCTAGCCATAGGAGAAATGCAAATCAAAACAACATTGAGATACCACCTCACTCCAGTTAGAATGGCTATAATCAAGAACACACGCACACACACACACACACACACACACACACACACACACACACACACACACACACACACACACACAATGGAATTGTATGCCTCTATCAGAAAGAATTACATTGCTCCATTTGTTAGGAAATGGAAAGACTTGGAAAAATTATATTACGTGAAGTAAGCCAGGCCCAAAGAAACATAGGTCCCATGGTTTCCCTTATTTGCAATAACCAGTGTATGTCTGAGACAAGCAGAAATGGTCAGATAAATTGATGTTAGGCGAAATGAACACCAAGATAAGGACTCAAATATTTTTTCTTTCTTGCGATTCTTTCTAACTTATTTATAAGATGACTTCTTTGTTTCTTTGTATGTCCCTCCCCCACTGTTTTCACTGTATTTGATGTTGGCATAATTTGTGGAGGGGAAGGGAAAAACAAAATGTTTAAATAGGGACACAGGTGGACACATTGCAGCAATGAGATGTACAAGACATTATGTCGAAAAATGAAATTTACAACTTCGATGGGGGGGGACACTGGGGGAAGAGGGGGAAGGTGGAAGGAATGGGAAAGGGAAACAAAGGAGGAGGCAACAATGCTTGGTAAGAAATATACTCATTACCTTGTCCATGTAATTGTAACCCCTTTCTACAGTATTTTCACAATAAAAAAATCCAACTATTTTCTAAGTATATATTTTGTTTAGTATTATTATAGCTTCTCCATTGCTCTTCTACATGCTGTTTATCTTTTACTTTTTTAGTTTTATTTCCCATCCTTTAATTTTCAAATCCCTTCTTGTATTAGAATCTAAATATGCCTTTTTCATACAGAATAATGCCAGACATTTAAAAAATATCATCTGGTAATATGAAATTTTTTATTAGGTAGGTTCTTTATCAATAAGTAGCTTAATGCTACTTATTGATATACGTATTATGACAGAATTATTTCTGCTATTTTGCTACTTGTTTTTTACATGTTGCATTCAGTTTTGTTTTTCATTCTTCACTATTATATTGTTTATAGATGTATATTTTCTAGTCTTCTATGTTAATTCTCCTGCTGTCTATATATTTTTTCCAGATTTGTTAATGTTTTCATAGAATCATAATTAACATATTTATTTAAACCAATCCAGATTGGATTATTACATATTTGATGTCAATTTGAACTTTATACACTTCTTTTCCTCCAATCCAGCCTTATTATCTCATTCCCTTTTGTGTTGTTACTGTCATAATAATTACAACTTTACAATTAATAAACCTCAACATACTATTATTTTGTTTCTGTATCTATTTGTCCTTAAGATTAGAAAAAATAAGCAAAGAATATCATAATGTGTAGTATTTATGTACTTATACTGATAGCCTGTATTTTTCATGAGGATTTGAGTTTATATCCAGTGTGTTCTCATTTAGTATGAAGGACTTTCAGGGCTTTTTGTTGTTAAATGTTTTATCTTGGGGTAATATATTTGAATGCATAATGGTCAGGAAGAAAGAAATATTATCAGAATAGGATGATTATTGAGTTCTGAATTGCTAAAATAATCTGAATAATTCTGGATTATCCTTAGATCATCAAATAATAGAATAGAATTAATAATAGGAGATGTAAATTTCAGTCTGTGGAGAAAAATGTTTCAGGTTTGCACCAAATCAATTTCTTCCACCAAATATAAAATTACAACAGTCATGATCCTGGAATTAATATGACAAGAATACTTACATACAATTGAAACCAAAGTATACCAGTTTGGCATGTTATCTATTTTGTTGGAAATTTAATCTTGAGGAACTTTATGATATATTAAAAGCTATATGTGATGGACTACTATCGAAATGACATCATCAGCCAATTTGCTCTGGTTCTACACAAACAAAATCACAGTTACCTCTGCTAGGCCCCAAAATAATGGAGAATAAACATATGAATAAGTAACCTTGAGTATTAATCACCATATCAACTTAAATATTTTTTGCTACTTGTATTGCCATATGGCAGTTGTACCAGGAAGCATCACTGTGATGTTTCTGTGTATTTATACCATATACTCTGATCAAACCCATCACCTCTCTCATTCAACATCACTTCCTTCCTCCTTCTTGGAATAATTTTTTTATCAGGAGTAGTCATTCTATTGTCATACATGGATATAGAATATTTTGGCTACATTTACCTCATATACAAACCCTCATCCACTCCCAGACAAAGCCTATTTACCTTACTGACTGTCACTTTTAGGGACTAGATGACATCTATGATAGAAGGTGATATTTGACTGTCTTCATATTGCTCATTTTGTCTGAGGTCGCCTTTTCACAGCAGGTAGGAAAAAGAGTTTTGGGATGACAGTCTAGGAGGAAAGCGCTGAAATCCTGAATCATATGTAGAGAATATTGTGGAATTGTATGAAGTAAGAATATTATTAATATAGAATTTGTCAATCAATATAGGAGTACTTGTAATATAATAGACATCTCTTCTTTTTCAAATCTAAGTGGTCAAGCACTACTAGTAGGATATTGCTGACATCCATAATTTGCTCTTTCCTCATGTGGGACCAAAGTGCTTTTGCACTTTGGGATGATGGTTAATTTTATGTTTCACTTTGACTGGGACAAAAGATGCACAGACAGCTGGGAAAAGTATTTTTGTATGTGTGTGTGTAGGGGGGTGGGTTATGAAAGGGAAACTTTGCTTAGTTCAATGCTATTATATAAACATAATTTGTATTTAGGACATCATTACTTCATGTTTTTTTTCTGTACCATATTCTATTTTAACCCTTTTCCCGTGGTTTGAATTATAACTGGAGCGGTCTCCTATATGCATTTGTCTGGATCTTATTTGCTGAACTGAAGAGCCTGATGTTCGCCCATCTCCATATTGAGGTACTGCAATGTGATGCCGACCTGTGCGTGTGGGAAGGCTGAGGATGCCATAGACAGCCCAGCCAAGGGTCCCATGTCAACAGTATCCTCAGGTATCTGAAATTGACAAAATGTGCTAGATGCATGAAGAGAATGAGGAATCATTTTTCAGAAGAAAACCTGCCGCAATTTTTTTCCCTAAGGTGTTGTGTTCCAATAAATGTAAACCAGGCTTTTGATTCATGCACCTTTTGAATCATTAATTTGAAAATGACAATACGATTATTACTACCACACAGCAGATGCATTTCATAAAATGGGTGGGAAATGGGTATTGCCTGACAGAGCAGAGTTCATATATATGTCATCAGCAAAGGAAATGTGCTCACAGTCAACCAGTGGTTGCTTTCTGTGAATAAACAAAGCTGCCACAAAGCTAAACCACCTCCACAGAGTTCTTTATTTCAGAAGACACCTCCTGCTGTCAGTCTAGGGGACTCATGAAAACTACTAAGCCTGAAATGTTACTCAGAAAAATGCAAGAAGTAAGTCTAGTTTATAGGGATTCTTCAGCACTGACATTTTCTTGATTCCTACTATCACATCCCCAAATCCTCTTAGGAAACTGAGGCACAAGCATGCTAAACAGATATAGTTTTTTTTTTTTAAAGAGATGATCTTTAAACTCAGGAAGTTTTGATTCCAAACCTATTGGTTTCTATGCTCTTCTACCACCGGTCCAAGATGCTATTTTCAACCAAGGACTGGGGGAAATACAGGCATTGCTCATACATCTTCATTTCTAAAAGGAACGGAGTGCTTATCTCACGGCTCCTAATATGTGTGGGATTCCTCACTTATACACAGTTATTGATTTTGTTGTCCTGTGGGAAGTGGCTTAAATATGTACTTACCCAACTGAGAAATGTAGTGAAGAGGACTCTGAGACTGGCCAGATATGATCTCACTCTGGGGTTCTTTTCTTGAATATCGTGTTTGCCTTAACTTTGGCACCCGTGGACAAGGGAGACTATTCCAGACAGTGTATCTGAGTAATTTCTCTTTGGACCATAGAATAAAAGAAACAATTTATTGTGGATTACAGGACAATCAATTATGTTGCCTTCAGTAACCTTTCCTGTTTAATCCTTCACAAAGCACCTACTGCAATTTTATTAGGTTTTCTGTAAGACCAGGAGACCCAAAATGACATTAGGTATGACTGTCAACTAAAAGATCCAATGAAGAGGACAAACACATTTGTTGAGTTGGTTATTTGTTCGATCATGAGTCCAACTCATTCACAACTTTTTAATCCCTATGTAAACACTGAAGAGTGACATTGGTGGAGGTAAGCAATTTTCCTTCTGCTCTAAACCATGAAGCCTTACATTAGCACATTTGCATGTTGACATCATAAAACTTTAAAGGATGAAAATATTTACAATGGTTTGTCTAAGGGAGTTGATGTAAGGCATATTACTCAGCGGTTTAGTGAATTATGGATGACAGGATCTCAAAGGATCATGTCAGTGTAAGCAAACTTTTCTTTAACACTAGTCTGTTATCCGAGGTTTTTTATTTTTTATTTGTCAAGGTGTTGTTTTCTACACACCTTTTAAAAGGCAGGAATAAATCTGGGTTGTAACACTCTCTGACAGCCACTCAAGCACATTTTGGCTTTTATATGTATCATTTCTTGACATTTCTCCTGTTCCTTAAGGAATATGGATATCTCATAAAAGCATATTTCTAAGAACTTGTTTGTTAAATGAATAAAACACAATTTAAGGTGAATTTGATAAAGTTCTGAGAATTTCCCCCTAATGTTTTTGTATGAAAAGTTTGGTTCATCAATAAATTCTTAGTTCTTGCCACATAACAAGTATAGCATTGCTTAAATTGGAACATGTCAGGTGCCTTCTCTTTGTAGATTACTGAAACAGTGTTTATTTACTTTAATGTTTTATTCATTCTTTCTTCACATCCCATTGCCTCTGATAGTTCTTTTCTCCCTTGTTATCTCAGATTTTTTACTTCTTTTTTGTTCTCTCTCTCACAGAAACAACAGCTATCTAATTACTTTTACTTGTTCACTGAAAATATTTACATGGAAAGGATTTATGAGACTTTTAAATTATATCCTACCTTGGGTCCTAGGGAGTAAAGAGAAAAGGAAGGAAGAAAGGAAGGAAAGGAAAGATAGAGGGAGGGAAGGAGAGAGGGAAGAATGGAGGGGAGGGGAGGGGAAAAGAAGGGGAGACTCCGCACCTCAGAGTTTACAATAATGTGGAATGTAGAACTATAGTCAAATTTTGAAACAAAACCAGTGACAAGCTATTGTATACACCAGCATTACGCAAAATTCTGCAAGTATTTTCTATAAAATTCCAGATAACAAATACTTTAAACTATCTTTACCTTGTAAACTATCTAGGTTTTGTCACAATTACTTAATTCTACATCCATAGGCTAAAAGTGACCATGACAACACATAATGCACATGGTTCTGTTGTAATATACCAGACAGTAGGATGCACTGAAATTTGCTGGCCCCCTGATATAAAAGAATTGTCCAAGAGGAATGAAATGGTGATTGGAGAGTAATCTTAAGTTTACTCTTACTGATCACTTACTCAGTGCCAATCAATGTAACACAGCCACAATCAATTATAAAGAAAATGTCTTCAAGTGCATATTCTACACATGAATGTCATGTATTTTCCTCAGGTCTTAATGATAGTATTTTGTTGTGATTCAATTAATAATGGAGCAAATAATTTCTGTAAGGCCCAGATATTCTACACTCTGTGTGTGTGTTTGTGTATGTGTGTATCCTCACAATCACTGAACATACTCAACATGGTTAAGCAGAAAGACTCCAGTAAGAATAACAAAAAAATTCCCCTAAGCTCAGTCCAATTGACATCTGGGTTTATCAGCTTCACCTTTACCCTTCATGAAGCAACCAGACTTCTACAAATACCTCCAACATACAATGTATTGATTCTACACCAACAATATTATTTTTGCAACATAAGAAAAATCTGTTAGCTTCTCTTCCAGGATTTTCAATGACAGTAATACATCAACTACCTTACTGAATTATAGTCCATGGAACAATTGCACAAACTATGTGGAATAACCATACAATGTAGACTATAGCCTTATATACATTTGTATGTACTCATACCCATTTGTTTGTTAATCATTACTGCATAAAGCAAAAGGCTAATGGTTAGACTATTTATAAATAAGGTTGCTGTACTTGTTACACTTATTTATATTCAATTAAACTGGAAAAGCAGTTCAATAGTTTTCTAGATATACCATTGTACGTAACACAAGTATCTCTCATTAACTTTATGTTATTATTTCCTAAAATGCCCAGATTTTGATGTATCTACCCCACTGGGCTTTTGTTTCTTGCTTAACTGACTGTAACCTTTTATCCCCAACTATGAATCTCTAGGATCTCATTCTTATTACCTTTGGAGCTTTCATGTTTTGGCTTCTGAAACAAGTCTTCATCCCAGCATCTTGTAGCTACCACAAGGCAGGAATTATTCTGAATCACTTAAATTCTAATCCTTTGAAATATTTTTCTCAGGTTGTAAAAAATGCTTACTTTATTGGGTTCAATTCTGACTGAGACTGGGAAGATCTTTGGGGATCTACAACCTAATCTGAGTCCTCCAATTGGCTTTGGTAATGTAAGAAACCTGAGACTGTTTCTGTAGTTTAGTCATTTAATTTTCTCCAGACCTACTTCTTCTTCTCTCACTCTCTCCTTATATATGCATGTATATATATATATATATATATATATAAAATTAAACATACACACAAATACATAACATGTGTCACATATACATTTTGCATCTAAGTAGATATTAGTATTGGTTTATGAAGGGGGGAATGAAAGCCAAATTGAATAAGTAAATGACAGGCTAGCTTATTTGTTTGTATGTGAACTTGACAGCTTGATTATTATCCACATGTGGACATTTACCTCCTTTTTAAAGGGGGATAACACTTGCTAACGCTGGTTTTCTAAAAATCAGATACCTGATTTTTTAGTGTATCCCACAGGATATCTTGCATGCCTGCAATTACCCATTCAGGGATGATGCACACTTCTTCTTTCTACTACCCTCAAGACCAAGGACCAATTTAGGATTGCTCATGGTTTTGTACTTAGATTTCCTCTCTCATTAGATAAACCTCTCAGTATCTTCAAGACCACAGGTGTCATTTACCCACAGAACCTACCCTATCTTTAAAATGGAAAGTCTTTGCTAAGACTATTGATTTCCAAAATATCTGCCTTTGACTTGCAAATGTATGGTAAGCTGCCCATCATTTTGCTCTGAAATTCTGAGTGGTGCTCTGAATTCCTTCCAGTTCCTCTGTCCTGCCCATGAACCACAGTTGTGTAAAGGTGATGCAAGGTGAGCAATGTGTAGCCTTAGTTGGCCTGTGAGGAAATGTTGCTAGAGTTAGGAGGATGTGCATAGAATCCCCTGGAAAACAATGTGTACGGACTGCTTTGCTTCCTTTGCTCTCAGACACATTATGCAATGTATGAATAATACAGGAAGACATAATGTGCTAATGTATGTGTGTGTATGTTCAGGATAGCTTTATTTCTTGGGGTTCTGGAGCATCACATCAATTGCTCATTAACTTTTTCCGAAATTCCTATCAGGTAGGTTGTAAGGATTAATACCACTCAGCACATCCTTTTCACAATTCTTATACTAGGATTAAAAATTTCTTGATGGCAAAACATAAGACAGAAAGGGAAACTAAATGGAATCTTTTCCAATCTTTCCTTTCCTTATTTCCAATGATTTTGGATTAAACCTTTTTGCATTGTCTTTATATCAGGCTGGTTGGATTTTTCCAAGAAATCCCTTCCTTGAAGTGATAGTAAACACCACAATTACTCTGCTGAACCAAGGGTCCAACATAGGCCAATCTGATAAATTCATTTTAATATTTTAGCCGCTCAGTCTGAATAATCTATTTGAATTTCTAATCTCATAATCGAGTTCCTATTACATGAAAAGAAGATGGAGATTTAGAAAGACTTAGTGACTTGATCCAGCATGTTGTCTTTGTCTGTTTAGGATGGTAAAATAAACTATGAACTTTTTCAGGTTTTATTCAGCTATAATTACTTTGGATTGAGATACGACAAGCCGCTTGTCATCCGTGTCTTGCATGTTTGACAGTAGTTATGAAGCAACTCCTAGTGATTATTTTTATCTGATAGTCACATACAATACTCAGATGATGTTTCCTTAAGTCCTGGCTGAGTGAAATGCCTATGGCATCAATGTCTTCCAGAGAGAAAAATGAAAAAAAAAAAAAAAGCCACTGTGTCATGATTGAGGCCATACTTAAATTCAGTACCTTCTCTCCAGCTGTCAACATTCTCCCTACCCTTTTATGGGACTGAGAGTGCTGCCACAGATTCTCCAGGTTCTGTGTCATAGGGCTTTGTCATTGAAACTCTCAAATCTGTTTCAGCAGTGAGTCTACTTGAACCTGATTTGTACTGAGAGCAAAGGAAGTCTGAGGACTTAAAGCCAGTGGCCTTTAAAATTCATGAATCTCAGTGTTTACCAAATGTGATATGCAAAATACTATGGTGGTAGACTAATTGTACTGCTTTATTTTTAGTTTCACTTGTAAACATTGTATTATGTACCCTTATGTTAATATATGCATCCTGTATTTCTTATTTGTGCTTTATGATACTGTCCATGTATACTCATGAGTCTAGAAAATGGCCTATGGAAATTAAATGATTTTTAAGTGTGATTTGGGGAGGGAAGGATGGGAGAGATAATGAAAGAGGTATCATTGATTGAGATGTCAACTGATTTGTTGAATGCTACCTCTTTTGTACAACTACTAAAAGATAATAAAAATATAATTATAAAAAATTTAAAAATGTACTCACACGTATAACTGTCTGTGGCTCGTTTCTCTTTTCGTAGGAAATGTCATTCTGTGTATTTCAAAGTAGGAAAATAATTCCATTTTTCCTTCCTGGTGATGGAGAAAACTGACATTCATCTGATAGAATTAGGGCAAAAAGAATAAGATCTAGACTTTGGCTGAAGCCTGGAATAGAAAGGAGCATGGATACCCACTGGTAAAGCAAGTTTATTTCTTCTCCAGTTTCTATGAGAATGTAGGCAAGTTCTTTCTTTTCTGTCTCTTTTTTTTCTCTGAGCAGAGCCAATAATTACTTTCTCACTCAGATTTGATCTATCATACATTGATGGAAGATATAAAGAAATATACATGACCACACTTTCCCTTGAGCTTGCCATCTGGTTGGCAAGATAAGTCAGTCGGCAGGTCCTTTGAACAGCAGAAGAGTAAGAACACTTAAATTCATGAAATTAATTACATTTCTCAGGCCAGTCTCTGAGGCTCTGCCCTAGATGAGGTGGACATCATCAAAGCGAGGTTCAAAGCAAGGAAGTAAATCCAGATGAGTGTAAATCTCTTCGACCAGAAGTACCACAGATGTGTTTTTGTTCCTAAAAAATGCCTGTTTGACATGGATATTTCCCATGGAGGAATGGCTTTGAGTTAGTAGAGCAGGCTGACAGAATCCACTTTATGACTTCTCCTTCAGCCTAGAAACTGTCAGTCTGTGTGTCAGGCTTGTGATTGTTCTGGACTTGTCTCAGATGAGGGATTTATTTACCCAAGTTTGAGTCAATAAATGAAAGAATAAACGGTTATTCTTTCATTGTTTTATGTCCTCTGACATCTTGCTTTCACAGTCATTTTCCAGGTTAGGATTTTTCAAGCACATGGGGTTCAAAATGAGTCATGATATAAGAGGTAATGAAGATTAAAAGAGAAGTCAAGAAAATGTAAAAAAAAAAGGCTGAGTACTTTGTCTGAAGCCTAGAGCCATGGCTGTTAATGTTGAGACATCTTTGCAGATTTTGCAGGGAGTGTGGTATAGATGTTTTAAGTAATAGCATCTTCACAGTTCTAACATTGAATCCTTCTCCTCCACAAACAGAATTTGGCTCAGAGCTTTCATCCACTTATCCAAAACAAGCTTCTGTTTGCCTTTGACTTGAAGTAGATACAATTGCCTAGCAGATGGTTTGGCAGGAAGCATCATCCAGGAAAAGAATTACCCATCGAAGGACAAGAGTTTGTATATGAGAGGAGGCTGGGTTTATTTCTACCATACACGACCATCCTGTACAGATTCCCTTGATTTCATTTTCTTTTTAAACAAACGTGGTTTGGCTTAAATAAAAGTAAAACAAAAAGTAGCTTGACTATGTTGCTTAAGTTCTTTAAGGGCCTATTTATGACTGATGACATATATATATATATATTTTTTTGGGGGGGGGGTTGGTCATGGGTTTGAACTCTGGGAATGAGCACTGTCCCTCAGCTCTTCAGCTAAAGGCTAGTGCTCTAACATTTGAGCCACAGTGCCACTTCTGGTTTTCTGCTGGTTTATTGAAGATAAGAGTCTTATGGTCTTGCCTGGGCTGGCTTTGAACCACAATTCTCAGATCTCAGCCTCATGAGTAGCTAGGATTACAGGCATGAGCCACTGGCATCCGGCTGGCTGATGGGATAGTTTAAGGACACCCACACCTACATACAGCCGGCAGAAGGCAGAATGGCCTGGAGCTCACCTTGCTTTCGTAAGGAGAGCATTGCTGTTATAAAATGAACTTGTATAAACCAGTGAAATTATATGAAGGACACTAAAGCAGCTCATTAGTTTGAAATCGGGCTAATCGAGTTTACGAGGTCTGTGTCATTCATTATTAAAGAGTAAGGCATTTATAGAAAAAAGAAGCATCCTGTTAAGGTCGAAGTGGTTAGGATTTAAGTTTGATAGCTTCAGACCTGATCTTGATTCTAGAATGGTACATTCTGTGATAAGAGATGACATTAAGAATCCCTTCTCTCAAATCAATTTTCCAATGACACATCCCACATCCTGAGATTCTTCAGCCTGAAAAGTGAATTTTTAAGCTGTCCCTCTGGATAAGAGGAATCCAGTCCCTTGTTTCATCCTAGACATATGTGAGGCCCTCTGGAGGCGGGGACTGACCTTAGTTGAGAACTCATTGGACCTTCTGAAAGGCAATAAGCAAAAATACCTCTGGAGAGTGAGGCACCATGGGGAACGTCTCCTTTGTCTTGCTTGCTCCTTGCTCGTTTCCCAACTGGAAACTCTTCCAGCCTACCCAGCTTACAGATGGTAGAAGAGGAAGGTGAAACATCTCTCTGGAATTTTAGCTTCTTGAGGCTTACGGGTTCAGAAACAATGTATTTGCAGTCTGTCACCTGCAATGGTCTTTCAAAAATAAAGGCTTGATTGTGAATACTTTGTTTACCCTTTGCCTCATCTGCAGAGTCACTAGCCTGACAATCAGCATCCATCCTACTGAGATGTACTAAAACAAGAAATGCAGAAACAGGAGAACAGGCACCTATGAGTGCTTCTTTGAAGAGACCAAACCCATCTACAAACCTCGCTGATGACCTGTCTGAGTTTAAGTATGCACAAGAGGAAGATACATGGCAAACTCCAATTGTCTGCTACTATCTGTCTTTTTCACATATGTTTTCAGCCTTGCTACTGTTTTGGAACTCTAAGAACTCTGTCATATTCATATTTTTTGGGGGGATCCGGTCATGGGGCCTGAACTCTGGGCCTGGGCGCTGTCCATCAGCTCTTCAGCTCAAAGCTAGTGCTCTACCACTTGAGCCACAGCGCCACTTCTGGCTTTTTTCTTTTTGCTTATGTGATGCTGAGGAATTGAGCCCAGGGCCTCAGGCATGCAAGGCAAGTGCTCTACCACTGAGCCACCTTCCCAGCTCCATCATATTCATATTTTTGTAATTATTTTTTGATCTTCTTGAGCTTCTTCTCATTTTAGCTGTTGTAGATAACCCAACTGGTTGGTTGAAGATCCTGGCTTGCTTCCTGTCATGGTCCAACCAGTGAGTCTTTCTGCAAGGTCAAATTCCAGCTGTGAGGGTGGTATTTTAGATGTCTTTATTGATGGAGGCATGAAGATGGGTGAATAAAGCATTCAACCATGGGTCTTTCCACAGCTATCTGTGTTTAGTGGAGCTGGAGTGACTGATGCCAAGGAAGCTCCTGAAAAAGCTTCTGATGACACAGGTTTCCTTGAAGAGGACATTTGTAACCAGAGACCACAGAATTTCTGGGACAACACTTAGGTTGTTTTGTTTTGATTACACAAAAAAAATTTGGAATTCTACTTTTTATTTATATTTAAACTGATGGTTACATTGTTTCACTCATTTCTTAAAATTCACAGAATTGTCAAAAAAAGTCCTGGAATATAATTTTAAAATAAAGTTAAAACAAAAATTGTTTCTAACACATTTATAAGATTATTTCTTTGCTGCTTTGTATGTTCCCTCCCCCATGGTATAACTCCTGCTTTCACTGTATTTGAGGTTGGTATAATTTGTAGAGGGGAAGGGAAAAAAACCAATCGTTTAAATAGGGAGACAGGTGAATCCATTGCAACAATGCAATGTACAAGTTGTTATGTGGAAAAATGAACTTTACAACTTTGGTGGGGGGGGAGGAGGATTGCAGGGGGGCAGGGGGAGGATGGGAAGGGATGGGAAGAGCAAACAAAGGAGGAGGCTACAACGCTTGATAAGAAATGTACTCATTATCTTGCCCATGTAATTGTAACCCTTCTGTACAGTATTTTTACAATAAAAATATAATATAAATAAAAATGACCATTAAAAAAGAAACAAAAAATGATCAATGATATATATGAACATATTTATGCCACACATATAATTTGAGTACATATATAACATACCTAACATTATGTATGTAATACATCCCTTCCCATTTTTTCTGTCCACAGTGAAATGTATCACATATAAATATGTATGGATGGATATATAAATATAGCTATACCATTATATGAATTGGATTTTAAAATATGTGTTTACATAACATGAGTTTTTTCTGAATATTTCTTAGGCAATTTTTCAATGTCTACAGGTAAGTATACTCAACTTAATGACTCATTTGCATTTAATGTACAACTCATTATATAAACTTAGCTATTTAATAGTCTTCTGAACTCTAACATGAATTTAATAATTTCTAAAACTCTAATTTGAATTACTTTGTTTTTATTATACATATATTGAAAGGTTAAAGTTTGAGGCAGTGACCACGTGTTGCTTGTTTCTGTCTAGCAAAGCAACTCGTGGTGGTAATCAAAACACCTGGTTGATTGTGTGCCTATATAAGACCTGCAAATCCTTAGCTCGGGACTCTCCTCCTAGGCTCCGCTGTGTCGGAGTGTAGGACGAGGCCCGAGCTGCAGCCCGTTTAAATAAAACAGCTGTAGAGTCTGACTCTTGGTGGTCTTCTTGTGGGGGGGGGGGCTGTGACCTTGGCATAACAATATAATCTTCAAGTAGTTGTACAAAGGAGTTGCCATTTAACAGAAGAGTATGTCTTGGTCAATGTCTCCCCTTTCAACATTCTCACGTATCCCTCCCTTACCTACTCCTCCCCTCGCTCTTCTTTTTCATTTTTAATTTAACTTTATGGTCAAGGTGATGTACAGAGAGGTTACGGTTATATGCTTGCATAAGGCAGTGAGTACATGTGTTGTCAAACATCTTTACCCCTCCCTCATTTTTCTCTCTTACTCTTCTTAATTTTGTAGGATAATACATTGAATTCTTTTTTTTTCCTTTTGTTATTGTGAGAATACCGTACAGAGGGGTTACAATTACCTGGACAAGATAATGAGTACATTTCTTATCAAGCATTGTAGCCTCCTCCTTTGTTTCCCCTTCCTATCCCTTCCAATCTCCCACCCCCACCCCCAACCACCACCCCACCCTTAACCCCACCCTCCCGGCCAAAGTTGTAAAGTTCATTTTTCGACATACAAACTTGTACATCTCATTGTGCCTTTCTACTTTCCCCTTGACTACAACCCTTTCAACAAACCTGTTTCCTGGTGTTTATTTTGTTGAACTTGGACTTTTTCCTTTCAAGGAATTATACTGTATGAGCTCTCCCTTGAATCTACCATATTTTAGATAATAAATTTGTAGACACTTGCATACCACCTAATGTCTTCATTTTTTAAAACTAAATCTAGCTTCCACATATGTGGGAAAACATGCCGCCTTTGTCGTTCTGGGCCTGACCTACTTCATTTAATGTTGTTTTTTGGGGTCCTTTCAGCTCTTGAATTACTTTAAAAATGAACAAAATGAAAATTTTACTTTTAAAAGAAAAATTGATTCTTTTTTAAATAAGATTTTTATTGTGAAAATACTGTATAAGGGGTTACAGTTACATGAACAAGGTAATGATTAAGGTACATTTCTTATCAAGGATTGTTGCCTCCTCCTTTGTTTTCCCCCTACTATCCCTTCCCTCCCACCTCCACAACTACACTTCCTCCCCTCCCCAACCTCCCTCCCTAAATTGTAAATTCGTTTTTCAACATAATGTCTTGTACATCTCATTGTTGCAATGGGTCAACCTGTATCCCTATTTAGACATTTTGTTTTTCCCTTCCCCTCCCCAAATTATAGCAACATCAAGTATAGTGAAAACAGGGGTTATACCATGGGAGAGGAACATACAAAGCAACAAAAAAATTACATGGTACCTTATAAATACATTTGAAACAATAGCAATAAAGAAAAAAAACCACTTGTGTCCCTGTCTTGGGGTTCACTTTGCTTAACTTCATCTTATCTGGTCATAGTTATTGCAAATAAGGGAAACCATGGAACCTATGTTTCTTTGGGCCTGGCTTACTTCACTTAGTATAATTTTTTCCAAGTGTAAACTTGTTCAACCATTTTGGAAAGTAGTATGGAGGTTCCTCAAAAGACTCCACATAGAGCTCCCCTATGACCCAGCAATCCCACTTTGGGGCATTTACCCAAATGATCACAAACAAGACCACACTAAAGCTACCAGCACAACTATGTTTATTGCAGCATTATTTACCAGAACTAAGGTATGGAATTAACTCAGATGCCCCTCAGTAGATGAATGGATCAAGAAAATGTGGTATATATACACAATGGAATTCTATGCCTCCATCAGAAAGAATGACATTGCCCCATTTGTTAGGAAATGGAAAGACTTGGGAAAAATTGTTTCTTAAGTTTATCTTTAAATAGTTGTTCCAAGGGGTTTCAGTTCCACATGTCAGTCTACAAGTTCATAATGCATGTTGATCAGTGTCACTCTTTCCATTATTTTGTTCCTTATTAACTATCGTAACCTTCATCCATCCCCTCAAGTTGCCTAGTTCCAGTTTTACTAGCTCCATACATTGAGTAGTATGACTGTATAAGCCATCTGTCTTCCCCTTTACCTTAAATCCTACTCCCCACCAGACAAGGCATATTTCAGCTTCCTGGTATCCATTTCATAAAAGTGTCTGTTAAATGTATGAATGGGTTACACCATGGAAAGCCACTACTATGGATCCCCTGCTTCAGTCCATTTTATTATATCTCTATCTCTATCTTTATCTCTCTCTATCTATCTGTGAATGCATATGGTCCCATCCAAGTTTTTATGTATGTTTATAGGTTAGATCTAGTCTCTATATATGAGAGAAAACATGTTCTCTTTGTCTCTCTGAGGTCACTTACCAAAGGCCAGACTAGTTGTTTGCTGCTTTCCCAGCAAAAAGCTCAGAAAATGCATTTAATTTATCTCAGAAATCCCACTCCAGGAGAAGTGGTATAAAATAATTGTTAAGCAATATGTTAGTTATGCTCCATGTTCTCCAACATTTTTGTTTTAGGTATTTCAAAATTTCAAGCAAGATTGTTAATCTGAGGAAAACATTGAAGGACCCTAAACAGTGCTGAAAATATAGAAACAAAAGAGGGGAAAAAGGTATATAGTTCCATTCTGGGTACTTCGCTTCTTAAGCTATAATACTAAAGTGGCTTCTGCATTGATTATTCCAATAGAATGATTTTAATCTGTATAAAGACCTTAAAATAACTAAGTTTAGCTTTCATTATTTTTTCCTCTCCCAGGAATCATAACCAGAAATATGCCAGTCAGGTCATTCTTCTCCACCCAACAAATTTAGGAATCTACTCTTCGAAGCCCAACAGTTATCTCTTCTCTGATACCCCCAAAGGTTTCCTTTTCTTCTCTAAGGGAGCCATGCATTTCTGACAATTTGTAGTTTAAACACACTATAATTCAAATGTTACTGACAAGTCTACAGTTCATTCTACAAACAGTTAAGCCTGTCACTTCTGAACTCATCCCTGGACTTTGATTTAATTGGTCAAGCCCCCAAAAGCAAAACTTTTTTGGTTCCTACTGCCAATATTATTACTCTTGGTTTTGCCTTGATTTGGCATTTAAGTTTAAGAGAAATAAACTAGGCAGAAGAGCCTTATAAAGATTGTAAATACCAGAATAAAAGGTAACTTTGCTAGACGAACAAAAAAGGAAAACCTGGGATATAAAAATGTGGGTCAAAATAAGTGATCTTTTATATAAATGAGACAAACTTTTGGAGAGGAAAAGTAGGCATTAGGCTAAAATTTGAGAATAACCCCCGGGGATAGCTATTCATTTAATCCTCATTCCTCATGAAGTCTTGTAGACAATGAAATTCGTTTTCACAAAAGGTTTCAGATATGGGAAAACATTCCTTCAACACATTAAATAGTGATTTCATGGTTGTCACTTTTCCCTCAGGTGAAAACTCCTTTCCAAAAAATGTATGTCAAAGCGAGTTTTCACAACCCCATTTTAATTACTGCTTCTCCAGCAAAAGCAATGGGGCTATGTTGTTAGTTAGTTTGTTTACAAGAAAAGTACTCAATTTTTAAATAATAGCAACTTAAAAAAAAAAACCTGATTTATACAATGTGGTAATCCCTAACTTGCATTTGGCTTCTAGTAGAAAGTTACAGCCTCTTGTGGACCCTTTTTTGAGGATATGTGTACTATCTCTATGCCTAAATGTCTATTTACATATTCCAAATGAATAGACTTTTATCACAAAACAGCCACAGTAATGGCTGAACTAATCAGGGGTGATTACTGAGATTTAATCGTATCTCAGCATCTTTTAAAAGACACCTTGGCTGTATTATGTCTTGTCTTGGCGTGAGGGTATTATTTTTAAGCAAGAAAATTCTGTGTTTTGATGGCAACGTTGGTTTCTTATAGCAGTATATTTTGGAGAAGGAAGGACCCATATGTGTCATGTATCAGTCTCCTCATGTAGTAAATGAGAAAACCGAGATCAAGACTAAAGATAAATCATAGTATTGTATTGATTCTTGATCTCTGGACTATACCTACAAGATCTCTTCTCATAGAGGGTGATGCTAAAACAGCCTTGAAATTCACCAGGCCAGCCATTCAAGTAGGTATATAACTTATCTCTGGTCATTTTCTGAAAGTCTATCCTTTGACATCTTTTCAAGATCTTCCTCTTGAGTCTGGTTCAAGTTTTACACGTGTGATGATGTTTTTGCTTACTGTTCTAAATACCTTCAATATTCACTTTCCTGACAGCAATGGTTTCATTTCATTATCATATAAATATTTTCAGATACCTTTAGAGATCTGGTTGCAGCAAGAGAAAAAAATCCCATCAGCTGTGTCACAAAGGATGTTGTGAATAAGCACTTGTTAAAAAACTTGATAAACAAAATTGCTAATCATATTTAGTATTTGGAAAGGCCAATCAACAATTACTAGTTGTGTAACTTAATATAGATAGCAGTCTTCTTTGAACTCCATCTTCTTTATTTGTAAATTAGAGGCACAAACTATACCTACCTTTGAAAACTGAGATAAGGATTAAATGAAATGAGATGATAACAGCCAGCCTGCTATTTTTAGTAGGATAGGTTGAGCTAATTGAGAAGGTTTACCCAAAACTCTATCAATGATGAAAGCCGTGGTGTCTGTTTCCTTTTTATTCCAGTGGGTGAAACTCAGAAAGATGAAAAATAGCCTCCCAAGGCCTCTGATGCTGATCTAGCTCAGTGGTTAATTCAGTAGCCCATAAATGACCCTGGGTGAGTGGGAAGAATTTTAATGCTGCAATTATATTTACTCCCTCTATTCTTGCATTTTGTGTGCCTCCAGGGTTTGCAAAGTCCCTAGAGGGAACTTTATACTTTGCTTAAATTCTTAATCTCAAAATGTCCTGAAAAGAACTGACTAAAATGGGTTCAGTCCTATGCACTGCTTCTTTTATTAGAAGTGTACAGGAATGCAAGAGTACTGGTAGGGTTGTTGCATAATTACATTCTGATTTGGAAGAAGAATAGCATTGCCAAGCTTACATCTCTAGCCTGGTCTACAAATGACCTTTAACTGGTTTTTAAAAGATTAAAATCTCATCTTTAATAGACTGAGCCCTTTGGGATCACAGAAGTAGATTTTTTTTAAGGTACTGAGAATGAATATTTAATTTTTGAAGATCATACAAAGTAGAAAGTTCCATCACATGAACTTTGGGGTAGCTGAAAAATAAATTCTATCATCCTGTCCTATCTTATGCTTTATCTTTTCCTAAATGTGTCTCTATTGTTCTATTCTCTTCTTTTCCCTAAGTTCTTTTGACCTGAACTGAGAGATGCTAAGGACTTTCCAGAGCCTTCTGTTGGAGCTGGTTCTCCCAGGCCTTCCCAGATCATTTGATTCAAGAGCTTGCAATGCTCTGTATGTAAATGGTGCAGAAGAGAATGCCAGCATTTCCTCTAATCCAAATACAAAAATCAGCAGTAGTGAAGATAAATGGGTGATGGGTATGTGGAAGTTGTTGGTACTTAGAGATGAGTGCTCATATTGACAGCAGTAAGGAGGGAGACTCTGTAATAACTGCAATAATATAATAAAATAGCTCTATATTGCTCAGGATAATAACTAGATATATGAAGACAAAGCTCTTGAATCTCTGACACCCAATTCTTGAGTCTTCTCCTCCTTGAACTATCACTACTCAGTATGTAATCTTTATTAAATATGTAACTTCTTCATTCCTTAGTCTTCTTTTCTGTAAAGTGGAGATAATATTGGTGTATACCTATAAGATAACATATGTAAAATGTCCTGAAAATTAGCATTCAGTAGACTAAAAAAAAACTATGCAAATAATCAACAAAACAAAATTGGTTCTTCGAAAAGACATATAAAATTGTTAAGTCTTTTGCAAATCTGACCAAAAGAAGATAAATTACCCAAATAATTACAATTAGGGATGAAAAGGGGATTATCACATGAAATGCAAGCAAAATTTACAACACTACAAGAGGATACTTTGCAACTTTCATGTCACCAAACTAGAAAAACGGATAGAAATTAATGGATTCCTAGAAAAGAACAATGTACCAGAACTGAGCCATGAGGTTATAAACCATAAAAACAGATCTATAAAGAGCAATGAACTCAAAATGGCAATAACAAATTTCTGGACAAAAGATGTCTGAATTCAAGAAGAAATTACACAAGTTCTCCTCAACTCTTCCATGAAATAGAAAGGTAGATATCGTTACCTCTTCGGTCTCTTTAGTTCAGGGATGTTTGGACTGTTTTTTATAATGATGCCAGTGATCTCTTAGTAAGATAAGCATAGCTCCCTCTTTACATGTTTTGGATCAGCATTAACAGTAGTTGACTTGGCCCTGGAGATGCCCAGGTATGCATAACCTACAGGGTGGGGAAAACGTTTTTCTACCAAAGGCCTTTTGGATATTTATAAGCTCAAGATAAGCATATGTGTTTATTCTATCATGTAGCAAATAATCTTATGGGCCTTGTAGTCCACCTGTGGCCTGACTACTCCCAATCCACTTGAATGTTTTAATCATCAATGACTTTGATTCACCATTATTTCAACCTCAGTCTCACTGATCACTCTGCCATGTTTTCCATAAATGAGAATATTGGTTTAAAAGTACATTTTGTATTGCAGTTTAAAACAATAGGCAGGAAAGTCTATGAAAATCTTATTTCCAATTTATCACCAAAAAGGCCAGAAGTAGAGCTGTGGCTCAAATGGTGAAGCATCAACCTTGAGTGAAAAAGCTAAGGAAGAGCCTCAGGTCCTGATCCTGGAGATTAGGGTCACTCACGTTTATATATCTCAGCTGGCTTTAGACCATAATCCTCAGATCTTAACCTCCTTAGTAACTAAGATTGCAAGCATTAACCACCAGACTATAGACTTTTTTGATGATTATCTTTTTTGTGTAACAATAGTTCTATATACCAAATCAAACCAAAAAAAAAACCCCTGAAACAATGAAACTTTAAATGATCAGCAATTTTAAAACAAATAACTGCATAGGGAATATTTGGAAATGGAACTAATAAATTTTTATGTGGTATGAAGATTTTCAGTTATTCCCATACCTAATTCCAAACAAGGTTTTAATTTTTTTATTCTAAATCTTTGTGCTTTATTATGTCCCAAAGTGATAGAGAATATCTAATATTCTCATTTCAGAAACATGCATAGGAAAGGAAATGCCCATAGGGAGGTAAGCCAGCATTTGGGGCGGAGGGTAGCCTACAGGCTCTGCTCAGGCACTATGTGCCACCTTGAGAGGTGCTCTTCCAGGGTCCACCCCACCTTCGGTAGGCCTTTGTCCCAGTGTGGGTGTGTCAAGAGCAGGACCATCTTTGTTTCTCCTTCGGGTCTCTGGCATGCTTGGGTATTGCTCACTTGCCTCTGCCCTGCACACAGGGACTTAAGCAGTGGAAGACAGCCAGGGGGATCAGCAGGTCCAATAGGATCTTGAACATGTCAGGGTCGACAGCGGTGCCTGAAGCCTGGGACAACTAGTACAGTTCCATCTTCTCTATCTCAGTGAGAGCTTCTGCAAGGTTGTAGCCTCCATCCTGGTTGCTGCTCCTTGAGCCAGGCTCTATCTTAATAAAATAATTCTGAATTACCTTGTAATCTTAGGCTCAGTTCTGCTTTCCATACACTCTGCTAAGTTTTGTCTATAAGTACCTGAGCAAATAAAGCTTATCAGTGTTTAAAAATAAAAAGTATATTTTAGCCCGGCATGGTGGCATACAATTGTAGTCACAAATACTTTAGAGACAGATGTAGGAAGACCACAGTCAAAGGCTAGCTTGTGCAAAAGTATTGCATTGTATTTTACACACACACACACACACACACACACACAGAGCCAAAACATAAGAACTGAGGCCTACTGCAAGTAGTAGAGCGCATGAGACCTGAGTTCAATACCCAGTACAGAGCACCCTTAATAAAATAAAAGTACAAAGAATGTTCTGATGATGGATCAACATCAGTTTAAATTCTCACTCCTTAACTTATTAGCTGTGTGAACATGACAAAGTAACTTAATAACCTGCCTAATTTTTCCTTTGTCAAACACAAAGTGATAGTACCTATTTATAGTATGGGTGCAGTAGTTCAGAATCATTTATTGTTCTTTTGTTTAATTTATTTTGACACTACTAGAGTTTGAAATCTGGGCTTTGTGCTTGCTTGACAAGAATTCTACCACTTAAGTCACAACCTTAGTCGTTTTGTTTTTAGTTTATTTCTTCATGATGGTCTCATGATTTTCCTGTGCTGGCCTCATCAGACCATAATCCATTTTTATATGTCTCTCACGGGACTTGAGTCGGATTATAGGTTTTGATATACACTGAAGGTATGATTTATGGATAGACTCACACTAACATTCAAGTGTGGGATGTCCAAAAACCAAGATCTTCCCGATCTGTCTTCAGAGTAGCTGAGATTATAGACATGAGCTACCACACCCAGAAAAAAGTAAACTTGCTTTTTTATATTAAAGCAATATAATGGTCTAGTGCCTTGCAGTGTAAAAGGAGCTCATTCTGCACTATCTCAGGCTTCTGGAATGCCCTATTCTTGGACTTTGATGACGTCCCAGGGTTCTGTCACTGTAATATGGTTTGTCTAGTGTTCTTTAAGCTGACACTTTTTTCTTTTACTTGCCTTCTGTCCTCCGCTGTCCTTGGCTGAGCAGTTCGCTCTGGCTGCTGTGCTGCCTGCATGTACACACATGGACATGATGGAGGAGCATTGCCAGCCTAGCATATGCAAGCACAGATGTGTGCTGGGTCCCAGGAGCTGGGGAAAGCGGAAGGGTTGCAGCGGAAGGAGGCCTGGCCACATGCCAAGGAGAAGGAAGGCTGCTGCGATGAGGGGAGCTGAAGAGAGGGAGACAGTAAGACTGGAAAGGTAGAGAGGAAAAGCTTTGTCTTCAGTGAGAGGATCAAGGCAGGTGGCAGCCATGCATACCTATTTTCTGATTTACTGGAGATCAATCTCAGTTCAAACTGAGGATGATATTCAGGGTATCAACCTCAAGACTAGGAGTACCCACGGGGTGTACTGTAGAATTTGGAGAAGATCCAAAATATGGACCTATAAGTCAGATGGTTTTGCATTCAAGTCTTTCACGTGCAGATCATAAGGAAAGAGCTAACTCTTCCAGACAGTTTTCTATGTGGCAGAATAGACTTTGGAGGTGACTTAACTTGGCATTATAGTCTGGCTCTGCTAATTGGAGGTTTGGTGATTTTAGTAGACTTACTAAACACCCATACTCCATACCATCCATAGTATAGAAATAATAACAATATTGTCCTAGAAGATTCTGATGAATTTGAGTGAATCTCTGTGAGTTCTTGGCATGGACGACCTATTCTCTATTCATTAGATTTCCCTATATTTTCAGTACTGTGGTTATTACTTCATTATATTCTAAAATTTGGAGCCTCTGTCTAATAAAGTAACAGGAACCACTTTCAGAGAAAGAGGGTAGATTTATTCCAATACCATTTGTAAATACTTGATGTATTAGGGTCACTAGATAAAATCATACGTTTAAGGAAGCTAAAAGTAATACATAATTAAGAATGATTAAGATTATTACTACTAATCGCATAATTATTTTCACTTTCCCTCCATCTTAAGTATCTGTCTCTCCCTTCTCCTTTCAGCCTCCTAAAATATAAACTATGATGAGATAGTATGCGATCCCAGATTTGATATTGGAAAGGCCACAGATTGCTAAAGATGGCATAATGTGAACTTCAACAATACACAGGATACTGTAACTTTTAAATATCTTATGCTTACTGGGTTGACTGTTTACTGTGATAGCACAGGGCTGAGCTTCTTCCAAGAGCCATTTGGCAGGAGTGATGGCAAATTCTTGTTTTGTAGGTGCAATATTTCTGTGTTTTCACGCTGAGGAGTCTCACAGAATAAAAACCAGAGATGAAAAATGCGGGATACCCTAATAAATAAAGCCCTTTTTTGCTCTAGAGGACACAGCTTGACGGAGTAAATTGAGTTTAATGACTCACTTTGGGACGTATTAACTTCCAAGGACTTTACTTTTACCCAGTTATAACTGGCTGTCTGCACCTCTTCTCTTCATAATGCCTGTCTGTGCTTTAAAAACAGGATGAACAAATAAAAATAAAAATAAATAGAGACAGGAGAAGACATTATGTTTATTTTATAGAAGGACCACAAATAAATGCAAATTTTATTTAGGCTTTCGGTTCCTGGGAGAAACTTGTCCCTTAGAAATGAGGATTTATTGGATAAGATATAACCAGTGGGTAAAAATATAATGGCAAATATGTGTATCCAGATTTTTTAATTAAATATATTTTAACTGATGGGTGAACACATAAAATTGCACATATCTGAGAACAATGTGATATTTTGATATATGTACACACTGTGAAATATTTAAATCAGGTTAGATCTATCTATCTCCTCAGACATTATTTCATTATGGTATAAATATTCAAAGTCCTTTCTTCTAGCTTTGTGTAATAGACTATCTAATGCACTGTCTGTTTCAGAACAATTATAATCATGATCCTATTGCACTGCTGTGTAACAGCACACCACAACTTCTTGCCCCTGTGCAACTGCAGATTTTTCTTTTTTTGGTTTTCTTTGTTTTCAACCAAGTAGGGCCATGGCAGCCTGCAGCCAGAACCTGTAAAGCAAACTTCCGAGTCTGTATAAGAAAAAGAGAATCATTGCATATGATGTCTAAAATTGCTCTTTATAATTTCTGATAGGGAGCCATTTTTCTTTACTCATTCATACCATAGCAATGTGTCAGATGATATTCTAGAAACTAAGGCCCTAACAGATGTGGACAAGATGGAAATGGACTCTGCTTTCATGGAACTGATCACAAATATTAATTCTGGGCATTTTTACCCTCCACCCTATCTTTTGTTCTTCTGTGTCCTCTGTAGTGTTCTTCTAGTTCTATCTAACATACTCCACAAATGAGAGAGGTTCTGTAAATAAAATATCTGTAACTGGGGCTGGGAAGGTGTCTCAGTGGTAGAGCACTTGCCTTGCATGCATGAGGCCCTGAGTTCGATTCCTCAGTAACCACATAAGCAAAAAGAAAAAAGCCGGAAGTGGCGCTGTGGCTCAAGTGGTAGAGAACTAGCCTTGAGCTGAAGAGCTGAGGGACAGCGCCCAGGCCCAGAGTTCAGGCCCCACGACCGGACCACCCCCCCTCCCCCCGCCAAAAAAAAATCTGTAACTACAGAAAATGTTTATGAAGCATAGACTTGTGTAGTTGTTGTTTTATCCCAGAAAAGCAGATGAAGTAAATAAACGCACCAAGAAACAGAATTCTCTTAGTGATAGGTGGAAGAAAGGCTTGAAAATGAGCAGTATTGGGACTGAGGAATCTAACTTTTTTTTTTTTTTTTTTTTTTTTTTTTTTTTGGTCCGGTTGTGGGGCCTGAACTCTGGGCCTGAGCACTGTCCCTCAGCTCTTCAGCTCAAGGCCAGTGCTCTACCACTTGAGCCACAGCACCACTTCCGGCTTTTTTCTTTTTGCTTATGTGGTGCTGAGGAATCGAACCCAGGGCCTCAGGCATGCAAGGCAAGTGCTCTACCACTGAGCCAACTTCCCAGCCCCTGAGGAATCTAACTTTTATTTGCTAGTTTCTCGGTGCATCCTTGCTAGAGATGTTTCGATACCTAAGAGATTTATAGTTGGTTGCTTCACTGATTTCTTGGACAATATGGTATCTCCAGAATTGATGGTAGGGACAGCAATTGGTAATGATGCTGTCTGAAGCCAGACCTTGGTGCTGCCAACCCAAGATAGACAACTGGACTGAACTGGTCATGGCAATAAACTCGCTCCCTTATTATGTTGTAGGAGAAAGCACAGGACAGGTGTGAATATGTCTGGGATACAGCCTGGGCATGCTGCCAACAAACTGAGTGACTGGGAAATCATTCCACTTTTCTGCCCTCTCAAAAGAAATACTAAAAATAGCCATTGCATCTATGTTAACTCCAAATAAAGTTATTATTATAACCAAAACAGTTATTTCATCTCAATGGTGGATGTGGAGAAACATGGAGGCACAAGTGTGGCAATTTTTTTTTTTTAGAAAAATGGTAAAAATCTCTTTACAGTAAATGAGAGCAGACACTTTCTAGTTGGTTTGCAATACTTAAAACAAGAAAGAAGTGGCATGGTCATGAGTTCAAACCCAAGAACCAGGAAAAGAAAAACAAAGAACATGGAGAAGGTAGAGGTGCCCTAAATATGATTGAAATACCTTATATAATGCTGAGAGTATTACAAAGAAACCTCTGTGCAATTAAAATTTGCACATTTCATTTTTAAAAAGAAGTGTAGTGAGAACTAAATTTTTGCTCTATTCCTTACAAAGGAAACAAGTAAAATGTGCTGTTGAATAAGAAAAATATTTATCTAAACCTAGTCATTGCTTTTTTTGAAATAAAATTATATTTCTTTTCTCCTCATCCAACTTATTCATGAACACTATTCTAGGTTCTCTAAGGAAGACATGCTTAGGAAAAGCTATCATGTCCAAATTCAGAAGCTTGAATTTGAGTTCACCAGATGGGAAAGTTTAAATGGTTGATTTTGGTAGGAAAAAAAAAATCTCAATCTGGGCTGCTCTAACAGAATACCTGAGACCGAACTGATTATAATGTACAAAAATTTGTTGACTCACAACTTCTGAGTGCTAAGAAGTCCAAAGTCAAGTTTCAGGCATTCTATGAGCACCTTATTTCTGTGTCATCACATGGCAAATGTTGGAAGTGCACAGAGTCAAATCGGCTCATGTTATCTCTTTATAATGACATAAATCAAGTCGTGAGAGAGAGGTCTTCACAACCCAAACACTTTCCATTGGGTGCCAACTTTCAACACAGTTCTGTTGGGGATTAAGTTCCAACACACTGAACGCCAAACAGCATACAACAGACACCAGATATTAGGGAAATAAGAAAATTATACATCCACTGCTAAGTATAAACTCAACCACTGTTAAGCTTTTATTCCAAACTTGAGTAAACTCAAATTTTTTTGCTTACAATCACACCTTAACCTATTTCTGTGTATAGAGTGAATATATTATTATTATTATTATTATTATTATTATTATTATTAGCTGATCTCTTGAGTCTTTGGGGAAAAAAACCACTTAGGGAAGTTCTCTCTGTCTCATGAGTTGGATGTCAGAATCCTCTTTTCTTTGTTCTATTCAATCAGTATTATCCAACACCAGAACCTCAGCTTGGAATCGATTGCTGGTGCTATGAGGAGATAGTGACTTCCCAGGATGTATGCTGGAGGAGGTGGCAGTGGTGGTCATTGCATGGCTGCATCCAGGTCTCTGAGGACACAAGTCCCTGCCATAGGAACCCAGGCAGGACGTTTCCTAGCTGGCATCAGTGTGGCCAATGATGCAACTTGAGCTATTTGGACTTAAGACTCTTGATAGCCACTTACAATTCTATGGTCATTTTTAGAGTATCTTTTTTTCTTTTACTTGTTTATGCTGTTTGTATTCCAGCAGGTATTTTGTTTCTCTTCATTATTCTTTCAAATGCTCAATACTCCCTCTTTTAAAAATAAAGTTTTATTGCTAAAACCAATTATTGTTGCTTTCGAATTCTTGTAACCAAAAATTCTGACAACTAAAGCATTTTGCTTTTTGGAATTGGGAAGAATCATGGCTGACATCCTGCTCCTTTGAGGTATTTAAACATATTTTAAGGTCTTCTAATTATGTGTGAGTGCGTTAATTTAACAGATGAGCTATTTCTCTTATGTCTAAAAGTAAGTTATTTCTAGACAACCTGAATGTATGTTTGCATGTTTGTTGGTGTTTATTTTTAGTTTCTTTTTTCCTGTTGATAAAAACCAGAGATTTGTTTATTGAGTCAAAAACAGCAGACACTTTGTTTGAAACATTTTTGGCTGTCCAATAGGTTGCATTGGTTTTTTTTTTTTTTTCTAGTTTTAATGCCACCAGGAGAGAGAAGAGTATAAGAATTTCAAGCTCATTGAATCCCTGTTTGCACTGAATGCTACCCTCTAATGTACATTTCTTATTATCCTCTCACCCTTCTTCTCTATTATGTATATCATTTTATAGTAATTTCTATTCTGAATGTGATTAAAACCAATTTCACTTAAGAATTCCAACGCTTTTCTTGTTAACTAAACAGAAACACATTCAGACAACTAAGGAAGACATGAGTGAGTAAGGCACATGATATTTTTAGCATCATGGATTTATAGCAATCTACACCTAGACATCAGCTTTAGAGTATAAGGGAAGAAGGAGAGCCAAGGGCTGATGCTGAAATAAATACATTTGAATGCATTTCAGTGCTGAGAATCTGACACCTTTAATTGGGGAATGAATGCAGAGAGAGACATTTGTGTCTAAAAATGCAAAAATTAGGAAGCTATAGTAGTTGGGAGAGGATAAGGTGAGAATAGAAACATCTTCAAGGGGACTCTTTTCTCCTTGTACATGTTGACTTTGGGGTCTAATTTTGTCTCCTTTTTGTATTTTACTGCTTCTTAAGGAATGTAATCTTGATAACGTTGCTCTAATGGTCACTTTCTGGTTAGAGCTTTAAAGCTCAGCCAACTTATACATTTTCTTTCTTTCATCTCTAGGTTCTGGAGACCTTATATTGTTGCAAAAAGCAGAAGTAAGTTGCTATCAGTAAGCTGCTTTTTGAGAGAAGGTAGCAATAAGTAGAGATAAGTTTGTAAAGGAAATGTGGTGCGTAAGAGATAACTAAAAATATTGGTTAGATAAAAGGCTGCCGAATATCCTTGATGGTTGGACCAGTTTCACCGTTTTTCTTTACTTACATGGAACGATAACAGAATTCCACAGCACACATATTACAGGAAACATTAAAAATGTAATTACAGATGCTCTTCAATGTGCAGGGGGTTACATCCTGATAAGAAGCACAGTTAAGTATGTGGGAAATGGAAAATATACCTAGTAATTCTGACAAACCCACAATGTGGCTGACCCTATTTGTCCACAGTGGGCAAAATCATTTAACACAAACCCATTTTGTGATAGAGTATCAAATGTCTCATATACTATTACTGAAGGTACACAAGCTAAAGTTGTAAAGGCTGAAACATGTTGTTAGGAATAGGGACAGAGGTTAAGTGGAGAGAAGAAGAGTGGGGGTCAATGGAGTCTATATCTGTATCTATCTATCTATCTATCTATCTATCTATCTATCTATCTATCTATCTATCTATGAAGAACATTGATCAAGATATGTTATACTTACAAATGATATGTTGAATTGAAACCTCTTTGTAAGAAAAATATTAGAACTGAAAAAACTCATAAGCTCAATGATCATCAGGTTGTGACCATTTTCTTTCTTTCTTTTCTTCTGGTCAGGGGGCTTGAACTCAGGGCCTGGGTGCTGTCACTGAGCATCTTTGTGCTCAAAGCTAACTCTACCACTTGAGCCACAGTGTCACTTTTGGCTTTTTCTCATTACTTTATTGGAGATTAGAGTGTCATGGACATTATTGTCCCAGCTGGCCTCAAACTGTGATCCTCAGATCTCAGTCTCCTGAGTAGCTAGGATTACATGCCTGAGCCACTGGTGCCCGGCTGGATGTTACCATCTTTAAATGTGAAAATATCCACTTCATTTGATTTTTTTTCAAACTTCCATAAATGACTAGGATGAATTAGAGCACAGGGGCATGCAATCTGTCTTTAAATTCCTGCAGACCTCTGTCCTTGTGAATCAAAGCCAGAAATATCTCAATGATCATGATAGGCCGTGTGGACCTACTTCATTCAATTGTGCGTGCATATATATTTTATCTTTATAGATAAGGGTGATGAGAGATAGAGAGGGAACAGTCTTCTTTTGTGCATAAAGTAAAAGTTATCTTATTTTCATTTTACTATTTATTTATTTATTTGCTGGTCCTGGGGCTTGATCTCTGGGCCTGGGCACTGTCCCCGAGCATTTTGTGCTCAGGGCTAGCATTCTAGTATTTGAACCACAGCTCTTCTTGTAGATTTTTTTGGTAGTTTAGTGGAGATAAGAGTCTCATGGACTTTCTTACCTGGGCTGGCTTCTAACTGCCACCCTCAAATCTCAGCCTCCTGAATAGCTAGCATGAGCCACTGGGACTTTGTTAGAAAATGTTATTTTTAAAAAATAAAAATATGGTGGAGGGGCTGGGAAGGTGGCTCAGTGGTAGAGCGCTTGCCTTGAGCTGAAGAGCTGAGGGACAACGCCCAGGCCCAGAGTTCAGGCCCCACAACCGGACCACCCCCCCAAAAAAATGGTGGATTAGCATCTCTTTGAACTGCAGTGGCTAAAGAGTAATGAAGTCAACAAAAGGAATCATGTGAAGTTTAAATAGAAGTAGGAAGCCATACACCTTAGATGACTTTGTAGACTCAACATGGGATCAAGTAGATACGGATCATCCTGGTTCTGTCCCTGAGTCACTCAGCCCCTAGATACAGGTCTTCATATTTTGGGACACAAAATTTCTCAAGCATAAATAGAAAGTTTTAGTGCAGCACTGTCCACTAAAATTTTGCTGTGGCATCTCTTAAAAAGAAACACAATGTCGTGTCTTTTTCTAGCAAGTCACTATTCAAAATGTAAAATCAGATATCTTATATTCCTTTAAAGAATGAAAGAAAATTGTTCTTCTCTCCAAGCAGACCCTTTGTACAATTTTTCCTAATTGCCAGTTGGAGAAATACCTTGGCATGTTATTTTTAAACTCTTTTGTGAGTAATGAACTAAAGACAGTGCAGGGCTAGTCATATGACTTGAGCTGAAATTGGCTTGTTCATTTTCTGGTTTTGTGATCCAGCTACTTACTAAGCTGCTTGTAACTTACTTTTGTCAGCCAGGCAATTTGTACAATATTAATAGCAATTTTATGGGATAATTGGGAAAATAAAATGATGTAGTTACACGAAGTAATGAGAATAGGATACAGTGAAAATTCAGTAAGCAGAAATAACAATAATGTTATTTTTCATCAGTCTGCAATATCTATGTTACCTAACAAATGGTTAGTATCTGGCGTTTATTGTCCAATTCTCCAGTTTTCTACTGATAGAATACTGTAGGTATGTTTTTCTACTTCTTTACTTTTAACAATGATGGTACATCATATTTTTTAAAGGATTTTCTTTTGTTTAGTGATTTTGTGTTTTTCTTAGTCTCTTTCTATTTTCTTGCCTTAACTTGTAAAAATATAAAAACTTTTTAATTCCTAATTCTGATTTTTCTAGCTTTTCCAAGATACAACATTAAATTTTGTTTTCTGTGTCCTTTGGCTTCTCACATCTGAGACAATGTCTAAAGCTTTTCTTAGTTTTCCTTACTTGATAGTTTTGTGTATTGGTCATAAGGGTTTCTAGATTTGTGTTCCTATACTGTGATCAGTATCCATTGACCTCTACTCTAGTTGAAAACCTTCAATTCCTGGATCTTCCTTAATGCCTATTTCTTCACATAGTGATATGATAGTTTACCCAATTATCTGACAGAATAAATAAAAATACACATTATTCCCATTTACAGTTTTTCTTATCATAAGGCCAAGAATGCTTTATCAAATCTCTTAATACATCTAGACTTCTACACTTAACTGGGACAATTCTCCTCATTTAGCTTTTAGATATTCTCCTGTATAGTGTCACAGAATAGAGACAGCATTTATAATTTCCTTTGTATAGTTCAGATTGAGGTCTGCATTTCATTCAACTAACCAAACAACCCATTAGGCCCCTCCTGAGAATTTGAATAACATGTTGAGTTCAGATAATATGTTTAATAAGCTCATACTTATCCTTTCTCTCCCTTATATTTCTTTAAAAAATCATTAAGCAATATTTTAAAATACAGTGCAAAAAGCATTTCCAAAATATGTTCTATACAAGTTTTGAACATAATTCAGTTCATTTGGAATGCAATGAACTGTATTGAGACTTGTATCTGTCATTATAAATGTTGAAACAGGAAGAAGTAATGTGTACAGATAATTCAGACATTCTCCATTCCTTTGTAGCATCTCTATTTCATAAAACTTTTAAAGGTTTTTTTTCAGGGAGCCCTATTGAAGTGAAAAAGTGCTAGGAGAACTTCCCCATTTCTTCTATCATTTCTCATTTGCTACTTTCTCGGGTTCTAAGATCTCATCCCTTCCCAAAGACTGTTCTAACTTTGGCATGAAGGACCCTGTAAGATTGGATATCTAATCTAGTTTTGAACTTAGTCATGTGCATAACCGGACTTTGAATTTTATCTTCAGAAATATCAATCCTAGAGCTACAGGTAATGAGATTTTCTTTTAGTGTAATCATAAAAGCTTGAAAGTCTCTTAAGCAGTCCTTGAACTGGGAATTTAAAGCCCTGAGCTCATAATGCTATTTCAAGGACTGCAATGAATTTATAAACAACAAACAGTCTCAATATCTAGCTTCAATTTTATATAGCTTCAATTTTGCTAAATATTACTTGGCAGCAATCATTGATATAGGTATTTGATTACAGATATTAACAGATGATTATTTAGATAGTTGTATATCTTCTCATGCATAGGTCAATGGCAACAATGTAAACAAAGGCCTTTAAATCTAATTGTATTAAAAAACACTTCTACATAACCTCTAATCAATTCTGAGAACTTATCCTTAAAATTGTTTTCTTCTGGAAGAATTCAAGCACCACCTTGTGTGTCAGTCAATGTTCAGGAATAGAGCCACTAGGTTAAGTTGGACCATGATGTACAGTGATGTATTCATTATAATAGTTTGATCACCTACATTTGTTTGTCTTCTCCCTAGTACTTCTAGTTATGGATCTAAAAGCACAGGACAAGTGGTTGATATTGATAAGTAATTTTTAAATGGAGGATAGAATTTTCAATGGAATCTTTCAAGGAAGAATCTGAAGCCTACATTCTCTCTTTCTCCCACTCTCTCTCTCCTTTCATTAGAGCCTATGCTAGCCTCATTCCAACCATAAGCTCCTAAAATTGCTAACATGTGTGACCTTCAAAAGAATATGGATATCTGGTCAGAGAATTCCCTCAGTATTTGGCCAAAGATTTAGAGAAAATGAAGAGGAGATCCCTACAAATAAAACAATGGACATGAATTATTCCAGAATAACTGGAAACTTGTTTGCTATTTGGAACAGACCTTGATTCATATTGTCTTTCAGAGAGTATATTCCCACTTCCTAAAGCTGTTGTATAGGTGCGTGAGTGTGTGTGTTTGTGTGTATATGTGTGTTTGTGAATGGATGTGTATGTACATGAGAGAAAGACAGTGTAGATTGTATGTATGAGAGAGAAAGAGAAAGAGAGAGAGAGAGAGAGAGAGAGAGAGAGAGAGAGAGAGAGAGAGAGAGAGAGAGAGAGAGAGAGAGAGAGAGAGAGAGAGAGAAGATAGAGAGAATGACCCAGAAACATGCAGGGATGAAGATCATAGTTTAGATTATTGAACTGAAAGGTGTCCGTTTATTGAACTTGATGCCTAATAAAACCACAGCACCTTTCTGCAATTACTCAAGAACCATGTATACAGAACTTGTAAAGGTGCGGTTCACTGAATGGACGTATTAGTAAAATACCAGCATTAAGTATTTGTTTATTTTAGATTTATTTTATCCCTACTTGATTGAACATCATAAAATACTGCATATAAATATAATCTGCTCCCCAATCTCTAGCCTCTTGGTGATGCTTCAAGAGTATATATATATATATATCTATATATATATATATACATATATATATGTATATATATATACATATATATGTGTGTGTGTCTTGTTGAGACAAAAATAAAAACATTTTCTATTTGTTCTTTCATTCATTGTCTAATTTCAGAAGAATTTCTATTGGCTTCCAATTGAAACCCTACTTGTCACTGAACAATATACTCCAAAGAATGTTTATGAAACACCTATTCTGTCATGGATACTGAGACATATACTAAATTCAATTTTTTTTCTTGAGAAATCTAGATAACAGTCTAAATCTCCAATATAATAGTTTTCTCTATTGTGTGGCAGCGAATTTAAAGTGAGGGAATGTCAGGAGGTCAGCAATATGGTGTAGCTCATCAATTCTCTACTGCAGCTATATACTCAGGGACCCACAACCAAAAGGTTCTCATTTAATGATGCAGTCAGGGGCTGACTCATGGAGGGATCTGAATCTTTTCCTAAATTTTGCAAAGTGGTGCTATGAATTAAAGCATTGTTTCCCACATTCTAAGAATCTCTGATTGCTTTCATTTTTTCCTTTAGATTCTCTCTCTCTCTCTCTCTCTCTCTCTCTCTCTCTCTCTCTCTCTCTCTCTCTCTCTCTCTCTCCATGATGAGAAATGTGTCTCATTTCCCATTCCTTATCTTTTTATTCCCCTGTAAAATATGTTCCAAAAATGTACATATGAGCTTATATAAAGTACTAGCTTTATTATATCTATATATCTTCTTTCTGTTTGTCATACCTACGCAATGGATATGAAGGTTTTATAAACATGAAACAGAAGCTATAACTTTTTAATTATACTGCTCGCAAATGAGGAGACTCACATTTGGGGAAATACAGGGAATAGGTTGGGAGGGGACTTTTTCCTCTGTTATTTCCAGAGGTTAATCAGAAGGTTGTTGATTTACAAACTCCTCTCATGGATCATTTATTTTTTTTCTCCAGCAGAAAAAGGGAGGGCCATTCTGTGGCTATACAAGATAAATTAATTAAAATTTCCTCCCTTGTGAACGGTTATGAAATTAGTTACTTGATTCACACAAGTGAAATCAGCTCTGCATTTCCAGAGGAAGCAGCAGCTATCTGGCTATTTAATTGAGATGGTGACTGTCAGTTCCACAGACATATCAGAATCACCCAGGATGCTATTCTTGTGATCATGTGACTATTTGAAGGGGCTTAGGAAAGACAGAATGTTGGAGAGGGACCTGAAGTATATTGCACCTGTGAATGAAGATCACAAACACATTGAAAACTGCTAAATAGAAAGGGGTAGTGGGGAGGCAGAATGAGGGGTTTGGAGTAAATAAATACTGAACATGTGTGTATGAAATACCATAGTGAAACCCCTTTGAATGTGTATATATTAAAAAATGAATGCAAGAAATGTAGAAGAGAACCTGTCTGAATTGGAGGGGGGAGGGAGAATGTAGAGGATGATAAATAGGATCAAAATACTTTACGTACATATATGAAGAAAGCAATAAATCTTGTTGAAACCGGACTTGAATTGGGGGGACAGGGTGATGAGAAAGAGTAGTGAATAGGTGAATCTAAATATATATAGTCATATGTGATTTATCAAAATTAAACCCTTTTATATAATTAATGCTAACAAAAGGTGAAAGAAGAAAGGAAGATAAAATACCTACATCAAAGTATTTTCTATGTACTAAACTGTCATATCTGGGATGTAGTGTGTTTCAACTTTCTTGAGTAATTTTTTGGTGGCTGGCTTTTCATCTGTTTGCTTGTTCAGTGGAATCAAAGACACTAGGTTTATATTTTCCAGAGAGCTTGATCATAGTAGAAAGTAATATAGAATGTAAAACCGTTGCTGATGCTAATCAATTTTTTGTCCTAGACACTTGCGTATATCCAGAGACATGTCAACATCAAGATACTTGCTTCTATCACACATTCAAGCATTGGGATGCATGTGGATAATTTTAAATACTTGCACACTTGAGTACGAAAACAACAGTGATACATAGACAATCATCACAGCCTGAGAGACCACAGGTAGAATCGCATATGCTGAGAAAGTGACAGGAAGAGTAACATGCATTCACATATACATTTTAGTTTGTGAAGCTGTTACTCGGTTTCTCTATACAGGTTTTAAAGACTCTCTTCTTCTGTCTCTGTGGGCTAGTTTCTAAGTCAGCTCAGCATATATCCTCCTGATTATGGTTACATGAGAACCAACAGAGGGCCATATGACATCTCAGCTAAGAAAGGAGGTTCTAAAATAGTCCCACTGTGTGACTATGCCTCATTTGAGTTTAGGTGCTTATAAATTGTTCCAAATGCCTGTCTGGCAAGGACAAGGCCCTGAGTTCAATCCCACCACCACAAATCCAACCATCTAACCAAACCAACAACGGAGATTGGCTTCTTTAATGATTTAGACAGTAGAAACTTGAAATCTTCCTTGGGAAGTTCTATGAGAAGATCCTGTCTTACTTCTTCCTGTTTCCAATTTCTGTCAACATGTCTTGGTTTCCTTTGCTTGTGGTCACATCACTCTAATCACCTTCATCCTTACATCATCTTTTCCTTTTTGTGAACCTATCTGATGTACTCTCTGTCTTATAGAGCATTTCTGACCTACTAAGGTAGTCCAGGATAGGCTGTCTCCTCATCTCAAGACCCTTAATGACACCAGGCATGTATTGTTTATTTTTCTTTCTGAGTAAGTTAACACTAGCACGTTCAAGACTTGGGTATTACTTTTTAGGATTCACCATTCCACCCACTATCTGTAGTTAGCAATTAAAAATCCCGCGATGCCATCTCAAGTGTATCTGATATAGAATAGTATATTGTTAGAGCCCACAGAGTACTCCATGTTCACAGGTGATGAGGTAGAGGTTGACATGGTATCACCGAGGCAGAGCTGATCATTGAAAATTTCCCAGGGAAAATACATCCCTAGCTTATCTCACAGGCTTCCTATCAGCTTGAGGGAAGGGATAAAAGGACCCTTGACTCTAAGGGCAAGGACTCAGCAGTTGAAACAACTACATGGTGATGCTGCCTGGTTCAAGGACTGATTGGCATTAAGAATACTGCTCATCTCTCATGCATTTTTGTGGATGCAAATTTGGCTGGAATGCCAAATAGGAGATGGAAACGTCTGTGGTCTCTGAGATTCATTATAGAAACCCCTTTGAATTCCAACTCAGAATTTGGCTCTAAGGAGGGCTATGTCCTCATAAATATGTATGAAGTCTTCTACCCATCAACAGTCAATCAAAATACATATACTTTCATGCTTTTGTTTCTGTCATTTGTTCAGTGGCAGATATTAAATGAGTATCCCACTACACAAAGGGATATTGGATTAATTGAACAAATAATGTTTGCAAATCACCCTATTACTAGAAACAATTAGAGGCTGAGGCCCAAAAACAGAATTCTGACAAATGCATAAATTTTATTTTGAATCATGCAGTACTTTGAAAAAATTATTTGCACTAATTGCCAGTATTTAATAAGCAGAATGTTCCATATTAAAACTCCATATTGCTAGTAGAACAAAGTCAACAAAAATAGATCTGTCGAAGCTCAGGTCATATTTCTTTTTATTGTATTTTTATTCTTTTTTATTATAAAGACACTGTACAGAACGGTTACAGTTACATGAGTAAGGGAATGAGTACATTTCCTATCAAGCATTGTTATCCCCTGCTTTGTTTTTCTTACCATCCCTTCCTGCCCCACCTCCCCAACTCCTCCCACTTCCCCCAAAGTTGTAAAATTCATTTACAACATAGTGTCTTGTACATCTCATTGTTACAGTGGGTCAACCTGTATCCTTGTTTCAGCATTTTGTTATTTTTCTTCCCCTTCCCAAATTAGAAAAAATGTATATACAAGATGCAGGGCACCAGAATCAACAAATACAGTGAAAACAGGGGTTATAACATGGGGGAAGAACATACAAAAGGAATAAAAAATCACATAGTATATTAAAAACAACAGCGACAAAAAATAACCTCTTGTGTCCCTTCTTGTGTGCTTCCCTTCATCTTTCTCTTTCCCCACTTCCCGGCCCCTCTGTCTATAACTTTTCCTTTTCAGACTACCTTTCCCCACAAACACAGAAAAAAACAGTGTAGGCTGTTCTTCATTTATATCTTTAGCCCTCCTGGACCTTGGAGATAACTTTTGTCTCCCTGAAACCCCCAATTAATTGTCAATGAATTAATACTTTTTACCAAGAACTCAAGTGAGAAACCCCCAGGAAAGGGGGAAGCTTCATGGAGGAGGTGAGATCTACAGCAAGGTAGGTCTCCCGAAGGACTCATATTTATGGCCGAAGATACAGCCTGAGAAAGGATGGGGTCACCAGCAACAACACAATGTATTTAGAAGAGTCCGATCTGCACAGACAATGAGAAGAGGAAAGATCAAAATCACCTCCACAGGCGTTTCCATGGCCACCAACATATCTCTGGTTCCAGATCAAATACCACTCTCCCCGAGGAGCCTTTTTGCCTAACATTTCCAGTCACTGGGCACCTCTGTCTATAACTTTTCCTTTTCAGACTACCTTTCCCCACAAACACAGAAAAAAACAGCTGTAGGCTGTTCTTCATTTATATCTTTAGCCCTCCTGGACCTTGGAGATCACTTTTTACCAAGAACTCAAGTGAGAAACCCCCAGGGAAAGCCTCTGGTTCCACTTCTTTACATCACATGGCTTGAACATCCCCTGTGAGTGGAGGTGCGGGACAATAGAAGTGTCATTTGGAAGTTTTCCTGTGTCAGGCAAATGGCCTTGACAGGAGCAGCCATTTTATCTGGAGAAAAACTTTCCCCACACTAAAGAAAGGAGGACGGGACCATTCTGGGCTCTCACAAGAGAATTTTCAAGCTCTTACAAATACTCAGTGTATAGGAACATTGCTGCTCCAGTTAGGGTGATTATAAGGTTCATGGCCTATTGCTAAAGGCGAGGCCTGCCACCCTCTGCTGTGGCTCAGAGCCTGTGCAAGCACATCCCAAGCCTCCCATAGTTCCTGCAGAGCCCCACCATTGGCCACAATGCATCTTCCATGTCCTGCACTTAGACGCTGCCTCTCTCTCCTCGCTCTATGGCAGACTTGTCCTAGACACAAGCAGCAATGAGTACTAATGCTACTCCAGGGAGATTCGCTGCAGCACGCCATGACATCCTCTCTCCCAGGCTTACTACTGATGTATGGACAATTTCTGTTGCTGTTATCTCCAGCTTGTCCCTCAGCTACCTTTTATCAGTCCAAACGTCATTTAATTAGGAAGTATGGGCTTCCCTGAGGGGACACAAAGTCTAAGCCCTCCGTCATACCTGGGCAGTTCAAATGATTAAGCTCATTCTCCTGTCTTGCCCTGGCTTGCTTGGGTCTCTCAGGATATGGGCAGCTTCCATGGATCCTCAGCGCACAGATTGTTTATTATGGCTATGACACGTGCCATTGGTACCATTTTTATATTGTTCACATGTTGCTTTATGTGTTTGAAATCCCAACATTCACGTCCTGTATCTTTTTTTTTTTTCCCAAGCAGTTATTGATTCCCGTGTCTGATCTTGGATCTTGTTTTATAGGGCAGAATCTGTGGGTTAAATAATTTTTTAAAAGCCACAGGAATGTGAATGATAAATGGCTACTGCCAAAGAGAGGAGATACAAAACCCTGCATGACTTGGGCTGAGTCAGAAAGAGGAATTCTATTTTTAGAGCTAGTTGAAAGAAAAGGAATACATATGAAGTCTATGCAGCAACGAATGGGGAACCTTGAGAAATAGGAAACAACTTTTTTTAAGCTGTTTTCATGGGAACTTATCTGATATTTATAATGAGACAGCAAAACTACATGAACTAGTTCGTTATGTGGGGTGATCATATTGAATTTGCTCAAAATTTGGTGCAATCTGGAACAAAAATTTGATTAAGTTGAAATGACTGAGTATTTGTTAGGAATTTCTTTTACTCCAAATGCAGTATATGTTTCTGAAAAGCAAAAGCTCTATACTCCCCACAGTATATATTTTTCTTTACCCATGTTATTTTCTCAGTAATCTTGTGTTAAAGTAAATGATTACTTTTTGTACTTTATTATTATTACTATAATTATTATATAGTCATTATGATTAGCCACTAATTCATAGTCAATATGACATATGTGTCAAACCTTATGCTTAATTGGTAGCATGCCCTTTATTTAATTGTCACAATCGGCACTGGATCCTGAGGAGATTTTTGCATAATTCATATATTAGAGATGGCCAGTTCATGAGGTAGGCCTGCTGGAAAAAGTATGTCACAATGGAGCAAATGTAATATACACTATACCAACAGAACATAGACAAAGATTATTTGTGGATCTAAGAGAAAGCAAAAGTAAAGTTGTCTTGAGTGTGAAGAAGCCATAATATAATATAGCAAAGAACCACAGAGATTGTAAATTCTTCTCCAGATACCACCTAGGGAAAAATGCTACAGTATAATATGGAGGTCAGTTTAGGGATTCTGAGACAATCTTTAGCTCTTTTCTTTTGTGTGTGTTGTCCTGGGGATTGAACCCATGATCTCATATATGCTCTGAGTATGCTATAACTACAAGGAACTACAACTCCAAGCTAAGAAGGATGAAGAGTACTTCGTAGAAATTCTACCCTTTGCAATGGAAACTATGTCATCTTAATCCACAAAGAGAAGTGCTACCTCATTTTCATAAAAAAGAAAGGGATGTTTAATATTCCTGGCTTAAATGATATTTTCTGTAATAATTTAATATATTAGGAAACAACATGAATATAAGAATATAATATAAAATATAGGAATATGTATAAATATATTATACATTTAATATATATAATTACATATAATATAACATAAGAATATAAGAATACAGTATAAGACTATAAGAATAATACAACTGGCAGTTTAGCTGTGTGATGCACCATTTTATAGTCAATAAAAATGGCAGATTTTTTTGGTGCTGGTATTTCAAGCTTGTAAACCTACCTAGTCAGGAGGCTTTGGTAGAAAAGATGATGGTTTGAAGCCAGCCTTGGGAGGCAACTTCAACAGACTCTGTCTTCAAAGTAACCAGAAACAGGAATGTTGGAGGTATGGCTCTAGGTATAGAGCATTAGCAGGGCAAACAAGATGAGGAGAAAGAAGGCCCTGAGTTCAAACTGTGGTCATGGCAAAAACAAAAAGAAAAAAAAGAGAAAATCTTGACAATTTTGAAAGTAATTTGGTGTTACATAAAAATGTTCAGAATAGATAATGAATAGAGAGCATTGTATGTGCATGAGTAGGTTTCAGTTTTATAAGCAAAAGAATCTGGGTTGGAGGGGTGTAGTTGAGGAGGTGGGAAGGAAGGGATGGAAGGGGAAAAACAAAGGAGGAGGCAACAATGCTGGATAAGAAATGAACTCATTACCTTGCTCATGTAACTGTAACCCCTCTGTACAGTATTTTCACAATAAAAACCTTATTTAGAAAAAAGAAAATAGAATAATGAATAAAGGAAATTTGTGGATATATTTAAAAAAAAGAATCCAGTGTCAGAAAGAAGAATGAAAATGAGGTGAAGTCAGGTGACTCTGCTCTAGAAATGAGCATGTGTGTACCATGCATCACACTCTGAGCAGCTGACAGTGCTCTCTGCCCTTTGGATGTTGCCAGCCTAGACCTTCTGGGACCACATCCGTATTCTTATCCCAGATGAAGTCTCCATCACCTGCCAGCCAGACTCTGGCTCCTATTATCCTTAGTCCTGTCTAGATTCTCCTCCCATTGTCATGCTCATGTCGCCTTCTAGCGTCCATTATCCTTTCTAGATCCTTCTTCTAGTGTCCATTGCCATCTAGATCTCCTTGCCAGCATTCTTGTCCTGTCTAGATCTTTTCTAAACATCTTTCTCTAGACCTTTTCTAGGTTTTTTCCTTGTCTCATGTGCTATTTGTCCGACATCAATTCTATATGAAAGCTTTTACTTTTCTTTCTTCTGTAACCGCAGCAGGTTTTTTTTCTAGTACTATCCAATGTAAATGTGGAAGCAACAACACATTGTACATACGTGCTTTTAAATTTTCTACTACCTGAATTAAGAACTTTGGCTATATTCTAAGGTAGAATAAAAAGAAACTAGCTAATTTAATTTTTGAAAAAAAATGTTTACATCGCTCTATGTAAGACTTATACTTTCATGCTATAATTATTATTGAGTTATCTAGGACATGTTTCACATGTTTATTTTAGCAGTGAGTCTCAGATTTTGAGGGTTATTGAAGCCTTAGGACATGCCTCCGTGTGGACTGGCCACATTTCAAAGGCAGGAGAAGCAGTTGATGATTAGTCACTGCTACACAAGGGCCACATGAATCTAGACCCAATACTCTCACGTTTCAGATTTTCTTTTTAAATGCCTCACCTTTATAAAGCAAATTTAGGTGAAAGACTAATCAGCACTCAAGCCCAGAGCGAATTGTCAGAAAATTGTTTCCCTTAATGGGGAGAGATTTCCACCATGGAGTCTCTGTTAATGAGTTAATGGGCAAGAGATAATATATTTGGCAAGGAGGGGTGGGGGACAACTTTCCATTTGTTTAATTAAATAAAGATGGAAATGAAAATTACGAATTTGTTTTAGTCACTTCAGACTATAACTACAGGAGCCTTCACTTCTCTGAAACATGAAAGGAAGCAGAACTAACAATTTGTCAAGAAAAAATTACTTCCAACTAAGCCATGGCAGGGGGCCAGCAGATGGGAGTTTCCTTCTCCAGCGATCTCTGCAAATCATTTAGTCATTCATTTGTACAGTTCTGAAAAGTGACGAGGTGGCTGAACTTTATCTAGCAGTGATTGCATGTCCTTTTTTCCTTTGCTTCTCTGGGTTTGTGTATGTGAAATGTCCATTTAGTCACGGCAGTGTAATCATATCGAGTATTTTATTCCATCCTGTTTCACTAGTGGATCCAGAGGACAAGCAGAAATGAGAAGAGATGGGCAGATTTACAGTGGGATGTTTTCTTCTTCTGGGTGAGAGCTACTTGCTCATGACTCCTTCTTTAATAAAAATCTACTTCATACTCCAGTATTATCACATCACTAACATATTGGTCCTTATTCCCACTAGAACATTTTATAACTACATCTTCCATTTCCAAGTTGATAAGTATATTACGCAGTTATTATCCCTACTATTAGGCAGTTATTATCCCAACTATACCAATGATGAAGGTCAGTTCATTGGTGTCATTTTTATTTCATGACCTTTCAGCTTTCATCTTACTGTATGACATGTTACGGCTAGGGTGGTAGCACGCTAAAATTTCTGACTACGTCATGCCCTGCCTAAAATGTTTCATGCTAGCGTCTCGTTGTAGTAGAAACACATTGATGGTTTCATGCACTCCTTAGTGACTTGGCACCTGGTCCTTTTATTTCTCCTCATCCCTCACACTCAGAAGGCTGCTCATATTGGTCTCTATCTTCTCAGCATACTAGCTTCAGTGACTGTCTCCTGGGAGAAGTTCCCCCGCTTCGAACCAGAACATTTATCTATTTGCTCTCCATTTGCAGGAGATGACATCATAAAATGCTACCACAAACAGCATTCATTTTAAAACTTCACGTTCAATTCACCTTAGATCATCAGTAACCAGGCTTTATAAAATAAAACAGTGCAACATGTAGAACTTAGGGTCATTGAACAGCATCTCAGGACACCAGTTTTAGGAATATATCTTGATAAAAATTACATACAAGCTAAATAGGAAACTTATTTTTCTGTTCATCTTGATATGTTAAGATGCAATTTACAGTTTACAGTTGAGGCCCTGGACAAAATGCTTTGTTCCATCTCACTGAAGACAGTACACAGACACTACAAGGTAAAATTGCAAATTGATTTCGAGAAGCAGGGAAAGGCTTGAACTTAGAATGAGGTGGAGTTTCCACCTATCTCCTCCCAAAGAGGATCAGAGACAACTAGTTTAATTATTAGGGCCAAATGTCTAGTGACAGCTTGAACTAGTTCTAAGTCAGAGTTTTGTTAGCTTGAAATTATTATCAGCTCCTTTCCCAGAGATCACTTTCCCTTTCTCCCTGTTTCTTTCTCAATATTTCAACTCTCTTTGTTTCTCTCTTTCTCTCTTGTTTTTTCACTTTCTCCCTTGATTTCTCTCAATATACCCCTGTCTCTCTCTGTTTCTCTCTTACAAACACACGGAGAATAGACATAACCTGTTATACTTATTAAATATGTATTGTTTATATATCTACGACTTCATTTATAGATGTATTATTTATATGTTTACAAAAGTAGATGGCTTTGGCTGGTGATTTTGTAAACTATAACTGTGATCTTCAGAGCCATGCTGTGTAACACACTCAACTTTAAGGCAGGCATTCATCTCTAGGACACTAATGATCCGTGACGGTATAGACATTAAGCCCTACAAATGAAATGCTAGCACCTTCAATTGATGACAACCTCTGCTCTGCCACCCCTTGTCCTCCCCTCCTTCCTCTACAGTTCCTCTGGCTTATCTTTCCTCTCTTGCTTGAAACTGTTAAGCCCTGGCCAAGAAACTGGAACTCTTGCATCCTTAATTTTTCAGCTACCAAAACATGGATCTTTTTTTGCAAGCATTCCTTTAAATATGAATCATCTTCTTTGCCTGGCTTATTTCTTCTATTAGTATTGCTTTCTGAGAATCCTGGTGTATGGCCATGGTCTGGAAAGTCCCCTTTGATCTGAAAGTGGGGAGGCAATTTCAATGACGCACAGAAAAACAGTCAGCCCCAACCCACTGATATAAATAAACTGATAGGACAGCATGGGGTGCTTGCATTTGTGTGCCTGATTTATTTCACTTAACCTAATGTTCTCTGGTCCCATCCATATTGATGCAAATGGAAGAAATGCATTCATTTTTGTTGTGGCTGGCTGAATAACATTAATGTATATCTGGAAGCAAAAGAAGTTAATGTTAAAGGAGTAAAGAACATAGTTATAGTTATCAGAGACTGGGAAAGGTCCAAAAGGGAATGGAGTCTATGCGTATGCCTCCATCAGAAAGAATGGCATTGCCCCATTTGTTAGGAAATGGAAAGATTTGGAAAAAATTATATTAAGTGAAGTAAGCCAGGCCCAAAGAAACATAGGTCCCATGGTTTCCCTTATTTGCAATAACCAGTGTATGTCTGAGTCAAGCAGAAAAGGTCAGATAAGTTGATGTTAGTTGAAATGAACCCCAAGATAAGTATTCAAATTTTTTTTCCTTGCGATTGTTTCTAACATATTTATAAGATGATTTCTTTGTTGCTTTGTATGTCCCTCCCCCATGGTATAACCCTGCTTTCATTGTATTTTATGTTGGTATAATTTGTGGAGGGGAAGGAAAAAACAAAATGTTTAAATAGGGATACAGGTGGACCCATTGCAACAATGAGATGTACAAGTAGTTATGTAGAAAAATGAACTTTACAACTTTGGCTGGGGGGGCAGGGAGTGGGGGAGTGGAGATGGGAAGGGATGGAAAGGGAACCAAAAGAGGAGGCAACAATGCTTGATAAGAAATGTACTCATTACCTTGTCCATGTAATTGTAACCCCTCTGTACGGTATTTTCACAATAAAAAGTAAAAAAAAAAAGAGAGAATGGAGAGCGGACATTTAATGGGGTCAGGAGTGTAGTTGTATGGGAAGGATAACTTCAAAGGTTCTTATCACAGTAAGATAACTGCTTGACACTGTTAATTGAACATTTCAAAGTAATTAGTGGAGAGGATTTTTAACAATTTCTAACAAAAGCAAATGATATAACTGGAATGACACATAGACCAATTACCCTGATCTGATAGTTACAAGTTGCAGAGTGCATACATATATTGATATGTCATGGTATACCCCACAAATTATGTATAATTACTTATAGCGATTAAAAATTAAAAACATATTGAAAATGAAATAATGTAAACATTTTGCTAACCATTCAGTTTATTAAAGCTTAGCTTCCAGCCAGCAAGTGTATTGAAGTCCATTTAAACCTGGAGATTCTGTACCTTTACCCCATATATTTTGTGTCATAACCAAGGGAACATTTTTTGTTATTTTTGTTATTCTTATTTTTCCCACAATTGTCTTATTCCTGCTTCAAAGGCTTAGAAAAGCTAAGCCACAGGGGTTTTGAGGAAGGTAGAGAAAAGACAGTGATTCTTTTGTTACAAGAGCATGGAGATATATAAAGTCAAGAAGAGTCAGGGCAGTAACATAACAACAATTTATTTAACAAGGGAAAGGAAAAGCGAAGGCTTCTCAGGAGAATGAGCAGCAGGACTTGGAAACTGATTGTCTACCAGTGTGGTCTTGGACAAAGCTTTCATTGCCCTTGACTCTTTTTCATCCTCCCTCTAAGTGATCTGTCCAATTGTGATGGATTGATTTGAGACAAGCAAGACCCTCCTCCTGGAATGTGACTTGCAGGAGGCTTGGCCTGATTTCTGGCAAGACCCAACACCTTTCTCTGTAACCACAGGATGTTCGTTTGGCCTGTCTATGAGTCCTTCTTTCCCTCATTTTCCACTAATATCAATGAATTTTTAGTTTTGAAATACTGAATGCCTCTTCTTTTTATCCTGTATATCTACTCTGACATCCAGCACCTCACTGGGTGGGATGAACGGAAGGAGCTCTTTCCCAGGCTATGGTATTATTGCATAAGTAAGTGCTATTTAAACCCTGACAAACAGATGGCAATACCTTATAAATAAAAGTGTCTACTACAAAAGCAAGCATGGCCCTGTGTATCCTAAAAGCACTTCCGTTTCCATATCGAAATTCACAGGCATCAGGAATTTCATAAGTAAGGATCAGGTCTACAATAACCTTTTACAATACCTGCAGCTCAACAAAGTATGTATCAAATGGAACCTTCTCAGAGTGGATAAACTTCTTAATCTTAAACCCATAGCAAGACAAAAGCACCTGCTTAATAATTCCCACTTCATACAGGCTTTTTCCCCTTTCACTTCAGGAGTTCATAATGACCAATGCTGCGTGGTTGTTTATTTTAGTTTTTCTATTGAATAAAAATAAACCAACAAATGAGTCCTTGAATGTGTTCTAAACCTTTCCCAGCCAGACATAATGTACTTCATTTTGCAAAAAGAAAGAAAGACACACACTTCTGGACAACTCTAGTCTTGATCTGAGCAGCTGAGTCTCTAAAAGGCTGTGCATTATACGCAATATGCATTCTCCAGGCACCTACACATACTCACATTCCACTGAAATGCAGACAAATCAAGGTACAGCAACAACCTAAGGGGCTGGGTTTATTCTCAGCTCCTCAAAATAAGATTTAAACTTAATTTTCATTCCACACCAGTCTATCAGGAGAATCAAGGAGCTAAACACCTTTTTCTTTCCTTTTTCACATATGCTTCTCCCTGTGTGTTTGCCTTTTTACCTTTATCTCATTCTACTCCTACATCTCTCCATTGGCCTCTCAACCTCAGTGTTTCCAGGATTCTACACTATTTGCTTTCTATCTTTCACAGATACTTGTCAGAAAATTTGACAATTTCTTACCTTAGCAATCCTAACTTTCTGCTCAAAGGAAAATCATGTGGTTTGGTGTGAAATATACTTTTAACACTTACTTTCACATAGCCATTTCTTTAAAAAAATCATTTGCAGAATCATTTAAAAGCCATACTATGTAAATGGTTATACTAATTCAAAATATGAAAAAAAGATGAAAAAAAGTAAGATGGTAATAACGAAAATGCGTTCAGCTACTATGGAAATCAGAACAGAGATTCCTCTAAATACTACAAATAAGACTATCATCTGTCTATACCTTTTCTGAGCATATAATAGAAATACCTGCATATTCATACCCATGCTTTTTCATAACACCAAGTATAGTACTGGCCTCGTTATTCATCAGCAAATAAATGAACAAAGAACACATGGCATATATACAACAGAATTAAACTCTGTTTAGTGGCCCACACCTGAAAGCTATGTGAAGAGGCAGATAAAACAATTACAAGTTGCAGGCCAAACATTATAGAAAACTTAACTTGGGGAAAGTTTTACAGAATCTGTAGCAAAAACAAAATACAAGACAAAGGTGTTGGATTAATGGCCCAAAGGGTAAAACACTTGCCTAGCATTGTGTGAGGTCCTGAGACCAGTCCCCAATATATTTACAGGCTTACTTCTTAGTTAATTAATTAAGCAAATCTGATGTCATGTTGTTTTCAAGAAAATGGATGGAACTGGAAATCCTTGTATTAAGTGAAACAAGCCAGACTCAGAAAGACAAAAAAATGGCATGGATTTATTCTAAGGAGGAATCATTTCCACCATTGCTTGCTGTTGGCTGCTTCATTCTTTGTTAGAGTTACTAATTAACTATTTCTAATTGTAGTGTTTTCATGACTCACTCCTAATTCTTTATAATATGCTCTGATCTCCATGTCAGTCTGCTCTTCTCCTCTCCATACATAAAAGAAACATAGAAGGAATTAGTAAATGAGAATCTCTTAAGCCTCCCATTCCAATGCCCTTGTTGCCTTAGAATTAATTTCTACCCAATTATAATGCTGCAGAAACCATAAAATGACTTTGACCATGGATACCAGTGGAAATGCAGAGTTCATCATGTCAGTGAGCCAGTGTTTTCGTTGTAGGACAGAATACAGAAAATCATTCAGAATCCCCTACGGGAGCAGAAAGCTCAGGCAAAATTAAATGATCTCTGAGATTCTGTGAGAAATGTTTTGACCAAAGCAAGGTTTCCCTTTTACTTCCTCCCCTCTGCCTGCATCTTGAAAACATCATGTGTATAATCAAATCTGGGATTTTACAACTGTCAAAGTAAATGAAGTGCAGCATAGATTCCATTGTTTTATCCAGCTGCACTTGGGGATGGCTTTCTAAAACAATTATTCAAAAATACCACATTATTACCTTGTCTCCTTAGGGCAATGGATGAAGCCTTACTATAAATCAATGCCCAAATTTTCATCTAGAATCGGCCTGTGGCTGACTGGTGATGTTAGGGGAAAGAGAAATTTCTGGAGAGGAAAGCTGAAGGGACTATTTTTATTGTGGAAAATACTGAAGGGAGGAGGTAACAACCGAATTCATATGAATGTCAACACGGAAATGGCTGCTAGAATACACTTCAGCAGAAAAGTTCTAATCAAAAGGAAATTACTTTTAATTTGGATGCAAACAAAAATCATTGAGTCTAAACTTTCAACTACAAGATTTCTATGCAAAGAGCTAATTATAAAGATGACTATCCTATTTTTGGTTTTGGCAGTTACTGGGATGTGAACTTAGGCTTTGCATTTGCTACGTAGGATTCCTACCATTTAAGCCATTTCCTCAGCCCTGTATGCTTCAGTTATTTTTTTTAATGCAGTCTCTTTATTCCTGAGACAGCCTGGGTTACAGTCTTCTAATCTGTGCCTCCAGAGTAGACATAGATTACAAACATGAGCCATCACACACAACTTTCATCACAAATGACACAGAAAAGAAGAATTAGAACAAGGAGAAAGACGAGTAGAAACGGTCACAATGAAAGAATAGAAACTGCTTGGTAAGTTCAGAAGAGAACTTTCTCTTTCAATTTCATTGAAGAGTTGGAGGAGTTTTGGTATGAGCTCTGCTTTGAAGGCCTTGTAGAATTCTGCAGTAAATCCATCTGGTCCTGGAGTTTTCTTAGATGGGAGGTCTCTTATTGCTTCTATTTCAATGCTTGATATGGGCCTGTTACATTACTGCCCAATAAATAAGTGGGCTGAAAACTTACAGAGAAACTTTCCCGAAGAGGAAAGAAGGATGGCCAATAGACACATGAAGAAATGCAAATCAAAACAACACTGAGATACCACCTCACCCCATTTAGAATGGCTATAATCAAGAACTCTAAGAACAGCAGATGTTGGAGGGGATGTGGACAGAAGGGAACCTTACTGCATTGTTGGTGGGAGTGTAAACTTGTTCAACCACTTTGGAAAGCAGTCCTCAAAAGACTCCACATAGAGCTCCCCTATGACCCAGCAATCCCATTTTTGGGCATTTACCCAAATGATCACAATCAAGACCATACTAAAGCTACCAGCACAACTATGTTTATTGGAGCCTTATTTACCATAGCTAAGATATGGAACCAACCCAGATGCCCCTCAGTAGATGAATGGATCAAGAAAATGTGGTATATATACACAATGGAATTCTATGCTTCTATCATAAAGAACAACATTGCTCCATTTGTTAGGAACTGGAAAGACTTGGAAAAAAATTATATTAAGTGAAGTAAGCCAGGCCCTAAGAAACAGAGGCCCCATAGTTTCCCTTATTTGCAATAACTAGTATATGTCTGAGACAAGCAGAAACGGTCAGATAAGTTGATGTTAGGTGAAATGAACCCCAAGATAAGGACTCAAATGTTTTTTTCATTTCTTGCTATTGTTTCTAACAAATTTATAAGATATTTCTTTGTTGCTTTGTATGTCCCTCCCCCATGGTATAACCCCTGTTTTCACTGTATTTGATGTTGGTATAATTTGTGGAAGGAAGGAAAAAACCAAATTGGTTGAATAGGGATACAGGTGGACCCATTGCAACAATGAGATATACAAGACGTTATGTAGAAAAATGAACTTTACAACTTTGGCAGGGTGGAGTGTAGGGGGGAGGATGGAAGGGCAGTGATGGTAAAGGGAAACAAAGGAGGAGGCAACAATGCTTGATAAGAAATGTACTCATGGGGCTGGGAAGGTGGCTCAGTGGTAGAGTGCTTGCCTTCCATGCATGAGGCCCTGGGTTTGATTCCTCAGCACTACATAAGCAAAAAGAAAAAAATACGGAAGTGATGCTGTGGCTCAAGTGGTAGAGCGCTAGCCTTGAGCTGAAGAGCTAAGGGACAGCGCCCAGGCCCAGAGTTCAGGCCCCACAACCAGACCACCCCCCCCAAAAAAAGAAATGTACTCATTACCTTGCTCATGTCATTGTAACCCCTCTGTATGGTATTTTCACAATAATAAAAAAAAACTGCTTGGTAAATTAACTGGAGTTAAAGCTGCCTGCTTCTAAAAGTTATATAATTGCTTTTTTCCTTTAGATTTTTGAAAAGTTGTGAAGAGACCAGAGCCACATAATTTATACATTAAAAAGCATCTAATGTGCACTACTTACAAGAAGGGACATTTGAAGCTTTTCAAAACACTTTGATATTTGTTCAATGGTTTGGGTCTTGAGATAATGGCCTAATCTGGTAATGCAGGGGATTTCTACATGGGGAAAAATTATGAACCTGGGCATAAATTTTCTTCTCTTTAAGTGTAAAGTCTTTCAACCTGATGGCAAAAGTTATGAGAAGTACAAATAAGTGATTTGCTTTTCAATAGATTACTGTTACTCTAAAAGTGACATCTCTCTCTTTTCTTGTTATTTAGTTCTGAACTCTTCTATTCTACTTAGGTTTTTTTCCACAATAGGTGTCCCATAATTCATATTATGCTTTGTACAGTCTTTGGATTAAAGTACAGCATGAATAGAGCATGTGTGCACATGCATGCCTGTGTGCCAGCACACGTGCGCATGCACACAGATATTTATCCATAAGTTCAAATTTGGAAGTGTAGCCCACTTTAGTAATTTAGAGATTAGATTCTCAGATGTGGATCATGTTACACATATAATGTAATTTCCCTTAGCTTATTTTTCTGAATGTAGAATGAAAAAAAGCCTGGCGATAATAAAAGTAGACTTTTTTTTATCTTTCACATGTATTATCTTTTCAGATGATTCTGAGATGAACAACAATAAAGCTTAGCCATAAGAACTAGAACTGACTAATCAGAAAACTTATATCCTAGAACTAGCAATGGCATTGGGCATGGATTAAGGAATGAATATGTGACCCACTGGTCTTCACTGATATTCATAAGCTAGATCATTGACCACAGTAACCCATGCCGCACATGTCTCATATTTTGTCAGAACAGTTATTCAGTTATTCAGATGACAGAGAACTAATGAGACAGAGAGACAGAGAATGAGCAAATGTTTGGGTGCCTTACAATAGGTTGAATTTTGTCATCACTATTTCCTGATCTCCTATTATGTGCTAACTACCTTTATTCTCAGTTTTTTTTTTATTTTAAACTACACTGACCTGAAGTTTTCAGTGCCCTCCTATGAATAACACTTCTTTTAGATTAATGAGGTTACAATGAGAATTAAATAAATTAATGTGTGTAAAAATTTAGAACATACCCCTTTAGCCAGTGTACTCCAGCCATAAATTTTCCTCTGGTAAAAATAATAATGATGATGAGTTTATTTCAATTTTTATTCTTGAAGATTTTTCTAGTCAAACAACATATGAAAATAGGTTCTCACTCAATTTTGGCTACATGATATGTTTCTTTTCTCTGGAAGACACTGAGGTAAAGAGTTAGGTCAATGAAAGAACTCTGAATATCACGGAGGGATAACCAGCTTCTGTCATCAGAACCAACTCCTCTTTTCTATGCACTCTTACTTTCATTCATTGTTAACTCAGATTAACACTTCAACTCAGGCTCAGTCTCAAAATAAAAGCTCAATTGGTGCTTTCTGTGTTTCTATTTGGAGCAAAAGAAGAAGTGCCTCTGTTATTTCTGGACACTGGGACTATGATGCTGATGGCAATGGGTTATTGTCTGGTCTGTCTGTATGGTTGTCAGGCCCTGGATCCCGATGTTCACTCTCATGTGGTGTCTGGGACTATTTTAAGAAAGCAGGCTCTGAAGGTAGAGGAAACAAAATCATGAGAAGTGGTAATAGTCAATTTCTATGAATCTTATTAAGATGATGTCTGTAGAAGAAAAACTATTAGAAGAGTTTGGAAAAAAATGGAAGAATGTGTAATAATGGTTGTAGGCTTGCTGCCATGATTACTAAGAGTTATCGTTGTACAGTGTCCACATTGTCAGTAACATACTGTGGTTAACTCTTGATCTGAATTAGAACACACAAATGCATTGACATTGCAAATCCCAAGGCTTCGTCCAAAGAATATTGAGGACAGGACTTAATGGAAAACAGGAACCCTACTTAAAGGGAAGGGGAAAAATTCCAGCACACAAGTGGAGTCAAAATGAAGATGGAGAAGAAAGGTTAAGTTACAAACTTCCATCTCCATGAAAAGATGTTCCATAACACCAATCTCAAGAGTTCTTGGTGGAGTTATTAAATGATACAATAATATTCTGATAGCTATATGTCCACGGCTTGGAACTGGGAGCTTGTGGAACAATTTTCAGTGCCATTGCCTCTAAGACTTTACATGAGTTGTTACTGAAGCCTTTCAGAAATCCATCTCCCTGCCTGACAGCCAGTGTGGTTGTTGTTCCGTGCTAATCTGATTAGATTATATTTCACCATTGTCATGCAAAATGGTTCAGTGATAACTGCTACTTTCCCAATAAAATTCTGGCCTAATTTACAAAGCTCTCTATGTTCTGGCCTATCCCAAAGAACTCAGCTTCATTTTTTTCCCCATTGTAGCCTCTCTGACCTCTTTGTGTTTTTGGTTTGGTTTTTGGTCCCTCAAGTACATCATGTACCAAAGCCAAAGGTTTTTGTATTGATAATTCCTCTGCTACGAGTGCTTTTTTATTACCACTTCACCTACTTAGTCTGCTCGGTCCTCAACTTAATTATAACTGTCACAAGAAATAGTTTGCTGGCCTCTCAAACTATGTTACACAAATCCATCATTATAGATAATCTTTCTTCCAAGTGCCCATTACTATTTGGAAGAGCAGTTTTCCCTGAAGAGTGCTGAGGTCCTTCTATGAGGCAAGAATTATTCTCTAACTGGGGTGAGGTGGTATCTCAGTGTTGTTTTGATTTGCATTTCTTTTATGGCTAGAGAGGTTGAGCATTTCTTCATATGTCTATTGGCCATTCTTCTTTCCTCTTCAGAGAAGTTTCTCTGTAAGTCTTTAGCCCACTTTTTTATTGGGCAGTTGTTTCTTTGAGGATTTGTTGTTGGGGGATTTAATTTTTTGAGTTCAAGGTATATTTTAGAGAACCTTGTCCTTTGTATGGCTAGTGAAGATCTCCCAATCTGGGCTTTCTATTGATCTTGCTAGCTATGTCCTTTGCCATGCAGAAGCTCTGTAATTTCATGCAATCCCATTTGTCCAACCTTTCTTTGATTTGTTGTGTTTCTGGGTCTCTATTAAGAAAATTTAGACCTGTGTCAAGGACACCTAGGGTTTCTCCTATTCCATCCTGTAATGTTTTCAGAATGTCTGCTTTGACTCCAAGATCTTTAATTCATTTGGAGTTGATTCTGGTGCAAGATGATATATAAGATATAGCTTTAATTTTCTACAAGTGATTAACCAATTTTGCCAGCACCATTTACTGAAGCGTCTGTCTTTCTTCCATTCTATTTTTTTAGCTCCCTTATCAAAGATTAGATGGCTATAGGTCTGTGGGTTCTTTTCTGAGTTTTCAATTCTATTCCATTGGTCCTGAGGTCTGTTCTTGTGCCAGTAGCAAGCTGTTTAAGTAAGGACACAGGTGGACCCATTGCATCAATGAAATATGCAAGATGCTATGTCGAAAAAACTAACTACACAACTTTGGGGGAGTGGAGTGGGGGAGATGGGAGGGCAGGGATGGTAAGGGGAAACAAAGGAGGAGGCAACAATGCTTGATAAGAAATATACTCATTACCTTGCTCATCTAATTGTAACCCCTCTGTATGGTTTTTTTCCACAGTAAAAAAACTTATTAATTTGTGGAGGGGAAGGGAAAGAAAAAATCGTTTAAGTAGGGATACAGGTGGACCCATTGCAACAATGAGATGTACAAGTCGTTATGTCGAAAAATGATCTTCACAATTTTGGTGGGAGGGGGGATGGAGTGGGAGAAGGAAGTGGGGGAGTATGGGAAAGGATGGGAAGGGGAAACAAAGAGGAGGCAACAATGCTTGATAAGAAATGTACTCGTTATCTTGCCCATGTCATTGTAACTCCTCTGTATGGTATTCTCACAATTAAAAATAAAAGAATTATTCTCTAAGTTGTCTTATAGATCAGAAAATTCTTTGGTTGAAGTGAGCTACCTTTTTAACTGGCACCCCTGTATCTAGGAACTGGTTGATTTAGAGACAGAATGTTTAGATTGTATCATCAAAATCACAAAAGCTCTGGTATCTATCAGGGATCACTTTCCTGACAGGGATGGCCCAGGCCTCTGAATACTGAATGAGAGTCTGATCTCTTCCTTACCCAGCCCTGCTTCCTCTCTTGCAGTTAGTGGCTATAAGACAAGCACGTGTATTAACTCCGTCTCTGGGTTAGCCTCCTCAAAACACCAACCTGTAATACTTTTGGGAGAGTATTGTAGCTGTATGATTTTATTCTCTTTGATTAACTCCCTAAGGGCAAGGGTCATGCCTGATTTTGTCACCTCTGTTTCTTCCGTATCAAGCACAGATTCTGATGTTTCATACATCCTCAAAACACTAGATTCTGGTGTATCATAAATCTTCAAGATACTTCCTTAATTAATAGCATCTATGCTTTTAATTTTATGAATATGGTAAGATGTAGAAATTTGACATCCCCAAAGGGTCATAGTTGAGCCGTCTTCTCTCCTTTTTCTTTCTCCACCTATTACTTGTTATTATTTTTAAGACCTTGTGTGGGTCATTACCTCAATGGAGCAACGTCTTGATTTATTGGAATTTTTTATTCCTCTTGGTTACATAGAAAATGTGATTCCAGAATTGTAGATCTCTTACTGTTACTACACCAGCTTCCCTGGTTTTTGGTTTATCTGCACACTGCCTAATTCCAAAAATCTATCTCTCTGGCCTTGGCAAAAGGAATCCAGCTGACACCATATCCTTCCTCACCAGCATAGTTTAAATGGACTATGGGATTATGACAGGGGTCATGTATGCTTCAGAAAACTTAGGCTCAAACCAGCAGCCTCGTGTGCATGCTAAGAAAGTTCTCTACCTGAACTATACCCCACATCCCCAGGTTAATTTTTATGCTGATGAAGTATTTTCTTTATGGTACAGGATTATGCTTTTGAATTGAAAGTGTGGCAGGATTCATTCGTTTTCTTTCCAGCACTCACCCAAGACCTAGTGAGTGCTGGCCTATCACTATAGTGGAGCACCAGTTTGATTTATAAAAAAAGTAAATTTAATCCTTCTTTTTTAATCTAATCATTGTGGAAAGATTATCACACAACTTACATCATTGCTGAAGCAAATATTTTTGCAGAAAAAAGTGCTGCCATTTGGCTCAAGTTTGGACTTCTGTTGGTTTTTCTCGTGTTTTAAAGGATGTGGGCACATATTCCACATTGTACAATTCTTTTTGATGTCATCGTTATCTAGAAAATTATTAGAAAGGAAGCAACCTTTGAAATATTCACTATATACAGTTAGAGGAAGAGGCCAAGACTGGCATATTTTTTTATTATGACTCAAACTTGAAAACACTTTGAGATTTATTAACTGAGATGGGGTGACAGTTAAATCTAAACTGGTAAGTCTAGATTCTGTCAGAGACAAAGTAAGTCCTAGCAATAGCACTAGACACTAATAGTTAATTTTCTGGTTATACAATCATAAGGACATTGTCACAAGTTACAAATGAAAAATATAATAATAATACAAATGATATTAAAATTCATAATTCTCTTTTTCAAGCATAATATATGTCTTGTTAGCATAAATTATTTTCACAAAAGATTTTTATTGTAATATTTATATGCATGTTGATACAAATACATTACATATATATGGCATATAATATATATGCATATTTATATATAACATATATGAAGATAGCATAATGAAACTTACTAAAATGTAAAGGAGGGGGAGAGGAGAGAAGATATAAAAATGAAATGTAGAGGGAATAAATTTGATGAAAAAGCATACCTTTTCTGTGTGCAGTGTTTTTTATTGATTTGGATATAGGTACGTTTGTCAAACTGAACTCAACTAACTCTATGACTTTTCAAATCTCCTTCTCATTATCAGAAGTTAGCTAGCTAGTTACGTGATTTGAGATCTTGGTTGTTCAGGAGAATGTTACTTGTGTATGTGAAACAAAATGAAAATTACATCAAAAGAATCATTAAAAGAGCTTTTCAAACTGTAGCTCAAAGGACACTGGCTCCGAACAAGACTTCAACAGTCTCCCTGGGATTGTGAACTCTAGTTACCTTTACTCTGTGACTCAAAGAATCTGTAATAACTGTGTCATTTTTTGTCATTTTTTTTGTATCCAGGGTCCCAACTACACTTCAAGAAGTTATCAGATTCTTGTTTTATACACTTTTACTATGAACAAGCATTCATTCTTAACTACGTTAAGAGTCCCTGAAAAATGGCACCCTGTTCTTTCTCAGTGTTCAATAGAAGCTACTCAAAGAATTTTTACCTGTGCTGTAACTCAGTACTATTTCACTTCAGATAGTTCCACTACTGCCACTCCCATTGGAATAAGTCTCTCTCAAAGTTCATTTCCTAGAACCTCACTGTTCTTTCTTGTTTTTACAATACTGAGTTTGTTCTCATCAACCTCACTTCTTTTTCATATTTTTAAATTTTTTAATATATAAATTTTTATTTTAAAAATTCTGTTCAGAGGGGCTGAGGGTTTAGCCCAGCGGAAGGGTGCCGCTCTAGGCCCTGGATTCTGTCCTCAGCCCTGGAAAAAAATTCTGTTCAGAGAGGTTACAGTTACATGAGTAAGGTAATGAGTACATTTCCTATTGAGCATTGTTACCTCTTCCTTTGTTTTTTCCCCACCATCCCTTTTCTCCCCAACTTCCCTACTCTTCCCCACCTCCAAAATTGTAAAGTTCATTTTCAACCTACTGTCATGTACATCTCATTGTTACAATGGGTCAACCTGTATCCTTATTTAAGCATTTTTAATATTCCTTGCCCTCCCCAAATTATAAAAATGTGTGTACAAGATGCAGGACATAGGAATCAAATACAGTGGAAACAGGGGTTATACTGTGGGGGAAGAACATACAAAAGAAATCAAAGAATCACATAGTGCATATAAGTATATTAAAGACAGTAGCAAGAAAAAAAGAACCATTCTGTCCCTGACATGGGGTTCATTTCTCTCGACATCAATGTATATGTTCATATGTACATAGCTTTTGACTTTTTCTGCTTGTCCTAGACATGTACTAGTTATTGAAAATAAGGGAAACCATGAGACCTATGTTTCTTTGGGCCTTGCTCACTTCATTTAATATAATTTTTTTCAAGTCTTTCCATTTCCTAACAAATGGAGCAATGTTGTTCTTTATGATAGAGGCATAGAATTCCATTGTGTATATATATCACATTTTCTTGATCCATTCATCTAGTGAGGGGTATCTGGGTTGGTTCCATATCTTAGCTATGGTATATAATGCTGCGATAAACATGGTTGTGCTGGTAGCTTTAGTATGGTCTTGTTTGTGATCCTTTGGGTAAATGCCCAAAAGTGGGATTGCTGGGTTATTGGGGAGCTCTATGTGGAGTCTTTTGAGGAACCTCCATACTGTTTTCCAAAGTGTGTGAACAAGTTTACATTCCCACAAACAATGCAGTAGGGTTCCCTTTTGGCCACAATCCCTCCAGCATCTGTTACTGTTAGAGTTCTTGATTATAGCCATTCTAAATGGGGTGAGGTATAATCTCAATACTGTTTTGATTTGCATTTCTTTTATGGCTAGAGAGGTTGAGTATTTTTTCATGTGCCTATTGGTCATTCTTACTTCCTCTTCAGAGAAGTTTCTTTTTAAGTCTTTAGCCCACTTATTTATTGGGCAGTTGTTTCTTTGAGGATTTGTTGTTTGGGGATTTAAGTTTTTGAGTTCTAAGTATATTTTAGATATAAAACTTTTGTTCCTTGTATGTCTAGTGAAGATCTTCTCCCAATCCATGGGCTTTCTATTGATCTTGCTAGCTATGTCTGTCTTTCTTCCATTCTATTTTTTAGCTCTCTTGTCAAAGATTAGGTGGCTGTAGGTCTGTGCATTCATTTCTGGGTCTTCAGTTCTATTCCATTGGTCCTCAGGTCTGCTCTTGTGCCAGTACCACTCTGTTTTGATTACTATGGCTTTGTGTAGAGTTTGAAATTTGGTATTGATATTCCTCCAGCGCTGTTTTTTCTGCTTAGGATTATTTTTGCTATTCAGGGTTATTTACTGTTCCATATGAATATTTGGATTGCTTCTTCTATTACATTGAAGAATGAGATTGGGATATTGATAGGTATCACGTTGAATTTGAAGATAGCCTTTTGCAGTATTGCCATTTTCATGATGTTAATCCTCCCAATCCAGGAGCATGGGAAGTTTTTCCACTTCCTTAGTTCTGCTTTAATTTCCTTTTTCAGGTTTTTAAAGTTTTCATCATAGAGTTCCTTCACCTCTTTAGTTAATTCCTAAGTATTTTATTTTTTGTGGGGCTATTACAAAAGGGGCTGCTTTCCTAATTTCAGCTGGACTCTTCTCGTTATTGGCATACAGGAAAGCCATTGATTTCTGAGGGTTAATTTTATAACCTGCTATTTTGCCAAAGTTCCAATCAGCTCAAGTAATTTGGAAGTGGAGTCCATGGGATTCTTTAAATACAAGATCATGTCATCTGCAAAGAGGGAGAGTTTTACTTCATCTCTCCCTGCTTGTATCCCATTTATGTTTGCATCTTGTCTTATTGCTATAACTAAGAATTCTAATACTAAGTTGAAGAGGAGTGGAGAGAATGGACATCCTTGTCTCATTCCTGAATTTAGAGGAAATGGCATTAACTTTTCGCCATTAAGTATAGTGCTGGCTGTAGGTTTGTCTACGCGGCCTTAATTATATTGAGGAATGTTCCATGGATTCCTAGTTTTTCCAGAGCTTTCATAATAAAGGGGTGCTGGATCTTGTCAAATGCTTTTTCTGCATCTATTGAGATAATCATGTGGTGCTCATCCTTTCTCTTCAGCCTCACTTCTTAGTCAATGATCTGCTTTAAAAATTAAGATTGTGTTGGGTACCAATATAATCCTAGCTAGTCAGAAGGTTGAGATCTGAGGAGCACAGTTCAAAATCAGCCTGGGCAGAAAATTCCATGAGATTCTTATTTCTAATTAACTACTGAAAAGAAGAAGTGGAGCTGTGGCTCAATGGTAGAGTGTCAGCCTTTAATGAAAAAGCTAAGGGATTAATGTCCAGGACCTAAGTTCAAGCACTATTATAGGTACACACATACAATCATCATCATTATCATCATCGTCATCATCATCATCATCATCATCATCATCATCACTAGATTGTTGCTCATTTTTCATTGTCATAATTTTTCTAAAACACTTACTTTCATATATAAATACGTCTTTCCATACATTCTCTGAATACTTGTAAATATTGAGCTCCAGGCCATGTTTAGTTATTTGAATGTGGATATGTAACCAAGTACACTGTCTCTGCCCAAGGATGAAGGCACTGTGTGAAGAGGGTTTTTGTTGTTGTTGTTGTTGTTTTATGGTAATAAGGTTTGAATTCAGAGCATTTTGCTTTATAGAAAAGTTATTCACAACTTGGACCACATCTCCAGCATTTTCATTTTAGTTATTTCTCATATAGAGCCTCCTGGTCTTGTTGAGAGATAGCTTCAGAATCACAACATGCAGCTTATTGATTCATATGGGAGTCTTGCTAGCTTTGTGCTGGTACAGGCCCTGAGTCCTGATTCTCCCATCTCTGTTTCCATTTGCTGAGTAAGTAGAATTGCACATTTGAGCCACTCAGGCCAGCTATGTATAGTTTCTTTTCTAAATAGTGAATTTTAAGTGCTCACAGTTCTTCTGATGCTGGTTTTCATTCATTGCAACATACTCACTTGTTTTGTCTTTCTTTATTTGATTACTATTTGTTTTCTGTGTTGATTTTCTTATTTTCTAGACTGATTTCCATGTCACTTGGAATCTTTATTGACTTGAAATAATCTATCTTTGACTTTTTCTATCTTTGACTTTTTAAATCATAAATTTGACTGTTGTCCAAAGCCTTAGAACAGAGATATCTATCTATCTATCTATCTATCTATCTATCTATCTATCTATCTATCTATCTATCTATCTATCTATCTATCTATCTATCTATCTATCTATTATCTAGACACCAACTCCCTGTAAGGATTTGCCTGATTCTACAGGCTAGGCTGTTCTTGAACTCAGATGGAGGCAGGGTATCAAGGAAATCTAACTTATCTTTTTATCTTTAGATATTGTTTTTTTTTAATTTTAAAAATGGTTATAAGAGTTGATCCTATGTGTTTTATTGAGCTCTTATTACAGGAAATGTGAATATGGTCCTCTAATGACTTAGGTTACGGTCCTCTAATGACTTAGATAGCTGATAAAATTGAATTTACATTTTCACATATATATTGTCTTTCTTATTGGTTATTTTCAAAATTTCAGGCACTTCTATTTAAATGCCTAGGATTTTGTTACAAAAGAATGCCATAGACATCACTCCCAACTCACATATAATACAATATAAACTGAGAGCATAATACTAGAAGGATTAAAACTGAATAGAAGAGCAGGTCTAGGTCATCTGATTTTTGTACAATGACACAGTTTTTTTTTAAAGCATGATGACTGATCTTTGACTCAAGGAAATAATTATATACATATATATTATGTATTCAACTTTTAGTGTTTTAAGTGTCAAAAAGCTAAAAATTAATCTTAAATCCATGGTAGGAAATTTATAAATCAATTTGAGAATATGAATAATACAATGGGATAGGAATCCTTCATTTAATATTAAACTTTGTTTGTTGACCTAAATATACATGTACTTTGACTAAAATAATGCTGATCAGAAAACTGCATATGTGGTATATTCCTCTGAGTTTAAAGTTATAAGTATTCATCTATATAAAGCAGAATAGCTGTAGTAATGTTTAAAAGGACAGAGTAAGCAATTACTTTATGAAGTTCTGTGTCCTTTGTAGAACTTGTTTTTACAACCTGAATTGTTCAAGTATTAGTTATAATTTGAGGGAGAGAAAGAGAGAGAAAAATAAGGAAAGAAATAACAAATTAGACAAGAAATATAATCAGTATCAGATTTATGTAACTATAACGCCTCTACACATAATCTTGACAATAATTTTTGTGTTTATTTTTAATATATATTTTTATTGTAAAGATACTGTACAGAGGGGTTACAGTTACATGAGTAAATATAGAAAATGTAATATTTCTTATCGAGCGTTGTTACCCCCTCCTTTGACAATAATTATTTTTTAAAAAGCAAAATATTATTTAAAAGAAGACAGTTCCTCCAGTGATTATTTGCCATGCTTTCTTTAAACAATTCACAATACTTTTTAAAAAATATTTTTTCTCCTTGGTCTCTTGATTTGTTCCTCTACAGGTGGTCTGTACAGGAATGGCCAGAATATATTTCCCTTGGTAAATAAAACCCTAAAGTTTCTTATCTTCTACTGCAGTTAGTAAACACAAGTCTGGGGAGTTGTTCTAGACATTAAAACACATCTTACAGCTATGAACACTGCTCAATAAGCAGCTCTCCCAGGAGGGGTCTTTTATCTTCATACCCTTGACTGAAGATGCTGGCTGATTTCATGGCAGAGTTATCTCTTTAAATGTATGAGCAATGTGGGAGTAATCATGTTTCCGGAGAAACAATAGTAATTGTCAAGCTACTCTACAAGGGAAAATGAGATCTTACAATGTCAATTTTTAAACACATTTCTTTTATGTATTTTTATAAATAAAAAGCTAACCTTGGGAGAGCACTTTATTTTTTAGAGTTAATAGGAAGGACTGTAGCCTTCAAATATTTGCTGTAAACTAGTTTTGAAAATGCCAATATTTGGGAGTGGATTTAACCTTTCATTGATAGATGCTGCAAAGCATAGATATGACCCAAGATTTAAGAAGAATGGCAGTTTATTTTTCTTCCTAGAGTAGAATTGGTTGATTTCTTTGTATTTATGCTAATCTTCACTATTTGGCAGTAATGTGAGGAAAGACAAATTAACTAACAATATTTGAAATACATCAGTCAAAGTGTTACAAGCGCATTATACTTTCATGTAAATCCCACCAATATCTGTATGATTCAACCTATAAATGCCCCTATTTAAGTATAGGTATACAGTGAGACTTGAAGAGGCTCAAAATATGTACTATATTTTGAAAAAAATAATAGGGATGGACACCTGGATATTGTAATTTGATTTCTGTCAACCTAACAATATTCCAAACACTTAACCATTGTGTTATTATCTAATAGTTCTAATAAGAGTGTTCAGCCTATTTCTCTTTTTGTTGTTCCTTTGGGGTTTGTTCTCTTCATTTTAATTTTTTTAGAAGCTAGTGAGCATATAGTGACCGTTGAACCATCTTGAATTGACAGTGGATTGTATTTAGTCATTGTTACTTCACCGACCCAGATAACCACTTATCTTTCATTTCTTTCTATTCAGCCACAGAAACTCATGGCTCCATGACTGTCTTTGAATAACATCTGCTTCTAACAACACCTGGCAAAGTCCATCAGGACAAATTTACAAATATGAGAAGTCAGTAGGTAATTAAAATCATTCTAAAATCATTCTGGCATTGAAGATAAGTACCATAGTGAGAAAGTGAAACTGAGTGAGAAAGATTGAATCACTCAGATTTTGCTTCAGTTAAACCTTGCCTGCCAGCTTTGGATTGCTGCGTCCTCTTCAAAGTTGGCATTCTAATGATGAGAACAACACGGGACTTAGTGGTGAACCTGTTTGGTCCTCTTCTCATATTCTTTTTTATTCTCCATATACTTCTTTCTCTAGTGTTATACCTTACTATCCATGGCAGGCTTTCCCCATCCTGCCTCTTTCTCTGAGTAATTATTGAGGATTAGGTGGCATTATTTATTTATTTTTTTTACTGGTGTTTAACTTTTTACCCAATCATGGCAGTAACCCCATAGAATGCAGAAAGATTACATAGCTTCCATGGTCCCATGCAATTGAGAGGGTGTAAAGTAACCTCTTTATTTAGGACTATTTGATGATAGTACATATTTTATCTCTGCAGTTCTCATCTTTGGCTAATCTCTACATTACTAAAACACTCTTGGGTAAGAAACTGGTATCGAATATATTTTATATAAAATTTCAGTAATGTTACACTATAATTCTTCTTATAGAGATGTGTTCATATTTTGAAGGTTTAATTGGTGAATAGGCATTTTTTCCTTCTCTGGATATTTTATACAGTAATTGGCAATGGAGGAGCTATTTGGATAAACAGATCTATCCTATTGTTTTGGTGTATCTCCAGATAGGAAAATAACTCATTCTACCTTCATGAAAAGTAAACATATTTTAGAAGTTTTGATGGACTCAGATATGATTTTCCTTGGAAATAAAAAATTTAAGGTGTCTGAAGGGTCTTTTGAATACTAAGTGTATTAAAACCAAGTAGGCTTTGCTTTCATTTGAGCTGCTCTTTGAGAATTTTATTGTCAAAATAGATTTGAAGAGAGGTATATACATGGTATATGTATTTATGTGTATATGTATTATGTAATATCTATTAAATCAGTGTTATGAAAAGAAATCCTTCATAAACAAAGTTGGGAAACAAACATATCACATATTAATTAGAAAGATAAAAAGAGACAGAAGCTCATATATGGAGATGTAAGCCAGCTTTGTCTTTTTATTTCCTCAAATTGAGGGAGACTGCTGGTTCTGTTTGTTTTAACACTGCACATATTTGGAGATTATCAGGGTGCCATCTTAATTGGAGCTTCCAAGAAAAATTTTGACAACCTGTCATTTGTAATTTGAATTCCTTTGGTGAAACTAAAAGTGATCAATTAAGATTGATTCTTTGAATGAGCATGGAACTGATATGCTGTTAAAAGTGGTCAGTTTCAGACCATGAAGTTATTCTAAAACAAATCTATAATGACTCCCATTGTAGAAGTTGTTTTCCCTTCTTATTCAGGAATGTAAAGGTTCTGAGGCTAAGAAAAGGATAATTCACGCCATAGTGAATGCTTTGCAGAATTATGTGGTAACAATATTAGGAGAGATCTTTGCAAAGATCTGTTTATTTCTGTACCTTTCACCAGATGCATAAGAACATCAAGAATAAGGTAAATGTGTGGTTCTCATCAGAACTATTTTGACTGAGAACAGAATAAATGTCTCAAAATTGTTTAAGCAAGACCAGAAATAGATCAAGGCCCTGGTATCATTTGATCAAGATGTCTGCTCCATTCTACTATTCCTATCCCTCTCTCCCCCTTTCTCAGGAGGCTTTTCTCATGTGTTGCAAAGTGCATATCTGAGGAGACCTAGGTACGTGCTTTCTATCACACCTGGGAAGGAGTGCAGAATTGATTCTTATAAATATCAATGGAGATCTCCAAATTTTATCATAATTACAAAGGACTATAATACCTCAGAGCAATTTAGTGATCTGATTATCTTAGTCCTGCACTGAAAATATGTTTAATCATTATAAAAATGTGAATAAAATTATTATTTCTATTTATCCTTCAGTGGGGAAAAAACTGACATATAAGGAAAGTGCGATTGTCAAATGTACTTTTTGAATATTTTCCTTTTTATGGTTGGGGCAAAACGGCAACTTAGAAGCAACTGCCATTTTCACTTTATAAATAAGAACAATCTGGTGTCTGTGCAGAGACCAGCCATTACAAAGAGAAAGAGAAGAAGGGAATTATAATTGATGCAAGAGGTGACATGAAGCCAGGAAACTATGATAAATCCCAGGAGGAAAAAAAAAATCATTGAGCAGTATAACTACTGAAGCCACCCAGCTACCTTGACTATGGGAGGGAATTAGAATTCTACAACATAAGCTAAGACTGGACATTCTCCCTGCCGCCTACTCACTGGCGCGGGGGAAAAGTCAACAGAAACTGCTAAATTGCACTACAGAGTTCATAGGAGTAGCAACTATCTCAGGGGAGGAGCTAGAATCTGAGAAGAACGGAAGTTTGTAGCTCTTGGTATCCTGCAGACTAGCAGAACGTTGCCATTTTGAGTTCAAAACTGCTTTGGGAACGGATCCCCTCAGGGGATAAGGAAGAGTCTGAGCTTAACGATTTGAAGGACATTTGGTCATAGAATTCAGGGATAAGTCAGTGAAAATTCATGGTTCTAGACAGGGATAGGATGCTACTAGGAATCTCAAATAGTTTCAAATCAGGTCCTTAAAGGCTAGAATTTTTGGTATACCCGTAACTAGTGGAAACACAGCTCTGGTGGCTGTCCATTTCAGGCATTGGCAGTGGACCCAAAAGAAGGTGCCATTACAAAACCTTGAAAGTCCCCAAAGTAGCCACTCCAAGATCTAGAAGTGAAGGAGCCTGGGAAATCCTGTCAGCCACTGTGTCTAGCAGCTCTAGGCTACAAATGTGGAAATAGTCCAGTTCTCCATACCTGTGCCCTCATAGGTTGAGTGAGAATTAGGCAGCTGGAAGGATAATTAGACCACGGGGATTCATTTTCATGTCTATATATTTTAAAGACATTGGAGCAGTAGTGGTGAGTCATCTTCATTAGAAATGTTCACAACACAAGGTGGTTGATCTATCAATTTTGATAGCCTCTGTAGACAAACCCTTACCTCAAGTGATGAAGTGTCCCACTCACAGGTTTGTGGATATTAAAAATAATGATTTTACAACTGAGGCTTGCCCTCTAATCCATGAACGGGGAAATAGATCACAAGCCCACCATCACTCTTCTTAAGAAATATGCAAGATTTCACAAAGGAGACTGAGATTTCACTAAGTCCCAAATGAATAAATTCCAGCAGAAAATCATTAAATTCATGGGGGAAAAAATCCCAAAGCCTATGTCACCCTCAAAGGACAACAACTCCACCACAATAAAAGTCTCAAGTGATAGTAGAGATGAAGAATTGTTTTGTTTTTCTATTCTGGTACTGGGGTTTATTTCAGGGCCTGGATGCTATCCTCATGCTTTTTCAGCTCAAGGTTAGGGCTCTACCACTTGAGCCACAGCTTTGCTTATGGCTTTTTTGGTAGTTAAGTGAAAATAAAAGTCACGTGGGCTTTCCTGCTAGAGCTGGTTTTGAACTGCAATCCTCAGATCTCAGCCTCCTGAGTAGCTAGGATTACAGGTGAGCCACTGACAGGCAATTTGTTCTCTTGTATCTGATCAATTTCACCTAACATAAATTCTTCAAGGTTCAAATATTCTTCACCATGTATTAGAATATCTTGCTTTTAAAATGGATGAATACCCATTGCATCTCTGTATTAAATTCTATTTATTTATTTCATTTTAAAAGAACATGAATTGTTTCCCTCTTTTAGCTACTGAGACAAATACTTTTGTGACAAGATTGGTATACAAGATCTGTTAGTGTCATTGAAATTGGTTCTTTCACATATTTATCTAGAAATAAAATTCTGGACCATGTTTAATTTTTTGAGATAGCACAAAGCTCTTTCCCACACTGGTTCTATGAAATGAACAAAGGTTCTAACTTCCTTACATCTTCAACAACACTTGATATTTCCTGGGATTTTAATTCGTTTTAGTTTTCGTATCAAGTGGAACTTCATGGTAGTTTTATTTTGCCTCTTTCTAAAATTTCATTTTCTCCTAGTTTGCTTCTTACTAGTTCTTAATAATCTAAGAACAACAGATATGAACATTGTCCAAGTGGTTCTAAAGTTGGCTTAGGTTGGCAGCAGTGACATTTTTCCAACTTCTCTCTATCCAGACTCTTTGCTACCTGCCCTAGGTTCCTAGCATTTGCCACCTAACTCAAAGGCTTCCTGCCATTTTCACAGATGGGCCCTGATAATGGGTCAGAGCATAATGTGTCTGAGTCAAGTGAAGTCATTAGAAATGATTGCAGACAGCTGTTCAAAAGTTCCTGTAAAATGAATTGATCCACCCATCTGGATCTAAGAGCATGTCAGCGGGTCAATATGCTTGAGGTATTATGCAACATGCACTTCTTCAGAAATTTCAAATGCGTATTTGGGAGATAATGGAATATCATCACCATGAGAGAATTCTGAGTACAGATTTCCCTCAGGATGTTTGAACTGAAAAGAGTTCTTAAATATTGCAAGGCTCTTTCAGCAATTAATTTCCACAAATAATTAATTTATCCATTCAATAATACACACTGTCACACATTGAATAACTTTGGATGTATAAATTGTGAGAAAATTGATTCCCCCTTCTCCTAAGGAATTTACATGATTTATAGGAATTAAGAACTTGTGTGATTTTCTTCATTTCAGGTTGGCATTTTACACCAAGAAATCTAAGTTTTAGTGATGATGCTTTGAGTAGTATTAAATACGATGTCCAGAGAGGCCAAGTTTCAGATCTAAAAGCATAGTGATTCCATTGACAAAATCCATGGATGGACAGAAGTTTTTGCTTAGGATTTATAACCCTTATATAATCTGGAAGCATCAACCATATTATAAATAGAGAAAATAAGCTTACTTCCCGGTTTTATCTACAGATGGAAAGAAGTTTCACATAACCTAGAAAACCAGCATTCGTTTTTCTTTCCTTTTAAGAAATCTAGCACACACATGAGCTGCCAATCAATAGCTGAAGGTGACAGGATAAACCCTTTTCTTGCTAGAAACAAATCCAAAATACATGACAATCTTAAAATAAGCTTTAGATGAAATACATCTAAACTATTTTACAATTTCTAGAAAATGGAATATATGTGGGGAAATTCTCTCACTTTACAAATAATATGAAGAGGCAGGTATCATCTGGATTCCCTATCCAGTCATTTCACACTGTCAAGTTGAGTGCTAGATTTATAGTTACAGTATGTCTAAAGAATACAATTTTACATTCTCCTTACAATCTAAATCCCCAACCAATTGTGATATTTCAGTACATTACCAGAAGAGATCTGACCAATGAAGGAGGAAACTCCATAACAGAAATTGTCCATATGTCTACTTCCTGTTAAAATCTCCTGACATCTCAGATACACTTCCATATATACTCCAAGGGTAACTGATATGAAATGTGACTCGTTGCTAAGAAGAAGGGTTTGGTGGGGATTTAGACAGACATAAAATAACAATAAAGCTCAATTGCTTGTTTAAATGGGTTTCCATTTCTGGCACAGAAGGCTAGGATATGTATTTAATAGGCCATGGCTAAACATTATGTGATCATGAACAGAAAATTGCTGAAAACAGCAGAATGAAATACTGTTGCTAGGAAGACCCAGGTAAAAATAACAAGAACTGGAAGGACATTTAAATATATATATATATATATATATATATATATATATATATATATATATATATATATAATCAGCAGAGTGCAAAGTGCCAGTGACTCATGCTTATAATTCTAGCTACTCAGGAGGCTGAAATGTGAGGATCATAGCTCCAGGCTAGCTCAGGCAAAAAAAAAAAGCCCATGAGACTCTTATCTCTAATTAACCAGCAAGAAGCCCAAAGTAGAGGTAGAACATCAGCCTTGAGTGAACATTAAAGAGAATGTCTAGGCCCTGAGTTCAAGCCCTAGCTTCTCGTTGTTGCCCCCTCCCAAGACAGAACAGTAAATAGAGTAAATATTTAATTCCATTAGTTTTGCAACCTAAGCCTCATTTAAGCCTCATTTCCTCATCCCTATTATATAAGTAATAAATCCACTTGTGAGGCTGAGAATGAAATGAAATGAGGTTTAAGCTACAAAATGTCAAATCAATATATTATATATAGTGAGGACTATCTAGTAAGAAGTTGTATTTTGCCACTCTTGATACTCTTCGGATTGGAACTGAAGTTGTCATTTTCATTTCTTCCTTTTTAATTCCCCTTTGTTCAGATTTAGGCAAGTTCTCTATGTCCATGGACAATTGTAATATTCTTGTGCTGTGGTAGCTTTAAGTGTATCTAAAGCTTTTGAGAAATCCCGGTGTTTGGGTGTGTGTAGAGAAGACTGGCTTCTTATCCTTTGGATGTCTCCATCCAGCCATGTTGGTCCCCTTGCTTCTGAGGTGTGCTCAGATTTTACTCTGAGGTAAAGATTCACTTTCCCAAGTTATGATTCAATGTTGTCTTTGGACTCATAAGACCAATGCTTCTAAATTTTAGAGATCTTTATGTTTCCATATTCATTTTATTTACCTCTTTTATTGTGCTGTTTAGCCTTGGTCAGGATTTCATACCAGCCTACATCTGTGACTGCTTCCATAAACCACAGCAACTCCAAACATACATCTGAAAGTCTTCTTTTCTCTTGTGAGGTGAATTTAGAAATCCACAGCTCTGTATCTTCTTGCATAAAAACTAAAGGGGAGATGTGTTTTATTTAATCTGCTCTGTAATTTAAGGCATTCTGGAATGTCAGGGAAATGGAATTACTTTGAAGCACTAAGCAAAGCACAAAGTATAGGTTCCTCTCATTACCACCCTTGAGTGATAACTTTTGCTGCTTCTAAAACCCAGTGAACTTGGGGGCTACTCACTTCTGCCTAATAGAATGTTGACCTTTTTACCTGTGAAATTTGGAGAGCAATTCCTACCTTATCAGGTTGTTCTGTGGAGGGGAGCTGATGACTCCATTTTATTACAGTATTTGGATTTGATAATCTCTCACATGGTTTTAGTTGTGCCCTGTAATGTTAAATATATGCTTTCATTCCAGATGTCTTAAGCTGTGATAGATTATGTGTATGATCTCATTTAATCTTTATAGTAGATGGTAATCAGCAGTCCCAGTTAGGATTAAACAACTGAAGATTGAAAGAAGCAAACAAACATGCTGAGGGCTACTAAAAAATGAAAACAATTTAACTTCAGATGTGTCTGACCTTAGAGGCTCTTCTTTTATTCACTATAAGACTTGGGACATCTAATATCAAATAAACACTTGTGATAGATCTAATACTGTTTACTTCCTGAGAGTAATATCAGTGCACACAGAAGTGGAGGTAACAGAATAGGAAGAAGTGTGTATGTGTGTGTGTGTGTGTGTGTGTGTGTGCGTGTGTGTGTTTACTGTCTTTGAATAAAAGTGCTATAAATAGGCCCTATAAAACATGAATGTCAGTAAAACCAAACTCTTGCATTCAGTTCATATTTAATGCTCTTTCTTAGAGAACAACAAAAACAGGAGATATCATTGGAGACCAGCTTGCATTAGTTTTTGATAAATGGTCATCTCTAAGCCATTCAGAAATTATATTATTAGCCGGGCGCTGGTGGCTCACGCCTGTAATCCTAGCTACTCAGGAGGCTGAGATCTGAGGATCGCGGTTCAAAGCCAGCCCGGGCAGGAGAGACCGTGAGACTCCTATCTCCAATAAACCACCAGAAAACCGGAAGTGGCGCTGTAGCTCAAGTGGTAAAGCGCTCGCCTTGAGCTGAAGAGCTGATGGACAGCGCCCAGGCCCAGAGTTCAAGTCCCACGACCGACAAAAAAAAAAAAAAAAAAAGAAATTATATTATTAATATTACTATAGTATTATAATCTTTATTGCTATTATTATCAACATGCCTATAGATCAAAATGGGTGAAAATACTTTGTCAGTTACACTATATATGCTGTAAATCTGCACTGTCATCTCATCATGAAACTCTGCTAATATGTTTGTGGGCATTGTCTGTTGAATTTCTCTTTGTTATTCCCATTTATGCAAAATATTTATGGTGAGAAACATTGGCTCATCCTCATTTTCAGAAACAGAAAGATCAGGAGGATGGTGTCTTGAGGCCAGCCCAGATAAAAAACAAAGTTAGAAAGACCCTATCTCAACAAACAAGCTCAATGTGGTAGTCAATGGTAGTTATCCTAGCTGGGTTGAATTGTTGGTAAAGAGGATCAGGGAGAGTAGCCAAACTGCAAAGCTGCAGACAAGAAATCTTAAATGAAAAACATATTCAAAAACAGAAATGGCTTGAAGGTATGAAGTAGAAGAGCACCTAAATAACAAATTCAAAGCCTTGAATTCAAACTCTAATACCACAATGAAATTAATAAAATTAAATGCTGGGAGGAAAAGAGATACCTAGAAATGGCTGGAAATATACTTCAAAGAATGAAGACTCTTGCAAGTAGAAAGATCAAATATTTGTCTTCTGACCAAGTCCCATATCCTAACAATCATCTTCAGCCTTGATTTCTATGAAACTTACATCCTCAAATAATCTATGAATTCAACAAAATCCCTCAACAAACAAAATATATGCAGGACACATTTTTGTAAACATTTGAACCATGAAAAATTATACTAGTACAAGCAAAATATTTTTAAAAAGAAGCAAGGAAGGATGGGAGGGAGGGAAGGAAGAAGAGAGGGAGGGAATAAGGCAGGAGGGAAGGAAGGAAGGAAGAAAGGAAGGAAGGAAGGAAATAAGGGAAGGAGGGAAGGAGGGAAGGAGAGAAGAGGAGGGAAAGGGGAATTAGAGGGAAGAATGACAGAAAGGAGAGGGAGAGAGGAGGGAAGGGAAGTAGAGGGAATAATGGGTAAGAGGAGGGAGAGGGAAGCAAAAAGGAGGAAAGAAAGTAAAAAAGGAAGGAGAATGGAGAGAGAAAGAAAAAGATGAAATAAAACAGCATTTGTTTAGCAGATATTTAGAATATTAAGAGATTCATACTGTCATAAACTTATGGAGGTTCGTTGGGTAAACTCAAAATCATGGGGAAGTCTTGGATATAGTTGGGAGAGAGGTGTGATAAGAATGTACTCAAATTTACCTTCGAAGGGCTATTTCCTGCAATTTTTATTTGTGATTCTCAAACTTCAATGAAATTTCTGTTTGGTTTCTTTCATTTTGGAGCATAAGCAGATGAAAACACCACTGAAATAGTAACGTCCTATTGTTTATAGAGAACCTCAGTTTCCCAGTGTTATCCATTTGGTTTCAGAGTTAGGGGTTTGTTGTTCTGGCTCTGTTTTTACTTCAGGATTTTTAATGTACAAATCCATATTTTTTAATTTAAAATAAATAAACCAAACTAGGATGCAAAGGAGGAAGAATTCTGTTAGTTTGTATACACATTGTCCTTAAGTACTTGAAAAACCATTTTATGTGTGCCAAAGTGATACTAAGAGCTTAAAAGTCAAAATCCAACTTCTTATATTACATGATTTTTCCCTAACCTGAAAGTTATTCATATCTGCTACTTATATTAAAGGGAAAATGGAGGGAAGCAGATGTGTTTAAAAAATGAAAATGAAAACCTGTAATTTAATATCCAAGAATTACACCCCTACACCTTAAGTATTGCATGTAATCTACCAAACTTGCCTATAGAGTTTATACAATTATCTCTTATTTCCCAAAAGAAATAAAGCTTACAGTAATTAGGTATTTTACTCAAAGTGGCACAATTCCTGAGAAATGAGCCAGGGACACTTCAGGTTCCTATATTTCATTAGATTGGCTCCTGCATCTTATACTAATGTTATCTAAGCAATAATCAAAGGCATCTAGAAAGTTGAGCTTGTTGGGTTATTGGTAACAAGATCAAAGTCTGTTTTTGAATTCTTGCTTAAAATCCAGCATGGACATTATCCTGTAGGTTACCCTAATTGAAAATTTAGTGTTGTTCTAAGACCTGTTTGGGTATTCATTCCTTAAAAAAACAAACATAAAGGTTTTCTCTTTGTTGCTGTTGTTTTTAATGTACTATGTGTTATTTTGTTTCTTTGGTACGGTCTTCCTGCATGGTATAACCCCTGTTTTCACTGTATTTGATTCCAGTGCCCTGCATCTTTTATTTATGGTTTTTCTAACTTGGGGAGTGAAAAGGAAATAACAAAATGCTGAAACAAGGATACAGGTTGACCCATTGTAACGATGAGATGTACAAGACACTATTTTGAACAAAAAAAACTACAATTTTGAGGGTGGGAGGGAGGAGTTGGGGAGTTGGAGAGGGAAGGGATGGTAGTGAAAAAATAAAGGAGTGGGTAACAATGCTAGATAAGAAATATACCTTACTTTTGTAACTGTAACCCTTCTATACAGTATCTTTACAAAATATAAATAAATAGACAAACAAAAAATAAACATAGATGTTACTGATATTTTTGTTATGTTTTTATGCTATAGCTTGGAAAATTGAATCAGAGAGATTGGGAAAGTCAGCTAACATCATAGCTTGTTAATGCTGGAGGAGAATCCAGGGTCTGCAATTGATATCAGTATTTATTCATGCTCTTGTCTACCCTATCTCCCTTGCAGGTTTAATACTCTGGTTCATAGAATGCTAGGGAGATTTGCTGGCCAGTCTGCCCTGATTTATTTAGATAGTTTTGCTGGTGAGTTTTACTATTATTAGAACAAGCTCTCATGTCAGACTAATAGCATCTTAGGTCTGGAAGATACATGGAACTTTAATACCATCACGGTGCTAAATTCTATGTGTAGAGGTAAGCAACAAACCATTCCAAATGACACTGCAAAGGCACACAGCACTAAAGCATCCCTGTGTGAAATACAACCCCTTAGCCTTCAGAAGCCAATGTAAGTTTTTTATTTGTATATGCCTTGACCTCAACAGAGGATAATTGATGATGTGGTTGCAGCATGTACCCAGTTAGAAGTTACAAACAATAGCTTTGCTTCCCTCATTAAAACAAGACACACACATCCACACATATACACTGGTGTACAAACAGAGCCACTCTATCTTCATCTCCTCTTTCATTCGCCACAGCTCACTATCTTTCCTCTGATGTGTTCAGGGTTGTCTGTGTTCTCTGTTTTGCCATTTTCAGCTCCTTGCATTTCTTCCTGCCTGGATATTCTCCACTCACCACCAGCCCTCTGAAATTAGTCTCTTCATGCTTGCTAAGGATCTCTTTCTAAGGATCTCATATTTTGCTAAACCAATGATCAATTCTTAGCCCGTCAGCCCTATGCTTGACTATGCCTCCTATAAGACTTGTCTACATCTTTACTGGCCTTGAAACTTGATCTTCAGATCACAGTCTCCCAAGGAGAGGTATGAGGTACCAGAAGAGCACAAGTAGCAACTCTGTTTATTTTTTGTTTTTGTTTTTGTTGTTTTTTAAACAAGTTCTTATCTGTGTGGATCACATAGATAATCTTTATTCTTTTCAAACATTTTATTTAAAATGTTTTTGAATTTGTTATGAAATACCTTACAAACCTGATCTGAGCCCACTGTCTCCTCTGTTAGCATGAGTATCATGATCTCATGATGTTGAGTCAAAATATATCACCATGCCTGTTCCATCATGTGATTGCTTTGTGTTTGCTGCTGTTGAACATCTGTAATCTTTGTAATCCCAGCATTTAAGGGACTGAAGCAGGAAAATTATGGAAGTGAAGCCAGGACAGCTTAAGATACATAGTGATACCCTGTCAAATATAAACATATATATATGCATATATATACTTATATGTGTGTGTTTGTCTGTGTGTGCATTTATATACACCATATAAATGTATACATATAAGTACATATACATATATACACATTTTATAGACACATATCTGCACACATATACACACATCTACATACAGGTATCTATAGATATGTATATAGATTTGCATATACATATATACATATATGTGCAAGTAGCCAAGTTCAGAAGTTTACCTCACCATATACTATTCCATATACACTGCTGGTGTCCACTTTCTCCTTCCCTAGTTAGTCCTAAGATCTCTGAGTGGTCCATTGCCTGAAAGTCTGTAAGGTATCATTGTCACAATGAACTGACATCCATTCTTGGTTATCAGTATCCAAGCCACTCTTGTCTATGAAACGGTATGACTCTCATTTCTTATCCTTGAAAATAGAACAATGAAATGCTTTGAGCACCTATGAATAAATCACCACTTCTAATTACTAAATAGAAAAATTTCTAAACTTGCTTTAATTCATTTTTAACAAAGTGCAGATGCCATTTCATTATCTGAATGATTAATGTGCCTCCCTACTTTGCCAGATTTTTAAGCATAGCAGAATGCTCCCATGACTCAGTAGCCTCATATACATCACAACTTGTACAATTATTTTTAGTTATACTCGTATTCCCAATGCTTTGTGGCTATCCCTTCCATCTGCCACTTGTAGATATAAATGATCAGCAACGAATTTGGATCGTATTTCAGTGTATTCTCTTTTTTTGACTGTGGTCCGAAAGCAATGGCAATTAAAAAACTTGTGAATATATTCCTGTCTTGCAGTATGGGATCAGAAGTAGAAGGTCATTTCAGTTTAGGTATTTAGGAGAAAGATGGAGAAGGAAAGTGTGAAGTAGGTCTCAGCTTAGAGATGTCTTAATAAAGTTATATTACTTCAACTAGAACTTTTGGAACAAGTTTCCATAGAATCATCCATTTCCCACATATGTGTTAAAATTTGTGAGTAATCCCTACCCATTGAGCTCTTGTCATCTAGCTCAAATATATAGTTTGCCTTCTCTTGGCAAGCTATATATTTGAAGCAATAATTTTCCAATTTCTTTAAGCTAATACTTTATTTAAAAATATTTACCTATTATCATTCTACCTTTTCCTTTTTTACCCACTTACAAACCCATTATGAAGGAAATGGTCTAGTTGAAAGAACTCCAATTTACATTTAGTCTGCAAAAGTAATATTATACCTGTTTTTAATATAGCCATTTAGAAATAAAAGCTTTAAATAAACTTCCCAATACCCTCCATTACAAAAGTGGAGATAAATAATATTAAAGGAATATTTATTCTTTATAACTCCTCACCATACAGAATTTTGAAATTATACCTCTTTGAAGTGCTTGATATACTGTGAGTGCTTGATAATTGTACCTTTTCTTTATTTTGAGGGAAAACCTATGAGACAGCACTGTTTTTTCTTATTAAGAAATTGTATGGTAAAGCTTTAACAAGAACTCTAATTTGTTGGTATATATATATATATATATATATATATATATATATATATATATATATATATGTATACTTTAGTAATACTGATAAAAGTATGAATAAAATATTAGAAAAGAAAGTCGTTTTAATGAAATTTAAACATAAGGTTTCCTGTTAATTTTACCTGAGGAGCAGAATGAATAGTAAAGAATTTAGGTGTTATTTTCACATTGACTTCAGGAATTACTGTGTGCACTGCAAGTGTTTTCTCCTCTTTCTCCTCCTTTTCTTCTTGCTGCTCTTCTGGCAACACTTATCCTGGCAAGAATTCCTTGGGTGCCATTTGGGGTTTATTTGTTTTTTAAATCAGAAAAAGGTCCTAAATTAACACACATGTATATGCACATATGTATCTATCTCTGTACCTATCTTTCTATCCATCCATCATCTATCTCCCTACCTATCTAGTCATCTATTTATCATCTATCCATTTTATCTTGATATCTCCATATACACATAAGCACATATATCAAATAAACTCAGACATAGTGGCTATCCCAGTGCATGACATCATTTTGACAGAGGTCTATCTATCAAATCACAAGGACCTGGAGATGTGGAAGAAAAGTAATAAATTATCTGTTCTTGAGGCAATTTTTTTTTTCTTTTCTATGGTTAATTTTCTCACTGAATTGGCAGGAGACAAGGCAGTTTGAATATTAAGTATAGGTGAATTTTCCTCTATTTGGGGAAGGCAATAAATGCATTCTACTGCCAAGTTAGGAAGGACAAATTAGTACAAGGCACCATCCACTGGACAAGAAAAACATATCCGCCACAAAAGGAAATGTAGTAATTTCCAACAATGGCCTTTTATTAAAAATGTGGTTTTCAGTTCTCTAAATTTTACCTTCCTTGGATGATCTTTTACAATGTAGAAGTTAGTAGCTAATGAGCTTTTTAAATGAAAAATGCTAAATTAGAAAAGCATTCTACCCTCTATTAAAAAATCATCAAAACCCTGGTTCCTGCCTTGGTAATTAAAGCCTAATAGAGAATATTCATTATGGTAACAGTCCCTTCATTACCTGTGCCTATGAGTTTGAAGATTTCTGTTTACACCCAGGGGTTGGCATGAAGTGCATAACGGCGATCTCACAACAAAATAACATCTTCTATCCAAGGAATCAATAAGCATGGCAAATATTCTAGCCCCAACACTTCTCATGACTCTTCAGAGCTATTTGCCAGATGAGCCCTGAGGTTTAAGTTATTAAGGATTTGTTTTAATAATCACTTGCTGTGCAAATAAAATAATAAAACACACTACTATAATCATTGTTGACATAAATCACATGTATTTCTGCAGGTTATCAACAGCCTCTCTATTTGATATTGTATACTTTGAATAGACAAAGATGGTTGATGAAAGCTTAGATTATGTAGGAAGACATCATAAATTAGCATGTTAAGTGTTCAATTGGGAGAGCCTTATTTTATTTTCTTGAGAATTACTTGCAAGGTAACTATCTATTCTTTAGTATGCATGTGTTTAGAGCCATAATCATATTGTAAGCTCTTTAAAGTAAAGGATCTTGCTATCTTGGTGAAAGAAAATTCTCTCAATGTGCATAGAACATATTTTATCTAAGCATTGTACTAGATATGCCAAAACACAAATAAAAAATCAGATTTTGTTGTTTTTCACTTTATAGAAAATACAAAAGCTAAAAACTCTGATATAGAAGATTTGAAGAATGAAAATATTCCACGTTGTGATTGTTTCTAATTACCTGAATTGTCCCTAAAGCAAACCATTAATACAGGAAAATTGGAGAGCATGAAATGAAAAATTGATTGCTAATAAAATACATAGATTCAGTTTGGGGGCACACAGAAATTTTATTTTCTGCAGTTGATCCCACTTTTTGTCCCAGGCTTTCATAAGTATATGACATTGAAATTCATCAGTTGAGAGATTAAATGATTTAAATGCAGAAAATGAATGAAACATTTTATCTCTCTTTATGTATTACTCCTAAATGTTTGAAAGATTGATGCTTGCCATAGTGAATAATTTCTAATGGTGATATATCTGTTTAAATTGTCATCGCTAAACCTTGCTCTGTGTTTTTTGGGTTATCTCACCAGATTCTGGTAAGTATCAATTATGAAGTAAGGATAGTGTTATCTGTCAGCATGATATATAAAATAATTTGGCTTAATATTTTAAGTTTGTTCTATAGGGGAGAATCATCTAAAGCACTTAATATAATATATTTACACATTTTAGGATCATCAATGTTGCAATTTCATGTATGGTGCTAGCTAAGTGCTAGAAGTTCTTGCTATTATGTAATCCAGTTTTATTGCCTTTAACAATTTCATGTAGCTGGGTACCAATGGCTCACATCTGGAATTTTAGCTACTAAGGAGAAAGAGATCTGAGGTTTCTGATTCAAAGCTAGCACAGGAAGAAAAGTCCAAGATGACAATGAATCAGAATATAAATAGGCTAGAAGCATAGGTAAATAGTAGAGCGGTATCCATGAGAAAAAAAAATGCTGAATGAGAGTTTGAAGTCCCAAATTCAATTTTAGTCCTTCCCTTTACCCCTCCCTGACCCCCCTCAAAATACCTCAACATAGATTGAAACATAAATCGAGTTGTTGACATGTTTTAAAATATTCTGGATATTCTGGATACTTTGCCTTACTATATATCTTTTTTAAACGGCTGTTATTTGTATCTAACAATATCTTGATTACATTTTGTCATGATTTTCATTTTTTATAAGCTATTGATCAAATTAATGAAAATTAATAGGCCAATAATGCAATGTCTTAGAAGATAAAATCATTGAATATCAATTATTTTACTTGCTCTTAATTTTTTAATGTTTTCATAAGCAAATCTTGTTTAGACATTTACCTCAGTCTATGATGTTTTTGTCGATATTCAAGTGGTTCATTTGAACTTTTACTCTCCAAATGTTATGGATTATATGTAAAATATATTTACATCTATTGATTTTAGAATTCTTTCCCTTGTTGAATGATTTATTTGGTCAAATAGTATTTTACAGATGCCTTAGGTTCTTTTTCTCTAGAACTAGTATGACCATTATAAATCTTCTTTACCTCTCTATTAAAAATTTATTTCTTTTTCTTACACTATTGAGATGAAAATCTGTTCTACATGATAACAAATGGGAGAATGAGGGCATTATTTCTGTTCTACCCTTAAAGCGAAAAGAAAAACATCAGTCAGTCTTTAATAATTAAATACAAGGTTATCTCTTATCTGTAATGTCTTTGAATATCTTTTTTTTTTATCAAACGAAGGAGTTTGTTTAAATATTTTATCATGACATTAGTTGTTAACTTTCTTCAGCAGTGCTAAAAATCTTTTGAGGTGATCAAATGATTTTTTAATTTTTATTATGTAAGATGGATTACATATTCTTGTTAGAGATTAAACCAACCTTGCAATTCTGGGACGAATACTACTTGGTTATAAGATATAATTTTATAGATGGCTGCATTGAATTTGCTATTATTTTGCTTAGGGATTTTCCTTCAGTATTATTGAGGATTATGGGTATATGGAGGGTTTTTGGTTTTTTTGTTTTTGTTTTTGTTTTTTTGCCTGTATTGGCATGATGGAAAGCTTGGCCTTGCAAGTTAATTTTGTCATCTCTTCAATTTTCCCGAAGGAAATTGTACTGGATAAGTATTTGGAAGAGAAACCATCCAGGCTTTTTGTCTTTGGAATATATTTGTAATAGCTGTTTGCTTATCACTTAACTCTATCCTCTGAGACTTTTTAAAATTGAGTTCTTTTTATGACAATATCATGCTTTATTTCCTTGTTCTTTCTAAGAATTTTGATTTAATGACATTTGAAATTTTTATTTAATAAGTATTGTGTTTTGCTCAGTGTTATTCATCTTTATTATTATTTTTATTGTGAAAATATTGTACAGAGGGGTTACAATTACATGGGCAAGATAATGAGTACATTTCTTATCAAGCATTGTAGCCTCCTCCTTTGTTTCCCCTTCCCATCCTCCCTCTATCCCCCTACCCAATCCTCCCCACTTCCCCCCTCCACCAAAGTTGTAAAGTTCATTTTCGACATAACAACTTGTACATTTCATTGTTGCAATGGGTCCACCTGTATCCCTATTTAAACGATTTGTTTTTCCCCTTCCCCTCCACAAATTATACCGACATCAAATACAGTGAAAGCAGGAGTTATACTGTGGGGGAGGGACATACAAAACAACAAAGAAATAATCTTATAAATGTTTTAGAAACAATCGCATGAAAGAAAAAAAAACATTTGAATACATATCTTAGGGTTCATGATGTAGTTAAGTTTCTCTTTTTATTTTTTTTATTGTGAGAATAACGTACAGAGGAGTTACAATTACATGGGCAAGATAACGAGTACCTTTCTTATCAAGCATTGTTGCCTCCTCTTTGTTTCCCCTTCCCATCCCTTCCCAAACTCCCCCCAAGTCCCCCTACCTGATCCTCCCCCCCCACCAAAGTTGTAAAGTTCGTTTTTCGACATAATGACTTGTACATCTCATTGTTGCAATGGGTCCACCTGTATCCCTATTTAAACGATTTGTTTTTCCCCTTCCCCTCAACAAATTATATCAACATCAAATACAGTGAAAGCAGGGGTTATACTGTGGGGGAGGAACATATAAAGCAACATAGAAATTATCTTATAAATATGTTAGAAACAATTGCATGAAAGAAAAAAATCAGAAAAGGTCAGATAAGTTAAGTTTCTTTAAATTAGGTTTGTTCATCCAAGATTTGCTTGTAATCTTGTTAAGGTTGGGTATAATTCCTTTTATTTGAACTAACATTTCTCTCATATGTTAGAATTTTTTTGATGATCATGTCTAATGTCTAGGTATAAAGATCCTTGTTATTAAATAGATTAATTTTCAGTCTATTTGAGTTGAGGATCATTTAGTTTATCATAGTGTCTATTTCTTCTTGCACTGGTGCTGTACATTACTTGTCAAGTATTTAAAGGAACACTTAAAATCTCCAGAACTTTCTTTCCAGAAAGTATCCTCCTATCTTGATGCTTAACCCACTCTAGATACTTTATATATCTGGAAATTTCAACTCTGTCTTGTAAACAGAGAAATATTTTGTACTATTTAGTGTTGCCGTCCAATGTTGCCCATTGGAAAATTCTACCAGACAGAAAACTATCTAAATTCAAATCTAATCTAAATCTAAGCTCATGTTCAATTTTTATTTAGGAATCACAATTCTTCATTTTCCACGGTTAGTTTCTGAAAGCCTATTACATGTATTTTGTTGGTTTTTTTCCAATTGTTTTCAGATGAAAGGTGAAAGTGGAAATTATTTTCTTACAAACATATGATTTAGGAACCTTCAGTTTAAGGGTCTACTGCAGTATGCAGGTAACTCTTTACTCTGTATTTGATGTACAGCCCCGCTCTACCCTGAGGTCTTCTCTGGCATGCTCTTCTTGTAAAACATAACGAAACATAACATATAGCATATTATTTAATATATTTATATTACAATTATATCTTATATTATATGATATATGATATATAGATTATTGCTAATGAATATAAAGATCCATGTAAAGTCCGTTGAGAAAGTTCTGTTCCTTAGAAACTTGTGAAAGTCAGTATTGTACTCTTATGCAGTGACTTCTCTGTAATTAAAATCCTGTGAGTGTAAAAGGCTAATTATACTGGTAATTTTAGGTCAACAATAATATTCTTGTACTGTTTTAGTGAGTTTACTGATTGCGAATTAAAGATGTTATTAAAATAATTTTTCTTTACTTTAGCCAAAGCACCCAGGGTGCTTTAGTAGGTTAGAATGTTAAATAAAGGAACACAGGCTTAACTTGCTTCGCAAAGCAAGGCCAAATGGATTCAAATTAAGAATGTTTGGTTGTATACTCAATACTATAAGATATTAGCAAATCAACTTTTACTGCTTAAATTGAGAGGGAATTTATGTCTAAAGTTAAAACAAAACGTTAAAAAATGTAGAAAAACAGTGAAATCCAAAGAGAAATCTAAATAAAGTCATATTTTGTAGAGCCTAGATTATGAGGAAGGGAACATATGGGACTATTTGACAAGGGGAATCTATTCCCTTAGATTTCCTGAGCTGTCACTTAAAACTATCTTTGCTACTCACTGATAGATATTACCTATAATGAATTCACCCAAGAAAATTGTAACAATGAACATTTTGAGAACATTTGAGTACAATTTCTCTTCTTTGAAATATATAACTTTTAGGTTATTTGTCCACATTGGATGTACTTAAAAATCTGACCTATTTCCTTGTGTAATATGAAAAGTTCCATTATTTACTCCAATGCCTATCTTACTGCCACAGAGGAAGAATTCATTCAACCCAGTAGAGTATGTAATTCTATGCTATACAAAATTTGCTTGTATAGTCAGATGAGACAATGATCTCGTCAAATAACTGACAACTTCCACAGGCAGCAAAGCTGATAAACAAAGCAAATAAATCTGTCCTTTATTGAAAAAAATCATGTAGCCCTGGAAATGACTAAGGAGATGTGTGTCTTCTGCATATCAATCTTGTCAGTTGGCCAGATAATACTGGTACAAGACTAGAAAGAAAATAAATAAAAGGATACATTTGAATACATTTGAATATATTTTGTATCCTAAAAATTTTTAAGGACCCTAGGTTCTATAAACATTTTTACTAACATCATTAAAGGGAGTAGACAAATAGTAGTATCCATGTAGGAAGTAAAATTTGGTACATGAATGAGTTAAGACTTATGTCATTATGTAAATAGTTGTTGATGAAATATGTATGTGAATTATATATCTAATAAAACATCAATAATACCTGTGTGTATTTAGGTCATGGAGTCATGAAGTTCTTATGATAGACCTGTGCATTTCAAATAATCATTACCATTTTTACAACTAACATCAAAGCCTTTAAATATGTAGTATGTCTGAGTTATTAATAGAAATGTAGAAATAATTTATAAATAAAAATTAGCACATAATTCTTCCTGGCAACATGTTTCATGGTCTTCACTGCAAGTTATTTTCCATAAAAATGTACATCAAATTTCAGAATATTTTCTTGGAGTACATATTTTGTAGGCAGAATAAAAGGAATTGAGTTTTCTTAGTGTTACCTTTATCTAGTTTTAGGTTGACTTATCCATTTATAGCAGAAGAAATTTTGAATCTTAATAGAGCAATAACCAGTATAGCTAGAATGACCCATGATGTGCAAATAAGTTATTTGTATGTTCAGATCCTAAAGATTCCAATTAGCTCTTCATTCATAGTAAATGGCCTCTGGTACAAAGAACAGATTCCTTTTGTTGTGAAGTCAAGGCCACAAACCCCAAACATCATAGTTTCTAAAATTGTATCTCTCTTCAGTTAGCTGCAATAATACACATTCAAAGTAGAAAATACCCAGGAATAGAAATGAAGACTTTGTTGCTTCTGAACAAAGACCATGGTGTTTTCTCAAATTGTGGCATTTTCACCCTCCTTTGTTTAGAGTTGTGAGGATGATTGCATACTGCAGATCTCTCTGTTGGAGTATGCTCAGTTTTGAGGAGTGGAAAAATCAATGTACAGACACAGAAAGAAAAGTTTGTATTACAGTCCTTCTGCCTGTCAGTGGAGGGATTGTTGAACAAAGAAATAATATTTGTGTGATTTTGATTGATACACAAAGAAAGTTTTATATTTTCATTATCTCTCAGTAATTGTACAAAGAGTTACTATCCAATAAATCAGCTTATGATTCTTAGTTTCATTGGCCTTGCATTAAATATTATGACTTCATTCTCTCTGGTCTCTTCATTTATTTACCTTCCCCTATTAGTCATAGCTTTCAAGTACCATAGCTGGGGTATAGAATCAGTCCTGATGCCCCTCAATGGAATTTTATAAACACAATTGAATTTTATTCTTTCATTAGAAAAAAAATCATATTACATCCTTTGTAAAGCAATGGATGGGCCTGCAAAATATGTTATGTGAATCTACTCAGACCCAGAAAGACAAAAGATACATATTTTCTCTCATGTGCGAAAGCTAGAACTAATTTATAAATAGACACATATACACAATGTGATTGTGTACATACATGTTAACTGAAATATGGTGTTTGCAAGGAGAATTCTCTAGAAAAAGTTTATGTACATTTACCAGTATCTGTATACTGGGAGAGAATATGATTAAGAGGAAGGATAGTCTAACATTGGATATTACTTTCATGTAGCTTATTTTAAAGAACATAGACAGTAATGCAAATACCCACTGTTAGGAATACAAATTGATGTTTCAAGCCCTGAGATGAGCGGAAAATTTTAAACCCAATAACGTGCGAACATTTTCTAACTCATTTTTCCTTACAGATAGCACAAATACAAATTTTTCAGTCTTTCAAGAAAATTTACAGAGTTTCTTTGTGCTCCATGCTAGAAGCCATAAAAACCTCAGGGCCAAATAAATTTTAATACACAAGCTTCTGTATAATTATTTTTTATTTATTGCAACAACAGTATCAATAATCTAGAACCTCAGAAGCTCACAGAAGTTAAGGAAAACTCCACACATGAAATGACTAACTAAACTGAAAATTCTAAGTATTTTTTCTAACTACCCCTTGATAGTGTTGTTGAGGTAGGTAGCTGGAAAGTTTTTAGGTTTAGCTATTCCTACAAAATAATACATTCTAACCATGACGAACGCTATGGTGGCAGAAAGGAGCTCTAAACTGATTGTAGCCTTTTAAAGTTTATCATGTGAGAAAGCACATTGTGTTATGGTTTAATAAGCTCAGTTAGCTCCAATCATGCATCTTCTTTCTTCAGCAATCAAAGATAATTTCCATGATTATAGATTCCAGGACACTTTATGGTTTTTTTATTGCATTTTCTCGAGTCTCTGTTGTTTGAGCCACATACTGTCAATTTAACACAAACCCAATTTTTTCTTACCTTCCTTATGGAAATGAATTCTATTTTCTGCCGCTATCTCAGTCCACTGTACAAGAAGCAATGTAAAAAAAAATCCAACAGCATTCCCCTATAGGGCCATACTATGTTCATAAATCAAGGAGGCCTAAGCCATTCATCAAAAATACATTTAAGTGAATCAAGTTTATTCTGCAGGCAAGGGGTACTGACTTCACATGTGGCTTGCAATCAATAACTTACAAAACTGTGATTTGTTAAAAACATAATGTAAAAAGCATAATATAATGGTTTTGTTAAGAAGTTGGTAGTGCATTTCAAAGTAGATACAACAAATTCAATTTAGTATGGCTTTATAAATTACTCTTGATTTTTTAAAGTAATTGGTCTTTTCTATTTCTTTCCACTTTACCACGTTTTTTTTTTCAACCAACCACATGTCTTTTCTATACGGAACCAGGAAGAATAGCATTAACTATCATTTGCTGTAGACATGCTTTCTCTGGGTTTTCATGGCACTCTTGTCTGTCAAGAAAACACTTTACTGTTCAAAGAACAAGGTAGCATTTCATATTTATAAAATCCCAATAACTCCTGGATTTCTAGAGAAAATACTTGTTTGGGTTTGCTAAATAATGGCTTGTTAAAGAAATGGCTGTTCCTTTAGTGTTAGTGAGCTTTTGGAATCTCCTGTCCTTAGCCAATGATGTCCCAACAAATGAGCCATTATAACATAGGGCTTAGATACATGGGCTCTACAATTTGATTCTTCTATTTCAAATCATTATTCTCTCACAGTCTCAGCTGAGTGAACTTGTACTTGCTGGTCTTCAGATTTCTCCTGCAATATTAATAATAATAGGATTGTTTGTGGCATAATGTTAGCAAAATTAAATCACAGAATTATATGCTTGATGCATAACAGATGCCCAGATAGGGTGTACTGACAGTAATTCTAACATCTTAAGTCATTTGGTGAAAAAATAACAGCCTTTACTTTTCAATCCATGCCAAATATAATTCAATGTGCCTTTCTACTTTTGCTTACTCTTAACTAATTTCAGAGACATTTCAGAATAGTTGGAATTCAATTACCTCTCTAGTCAGCTAGTAGTTTATATGGTTTGGAATAACTTTTCATCATTAATTGATTTAGTTAGGTTTGTCACAAGCTCTAGATATAAATGTGCCCACAAAAAATGTTGCCTTGTCAACCTCATCTTCTTGTCATTTGTCTCCTAGATTCTTTCCAATATAGTTGAGTTCTCAGATTGTGTTTACTAATACCCTTCTACTAGGCAAGGTTTTTGATATTCTGACCTTGTCTGTGAATCCTTCTTATATCATCAGCCATTAAATTGGTGTCTAATGGCAAACTGATAGACTTATCCAGAGTCCTAGTAACTCTACCATGGTGAACTACCTCCTTCTTAGGATGTAGCTTTCATTTATGGATTAGTTGTAGATTAAAATCAGAACAAGACAAACTCTTTTAACTGAGGGGAGATGAAAGTTAAGAAAGAATAATATAGATGGTTTGAGGTTGGTCAACTTACATTACCTGCGTACATATAAACATTACAATGAAACCCTTTCATACAATTAGTTTATACTGATAAAATATTTTCTAAAGAAGATGTTTGAAGCACATCCACATTTGTTACATACCTGTGGATACATATTGTGCACTATGGGACCTCTGCAAGGTGAAAGATTTCAAACTCTCATTTTCTGTTGATTCAAGCAATGCACACTCCCACGGGCTGTGGACCAGAATGGTGACATCTTAACTTGCTTTTGAGCTCAGCCAATACCTATTCATTAGACAAATAATGGAGGCTGTATTTTCCTACTGATTCACAATGTCGTATTTTATTTTTACGCTTGAGTACGATAATGAAAGCTATAGACTTTCACTTCTGGGAATCCCTTTGTTACACTCTCTTTTTTCTCCAAGACACAAAACATTATTCTCAATGAAATCTCCAAGGCTTGTAAAAATCCTTTGCTATAGCGGCATTAAGTTCTTTGTTCTAATTATAGTTTTACTTGTACTATAATTCTGCCACTGTTGAATACTTCCAGTGTGCATTATTTGTGAAAAGTTCTATTTCCCATTTAATTGGGCTTTAGTGACATGCAATAATAAACACACACTTCAGGTGTGCAATTCAATACACACACATATATTCCCAGAAGCCACCACTTTCAGCAACATGGCAAACATAGCCAGCATTTTTATATGTGTCAACATTGTCTATTAACATGCTTCTCTCCCTCTCTCAACTCTTCCCAGCTCCCTAACGATGAACTAACTCTGCTCTCTGTAGACTACTTAACATTTTCTAGACATTTACATCAAATTATAAACTCCATACTCTTTCTGTGTTGCAGTATTTCCTTTACCATTAATTTTTTGAAATCTGTTTGTGTTGTTGAATGTATCGGCAGTTTATTCCAATCATTGCTGAATAACCTCACATTGGTTCAGCTATGAGAACATATCATGAGTTATTCTTTCAGCTGATGGTGGATATTTTGGTTAGTTACAGGAATTTTTTTCAGTGCTATATTTGAAGTTTCTAGAAACATTCTGTAAAAATCTTTGTGTGGGAGTATTTTTTCCCCCTTGAGGAAATTCTTGATGATGGTCATACAGTAAACACTTGCTTACCTTCTAATCAATATATGTTTTTTTAAAGTAAGTAAAACATTTTCATTCATATCAGTATTGGGTACAACTTGCACCAGTTCCTAGCCAATACTCATGATAATTAGTCTTTTTCATTTCTACCACTATAATAAAAGTGTATGGCATACCAAGTGGCTATAATTTTATTTTCCCTATGAGGAATGGTGTAAGCCATGAGTTCAAGTGCTAGTTTGCCATCTTCACTGCACCCTTACAGAACTGAACTTCAAATTGCTCATTTTTGTTAAATTTTGATTAATCCTGAAAAGCTCTTGAATAGTAAGAATATGTCTTTATCATAGATATTTACATATGTTATATTAGTGTGCTTGGATTTTGGGGGGTTGCAAGAGCAGTCTAAAACTTGAACTCAGAGCCTGGACACTGTCCCTGTGCAATTTTGTTTAAGGGTAGTTCTCTACCACTTGAACCACAGCTTCATTTCTGGCTCTTTTGGAGATTAAGAGTCTCATACATAAGCTTTTCTGCCTGGGCTAGCTTTAAACTGTGTTGTCAGATCCTAACTTTCCATGTTGCTAGTATTACAAGCATGAGCAATAAGTGCCTTGGCTTTATCCAAGTCTTTGTGTTCTATTTTTATTTTTGAGAGTATACTTTAAAAGTAGATAAGTCTGATGTATAACTTACATTATGCTATATAATTTCTAATGTATATTTGGCTAATCCATGATTACAAATATTTTTATCCTAGGATTTTATAAAAAATTTTGGTCTGAGCTGGAAGGGTGGTATGCTGTCATCCTAACAACTCAATAGTAGAAATCAAAGTTCAGAGTGAGAAAGGGTAAAGTTAGCTCAATGCTATCTGTAAAACAAAGCCAAAACTTAAATTGTCAGAAAAGGGCTTGGCATGAGGCTCACTTGGTGTAATACTTGTCTGGCAAGACCAAAGCCCTGAGCCCTGAGTTCAGTCTCAAGTACTGCAAGGAAAACTAAAGAAATCTACAATTTTAATAATGTAAAAGGCATGGATTTTATTACTTGGAAAATAAAGAAATTATTCTGAACCATCAATATTTGTTCAATTCATAGAGGGACAGAAGGCAACTCCAAAAATCAAACAAAAATACCCAAGCTATCATTTCCTTGTCAAAGTGGCATATGCACAACTTACCGGCATCTAAGTGTACCACAAGTCTTAGCATGGGCTAGTTTGAAGCAATACTACACTCACTTCTGATGTATGTGTGTATGTTTTTCATCAAAATCTATGATTAAGGTAACGTTACCCAAATAATTAGTCACATATCATTACATAACGTGTTGTAAAATAACCATTTAAGCTCAAATAAGAAGTTCTCATAAGCACTGTATGTAACACATATATGCGAGTTTACAGGTAGCTATGTGAATAATATGAGAAGATCACTGCCAATAGAGCAAAGCAGGATGAATGACTCAATGCAGAAGTGAAGAGGAACATCACTAAGTTTAAGTATCAAAATTATAGTGCTCTCAAAGTTCTTTGGAAAAAAAGACATTCATTTATTTTCCTTGATATTGAAAGAATATGCTTTACATAGTATACTCAACCACATCGCCTCTCATGGATATATGTGTGTGTGTGTGTGTGTGTGTGTGTGTGTGTGTGTGTGTGTGTGTGTGTGTGTGTGTGTGTGTGTGTGTGTGTTTATTGTAAAAATACTGTACAGAGGGGTTACAGATACATGAGCTAGGTAATGAGTACATTTCCTATCAAGCATTGTTACCTCTTCCTTTGTTTTTCCCCTACCCTCCCTTCCCTCCCACCTCTACAACTACACTCCTCCCTTCCTCCCCTCCCCTCCTCCCCACCTAAATTGTAAAGCTCCTTTTTCAACATAGTGTTTTGTACATCTCGTTGTTATAATGGGTCAACCTGGATCCCTATTTAAGCACTTTGTTTCCCTTCCCCTCCCCAAGCTAGAGAAGTGTATATATTTTAAATTTTATGTTTATTTATTTGAATAGTATGAGGGTTTTACTCAGAGTCACCTACTTGCTTTGCAAGTACTTCACTACTTGAGCCACACACTGCAGCTCATTAAAAAAAACTCAAGCTATGTACATATGACTATATAAGATGATGCTAAGCCAAATGAACTCCAAGACATGGACACAGAGGTTTTCCTTTGTGTTACTGTTTCTCATGTGCTATGTGACTTCTTGTTCCTGTTGCATGTTCTTCCCCCTATGGTACATCCCTTGTTGTCACTCTATTGGATTCTGGCGCCCTGGTATTGTATATATGTTTATTTTAATTAAAGAAGAGGAGGGGAGCAACAGAAGGGTGAGACAAAGGACAAAGCGGGGACCAATGCAGCAACAACATACACAAGACGATGAGTTGGAAATGATGTGTACAACTTGCAGGGTGGGGAGCTGGGGGAGGGAAAGCAGGAGAAAGATGAGGGAAGGGGTAACAAGTTTGACAAGAAATGTACTTGTTACCTTACTTACGTAACTGTAACCTCTCTATATGTCACCTTGAAAATAAAAAAGAGAAAAACAAACTCAAATTCATTATTTCAAATTTAAAGGTGTTTTTTTTTCAGAATTAGGGCATAACAAAGATTTGACTCAGAATTCCATACCTAGAAATTCATTTTATAACTTTACAAAATTCATCTTATAATTTTACCACATATCATCTTTCAGCTTTACATTTACAAAAAAATTATGAGAGTACTGCTTCTAATCCTAGAATTATATTTAAAACAAGCTAATTGTCTATTAATCAAAAACTAATTGAATAACTGTGTGCTAAAATAGCAAGTATTTATAAAATAATTAAATAAACTGTCTATGCATATAATAAAACACTGTCAGATAAACATCCAAATAAGAGCATGCCCAATAATGAGCTTGGTGAGCAGCCTCTGTTTCAAAAGTAGTAACAAGAATCAAGATCCCTATCTGACCATATTGTATTCGAAAAAACAAAAATGGTATCAGGCATTAATGAGAGTAATAAAAGTGGTTATCAATAAAGGGTGAAATCCGGATTAAAAAGTTTAAGAGGGGTATAATGCTTTCTGACTGTGAAGCCTTATGATTCATATTACATACTCAAATTTTATTACATACCCAAATACCAAGTATTGAAAATTATCATGAGAATAGATGCACCAAGGGTTTGGCTGTAGTTTACTGCTCAACACGGAACTCCAAAGGAAGAGAGCGGAGTGCACGCTCACCTGTGCATACCTGGGCTTGCTTGGCAGCCTGAATCACCCTGGAGAATCTGTCTGATTCCTGCTGTTTCCTGCCAGGCAAAGCTCATTGTTCCCTCGAAGCATCATAGATCTCTCCACAGAGGCACGGAGGTACTGTGTTCCACTGGCTCCAGCTCCTGGGCTTGGAAGTCTCTCCTCAGATGTCTTTCCCTGCCAAGCTCTCCAGGCGGGACAGAGCATAGACGATTACGTGCACCTCCAGTGAGCGTCAACGCTTTTCACACTTTCCCCCACTTAGGTCTTATTTAGCTAATTGTACCTGTTTAAGGGATGCCATGTGAATTTCTGTTATTTGCACATGGGATCATTTTCAAATCAGAGTGAACATGGCTATCACCAACGTACCATTTTTTGTGAGGAAGATATTAAAAATCCTTTCTTGGAGCTGTTTTTGTGATATGTAGTGCATTATTATCTGTAGTCACTCCCCTGCACAGTAGAACACCAGAACCTTTTCCTAACTATAACTCACTACCCATTCACCAACCTTTGCCTCCCCTTGCCCTCCTTTCTCCAGGTTCTCCTGGTCAGTATTACCTTCTTCCATGACACACACCCATCACCCTCTCCTTCACGAGCCCCTTAAGATCCCTCGAATAGAATGACAATTCAATGCCATGTTCCCCGCTGGAAATTTCCAATGAAATATATAATTCACTAAAAGTTTAATCACTGATGCCTCAATCAGAGTTTTATTAGTAACTAAATGCTGGTTTGGAAAGCTTGCCTCCTCAGTCCCATTTTACCCTACATTTAAGGAGCTCAAATGACATTTACCAGACAACAGAAGATATTAGAACGACTGTCCTGAATTTGGCCACTTTTGTACTCTTCAGTAGTCCCAGAGAGAAGCTGTCAACTCTAAGCTCAAACCTGTCTCTGCCTTGTTTCTTAGATGCTCACGTTTAAGCCAATTTCCTGTGATTTCTCAAGGTACACATTGAAGCTGTCAGTGAGATCATCCTGTTGCTCAAGAGGAGCAATCGCTCCTTTCTGAGGTCTTTTATTTCCACTCCCACCATAAAGCGAGGTGAACAGGGAGACTGGTGTACCTGAGCTATTCTCAATGTGCCCCGAGGCTTGTGTCATCTGGCTGTTTTAGAAGATGAACCCCTTAAATAAAAGCAGGGTCTGTGAAAATCTCACCCATTTCTAATCGGCATGTGAGCACCAGATGTCTGTAGGAGCCTCTGGTGTGGAGTGCCACGTGCACGGTAATATGTCACTCACAGTGGCGCTGCGATTCAGAACCTCTGATTCCCACTGTTTGAACACTGAGTCAAATTTAATATGTTTCTCCCTGACAGATTTAACGTCCAAAAGGACCTGGGGAAAGAGCATCTGACAAGCCTGAGGATTAAGTCTGTTCTAGAGGGAAGTGAGTGGAAACGTGCCTGCAGAGGAGGGTTTAACAGGTTGAAGCACATACATTTATCCGCAATCCTTCCTCGCCATGCACGTGAAATCAGGCAAGGCTTTCGAATGCCGTTTTGAATTATGCACTCTGCAATATAGATATATCAACTGTTCACCGTTTGTGAGCCTATCATTTGGGAGACAAAGATGGATTATAATTTTATGTCAATTTGCTTCTCCCTCAGTGTTTTAGGAGGATATATTAGCAGGCATCACTTTAAACATGAGCTGTGAGAGTAAGTGTAAACTATTTTCCATTATTTCCACGGAGATATAATTGGTCTTATCAGCAATACTCTAGAGTGTATTGATGATCATTCCTTTAACTAAATCTCTGCAACAGAGTTTTCTTTCTGTCTTAGGAATTTTGTACCTCTTTAAGTAATTTCAAAAGAAAACCTTTGTTAGTTGTAATTTCATTACATGTGCCTACAGTGTATTATTGGAAGGATTAACTTGGACATAAATAATCCAACCTAAAACTAGCAAATATTGTTACATATGTTGGCTAGTAAGATGATTCCCATTTTCCAGATGCTGACATTAACTCTCTGAAGGTCAAATGATAAACACAGGGGAACCCAGCTGAACATAGCATCAGTAGAATACAAGGCACATACATCTGAGTACCAAGGCTGTGTTCTTATGTATTTTAGATACTTGTTAGTAAGAAACCACAAGCTATTTGTTTCTCCAGTTGTTATAAATATATAAAGATTCTTTTCTAAATTATTAACCTGGGAAGACAATGGAATTCATATAGCACTATCCTAGTTGAAGCAAGATCATCAATGCTATACAATTCCCTTCTGCTGAACTTAAGCTTAGCCCAGGAAATACCAACATGATCAGTCATTTTTCAATGACATGACAACGATGGAGCCTTGATTTTATAATAAGCTTGTTCTGAAGCAAACGAAGGAATGCAATTATATGGTTACTATTTTTGTTTTCTTGGTAATTTGTATGATTTCTGGTAATTTCATAAACATAAGAAATGTTCTTCTGCACTGATACCTCTCTGTTCTGTGTGTGTGTGTGTGTGTGTGTGTGTGTGTGTGTGTGTGTGTGTGACAATCTTGACCTTTTGTTTGTCTTGCTTGCTCACAGCTGACCCATGCTTATAGCCCACCACCTTCATGGTTATTTTGGAAGTAGTTTTCATAGACTTTTCCTGCCCAGACTGGCTTTGAACCATGTTCCTCTGATCTTAGCTTTCTGAGTATCTAGTTTTAGAGGCAGATGGCCCTGGCAATGTTTGCGTGTCTGTGTTCTGCATACCATTCTCATTCTACTTCCAGAGATCTCTGGATAGAGGGAGAGAACCTGTAATTTCTACCTTCAAAATCCTAATGTTATCATGTTATCCCTATGAAAGGCAAACTTGGGGATCTTTTCATCTTGATTGATCAAGCCAAATCATGGTATATCATGTTCTTCACGTAAGATTGAAATATGTCTCCATTGGTATATGAAGATGAATTGTGATTTTTCCAGAGGTATATTTTCTTTTCCCTTAGGAAAAACCCCACTGCTCTGCTTTGGCACTTTATTAAACACCATGAGATGTGAACCTTTCCTGTAGGCTGTTTGCTTTATCTGTTGGTGGTCCACTCAATCATTTCCCTCCCTACTCTACTGCTTCCTTCCACAGGACAATTTGAATGTCAGAAGAGGCTTTCAAAATCTCTTAGACTATACATATCACCAAAAATAGGCACTATGAGAGAGTACTGTGCCTCTAAAAAGGAAGTCAGGTCCTCTGATGGTTTTCCCTACATCCCATAAACCTGAGATGTTACAGTAAGTACCAATAGTAAGTAAGACCATGAGGTTTTTGATCAGGAAAAACTAGGCTTACATTCTGGCATCTATGAAAAACCATTATTCTGGTACTTATTATCTTCAGCTCCAAAACTGGAGAAATAGAAAGATGGTTATAATTTCCACTTCAGAGCATTGTCATTATATTTGTATTTTCTCCCATGCAGGACCTGCTGCAGATAGGCCTCCCAAACTTCTGCTATTGTAATGCTACGTCTGTTCCATTAGCAGTGACAGTGTTGATTTCTAATGTTTTAAAATCCCAAGATACCCAGTTAGCCCCCTTAGTTTAGCCAGCTCTGTGAATCCACGTCAAAGGTTGACTACTTCCAGAATGCTGGAATGAAGCAGAGGCTCCTCTTACAGCCTCCCTGAAGGCCAGGATCTACTCCATAGAGAGCTGCCTTCTTCAATTAGTCAGGCTAAGCACAATGGATTGTTAATTGAATTACATTAAAGCCTGGATCAAGAAGGCCAAATTTGATTGTCTACTAACTCAGAATGCTTGTGGCTGCAGACAAAGCAGTCTGGCTGGCTGATCTCTGGCTTCAGCGGGCAAATCTTGTTGTCTTCAAAAAGGAGGTCATTCATAATTGATAGGAACTGAAAACATCTCCATCTACCCCTCTAATTTAATGATATATCTTGTTAACTAAAACAGTGGTGCCTGAAATAGCTATTGATTTCATCTTTCATCTGGGGGCAAACTAATTTTCTATGATGGGATGGAGGGAGAGGGGGAATGGAGTCACAATGACAAATTGAGATGTATAACTCTGGTCCATCCAAAGCCAGGTGATGGCATTACAAGCATTAACAAATTAAGAAAACAGACTTTGTAAATTCTTTCACAAAAAAGAAACAACACAATCTCTAAGGTCTGTGACTTCTTGAAAAATCCCCTATCTCCGCTCCTCTGAAAAGTTGCTATTTATGGTTATGCATGAAAATGCACAGGGAGAAACTATTTTTCCTGCCATGGAACATATCTGAGAAGTACCATGTGAACTCAAGTGACATTTCGCCAAGTAAGTTGAAATAGGACTCCTAAGAAATTCCCACACCCTTAGTACCTTCTAAGCCATGGTAGAAAACTCTGAGAAGGATTATTGGCAAAGTTGTGATGTATGCTCCTGATAGCTTCAATCTGATGAATTATTTAAGTGGGTTATTTTCAGACTACTTGAGAAATACATCCTTTTCCAAATGTTGACTTGAACAAAATGTTATAAACTGGATGGATGCATGCAGAATTAATTACTTTTCCCCTATTCTGGAGGAGAACTTTCTGAAATCAATATGTAGGGCTGAAATATTCTGAAGGCTCTGAGAGAAAAACCATCCTGTGATCTGCTCTAAATTTCTGGTGACGGCTGTCACTGGTTGCTATTCCTTAGCCTGTGATGCATTACTTCATCTACCTCCATTGTCCTATCGTGTTCCCCCAGTTTCTCCATATTCTCTTCCTTCCCAGCATGGTTATGTTGGTGCTCCCCTAAAAAGGATGCTAATTTTATCTGCCCAACCTAATGAACTTCTTTTAACCCAAAGACATAGTCACAATCTTTTCAAAGAAGTTACTTTCTGAGGTAATTTGGCTTATGACTTCAACTTTTATTTGGGGAGATGAAACAATAAACAAGGACTCATAATGAATGTGTTATAATGAGCAAACTCATTGCACTTCCTCAAAACCAAGTAGAGAAAACCTATTTTTCCAATGAACATATCCTAGAGTATAGGATGAATCAAACACTAAATAAGAATGGTAGGTAACAGGAGATGGCATCGTGTTTCTGAACCTGTGGTCCACAGATCAACTACAACAGAATCCTCAAGGTGAGGATTATGTATTAGAGAAACACTTCAAATTTTTCTAAGAAAACAGTCAAGGGGCATCTCTGGTTTTCTTCCAATCTATCTTCCTACAATCCTGCTCAATCCAGTTGTCATGGCAACCATTGAATCTCATCCTAAATGTCTTGTTTGTTTGTGTGCTTGTTGTAGTTTTTGTTTTTTCTGCAGTGACATAGGGTAAAATAGCAACTCACTTTAATTGTGATAGTTCTAAAAATCTATGTGAAATAAACATGGCTGGCCATTAAATTCTCCACATATTTTATGCTTTTCACATTTTCAGTGTTATATAAAATTTACACCTCCCTGGAATTACCTGCATAACATGTAACTCTTTTAGTAGTTTCATTATTAACTTCTCAATGAATGCATGAACAATTGCCTCATTGCTTCTAATTTTATTTGAATATAAATTATACTGTAGTGTATCCCTTTCTGACGTTGATTTTTTAAATTGTATTTTATTTTTGAAGTTGATTAGAAAAGTTCCCCAAAAGGTATTTCTGAAACTAGTATAGCCAAGCCAAAGAACCTTTGTAAATTCAGTAAATATTTGAAATTTTCAAGGAATTGAAATGCTTATGCTGTAATTACATCTGTTCCACGGGATGTGGGGCCTGGTAAGGCCTAGATGGAGGCTGAACTCAGCTTTTGGTGTACTGGCCAAGTTGAGCATGTGAAGCTGTATCTGTCTGGGGACTTCTGTTATGTAACTAGTGCAAAGATGCCATCTGCTCAACAAACCATGAGCCCATATGGAGCATGTGCTTGATCTGATGAGCACAAAACCTTCCCACAGGACTCTTGTGGCTATTATAGGATTTTCACTAGTGGAGCCTGGGGACGCTGTGGGTTGCAATCTCAGGCATTAGCTTTCTTGGAGAAGCAGGCACTGTTCTGCAGAACTAAGATATAGAAGGATCTGGTGAATAGTACCATTGGGCTTGTGCAAATGGAAAGGACCTGTAAAGAAGTTTTAGACAGGCATCAAAACTTTACACAATTTTATTTCCAGACATATTGCTCAGTGAAGAAGCTTGCCTAAGGTCGCCCCTTCTGTCACCTTACATCTACTTGCATATCATATTGACTTTTCAGACTTGTCTCCTCATTTTGCCTCTATTTTCCCTTTAAATTCTTCCCAGTCTTCAAAGACATGATTTATCTGTGTTGTAAAACTTCCTCTGGTATCCTTACTTCAATCACCCTCCAGCCTTTGAATTCATAGCATATCAGGATAATCATAGAGGGAAGCTCTTGTGTGTCCAAGCTCTGGAGCTATTTATCCTACGTTTAAACTTGGTCCATGATTTGGCTTCAGACAGGCACTGATAATTTCTCTCAGTCTGTGTCTCAGTTTCCTCATCAGTAAGCAAGGATAAATAGGAAATTGTCTCTTAGAGCTTTGACGAGGAGTAACATCTTAATTTTTGGTTAGATGCAGTGGTTGGAAAATAGTGCTTCTATTACTTGGTTGGTCTGAGTTTTAATATTTATTGTACATATACTATTATGTGTTCTTAATTTTTGGATAGCAGAAATGATAAAACTTTTAAAGAGAAATATCCAAAAATTAGAGGAATAAATGAATAAATAAATACAAGCTTTCTGTAACTGGCATATGCACATCGTTTGATGTCCTTCCATTTTTCTTCTTTTTCCTTTATCCAGTCCACACACACACACACACACACACACACACACACACACACACACACACACACACACACATACACACACATGTCAGATAGAGTGATAGAGCGAGAGTTAGATAGCTATAGAGAGAAATCACTATTTTCCAGATATGATATCTGGAAGGTCATTTTTCTGAATTCAGGTCCCGCATGAACAGGCTAATGAGAAGATATGCAGCAAAAAGTATGATAATAAGGCCAAGTACACAGAAAACCTGGATCCCAAAGAAGGGACAAAGCTAGAGCCATCCACACAGTCGTCAAGACATTTCTGAACAGAGAGACAGCTAGCTAAATTTCAGAAAAAGAAGGTGAAACTGAATGGCACACAATTTCCCTAGAGCCTGTAACAATTACAGTCCTAGATAGAAGACCAATTCAGAAATGATGAAGGTACAAGAAGAACTCAGACTCCTCAGCCCACTGTACTTGTAGCCTGTGTGCAAAAAGAAGAAACAGCCAAAAGAACCAAACCAAAAAAAAAATAAAAACCAAAACCAAAAACAGCATCAACAAAAACCGGTGGCTCACATCTGTAATCCTGGCTGCTCAGGAGGCTGAGATCTCAGGACCTTGGTTCAGAGCCAGCCTTGGCAGGAAAACCCATGAGACTATTATCTCCAATTAACTACCAGAAAACCAGAAACTAGTGCTGGACCTCAAAGTGATAGAGTGCTTTCCTTGAGCAAAAGAGCTCAGTACCTAGGTGCTCAGTTCAAGTCCCATGACCCACAAAAACAAAAACGAAAACAAACAGTCTGCCTTGCCGTCACTATCCTAATGAAAGAAAAGTACTCGAAGTATATCCATGACCATACTTTTTAAGTCAATGACTACATAGTTGATTATTTTAAGAACAAGCCAGGCATTGAAAAAGATGTTATTTATCTGCAGCATTTCACCAAAGAAATTTAATTTAATTGCAATCAGTGTTAAAATAATTTATTTATAAAATGCCATAATATATACTTTTGTTTCATCATGCATTTACTTCCTTTCTGCTATTGTCCGTTTCCCATTAGATTGCATAATATAAGGTCATTACCCTGTAGTTGTACTTATAATTGTGTTCCTGGATTGTGTTCAGTTTGTCCCTGTTTGATACAGCATGATTAAGCTTTTTGGGGTTATTTGTCTGTAACTTTTTAATTTTGCTGTGGCCATACAAATATTATTTTTCCTACACATTAAATATATTTATCTGCACTGAAAGCAGTTGACTTGCTTGAATAATTGATAAGGAACTAAAATGGAGCCAGAATTCTTTGGGCCTTACTTGCTATTTGCTAGTGAGACCATTAGTGATTCCAGAAACCCATCACATTATGTTCAAGTTCAAGACCATCAAGGTGTGAAGGGCCTGAGACCTTGTAGACTGAAAACCAAAAATCTCTCTGAAGGTGAGGAATTGTTTGCCCACTTGTTTCTCATTCGGGTGCTTTGATGAAAGGAATGGGTAGTTCCATTTCAACCCATCTCCTGCTGTTGTTGAATAACTCACAGGTAGATAAGGAAAAGCTGTTCACTGAGATGAAGTTTTGATAGCCATGGCCACACAGCTCTACCCTGCATTTTTCCAAACAGATTAGCTGAAGTGATAAGAGTTAATAGAAGACAATTTAGCTAAGATTTAAACTCAAGTATATTGGACCTCAAAGCTCATCTAAATATCCCATAGTGTTGGTGTCCCTGTACCATCACTGTGTGTAGACTTGACTCTTAATTTAACTCACACTTGTTATTCTGTCTGAGGACTAAGTATCTTGCTTTTATTCTTTATAGTCTATTATTAACCACTTATTGATTGCTAAAGTCATCAACACAGATGGTAATCAGGAACTGGGGGAAGAAATAAAAGGTAATTACAATCAAATTTCAAGCACTAGTAACTCCTGGGGAATACCTTTGAATAAGTGAGTGCAGTGTGTGTGTGTGTATGTGTGTGTGTGTGTGTGTGTGTGTGTGTGTGTGTGTGTGTGTGTGCACTCATGTGCATGCATGCATGCCTACATGTGTGTATGTGTCTGTGTGTGTATGTGTCTGTGTGTGTATGTGTGTTCTGAAGAGCAGTTGTTACCAATAGTGTGCCCACCCTTAATGAGTTCAGTTCTGTAATACCTGTTCTTTTCTCTCTCATTTGCATTACTGGGTTACAAATTTGATATCATTCTAATGATACTCACTGGATGCTTATTAGTTGCATACCATGGAGAAAAAGTTCTGCTGTTTAGTCACTAGGTTAAAGACAGTAGCCATAAGAATGGAGTGGTTATTTAGACATTAACAAGACAGAAAGATGTACATCATAAACAGGAATTTATTGCTGTGATCCAGCAGAAGAAACAAATCATCCATTGCTTAATTCCATGCATATGTTGCTTAACTATATTTTGATAAAAAAAATACACAGAAACATATTTTGTAATTTCTTAACTAAGACATTTGTAATTTCTTAACTAAGGCTGTAAGAGTTTAAAGGAAACGTTGTAATTTAAGCCATTGAATACAACAATGCACTATCCTGCTAGAAAGAAAACCCAGAAACTTAATATTTGTGGGAAGTAACTGAATTATAATCTTTTTTAATTGTGTGTAATTTTCCTACTTTCATATAGCATAGACAGGCCTACATGAACTGACCGTACCCTGATCTTTATTTCATTGTATTGATGAAATCTATCATACCTGTATTGGAAGTTAACATACATTGGAAACCTTAATAATTCATACATGCTACAGAAAAAAAAAGAGATAAACTTTATCAAGGAAATTCCACACCAATGAAATTTAAGGAGCTCAATATGATTTTTGTAAGACAGGAAACTCTCATCAAAATTATATATATTATCTATCTATCTATCTATCCATCTATCTATCTATCTATCTATCTATCTATCTATCTATCTATCTATCTATCTATCTATCTATCTATCTATCTATCTATCTATCATTATAGCTTTCACTGCCTTCCACAATGAAGAAAGCAAAATATCCCCTTAAGACTCCTGAAGTTTTGGAGACAGCACCAGCTCACATACCAAATGACCAAATGGCTGCTAGCTTTGAAGGGGAACCAGAGCTCCAAAAGGTGTGGATCAGACTCAGTTGCAGGGCAAGCCTCCCTGCCATTTGTGCCATGTGACCAGGCAGAGCCTATGATTTGCAAGTGTCCTAATGGAGAAGGTGTCATTTCCAATTTATGACATACTCCCACGGAGACTTATAATGAGGACCCCTAACGTTTGAAGCAAGGACATTACGTAAACGTTCCTGAAGAGTGTGTTTCTAGGCTGAGGTAAAAACTAGAGCTTCCTGGGATGGGCTTTTCCAAACCTCTTAACCTATGTGAAAAGGAAGTTCATCAGAAATATTTTGAGAGCTGTACTTCCTCAACATGAAAATGAACTAACACATATAAAGTATCTTAACACAGAAGCACCAAAGGGTACTATCTCAATAAATAGTAGTCATGTATTGCTGTTATTGATTGGTTCAAAGGCTAAGATTAGATCTTTGCTTTAACTTTAAACACATTAGTTTTTGGCCAGTCCTGTGGATTAGAAGTGTGGGCCTGGGCACTGTTCCTGACTTTTTTTTTCACTCAAGGCTAACCCTCTACCACTGAGCCACAGCACTACTTCTGGCTTTTTCTGAGCAGTTTACCAGAGATAAGAATCTTACAAACTTTCCAGGCTGGCTTTGAATCACAATCTTCAGGTCTCAGCATAGCTAGGATTACAGGTGTGGGCCATCAGCACCTGGCTCATATTTTCTATCTATCTGTCTATCTATCTATCTATCTATCTATCTATCTATCTATCTATCTATCTATCTATCTATCTATCTATCTACCTATCTATCTATCTACCTATCTATCTATCATCTGTCTATCTATTTATCATCTATCTATATAGGTATATATGTATATTTCCAATTAATTGCTTCAGTTTCCTCTCATTGTGTTAAAGTTCACTGGCATGGGAAGGGAACCCATTGTATATTGCTGTTTGTGACTGAGGGCTGGGTAAGAGCATATAACACGTTCTCATGGAACCAGAGACCAGTGTCACACTGCACATAGGTGACTCATGGATTTCATAAGTGCTCCCACACTTGATTTTGCAATGGTAGGATTTCTTATTCATGCAGAATTTCTTTGTTTGCTTTAAGTTATTCCCTCTAAAAATTTCTTTTTGTAAAAATCATTTGTATTATATTTCCTTTTCAAAGCAATAAGCATCAATGTTAGCTCAAAAGATGTTATCATCATATTCTGCTTTGGTTTTGTTCCTCTTATCTTGTAGCAACTAGCTTTTAATGAGGTTTTGACTTCCCATTGAATGCTCATAGGCTTCCCTTAATGCTTGTTGTGGTTGGCTCATTATTGATTGACCTACTCTGACTTTCAGCAAACTGTTGAATTGTGTGTCTGTTGACCTCAGTGCAGTATAGTTTGCTTAGAGATATTCAACATTATCATGGAGTTGGAAGGTAATGTGATTAAGATACTGACATTGTACACTTGACACTTTCTACACAGAAACTTTTGCAGATAGAGGCCTGAAACATGTTTTGGGTACATTCTTAGAGTCAGCATTTGCTATTATAAACCCACTCCCTGAGTGGCTTCTCTATCTCGTAGGTTTATGGAGCTGTGGACTCCAATACATTGTGTTTGTACATCTCAACACAGGCTGAATGGATATGCCGGGCTTCCTTGACAATATCATCAAAAATTCCCCCTGGAGTTGGAAAGGCCAGAGGCCAAGAAATTCTATATTTAGTGAAAAACAATTGAACACATAGTAGCTGCCCTTGTCACAGATCATTTGTCTCGTGACAGAAGAGTCCCCAAGGTGTGCAGGGTGAACAGCTCCATCACAGAATTTTGCTGAATTCCTCCAGTCAGTGAGTAAATAATTGGCCCCCATATATAGGTGCTATGGAACAAATTTATAGAAATGAATTCCCTCAGTTTCCTTCTTCAGTTCCTTTGTTTGTTCTACTTTTGGCAAACATTTAATATTCTTCCTGTCTTTAGTTTTGATCGAATGTTTAAGGAGTTCATTATTCTCAAATCATTTTCCGTGCAACACTTTTGCACAACTAGAATTAACATACAGAATTAGAAGTAAGGAACTTGTTTGTTTATTCATGCAACGAAGGCATACTCATTGCACATTGGCCATGCACACAGTATCCAGATATGTCTGCACCATATTCTGCCTTCATGGAACTCACTGTCCAGAAATGAAGTAACTAAGCAGACATTTATATTAAAGAGACTGTCTAGAAGGGAGTGCTAAGTCTGGAAGCATATAAACTGTGGAGCTAATGTAAGTATTATACAGAATGTGAAACCAGAAGGAAAAGATGATGAAGTGAACGATATTCTGCATGGGGAGAATGGAAGTTTATAGGATGTATGGGGCCTGGAGATGAAGGCACACATGCAAAGTGGGGTGGGGCAGGCTCTTTATGCTTATGGTTTAGAGCAACAGTGCCCCTATCTCTACTCCTGGTACCTGTAGAACTAGACAAGGCTACTTAGGTAATGAAGGCTTACCCTCCCCGAAAAGGATTTTATTTTCCTTTTAATATTTTTTGTAAAGATAATGGCCGAAAAATAAATAAACAAATACATGCTAATAGTTTACTGTAGAAAACTGCTAGCTCTCTGTTCCTACATGATCTCTTTAAATGAGGTTTATATTCTCTGTGAGTGGTGTGGACCACAATAGCTAAAGTTCTTTGCAAGGAGACCATCATTCGTCTAAACACATTTCTTTTTGTTGCCTTTTATTTGTCGCTGCGATGTGAATGTTTTGAAGGTAATTTCCACTTTTCCACTCCATGGCCATCAGTGCGTGATGGGTGAGAGGAGGGTTTAGACTAGGCTGCTGGTGTGACAGCTGGTAGATGTCCCCCTCACACCCCTGGAGCACAGGTAGAGAGCAGTCACCTGTAGGTAGAAATCAAGGCAGGATGAAGGACTCTGCAGAATTTCCCCACAGTCCCCAAGTCCAGCTTCCACCTCCCCCTGAAGTCCTGAACTTCAACCTCATTGTTGTTGTGGAAGATGCAATAGCACTCAATCAACGAGCTGCTTCTTTGATACTCTAGTGGGCCTGAATCAGGACCGCGTTGGAGGCTTGAAATGGGTTAAGCAACTTGAGGAGATTCCACCCTACCCACTGTTTGGCAAATTGCTGTTGGTGTTACAGCTGCTTCGGAATTCACTGCTTCGATCATGGAGGCCACTGCCCTGAGAGCTGCTGACAAGGGAGACTCAGCTTCTGTCATGGCCACTCTAGTTCAACTCCTGTCAGTGTCTCTGCTTGTCTTTGCTTCAGCGACCATGGTTTCTAATGACCCCGATTTGGGTCACCCGAATGGCTTCTCCACAAATTTAAGAAAAGGGATGGGAAGGGGAAACAAAGGAGGGGGCAACAATGCTTGATAAGAAATGTACTCATTACCTTGCTCATGTAACTGTAACCCCTCTGTACAGTATTCTCACAATAAAAGAACTTATTTTAAAAAAAGAAAAGTGAGGGAAGGGATGAGTTGGAAGGAAAATGTTGAAAGGGGTGACATTTATCAAGCTTTGTATTTATAAACTGCTTTGTTAAAATGGCAACACCTTTGTACAACTACTTAAAAGAAACCAGGAATTCATTTCCAGCACAGTGTCTAGTGAGTACCACTGCTGAATTAGTTCACTTTGTGTCCCATCACTTCTGTGAGCTAAACCACTTGAGGGAGAGAGTGGCTGGGAGGGAAAGACTGGGAGAAAATAAGGGAGGGGTGACATTGTTCAAAAAGAAAAGTACTCATTTCCTGACGTATGTAACTGTAACCCCTCTGCATATCACATTTAAAATAAAAAGGATATTTTATAGAGGGAAATACTTAGGCTATTTGAGAAGTCATTTTAGAAGCTACTTTTCAAACCTCCACTTTATTCAATTTGGAGTTTTGTGGAGTCCTGATCTGTTATATTTCCAAGATTAGTTATAAAAATTTTATTTGATGATTCAGCCTATTCCTAACATTTCTCATTAATGTTCATTTATCACTTGAGTGTGGACTCTTATTTTCCTAGGTTGAATTTTATTAATATAACAGAAATAGCCTCAGAATCTTTCCCCTTCAGAAGATATGTACATTAAGGGTATGTTCCATAGTTATATTAAGAAAAGTATACGGCTATATATACATTTTAAAAATTAGAATTCTTATCAGTTGTTAAATTTACACAATAAATTTTGAAAGTAACAGTTTAATGAAATCTCTTACCCAAAAAACCACACATAGAGAATAGTTTTACAGTGAGAGGAGAAACAAATAGTTAATTAGTTCTTTATGCTGCCTTATGTTCTGGTGTATTTTCTTTTAATATTTGTTCCTATGTATAGTTCCTCTAAGCATATTTATATAATGTGTCTGGGAAAGATACATGTAAGACATTTAATTTGTATTCTATATAAATGATAAAAAATGTGATTTTTTTCAAGAAAATGTGATTATATATATATGTGTGTGTGTGTGCGAGCGTGCAATGGAATTCTATGCTTCCATCAGAAAGAAAGACACCACCCCATTTGTGAGGAAATGGAAAGAATTGGAAAAAAATCATTTAAGTGAAGAAACTCAGACCCAAAGAAACATAGGTCCTATGGTTTCCCTTATTTGTAATAAAAGAAACATAGGTCCCATGGTTTCCCTTATTTGTAATAAAAGAAACATAGGTCTCATGATTTCCCTTATTTGTAATAAATAGTATACATTTAGGATAATCTTAGCAGATCAGCAGAATAGCTCAATAGCTACATACATAGGACTATATAAGATGATTCTAAGTGAAATGAACTCCAAGACATGGACAGAAGGGGTTTTTCTTTGTTGTTGTTTTTAATGTACTATGATTTTTTTGTTTCTTTTGTATGTTCTACCCCCTATGTCATGTCCCCTGCTTCACTGTGTTTGGTTTTGGTGTCCTGGTATTGTATATACATTGATCTGAGTTAGGGAAGGGAAGGGGACAACAGAATGGTGAGACAAAGGACAAGGAGGACCAATGCAGTAGCAATATTCACAAGACAAATTGGAAATAATCATACAACTCAGGGGGGAGCTGGGGGGTAGGGAAAGCGGGAGAAAAATGAGGGAAGGGGCAACAAGTTCGACAAGAAATGTACTTATTACCTTACTTATGTAACTGTAATCCCTCCGTACATCACCTTGACAATAAAAAAAATTGACCTGAACACCAATTTTACTGAAGTTTGAGATACATGTGCTGTACAAGTTTCTTAATTGAGAAGAACCTAGCTTTAGGGCTTGTGCTTGAATTATACAGATTGAGATTCTGTTCACAGCTTTGTTAAGTCTAACTGGCTAAGAAGAGGAAACCATGATTCCTGAGCTATCTATCACAAGAGCTCCCAGAATCACACTCTGAATCAATTATCCACCCTTGTCATCCACTATCTCCCATGAAGAAGACAGGTTCGGTTTGTTTGGGGTAAAAATTAACTATGCAAACACAAATGAGACTTCTCTATTCCTGGACAAAATAATGTACTGGGATTCTTTTTTTTTTTTTGTCCCTGGGTGCAAGAAGTCTAGTTTATAAAGTGGGCCCGTAGCTACCTTTGATGTGTTACTAGGCATCTGCGTTGTTTCTGAACGTACAAAACACTGCTAAAGTGTGTTGGCAAAACTGGCAATATTGTTTTGAGAAAACATCTTTCTACATTTCACCACATATGCTACCTTAGATAATGTTTTCTGAAATTTGTAGTTAAATGAGTATCACAGGAAGTAACTGCAGAGAGAATTCCTATATTAGTGTAATGTGATTTAAAAAAATAAAAATATAGGAACATGAGAAACAGAGAAACTTGGATTTGAGTCCAGCTTTATTACTAACACATTTAAGGGTAACAGTTTTACCACCTTATGGTAAATATCTTTCTCTCTTTTTTCTTTCTTTTCTTTATCCTTTCTCCCTCCCTCTTTCCCTCCCTCCCTCCCTCCCTCCCTCCCTCCCTCCTCCCTCCCTTCCTTCCTTCCTTCCTTCCTTCCTTCCTTCCTTTCTTCCTTCTTCCTTTCTCCTTTATCTTTATTTCTTTTTTTCCTTCCTTTTTTTTATTCTTTCTCCTCCTCTCCCTATAAACAATGTTCAAATCACCCAAAAAGGAATGGTTAGAATATCATTAATTATATAAAACCACAGATATCTTATTTTGATTTCTTAGTGCATTCTCTGGGTTATTTGAAATAACAAAGCAAAAGAAAATCTGGAGTTTATACCAATGCTAAAGAAAACTTACAAAATTTTATATATTAATATGTTGAAAGTGAAGAATTAAAAAAAATAGGGCTGAGTCCATTTTACAATTTGCTAATTTGCTAACTGCTGATTCTGCTTCTGTAAACTTGCTTACGCTAGCATTGACCCTTCCCTTCCCAGAAATGAGTTAAGAAGTTTCAGGGACCAGATGTCGGCCCCAGGACAAGGTCAGTGGTCATAGATAAAGAACAGACAGTACGTGTTCCTCAGTTCCCATTTAGAAATTCCCCAGACAGGACCTTGAGATAACGACCACCTGGCAAGACCACAAGCTAAGCCAAATGTCAACCAATCATAGGCCTGTAACCATGTAAACCCCCCCTTAAACCAACCATGGGCCAGTCATTTTACAAAGAGTGTTACAAAATTTCCCGTGTGGCAAAGTGATTGTTGGTGTATATAGTGACCTTTAAATGGACCAATCATGGGATGCTTTGTGTTATGTGTTAATCTTGTGGTTTTTGCCTTTTAAAAAGGGCTTGTAAAGGGCTTGTAACCGCTGCTCAGGGCTCCCTGTCTGCTCGGGACAGAGAGTACCTTTGCGCAAACGTCAAATAAACTCCTCTTGCTTATTGCATCTCCCGGCCTGGAGTCTGAGTTTTCTGGGGGGCCCTCCTGTTAACGAAAGTATCTTAGGGGGCTAGGGTCTTTCAAAAGAAGAAATTACATTTGAGAACTAATTTCTCTTTAGATTTAAGGAAAAAATAAATATGAATTAATGATAGAAATGAGTAATTAGACAACTAAAATAAAAAGGAACACTTCATATTTCCTTTGTTTTGGTGCTTTATTTCTGACCAATATGAACATAATCAAACACATAAAGATACTTTGTCTCAAATCTTTCCCTCATAAAATGATGGGAGAGAGTATAAACCCTTGTGGAAATTTGTTCTATTATAAATTTATGTTACCAAAATCACACCCTAAATCTTTGGTATAGATTTTAGTGAACTTTTAAGTGAATACAGATTAAGACTGAATCCCAGCAGGCAGTCTGAATTTTTCACCAATAGTCAAGCTTCTTGGTTTCTTATTGGAACAGGTATCTGTAGAAGCTACCTCCTGAGTATTCTGCTCAATGGATCCAGAAAGAGCTCCTGATACCTCAGCATCCAGCAATGACTCTAGGGACCCCTTCCCCTCAGGAAGGTATTAGTGCTGTCTATCAGTTCAAGTTAATTATTGGGCACCCATTGCAATCCTTGTGACCAGGAAGTGTTAGCAGCACCAATAAATCAAACTGCAAACAAAACAACTTTTAAAACATTCCCTTTTCCCCATAAAATATCAAATTTAACTCATGCATGACCAATTTTCTGGGTCAAGACTAAAAATCTAATAAAGACGGTATATTTTTGGTTGTTGCTTTGTTATTTATATATTGATACTAGGACTTGAAATCAGGGCCTAATGCTTTTACAAACTCTTAGCTTATTTGCTCAAGCCTGGTGCTTGACCACTTGAGCTACACTTCCATTTCCAGCTTTTTACTAGATAAATTGAGATAGGAGGTACTCAGGTTTGTCTTATAGGGCTTTGAAACTTGATCCTCAGATCTTAGTCTCCTGAATACGTTGGCATGAGCCACAAGTTCTTAGTCAAGAGGGTGGTTTTTGTTGTTGTTGTTGTTTGTTGTGAAAATACTATACAAAAGGGTTACAATTACATGGGCAAGGTAATGAGTACATTTCTGATCAAGCACTGTTGCCTCTTCCTTTGTTTCCCCTTCCCATCCCTTCCCATCTCACCCACCCACCCACCCCCCCACTCCCTCACCCCAGCCAAAGTTGTAAAGTTAGTTTTTCGACATAACATCTTGTATATCTCCTTGTTGCAATGGGTCCACCTGTATCCCTATTTAAACAATTTGTTTTTTCCCTTCCCCTCCAAAACTTATCCCAACATCAAATACAGTGAAAACGACTTTCTTTGGAAAAGGAAGACAATTGTATCTTTTAGGGTGATTTAAATTGGAATCCACTACTGTGATGGATCACAACAGCCATGTTATGCTTTCTACACCATGGTGAAGGAGAAGTAGGAGCTGAAGAAGACTGGTTCAGTGAAGTTACAAAGACAGGTATGTGGCTAGATAAGCAATAGCTGGAAGGTCTGTAAGAGGGTGGCATTCTCTGAGCATCTCTGTCTCAATGCACCTTAACTCTGAAGATAATAAGCTAATTAGAATTGAATTTCTGTCACTTGAAAAAATTACATATAAAGAAATCCTAAGATAACCACACATTATCATGAGTCACTTCTGAAAAGAGTACTCAAAATGCAAATATATTCAGCTTTCCTATTGAGAAAGATAGACTTAGCATTTCCCCATGCTTGAGACAATGCTTGACAGGTTTCTTCCTGACCTCCCAAGTTCTTCTGGATCTCCCTTTTCTTAGAGCATTTACTTGAGAAAACTTGTAAATATAAAATTCTTTTTGTTGCTTGTTCTTTTGAGCTGTAAATGTTCTATAACTTAAGACTGACTGTCTCTTCCAGGGATGTGGGAGGTAACCCTATGGGATGTAATTATAAAGGAAGTTCTCCCAGTATTTAGAAGAGCAGAAGAGACTAACGTTGATAAGTGTCAATTAACATATAGAGATTTCCTACTCCAAGTGAAAGCCCTCCAGTATTTTTCCACTAGCTCATCCAGGCGTTTTTGCTGTTCTTCATAAATATGGATGATGACAATGATAATAGTAAGAAACTCATTTTGTACCAGTTTAGCTGAATCCAAACAGTCCTTCTTCATGTACTAATCTTGAATAAAATCTTTGTTTTCCATTTATCTGGCCAGGCATACTTGATTTTTTGTTGTTGTTGGTGGTGGTCATAGAGTGAACTCAGGGCCTGGGCACTGTTCCTAAGCTTTTACTCCTTAAGGCTGGTGCTCTACCTCTTTGAGCCACAGCACCACTTCTGTTTTTCTGGTGATTAACTGGAATTAAAGTCTCATAGACTTTCTGGCACAGGCTGGCTTCAAGCTACGATCCTCAGATCTCAGCCTCCTGAGTGGCAAGGATGGCAGGCATGAGCCACTGGCACCTAGCTTTAGCGTTTTCTTAGAATACCGATGTCTTTCGCGCCCATGGGAATCAACCAAGAAGGGACATCAATCAGAAGACTCAGATTCTAAACCTCCTGAGACCCTATTCTTTTGAAGACCCTGTTGACAATAGTGCACTTTCATTTTCTGATCCATCCAACAGGAGTTCCATATACTCTTGAGAAGATGATAGAGGATATAAGATGTAGATTGTAAATATTAAGAAAGTACATCTAAATAAAGACATAAAGGAAATATTTGCAGGTATGAGAAAGACACTATAAACAAAGCTTAATCTGAATTGATGGAGTGCCATCCAGATTAGACAGTGAGCCACTACAAAGCAGCACAATTTCAACAGAAGTTGTCACAGGACAGGACTACTTCACTCATAAAAAAAAGAACAACACACAAACAAGAACACTTCCCACACCATAATCAAGGTACTCTGAATTAAATCTTTAAAAGTAGAATCTATAGAAACAAACAACAGGAATGTAATTTCTGTCATACTTGAAAACACACAGGTCCCCTCCCACCTCACCCTCCAATTGACTAAAAGATGGTTTATATAAGCGTGAGATTCCATAGGGTAACCCCTTTGAAAAATGAACAGGCAATTCAACATAGAAGGAAGCTGAAGCATGTCTGGATTGAGAGGTGTACAAACTAAAAGGAGAAAGAATGAACACAGGAATGGTGGACACACATGAAACTGAACTTGGAGACTTGAGGAGAACAGGATGGTGTTTCAGGGGCATGTGGGGGAATGAGGAAGAAAGCAACTCTGATCAATGCACATTGTATGCATGCATGGATATTCAATTAAAGCCCCTTATACACCTCTTTGAAGAAAACAGTATGAGTATGAAAAGCCCTTTTCGGAAGGTGGGAGGCATGGAAAGATGTAAAAAGTTATAAACTTTCTGTAAATTTGATTGGGTTTGGGGTATAAATGATGTAACATGAAGATAATGACCACTGTTATTTGGGACAACCATACATAATATATACATATATACATCATTACATTGTACACTTATATAGATACTAAAATATTCTAGAAATAATCCTCAAATGCAAAAAAACTTCTTTAACTTCTAAAAATAAAACAGGTAAGACATTATATTTCTTCTAATAAAATAAGGAATTATCTTCCAATTTGCTCAGACTCCTCCATGTGGATATATTTTCTTAACAATTTTATAAGAAAAATTATCTATCAAATCAACTGCAGCTACCTTCTACTATAGTCCAATGTCCTCATTTCACTTGTATTGTTAGAGGAGTTAATTGGACCTGCACAGTCACCAGCTAAATATATTGGTTTATGCAAACAGTAAATCCAATTTCCTGTATAAACATAATCTCTTCAGGCTGAGAGCAGACAGGGATGCACAGAGGATGTTGGATGCAACCTCAAAATTTCAATTAGTCCAATTAACTGCCTTAATTTAAGAAGAAAAAGTCATTGATTTATTTAAATATAAACATGCATTCATGGTGCAAAATTATATCACATATGATCTGTATGATTATAATATTACGAAGCAATATTTTGTATGCAACATTATTTGATAATGAATTTCCATGTAATTATGTATATATAGAAAATATATGTGTATTCCTGTTTAATTCGGCTCCCACACATAATTTTCTGATTATTGTATGTTGACAAAATGACCTAAAATAAACCCTAAAGTGATTTCAACCAAAGTCAACAGAAAACTTTTTTTCCAGATCATATTTCTTCGTATCTATTGCACATAAGAATGTTAGTGATTAGTCTTATTTGTATCGTAAAAAGGAACACACACTGAATAATTGAGAAACAAGAAAAACTTGTTTTATCTTGTAGCTTTGGAGGTTGGCAAGTCCAAAGCCATGTGGCTGAATCTGTTGTCCTGTCATCACATCATGCCTGTAATCTCAGCTTGCTTGGTGGCATGGGCTTGTGATCCCCAAGACACCTCAGTCCAGGCCAGGCCTGAACACAACAGGAGATCCCTAAAGTGGTGAACATCTTTGAGCACCTGGCTAGCGAGTATGAGGCCTTGAAGTCAAATCCTTGTATTTCCAAAAATAGCATAAAATAAAGCAAAGCAAAACAAATAAGCCAGAGTTAAAGGTATCACATGGCAAAAAGAGACACAAGAGGGAGCTAGACAGAGCAAAACCGCTCATAACACCCCCAGGATCACAAGAACAGCATGAATCCATTCATGAAGGCAGACCATGAGAACATACCTCGGGTTGAGTGTTGACTCGCAAATGTAAGACAATGCTTTCACTCACCAATGCCTCCAAACAAGCAAAAAGAAAACCAATGTCTGCACCTCCCAAAGATTGTTCCCTTAAAGCATCATAGTGGGGACTGTTTCTTTTTAAAACATTATTATCTGTGAGTAGATGTACAAAGGAGCTGCCATTTAGCAGAAACATTTTATAAATACAGTTCATCTTGATCAATATCACCCCTTTCAACATTCTCACACATCCCTTTCCTTACTGAACTTAATTTTAGGTGGTGCATTGAATTTTTTGCCATGTAACAAAGCAGTTTATGCGTACAATGCATCTTGATCTGTGTCACCACTTAAACAGATTCACCCTCCTTCTACACACCCCTTCCTTTATATTTCTCATTTCTGTAGTATATACAAGAAGAGTTACCTGCATTCTCCCCTTTTCCCCTTTCATTTTTCTCCACCTCTACTTTTGGCCCCGCCCTCCCCTCTTGTATACCCATTTCATGGTACTTATTTTTTGGGGATTTGACTTTGTTATTTTAAACAACTATACTATATATGCTCTTCATAGAGTCTATTATACCTCAGTTAGTTCATTTGTGTCTTGTTGCTTACTACCCAGTGAATTTACTTGTAGACTTATAGGCACATTCTACCGCAAATGAGGAAAAGCATGTAATCTATGTTTCTCTGGTATCTACTCCTGGGCATTTATCTAACAGAGCACAAACAAGGCCAACCTAAAGCTACCAGCACAACCATGCTCATTGCACAATTATGTACCATAGTCAAGATAGGGAATTAGTCAGTCCAGATGCCTCTCAATGGACAAATGGATCAAGAAAATGCAGTAGATGTACACAATAGACTTCTATTAATCCATCAGAAAGAATGATATTGTACCATTTGAGAGGAAATAGGGATTGAGTTTCTAACAAATACAGTTTGGGGAAATATTAATTCCATGAAAAGAAGTTAAGATAGTTTTTTTTTGCTTGATATTGTTTTCTTAAATGATTTAGCATTTCCTGTAGTGTATCACCTTGTGTCTCTGAAGTGAAGCACACTTTCTTATGACCTTGATATTTAAAATATATGTAATCAGATTAATAGCTACTTGAAATTGCAGTTTTCATTTAAAATATCCATTAAAAACTTAGGTTCTGAAAATTTGGTCCACAAATGATTGTGTTATTGGAAGGTGGGGAAAATTTGAGATATGGAGGCCTGATTGGTTGACAATGGTCACTGACGGTGTGACATAGAAAGGTATTTGGGGACTTCTCTCACTCTCCTCTGTCTCTTTATATCTATCTATCTATCTATATCTATCTATCTATCTATATCTATCTATCTATCTATATCTATCTATCTATATATATATATATATACACATACACAATACATATTATACCTGCCTACAGGCCCAGAAATGGCAGAACCAAGTAACCGTGGACAGAAACCTCTGCAATTACAAATCAAAATAAAACTTTCCTCTACTAAATTGATTCATCCAGGTACCGTACCATGGTGATGGGATGCTAATACATTTGATATGTCAGAAATAACTTGTGAGCTGGTGGCTTATGCTTATAATTCTAGCTACTCAGAAGGTTGAGATCTAAGGATCAGGGTTTCAAGCCATTCCAGACAAGAAAGTGCATGAGATTCTTGCTCCAATTAAGCACCCAAAGCCTCTGTGGCTCAATGCTAGAGCACTAGTCCTTGAGCAAAAGAGATCAAGGAGAAGGACCAAGCCCTGAGTTTAAGTTCCAGGACTGGAACACTCAGAGAAAACAAAAAGAAAGAAAGAAGGAGAGAAAGCAAGACAGAAAGGAAGGATGGAAAGAAAGAAGGAAGAAGAAAAAAGGAAGGAAGAGTAGAACTTGAATCTCATTTATTAATTTCATCTGTCTCTCTATCATCTATCTATCATTGATCTATTTTTTGGTATGAGGCTGACTTTGAGCTCACAATCCTCCTGTCCACCCTCTAGGTGCTGAAATGTGAGGTATGAACCATCATACCCACCTCCAGTCACTTTCTTTCTGATCCCATGCCATGACTCATTCATCTTATAATTTGAGAAAGTTATGAATTTTTCTTAAGTCTCACTGTTTGGCTTGTAGAAAGCTAGCAATTGTTTGACTTATTTGATAGAGAACAGTTTAAATGAGAAGGATACATTTGAACTGTAAAGTACTATACAAAAAGACATAATTTTGAGTTAAAATTAAATAAAAGTTGTATAGCAAGCATAATAAGATGCTTTACTCTAGAAAAACAGCTATGTTCTATCACACTGAGGATATTATTTGTAGGCTTACAATGAACATGCTAATGAGAAATTATGAAGTGTTCACTAAATATGGTGCTTTCTGGAATCTTTCACTATAACGTTTTGCTAATCAGATTCCAGTTATTGTGCCTTTTAAATATGCCTCTGAACTTGTCTTTCTTCCAATTTAAATTGGTTGTCAGTTTAATTATTTCAAAGTAGTGAGCCAGTTTTCTAATTGCTTTCATTTTTGTCACTTAACAAATTTCACATCTGGAAATTCATGTTGAAACACAAACTTTTCAGGGAAACTGCAAAAAGCTCCCCTTCTGTATGTTTTCAGGCTTTTCTCTCTCTCTAAAAAATGGTACTTAGAGCATAATCTCAGAGAGATGTGTTTACTTCCACCATAGGTAGAATTTAAAGGATAAACAGCTTTCCTGTTTGAGATTAATCACTCATTGGCTGGTATTTTTTTTGAGTATGTTGATGATTTAGCTCAATAGTCAACTTTCAGGATAACCAGATGACTAAGAAAATACTCGTTTTGATTTTGTAAGTATAGTTCCAGGAGAGATAAGCTTACTGTTTTTCCAGTTAGTAATTTATCCATGATGAATGCTCCCTTTTTCCCAAGATCTGATCTCAAGCATAGTTCAGTTACACACACAGTTCAAGTAATAAGCTAGGCGATAGCTAGTTAATAGTCCTGCATCTCATAACTATAATTATTATGAAGATTTCGAGGAATTTAGCTCCAATTGAATATGTGTCTGCTCAAAGTAAATAACATGAAAAGCAAGTTGTCAATATGTCTGAAGTAGAAAAAGAGAAAATTACAAGTGTGTTTCTGGAGGAGGGTCGTTTGAGGAAGGATTGAAATTGGAGCTCAAGATGGGTAAGATATAAGAAAGAGAACTATCCAGATTTGACTGAGGAGTGAAACTTTCATAGACTTAGAAGAGCATGTATGCTTTGATGCACTGCTTTTGGTATTTTGCTTCGGAGGGAGTTGTACAGAAATCTGTGATGAACACAGCATCTTACATTGTCACGTAGTTGAAAAGATATTTAGCTTTCACCTTAACCTTTAAATCATCATCTGGGACATAGACACTTTTATTGTTTAAGTGGAAAACTCTCCCAATAATCTCTTCTTTGATATATTTTCTCAACAAATAATGTTTCCATAGGACCTCCTGGCTAAGCATGATTGAGTATTTGATCTGGGTCATCGAGTCTCTTCTCCGGGAATTTTCAAGTGGAACCAGAAATGTTGTTATGATCAGTCACTCTCTGGGACAACATCCAGGACACATATATCATGGGGATCCTTGGCTGTTGTGTTTGGTGATATGGAGAGTTCGATGGAAGAACAAGAATAACACAAGGAAGAGAAGAGAACCCATGATGGGTCTCTTGTTTCTGAAGGAAAACAACAAAAGCATTTAAGGTATGTTTTTTTTGTTGTTGTTGTTTTGTTTTGTTTTGGTGGGTTTTTTTGGCTGGTCATAGGGCTTGGACTCTAAGCCTGAATGCTGTCCCTCAGCTCTTCAACTCAAGGCTAGCACTCTACTACTTGAGCCACAGCAACACTTTCAGTTTTCTGAGTAATTTATTGGAGATAAGAGTCTCATGGACTTTCTGCCAGGGCTGGCTTTGAACCACAATCCTCAGATCTCAGCTTCCTGAGTAGCTAGGATTACAGGCATGAGCCACCGGCCCCCAGCATAAGGTATGTTTTTTTATGAACAAACTCTGTTTTGAATAAATAAGCTTCAGTAGGGTTTTACTATATCCATTTTTTAAATCCAAATCTTGTCCTAAGTTGTATTTTGCAAGTTAGTAACTGCAACAAACTCAACAAGAAGGTTCAGAGCCTGGGTCTAATCTACAGGATATCAAGTAGTATTTTTGAGTTAAAGACACTCTAGATGGAATCAAATAAGGTGTGTGTGTGTGTGTGTGTGTGTGTGTGTGTGTGTGTGTGTGTGTGCATGAGACAGAAAGAGAGAGAGAGAGAGAGAGAGAGAGAGAGAGAGAGAGAGAGAGAGAGAGAGAGAGAGAGAGAGAGAGAGAGAGAAAGCTGTATTTTTCGTTGCCTGCCAGCCTCCATGAGAAGTAATTAGGGCTGTAATCACAATGACAGTTTAAGGTTTCCCTCTGTTTCTCAAATTCTATATTCTATTTGTATTTGTAGAAAGCATCCCTGATGGTCTCAAAGATGTTCTCTTGATGATAATCTCTGTAATAACTGCCAACCAGGGAACTCAGGGAAGGGCAAGGATGGAGGACAGGCTAAAATGAGTTCCCCAAGGGATTACAGGGTCTATTTATTTGCCTTTGGTCTTAATATTAGAAATCTTCTGAATAGAAAACATGTAAGTAGATTCCTGGCTCATTAATGCTTTTCTACATTTATACTGGGCTAGGGCACCAAGTAATGTTCCCTGGGAAAATGCTAATTGGTATGTACAAATTGTATTACAGAAGTAATTGAAGCTATAAAGCAAAGAAAAAGCTCACAGCAGGAAAAGCTATGGTTGGGCGGGTCTGGTTTTGCTCTGTGGCCTGCAATAAGCACCAACTTCGACCAACAGAGGGCGATGTTCCCTTGGACAGGTCTGGGTTTCTGATGACTCCAGGTTTCAAGGCTGAAATATTGCTAAAGGTGTCCCCAAAGTTGCCAATTAAGTTGTTGCAGGATGATGAGACAATTTCAACTAAATCTTAAGAGACTGCCCTTCTCTGTCTGGGACAGAGATCTTCAGTAGAAACATATAAGCATCCTTTTAAAGGCATCCTTAAGACAGAATACAATTTGGGTCATTTGCTAAGAGAAGAAAGAATGATTTAACTACTTAGCTTTGCCAAGCACAGAAAGGTTTCCTGCAGGAAGGAATTTCTCAGTGATAAGACAAGGGCAGCAATGGGTAGCTTACTTGGAGTTGGTAATCCTGCTTGTGGAAAGGATTTTTGGCAGGCATGCTGCAGGGATATTTAAGAAGAGGAGAAAGTTAGATATGAGTATTTCTCCTGTCACAGGATTTTTCCACTCTACTGTACAAATTCAGTTCAGAAAACTGAATATAGCTTTCGTAGGAAACAATCACTCTGTATCTTGAACTATTAATCATGGAATTACTAATTTTGAAGTAAACTGGTAGGAACACAAATCAATATACAGCCCTCAGGTTCAGTAATATCCTCCCATTTCTGCTCACTTTTACTGATCTTTCTCACTGTCTAAATAAAGACAGGACACAGTAGCTATTATGACAATCATGATAGAGCCAACGTTTTGAATATAACTTGTGTCTATTTTCAAGTCTTGACAAATTTTCTTCCATGGTGAATTTCCTTTTTAAGTTACGTAACCTCTCAGTTCCTTGTTTTTCTTGTCTTGGAAATTAAAAGAAAAGATAATAAAAACTTTTATGGTATTTTCATGAAACCAAAAGGACAAGGAAGCTAATGCTTTGATATCACTCCCAGAACAAATAGCCTTGAGCCTTCTCATTTCCTATCAAAGTTTTTCAGGGGGGAGATGGGATGGCAATTTGGTACCAGGCTTCTTTTTACCCTCAGCTCCTGCCTGTTTTCATCCATCTTGCGAACACTTCATCACTCTGATTCCCTACATACTCTTCCAATTCTGTCAGTACTACCTGGAATGAAAATATTCTGTGAAGTAATCCGCACTTCACAGACCAATAGAAGGCCTGGAGACCTCGAAAGTTAGACACTGCAAGATTAAAGTAGACTAGAATCTGAGTGTGGTCTTTCACTCGCTGGTGTTGCTGGAGAAATTATGCTTTTTCTTTTTAATAGTTTTCTTTTCATCTGTAACATAGGCTATCAAAAAAATCAGAAGACTTAAAAAAATAGATGATACACAAATGACTGCTTTGCTAAGTTACTGGTATATGTTAGTCGTGTAAATGAACACATAAGCTTATTCCCTGACAAATTTTGTCTTTCCTGTGAAATGTTCTCTGGTACTTCAGCACATGTCACCCCTTCTTTAGGCTTTGCTATCACCTTACATATATTCTTACCATGTTTATTGAATGATTTGCCAGCTGTATGATCACAGACCTGTGTCTTTGATGAATTAGAAGCTGTATGATATAAGCAACCAACCGTGTCTTATTCATTCTGTTGTCATAGTACATAGCAGAGTTATTAAAGAGATAATTACTTAATATGCAATGAATGAAAGAATAAATGGACAAGGAAAGAAAGTAGATGCACTCTAAATCTTTTTTAAAGTAATTAAAGTTGATTTGTATTGTGTCAACTTGGCTTAGACTACAGTTTCCAGAATGATTTTCCCTGCATAGATATTTTACAAGGAGCCACAAAAGACATTTCTTCCTAGATCTGGAAAGCAAAGAAGGTCAGTGACAGCAGAGTGGTTGACACTGAGAAACTCAAGAGTGGTGCCAGGTGCTTTCACAGCTCAAGTGTGCTGTTGTGACTCATCCTGGTGCGTTGTCACACTCATCTGGAGGTGAGGGGGAGAAGATGTACTGTTTTTCTAGCTGCTGCTGAATCTCCACCTTAAACTTTTCAATTCCCAGGCCAGGTGCCTATCGAGTCTCATGGTGAAAGTTATCAACTTCTCCTTTCACTTTACCAGTGCCTCAGAAGAGGGAAACTGTGGGCAATGAGAGTCTGACACAGCTTCCAGGTCACAATAGACAAATCCATCAGCTTTGTAAGTTCCTATTGATTCTTATTCACACCAGTCACATTTTGCCTGCCTGTCCCTGAAGAGTTTACACTCTAATGCCTGAGAGAGAGATAGACACTTCACTAACACTGATTAATGAACTCCCACCATGACTGAAGGTCACTAACCAATTGGAAAATGTGTGTGTGTGTGTGTGTGTGTGTGTGTGTGTGTGTGTGTGTATGGGTGTGTGTTTGGGTGTGTGTAATCCATGTTTCTCTGTGCTTGTACTTTCCTGTTCTTATCCTGACATGATAAGGCGACCAATTCTTGCTAATGCTGGCTAATTGCTTAGACTGTCAGTAGTGTAGAATTTCACACAGAGAAAATTTGGTATGCCAGAATACTGTAGAAAGCTTCCTTAAGGAGGAAGAGACATTGATTAGACCTTAAAAATGGAATTGGGGGGAGGAAGAAGTAGAACAAAGCCAAGAGCACTTATTATAACAATGAATCAATTATTTAATTATTTAATTAATTTTTATTAATATGGATCACTACAAGCTAAATCAACCTCTTAAATAGGTAAATGGAGACCCTAACTCTCAGCACTTCAGAATATGAATTTATTTGGAAATAGATCCTTTGTAGATGATGATATCATACTGGGCCAGAGCAAATCCTTCTTCATGTGACAAAAAAAATTAACCATGAACACAAAGACCAGATTTATGAAACTTCAACTCAAAAGATGGCACTAATTGTAGTAAACTGCTACAATCAAGGAAGCAGTGAATGCAGACTTTGCTCAAGTTTTCCTAGGGAACTGATCCTGCCATTGTCTTGATTTTAAATTCCTATCTTTCAGATCTGAGATTTAAAAAATATTATTGATGCAGTTGATACATTGTTTCAGCAGACTGGGATTCCAGTAGGGAGGCTACATTTAATTGTATAAGAAGTAGGGTAGGCTTGGGTCATAAATAATTCAAAATCGGGGTCAAAATTAAATAAAATTAATTAAACATATGCTAATACTTTAATACAAATGTATTACTAAGTATTTAGTATACATGGTTTTGCTTCTAAACAGCCTTTTTCTGTTTTTGCTACAGTCCCCTTGGATAGGTCCAACGGTCTATCCAACATCAGACTGTTTTGTGTTAGGCAGATCAGCAAGAGCATTGGAAGGACCTCATGTTGGCAAGAAGTACAACCACACTAGAGATGATAGTTTGCTTAGGTTAGAGTCCACGGCATCTGTTTCTGGTCAACTGATAACTCTTCTTTGTGAAGATTTAGGGATGCAGAAGATTTTGTCACATGGCTTCTTTGTCGTGTAGAACCTAATTTAATGGGAGAATGGGGGAAACTAGAAAGGATTTCCGGTAGTCAGACTTGCAAATGGGACACGTGACTTCTGCTCTTATCCCATAGCTACAACTCAGACACATGTTTATACACCCCCAAGGACTGTCGAATGGCAAGGTGCCTGCATATTCTGTCAAGGATAGTTGTTGTTTTTGTCTGAGTAGCTACAATAATTTCTGTCTCTCTGAATGTCTCAAGGATAATGCTTCCTTCTAACTCATTTTAATACTCATTGTCTCATTCCCTTTTTAATGGTCACTCAAAGTTGTTATCCTTATTAAAGGCACAAAATCCCACATTGTATATATTGCTATCTAGACAAAAAATAGTTTAGTTCACTGATGTACTTTTCTCTAAAATGAGCACTTGTTGCATGGGTCTAATATAATCATATCTAAATATTAAATATGTTGGTTTATGGACATATTTTTTTCCTAAAAGTAATAGAGTTTACATGACCTAAAATAATTGTCTGTAGGTTTAAGATTGAACAAGATCATATGTGAAAAAAACAGTTGTCATCAAATTGAGACAATTTTTAAAATACAATATTTTTATTTTTTAATTTTGTCTATAAATACATTGTCATCTTGATTATGCTTAGTTTCTTGCGTGTTAGCCACTATTAACCAGTTCCTGAATAATTACAACTTGGAGCTAACTCAATTATTAATTGCATACTCTGAACTTTGCTGGGATTTATATATGGACCGCAAAACAAAGCTAAAAGGATGTGTTGTTAATACACAGTTCCAAGGACCCAGTGATCCAGAGAGGTTAAATAATTTGCTCTAGGCAATTGGATATATCATTTTTGTGGCTTTAAAGCTCACAATATTAATTATATGATATTAATGAATTATATATAATTCATTCTCTCCATAGCTCAAGAAAGAGTTTAAAACCTATACCCTATTTTAAGTGTGCACTTTTTTGGGATGCCATATATAAGAAACTTGCCCCTCCTTTCTCTTTCCCCCTCCCCTTAAAAAAGACCTACTACTGAATTACCAAATTAGAGGGCAGGATTCCTATATGTCAGTATCACTGGGGAGATACAAGAAATTATAATTCTCCCTCCTAAAGGATAAAGCTCATGTTTTCTATGATTACCAGGTCTACCGACAAGTTGGTGACATAAAATTGGCACATACTGTCAGTATTCACATGAAATAAAGGTAGCTGATGACTCAGCTGCATAAACCAAGTTAAGGTTTTAACATTGGGAGGCCCACATATGACTCAAATAATTGTTATGTAATGTGTTATCAGTTCTGTTAAAGGAGATAGAAAACATTTCCAGAATTTGCTACCGCTATAATATAGCACATAAAGAAAAGAAAAGGTGATTTCATACCCAAGCAGGATTTTCCATTATGTTTCCATGATCAGCTAAGTGATCAAGAATGACTTATTCTCCTTATATTTAAATGCCAAAATCCGTGTTGAACCCTTGAAGATAGCGAGGGCTCCACTCTGAGCTGACAGTGGGTTTTGAGGACACGGCCATTGCCTTCACCATGTTCTTCTACAAGAACAGGCAATTGACAAAACCATTCTCTTGGCCATCCAGCATAATAAGGTGGGGCAGACTTCACTCATTAAAAATACAAATGGATATTTGAGAGGAAGAAGCCAATATACAGTACCCAGAGTCAAGTAAAACTTCCATAAATACTGTATCTCCAAACCAAATAGAAAGTATCTGGTCTTACTTGGCCTTATCCATTCCCACCCAATTAGCATTGACTCCACTATCAAACCGCTGAGACATGAACTCCGGAACTCAATTCTCCCTCTGACCTTGGTCAGGAAGTATAGAAGAAGATGCACACAGACGTGGATACAATAAATCAAATGACACATTGTCTGAGTTTATCTCCTGTTTCTCAGTTGGCTTACCCAGAAGTACACCTAGACAAGGATACAGTGCATGGAGATCATATGGAAGGCGGAATAAATACTCAGAATCCTCCTTAAGTGTGATAAGGAATAAAAGAGATCTAATAAAAGCAGATACAGAGATGAACATTTTTGTGAAAGGTGTTTTTGTATCTTTTAATATAAAGACTGCCTAGAGAAAGACCAAACAAAATCAAGAACAAACACAATACCTCTTCCGTGTAGACAAGTAGGAGTAAGACAAGAAAATGTGTGATACTTTCCTGTGTCTATTAATATCCATCCATGTTTGAATCTGACTTCACATACTCATTCTGTATCTGTCTCTCTCTTCGTCTTTATTCTCATCCCTGTAGGATGACAAATCTCTTATCATCTGTATTTCTGCTAATAAGTATCTTGTCTTGCATGGACAAAATAAAAAATAATATTGAATCAGATCTATGTTTAGGATAATTATAAGTATGTTTTTAGTTTAATTAATACTTCTAACACTCTTACATTGAAGGGTTAAAAAACACATTATTATTTGCAAATAACTAGTATATGTCTGAGACAAGCAGAAAAGGTCAGATGAGTTATTGTTAGGTGAAATGAACTCCAAGATAAGTATTCACATATTTTTCCTTTCATGCAATTGTTTCTAACATCTTTATAAGATGATCTCTTTGTTGCTTTGTATGTCCCTCCCCCACAGTATAACCCCTGATTTCACTGCATTTGATGTTGGTATAATTTGTGGAAGGGAAGGGAAAAAACAAAACAAATTGTTTAACTAGGGATACAGGTAGACCCATTGCAACAATGAGATGTACAAGTCGTTATGTCAAAAAATGAACTTTACCATTTTGGTGTGGGGGGGAGGGGGAGGAGAAGGGGGTGTGAGGGGAGGTAGGGAAGGGATGGGAAGGGGAAACAAAGGAGGCGGCAACAATGCTTGATAAGAAATGTGCTCATTATCTTGCCCATGTCATTGTAACCCCTCTGCACGGTATTTTCACAATAAAAAAAAAATCACAAAAAAGCATGGGTCCTGACATGACTTGTGGCTTCTGAATTATGTACGAAATGAGAATGAGAAGGGAAAGATCCCAGGACAGTGAGCATCTATATCTACTGAGGTATGAAGTTCTAAACTCAGTTGTGTAAAGTCCATACAGAAATTGCTCCTGAAAACTGCTCAGGAATATTCCATAATGAATACCAGCCTTCTACCTCTTTGGCAAACCTACAGCCTTCCTTCCCACCAGGGCTGAGAATACATGTATTTCTTCTGATTTTAGGACTACCAAATTGCCGGACTTGTGTAGAGAGGCCATAATGAAAAGATAAATCATATTTTTAAACACTAAGATGATGCCCAAAGCAAGACTGTAGACATAAAGCAAGACTGTAGACATTATAAGGAAATTTGTGAAATGATCTAAGGAATCAGTCATAAATCGGGTCTCATTTTCTTTGAGACTTAGAGGATGGAGCATAGTACATTTATTGTTCAACTATTTCCAATATTTTCTCTTTTTTCCTCTTATCTTCTTCCCACTTCTCTCTCCTCCCCTGGCTATCTTTCCTCTATATTTGTTTTCAAAAGAGATTTTGTTGTAAAGCCCCAGGGGCCCCGCACATCTTTTACTTACACATAAAAGTACACGTTACATTACCAGCATTTGAATCCAAGCTTCTTGATTCTCTTGTAAACTCTCCCCGGTCAAGTTCTTAAGTCCTTCTAAATCTGTTTTTTTTTCCCCCTACCAGTTACTGAGAGATTGAATAAAATAGCAATTGCTTAGCACTTAGCACAGTGCATCCAACTTCGTAAGCACTCAATCTAGATGTACCGCTGTTAAAATCAGCCTCTGGTGATCCATTGGAAAGGCTTTTGTGCTAATTGCAGTCTTGAATCGAACAGCCTCTCTTAATCTTTTATTTCTTAAACTGTATGTTTCCATGAATTCCTGAATCTGTCAAGGATCAAGAGTTCACAGAAGTTGCCTAAAAGATGTGTTCTTCTTATTTAGCATAATATTTGCTACCAGTGGATTTTGTTGTTGTTTTTACTATTCACAGTCTGTGTCTTAGGGGAATTATTTGTGGTCTGGTTTGAGACAGTTGATAGTGAAGGTGGTTCTTTTTCCTCTCTGGCTTGGGCCTATTGTAAAAATGAATTTGTAGATGATAAATTAAGATTCTCATAAAAGGGTTTCATTTCTTTCTTCGTGCCAGCTGATTCCATATTACTTTTCTTTCTTTTTCCTTCTTTGTTGGTAGTAGAGTTTGAGGTAAGGGCTTCACCCTTCCAAAGCAGGGGATGCCACTTACTCAGCTCCCATTTTTGTCTCCATAGTCCCCCTTTCTGGCCCTTTTCTCTGTATAATTTTGGCTTCAGGTGAATAGACACAGAATTCTGGGAGAGAAGTTATAAAGGTGGAGGGAAGTGAAGGGTGGTTGCACGGTCATCGGAATGTTCCCCTGTGCACGCATCAAATAATGCCTCTAATTGAATCCAATTGCCTTGCAACAGTTACACTGAAAGTCAGATTTTGAAAAGTGAGGATCCTATAAGCATATGAGCACTGAAAGGAATTGTTGGTAGTTGAGAAGAATTAGAGGAGAGAGAAAACATCTCAGAAGGGGAGCCTGTGCTGCTGTCTGTTCAGAGGTAATGCTCTCTTAGGATATTAAAGAGAAGAATAAACATGCATCAGGAAAAAGGCAGGCAGGGAGACAGAGCTATAACCGAGGGCTCTGGTCTGTATGCACACTGAGCTGATAGGATAAAGGGAGAAGTCAAGATTCAAAACCACCAATGCCATATGCTACGCTCAGCTTTGTTTTCTGTTCGGTTGGTGAAATCTTATTTTCACTACTGGAAATAAAAGCTTTGCTTTGTGTAGTTCAGTGGCAATCTTTTGTGGCCAGGCACATTTTAGCAGATCTTCCTGGGATTTCTGTCTCTAGAAACATAACTGCCTGATATTTATCTGTCGGTAAACTCAGTAAGAAGCGGGGTGGAATGATCCAGATGATGGTTGCAGTGTGAGTGAAACTCCACAGACTGAAGAATTTGATTTCTCTTTTACATGCTTGAAGGCTAGAGTCCAGCTAGAGCTGCATTTTGACAAGAGTAGCTTGATTAGAATGTGGACAGATGAAAGATTTGCTCACATCTGGACTGTTAGAAACCCCAGGGAGGAAATCCAAGCCTCCAGGGTTTTGGAATATCACTCTGCCATCCCAGTCTCTGTACTTCGTCTGTACTTCTTTCTGTACCTCTATACTTCGTCACTGCTAGTAGTAAACAGACTGATTTGCTTTTCTCTTTATACATAAGGAAATGTATTTGAACTAAAAGATTGAGGTGACAGAGAATTATGTAGAAAATCACTGAACCTGTTAACTAAATCAACCAGTGTTGTTGTTGGATCCTGAAGAGGTACAATGGAAAGTAAATGATATCTGACTTGCATAGGTTCCTTAGAATGATAGGAAGTGGGAAGACTTTTTTTTTAATGACAAGGCTTATTTAATAGTGATATAGATGTAATATGGTCTTTTCTACTAGTCTGCTTTACTTTTAATTGGACAATTCAAATTATCTTCCACAACTTTGACTAAAGGGCAGAATGGGTAAGCTCCTCTTAATATAAGGTAGGAGGTCCACCAAATATATTTAAGTGATACTTTAGCTAATATCTGTAAGAGAGAGCATTTAATAACTGGATAAACTAAGGAGCAAAAAGAGTATCTGCTATACCTTTCTCTCCTTTTGGGAACAATAACATGTTTAAATTATATTGAAAATTGAATATGGGAAGAACATCTAAGTGGATCCTTGATGCTAATAAAAATAAAAATATTGTTTATGAAGTTAAAAGTATGGAAATAGGAAAACATTTCACCTTACTAATGGTACTACTGTCTTTAATTAAAGTAGAACCCGGACTTAGCCCATGGAGTGTGATGGTTGAACACGTTTCTCCAGATTTGAGGTAGTATCTTATTGCAGCATGTATCTGTGAAGTGTGCGTCAGTGGTTTATACGTCCGAGAGTCGTGCTGTTGTTTGCCATCCATGAGAGTAAGTTCCAGGTTCAAAGTTCCTCTCTTTCCAAACTGCTGTTTTGTTGTTTCAGTGATGGAAAGCCCTAGCACAGGAGTCTGTGGTTGTGGACAAACACTGGCTTGCTGTGACCCTGCTTTCATATTACCCAGGCCACATGATCCTTGGGTTTTCACAAGCTGTTTTGTCTATGCCTTCACATTACTATGTTGCAGACCTTTGGTATTATTGGTATTTTTCCTATAGTTGCAATCCAGCCATGTATGTAATTCATGAAATCTTAGACTAGGATACCATCCTGAATTTCACCACTGTCCAACTTTCCCTTTTCTCTCTGACTGCAAAGAAAAGTGAGTCTTGGAATTGCAACAATACTACAAAGGCTATCACCCTGAGGCAATTTTTTTTTCCGGATGAGGAGAGGATGATAGATCTTACAAAGTCACACACCATTGCAATGTGCTTGATCCCTGATATAAACCTCGACAGCAGAAAAATACCAGGTTCTAGTGTAAGTTGTTACCTGGAACAATTAAAAGGTCAAAGAATGAATTGAATTATTTATTATGTGAGCAAATAGCTTTTATTTGTTCAACTAGTGATATGGGATAGAAAAGGAAATAGAAGTTTGCTTAGTGGTAAGAATGATGGTAAATGAGGAGGGATGCTATTTTTCTCAGGAATGTGCAGGAAGATGATACTGTGGAGGTGACATATAAGAACAGGCCTTGATGCAAGAAAGGGTACACTGCAGGGAAAAAGAGGAGGGAAATAGAAAGGGATGAAGATGGGCCCTGGAGTAAAAGGATTAAGCAATAACTAATCAGACTTACTTTGCATTGTAATACCCTTCTCTGTACAGAGAATGCTGTGTATGTTAAAGCACTTGGAAAGTATTTATAATCTCTTAAAAAATGGAATCCTCCTAACATCATTTGAAATTGAAAATAAAAATTGGAAGCAAATAAAATTTAAAGAATGAAATGTGACTGTGTCTTCAAGAAATTGGTTAACCTTTGTCTCCTGTCCTGTTTCTATTTCATGCTTCCTAAAGAGGATTAATTAATAGGCTGGGATGTTCTCTAATCTCAAGAGTTAATTAACCTTGCAACATTATATTGCATAATAAATTATTTAGCACTATAATTTTGGAAGTAAAAGAATAATTACCTAATTCAACTTTTGTATTTTAGAAATGAAGAAATAGGCCCTGAAACAGGCAGGTGTGTTTGCAAGGCCCTCTGCTTAATTAGTAACAGGTTCAGACAAGATTGCTTAGGCCTTACTTCCCAGATTTTTTTAAACTTTCATTCATGAAAGTAATTTGATAGCTTTGAAAATTCAGAAAAGTCCTGAAAGAGATACCAATTATTATGACCCATAAGTTGACATTGTTCATAAGCTGTGAGCAAAGAAGGGACAGAGGTGGGACCTTTTATGTGCTCTATTTTTGATGTTTTTTTGTTTGTTTCGTTCTAAAGGTCGGATAATGCAAGATCATAATCATCCAAGCTTGGTTTTCTCACTTTTCATAAATATTTAACAAATCTACATGTGCAAGGCCATTTAGCAAAATGTCAACTTAGGCTTCAGAGTTTGTAAGTTTTAAAAAGCAATGACAAAGAGCTGATGCAACTTGTAAAGTGTTCAACAACAGGTTTTGAAATTTGAAAGAAAACATGCTCCCCCAGAAGGCAAAATACTGCTGACATTTTTAATAATAATGAAACATAAGATTTTGGTAGGGCAAAACAAAAATAGATTATACGTGTCAAAGTCTTATTTGCAACAAATTTGTTTAGGTTATTTTGCTTGATTTGGGGCCTAAAAAGAAATTTAAGGTTAACAAATGAAACAAATGTCTACGTGATCATGAGGAGGTTGAAGTTTTCTACTAGTATCTCAAAGATGAAAAATATTATGCAAGCAATTGCTCCTCTCCATTTCTGCTTCATGAATACAAGTTTGATTCCTTTCACTTTGAAGACAAAAGCAAGTAAAAATATCTTCCAGTTTTCCTTTATAATAGTTTCTAGTCTTCTAGTTATACATACATATAAAGGTAAAGTCCCTGATTCCTATTTATCTATTGAGATTTCCTTTCTTGTCACATTTTTCATCTTTTCTTAAGAAAAACACAATTCATGTTCTCTAAAATTCAAATGTATGGTAATTTATTAACAGGTTATTAAATCCTTTTATTCTGGAACAAGATGAAGAAAGGTTAATAATATAATTGACTCCCTAGATCATGTATTATAGTGGAAGAAACACATTTAAGAGAGTTTTAGTTAGCATAAAGCAATGTATTTTAAAAATCTTTTTAAAATAACACAAAATAATATTCTCCATATACTTTATGACTAGTTTCTATACACATCAAGTGCCTCTTTCTAAATAGAAAAATTTCCATTTTTATCTTCCAATAAGAAAGAGCTTGGAGACAATATGATTAATGTATATAACTTCTGCTTAGTAAGAAAACAAGAAAAGCAGGAGTCCCTTTGGAAACACAATTCAATTAGCATAATAGCCTGGAGAAGAGAAAGATAGGTTTTCATGAGCCCATACCTGACCAAAAGATATTTTGCCAAATTAACCTCCGAAAGGGAAGTTTCTAAGTGTAATTCAAATTCTAAATGTTGCTTTAATGCTTATATGAGCTTTTTCTCATGTAGATTACAGTAGATTCAGCACAGAAAGAAAAATGATAATGCTTTTACTCTCTGCTGGGTTCCCAAAGAGCTTCTTTGGGATATCCCATTATAGCAAGAATGCTTTTTACTATTCAGAAGGATTTCAGTATTTGGTACTAGGGTAACTCAAGCACAGATTTGTAGCATTACTTGTCTCATTATAAGAGACTGAGATTACTTGATCTGCCTGATGCCAGAATTTGCCTATTCACTGCTTCTCATGTAGAAATGTATTATTTACTGGATGTACCTCTTCTTAATCTGAAATGTTTAATAGTGTTTAGAAGCAACTAGAAACAAACATGTTCAAGAAACAATCAAGGAAAAATGACGTATCTGAAAGAAGGGGAAATAGAAGAAGAATTCAAGTAGAGGATTAAATGACACAAAAACAAGTTAGTCCCCCAAAGGACTATTAAAATGTACCATTTTAAATTCCACATTTTTTCAAGCAGGGAAACAGAGATAATATTTTCTTTCTATGTAGTATTTATAAAAAATTCACCTCCACCTCTCTGAAGATACAGCATTCAGTTGTGATCATGGAACTGTGTAACAAATTATTCAATTCAGGTATACTCAGTGACTGAGCCCTTTGTGGTGGAGCTACTCTTTAAGCAATAGGGAACAAAACACACAGTATCTAATATATAATATGTACAATTGAATGAGCATTGCTGAGTGTATGCTTTTATAGACAACGTTGCAACCACATAATGTTTTTCATGAGCTCACAGTTTCTTTGTACCCATTTAATGTTAATCCCTACGTACCCACAGAGAACTGCTCTTATGTCATTCATATACTCTGCCTAAGTTGTTGAACACCATTTGAACACCATAATTCTTGAACACTATTTGTTTCTGACATGTGGTTTTATTCTTTGTTAAAGTGAGTATCTTTTCCTCACAGTCAGTAGTAGATTCTGATCCTTATTCCAGGACATGAATCATCACCGAAGATACTTTATTTCTAAGACCTCCATTGAGGACTTGTATTTCTCAACTGTTACTAGGTTTGCATTCCAGTGCCTCCATGCACTGCAGAATTCAGTTTTACCTCCCTCATTGAGAGAACCCCTGTCCAAACCATGGATTTTTGTCCTTCCATTGCAGCCACAGCTTCTCCAATATCTACCGAAGTGACTAGAAAAGAGAACCCAGAATTGAACATGAAGATTAGTTTACTTTGGGTGTTGTTAATTTTATAGTGCCATTCATCAGCTCTGGTTAATCACTTCTCATCAGTTAAGCTAACTTTGCCAACTTCTTAAATTATTGAACTGTGCCTCATAGCAACAAACAAGGAAATGTCTGCATGAGTTTGGTTTCCATCAAAAATGGATTCATTCTGGTCACAAAGACCTAGCTTTTTTTCTTTTGCACCAAAGGAAAAAGATAAGCAATAGTAATTTGAATAATCTACTTTGTTATTTCCTTAGCACCAAATTCTGGTGTTAAAATGGGCAGCTTTTATCCTATCATTGTACAAATTCAAGTGATACTTAATTCTCTGGCTTTGGGTCTTAAATGTTATTTGCATTTTATTCAACCAAATGTGGCTCAATTTTCAAAAATTATTTTTTTGGTATTTACACTAGAGAAAGCAACATCTGTTTTATTTCCCCACATTAATTTCTATTCCAATTATGTGGTTTCAAAAGGTTATTAATGGAGAAAGTATGACAAAAAAGTAATTTTGACAGAACTCATTTTAACAGTGCTCAGTATTTGTGCATGTGACAGAGTAGCACAACCTGAATTAACATGTTGGTCCTTAGGAAAGATGTTCATATAGATGAAATATATTAAATCTGGATTTTGGTGGATTTTGTTATTAATTTTTTATAAGCTTTGTAGTCAGGCAACTTAAACTACTATGGTTTAGTTTTTTTATATGAATATTTACATGAATAACAACTCAGTCATTAGGGGTTAAGGAGATTGGGAATCAAATTCTAGCAAAATTTCTTACCTGAAATTAATCATCATAATTTTATTCTTCTTTCCATTGGCTGATTTTGAAGCGTTTTCAGTTATTAGATGGTGACCAAAGGTGTATTACAGGCTTTAGGTAAACCATCATATATAAAGTAAAAAGTGGTAATACTAAAATAATGACTATGCCAGCATATTTATTGAAATGAAAAAGAATTCTATTATCTCACCTTTACATTTTGTAATATATATAAAATAATAATACTTTTCATTGTGATTAATGTGTTTAAGTACCTTGATTAGATTTATAAATTTCACAAATACATTTATTATAATTAAGCATAATTAACTTGCATAAATAAAAATTCACTGTGAATTTATTTAAGAATCTGAACCTCCTGTTTTAATTATGAATATTTTTCTAGATGAGATATTGAAGGAAATAAAAGTTTTGAACAAGCTTAAAATATAATCCTTGAAGTATGGGAAGTTGTTATTACAACTTTTCCTTGTGATACCATATGCTATCTCAAGGTGAGATAATTATAAAACATAATAAGGGAAATTTTGGACAATTATGTTTAATTAGTTCTAAAGGCTATTGTCTATCTCATCCATCATCTCTGAATATTAGTGTAGAGATTTTTATCTGGAGATATACTTGTATAAATTCTCCTTACTTTTTGGTCATTGGTATAGGATAACAGTAGATTATTGTCTTATAAGATATGATATTTTAGAAATGTTTGTTAAATGCTAATAAAAGTAAACTTCCATAGTGTGGGTAAAATGAAAAAAATATTATTAATAAAGCCAGAATTCATCAGCTCATCATTCTCACTATACTGTTGAGTATTGTTTACAGCTTTACAAGATCACATCACAAGACTAATCATTTTGTTCTATGAAAGTTATTAGTTATTATTGTTAGTATATTAGATCTTTTTAAAGAATATTTTCTTTGGGTCTGCCTTACTTCATTTAATATGATTTTTCCCAAGTCTTTCTATTTCCTTATGAATAAGCTGATGTCATTCTTTCTGATAGAAGCATAGAATTCCATATTTTCTTGATCTATTCATCTACTGAGGGGCAACCAGTGTGGTTCAATCTATTTGCTATGATAAATAATACTGCAAGGAACATAGTTGTGCTGGTAGTTATAGTGTGCCCTTGCTTGTGATCATTCAGGTAAAAGCCCAGGAATGAGATTGCTGGATTATAGAGGAGCTCTATGTTTAGTCTTTTGAGGAACCTCCATACTGCTTTCCAGAGTGGTTGAACCAGCTTACATTCCCACCAACAGTGTAGTATGCACTCCCTTATGGCCACTTCCCCACCAACATCTGTTGCTAATAGATTGATTGCTTTATAATGCCATTCTAACTCGGATAAGGTGGAATCTCAATGTTGTTTTGGTTCACATTTCTTTCTTTTTATTTCATTTTCTTTTTTTTTTTATGGTGAAAATACCGTACAGAGGGGTTACAATTACATGGGCAAGGTAATGAGTACATTTCTTATCAAGCATTGTTGCCTCCTCCTTTGTTTCCCCTTACCATCGCTTCTCATCTCCCCCGCTACCCCCCCACCACCACCAAAGTTGTAAAGTTCATTTTTCGACATAATGTCTTGTACATCTCATTGTTGCAATGGATCCACCTGTTTACCTATTTAAACAATTTGTTTTTTCCTTTCCCTTCCACAAATTATACCAACATCAAATACAGTAAAAACAGGGGTTATACCGTGGGGGAGGGACATACAAAGCAACAAAAAAATCATGTTATAAATATGTTAGAAACAATTGCAAGAAAGAAAAAAAAACATTAGAGTCTTTATATTGGGGTTAATTTTGCCTTGCATCAACTTATCTGACCATTTCTGCTTGTCTCAGGCATATACTAGTTATTGCAAATAAGGGAAACCATGGAACCTATGTTTCTTTGGGCCTGGCTTACTTCACTTAATATAATTTTTTCCAAGTCTTTCCATTTCCTAACAAATGGGGCAATGTCATTCTTTGTGATGGAGGCATAGAATTCCACTGTTTGTATATACCACATTTTCTTGATCCATTCATCTCCCCTATGACCCAGCAATGCCACTTTTGGGCATGTACCCAAATGATCACAAACAAGACCATACTAAAGCTACCAGCACAGCTATGTTTATTGCAGCATTATTTAGCATAGCTAAGATATGGAACCAACCCAGATGCCCCTCAGTAGATGAATGGATCAAGAAAATGTGGTACATATTCACATTTCTTTTATGGCCAAAGATGTTGAACATTTCTTCATGGGTCTATTGGCTGTTCTTATTTTTTCTCCAGAGAAGTCCCTTTTTAATTCTTTAGCCCACTTATTAAAGGAGTGGTTGTTACTGGGAGTCTTAAATTTTTGAGCTCTAGGTATATTTGTTTATATGAAGCCCTTGTCTGTTGTACAGCTAGTGAATATCTTCTCCCAATCCGTGGGGTTATTTCCCTCATTTGCAATAATTAATATATGTCTAGTATATTCCTAACAGAGGATCACAATAGCTCAATAGCTAATCAAAATGAATTCTAAGACTGGAAACCAAAGGTTTTGTGTACTATGTGAAGTTACTCCTTTTATGTACTGTGTGAGGTTTTTCTTTTTTCTTTCATTTTTCTTTTTACTTTGTTTTATCCCCTGTTGTCATTGTTTTTGATTTTGGTTCCCTGTGTCTTGTATATTTGTTTATCTGATTTGGGAATGGGAAGTGGAAATCACAAAATGGTGAAACAAAAGACAAAGGGCGAACCAATGCAACAATGAAAACCAATGCAACAACAATACTCAAAAGACACAATGTTGGAAACGAACTTTACAAAGTGTGTATGTGAACGGAGGGCTGTGGTGGGGGGGGGGGATCAGGGAGGAATGAAAGTGGGAAAAAACAATGATAACAGTTTTTGACAAGAAATGTACTCATCACCTAACTTATGGCATTAGCCATGACTATATCAACATGGATGTTATGACAGGAGAAATGCCATTGAAGAAACAGAAGAATCAGAATTTCAGCTCAAGAAAGGAATGTGCATGCTAGCTGGGCGCTGGTGGCTCACGCCTGTAACCCTAGCTACTCAGGAGGCTGAGATCTGAGGAGAGCGGTTCAAAGCCTGCCTTGGCAGGAAAAGCTGTGAAATTCTTTTTTTAATTAATTAATTATTTTTTTTTATTGTGAGAATACCGTACAGAGGAGTTACAATTACATGGGCAAGATAACGAGTACATTTCTTATCCAGCATTATTGCCTCCTCTTTGTTTCCCCTTCCCATCCCTTCCCAGACTCCTCCCCTCCCCCCAGCCGATCCGCCCCCCACCCCTCACCAAAGTTTAAAGTTTGTTTTCCACATAACGACTTCTACATCTCATTGTTGCAATGGGTCCACCTAGTATCCCTAGTTAAACAATTTATTTTTTTTTTCCCTTCCCCTCCACAAATTATACCAACATCAAATGTAGTGAAAGTATGGGTTATACTGTGGGGGAGGGACATACAAAGCAACATAGAAATCCCATTTTGGGGAATTTACCCAAATGATCACAATCAAGACCACACTAAAGCTACCAGCACAACTATGTTTATTGCAGCATTATTTACCATAGTTAAGATATGGAACCAATCCAAATGCCCCTCAGTAGATGAATGGATCAAGAGAATGTGGTATATATACACAATGGAATTCTATGCCTCCATCAGAAAGAATGACATTGCCCCATTTGTTAGGAAATGGAAAGACTTGGAAACAATTATATTAAGTGAAGTAAGCCAGGCCCAAAGAAGCATAGGTCCCATGGTTTTCCTTATTTGCAATAACTAGTATATGTCTGAGTCAAGCAAAAAAGGTCAGATAAGTTGATGTTAGAGGAATGAACCCCAAGATAAGTATTCAAATGTTTTATTTTATTTTTTTTTCCTTTCAAGCTGTGAAATTCTTATTGCCAATAAACCACAAAAACTGGGAGTAGCACTGTGGCTCAAGTCTTAGCCTGGAGCTGAAGAGCAGAAGGGCAGCACTCAGGCCCAGAGTTCAAGCCCATGACCACCACTAACAACAACCAAAAAACCCAAACAAACAAAAAGAGAAATGTGCATGAGAAAAGTCACTTAGTAAGATATGAAGTCCAAGTATGGGACCCAAACATTAGAGTTTCAGATAACACCAAGAAATTATGACCCCTAGTTGATTACTCCCCCCCTCCCGCAAAAAACAAACAAACAAGAAAACAAATGAAAACAATTCTTGGAAAAACTTATATTAAGTGAAGTAAGCCAGACCCGAAGAAACATAGGTCCCATGGTTTCCCTTATTTGCAATATCTAGTATATGTCTGAGTCAAGCAGAAAAGGTCAGATAAGGTGATGGTAGGGAAATGAACCCTAAGATATGTATTCAAATGCTTTATTTTTTCTTTCATGCGACTGTTTCTAACACATTCATTAGATTATTTCTTTGTTGCTTTGTATGTCCCTCCCCCACAGTATAACTCCTGCTTACACTGTATTTGATGTCGGTATAATTTGTGGAGGGGAAGAGGAAAACCAAATCATTTAAATAGGGATAAAAGTGGACCCATTGCAACAATGAGATGTACAAGTCGTTATGTGAAAAACGAACTTTACAACTTTCGTGCGGGGGGAGGGGGGGGAGGAGAGCGGGGAGGAATGGGTGGGCTTGGGGGGCCAGGGAAGGATGGGAAGGGATGGGAAGGGGAAACAAAGTAGGAGGCTACAATGCTTAATAAGAAATGTACTCATTATCTTGCCCATGTAATTGTAACTCCTCTGTACAGTATTTTCACAATAAAAAAAAAGAAAACAATTGTACTCATCAGGGAAATATCACAGGGAAAGAGAACCCAAATCTGGGCTTTTGTCAGTAGAAAACAAAACAAAACAAAATTGGTGATCAACTATCCAGAGTGTCCCTAGGAGATTAAGAATGCATTTTTTTGTTATAATATTTTTAGTATTGAATATAATAACATGGTTTATTTACTTATAATCTCTGCATTTATGTTCCCTCTCTCATTGCAGATATGTCAGCTGCAATACAACTATTTTTCTACTTTGTATGCTGTTGATTTTTGCTCAGATATTTTTTATTTCTTTTATCGTACTTATTTTAGTTTTCACGTGCTCTATCTCTACTTTTCTCAAATGAAAATTTGGTTCACTGGTTTTACAAAATAAGTCAAATAAGCATTAACGCCAGAAGTTTTCAACCACGCACCAGTTGAGCTGATTCTCACACATTTCTACTAGTTTTGCTCTCTGTCTTCTTGGATTTTTTTTTAGTTACTGATTTTTAATTTGTTAATATTATGGTCAAATGATAAACTGCTTTCATTCTCCCAACATAGGGTCTCTCTCGGTAAATGTTCCATATGTACTCTAAAAGAATGTACTATTGAGGAAAGGTTGGTGATAAGGTTCAAATCTTCTGCGTTTTTATTGACTTACTGTCTGCTTCTATCAATTATTGAGACAGAAACCTTGAAATAACTAGTTCTGTTGATTTAACTGTGTATTCTTTCAACTCTATAGGCTGTTGTTTCATTTGGTATGAAGGTATCTTATTTGTCTTTTATACATTCTTGGTTGGGTTTCCTGCTTTTCTGATGTGACTAGTAATTGTTGTGCTAGTTTCTTTTGTCTGAAAATTATGTACTCATGCCAATTATATTATCCTTACTGTTTGAATGTTATAATTCCTTATTTCACTTAATTTTAGTATATTGACTTTGAAATTAAATTCTCCTTTTAGCTAGAGAGCATATAGTTAAATGGATCCTAATGTTTTTGATTCATATTCTTTTTTTTAATTTAATTTTATTTTATTTGTGAACATACTGTACAGAGGAGTTACAATTACATGGGCAGGATAATGCGTACATTTCTTACCAAGCATTGCAGCCTCCTCCTTTGTTTACCCTTCACCTCCCTTCCCAGCCTCCCCTCTCCCCCCCAATCCCAATCCTTCTCCTTCTCCCCCTTCCCCCCCCCCCCCCACACCGACGTTGTAAAGCTCGTTTTGGACATGACAACTTGTACTTCTCATTGTTGCAACAGGTCCACATGTATCCTTAAACAACTGGTTTTTCCCCATCTCCTCCACAAGTTATACTGACATCAAATATAGTGAAAGCAGGGGTTATACTGTGGGGGAGGGACATACAAAGCAACAAAGAGATAATCTTATAAATGCGTTAGAAACACATGCATGAAAGAAAAAAACATTAAAATACATATCTAAGGGTTCATTTTCCTGACATCACATTATCTGACCTTTTCCGCTTGACTCATACATCTACTAGTGTTTTAGTGTTTTCAAATTTACTGTGACTATTCTAATGGTTAAATTTGTTATGTTCCAATGGGTCTCATCTCTCTTCTATTTTTACCACTATTTCTCCATCATTGTCTTTCTTTTTGTTAGTTCAATGTTTCTTGTATAATATTTTAATGGATCTACTAATTTTCCAACCATAATTTTGCCTTACAATATTTTTGTTGTTATGGTAGCTATAAGGTTTTGAAGTTGTGACTAGCACTGCTACTCAGGAAGATGAGATCTGAAGATAGCAGTTCAGAGCCAGCCTTGACAGGAAGTCTGTGACATTCTTATCTGTAATTAAACACACACACACACACACACACACACACACACACACACACACACACATATAATCAAGGAAGTGGAGCTGTGGCTCAAGTGGTAAAGTGCTAGCTTTGAGCTTGAAAGTTTAGGGACAGCATCCAGGCCTTGAGTTCAAGCACCAGGATCAGCACCAAAATAATACATAAATAATGATTTTCAACTTACATCATTAACTACTACAATCAACTTCTGTTTAATTCTGGTTTATGACTAATTGCAATTTGATACCGTAACATTGCATCTGTCTATTTCTGTCTTCCTTGCTTATATACTATATTTAGAAGTATGTGTATTTATATTTACACAAAAATATGGCAATTTTTAAAAAATTGAATGATATATTCTCATTGTTTTAAACAATAAGGCATATTTTAAATGGATGAGATAGAGGAAATATATAAATGTGTACATTCTGCCCATTAATTTACAATTCCCGCTGTTTTATAGAACTTTCTATGGGTATGAATTGTTACCTAGTGTCTTCATTGAACATTTCTCATAGCATATATTTGCTAGTAATAAAAGCTATTAATTTTATTTGAAAATTCAGGTGATACTTGAAAGCACAAATAAATACTTGTTAAGTTTTAATACACTAGAGGTAGATAGATAGATAGATAGATAGATAGATAGATAGATAGATAGATAGATAGATGAAACTGAATGACTGAAAGTCTATAACAGCATAATTTTCAAAATTTCTCTTTCGACTTTAGCAAAGTTACTGTGGTATTATGAGGATTACTTTAATTATGACAACCATCCAAAAGCTTATCTAACTAACATTATTAGCTACAGTGATTACAAAGATATTTATACCCTTTGTTAATTGATACAAATAGTACAGAATGGTATATGAAGCCTTCTCCAAAACCCTTCAATGATATATATATATATATATATATATATATATATATATATATATATATATATATATATATATTGTCAGTCCTGGGGCCTGAACTCTGGGCCTGGGTGCTGTCCTTCAGCTTTTCAGCTCAAGGCTAGCACTCTACCACTTGAGCCATAGTCACACTTCCAGTTTTTTCTGCTTATGTGGTGCTGAGGAATGAACCCAGGGCCTCATGCATGCAAGGCAAGCACTCTACCACTGAGCCACCTTCCCATCCCCCTCAATAATATAAGGACAAAACACCTGGTAACCATTTTGGGAACTTGACTCTTAGAAATATCTGTGAAAGTTGTTAGACTTCTCCTTGTTGGTACCAAATTTATTTTTGTGTGTATATATATATATATATATATATATATATATATATACATATATATATATATATATATCACTGTAAAGAGGGGTTACAATTACATGAGCAAGGTAAAGAGTACATTTCCTATCAAGCATTGTTGCCTCCTCCTTTGTTTTTCCCCTACCATTCCTTCCCTCCCACCTCCACAGCTACACTCATGCCTCCATTGCCACCCCCCTGCCTAAATTGTAAAGTTTAAAGTTCATTTTTCAACATAGGGTCTTGCGCATCTCATTGTTACCATGGGCCATCCTGTATCCCTATTTAAGCATTTTGTTTTCTCCCTTCCCCTCCCCAAATTAGAGAAGTGTATATGCAAGATGCGGGACACCAACATCAAACATAGTGATAACAGGGGTTACACAGTGCGGGGAGGAATATACAAAGCAACAAAAAAATTCACATGGTACATTATAAATACGTTAGAAACAATAGCAAGGAAGAAAAAAACACTGTGTTCCTATCTTGGGGTTCATTTCACTTAACATCATCTTATCTGGTCATATGTACATAGCTTTTGACCTTTTCTGCTTGTCCCAGACATATACTAGTTATTGCAAATAAGGGAAACCATGGGGACTATGTTGCTTTGGGCCTGGCTTATTTCTGATGCAGGGTGTGCACCTTTCAGGACTTTCAGCAGTGTGTTAGCATGGAGATTTTCATCTTTTGGAAAAATTTAGCAAAGAAGACCTCTTGATAATGTCTTAGTGGACAGTGAAGTGCCATGTGATCCCCTCCCTACTTTCTAATTCTTAGAATCTTGCTAGGCAAAATATATGATATAAAACTGGAAAAATAGAAGTTCTGACTTTAGACATAGGTTAAAATTAGTCTAGTAAGTGACAGTCTGCTTCCCCCTGTGGTTAAAGGGATATAAAATTAATATTGCTGGGATCAATAGATGCATTTACAACCAAATTCAGCCAAAAATAAATAGACCAAATCACGGCTGTTTTCCCACACCTTCCTCTTCATATCCACCACAGTAGACTGAGAAATAAATGAGACCAGAGATATAAGCAGCAGTTCATTAGCTGATGGCCCACGGCAATGATAGTTATACTTAGATCAAGGATGTTTTCTTTTCTTTTATTGTTATTTGTTCTATCATGGACTGCACATCCATGTTTCATTAACAATAGGCATATAGGGAAAAATAATATTCGTTAAGTTTGCTTGATAAAGAGTAAAAAAAAAATTCACACTATGATGGATGAGGTCTTTCAATGGAACATTGGGTTCTTTCACTATGGACCCGTCTAAACTCCATATTTTATTTATGAAAAGTTACAGTATAACATTATATAGTATAAATGACACATTATATGGTCTGAAGTATGTGGAGTCCACTGACTGTTGTGATTTCCCCTTCAGTTCCACACAGGGAAGAAAATAAATCTCTTCTGGATAAGGGTCTGAGCTATTTTATATATATATATATATATATATATATATATATATATATATATATATATATATATATATGATTTCCAAATAATCTTGAGTGATGTTCATGCCTATTTTAGAAAAACCAAGCCTTTTTACATCAACCTCACTTACATGAGATGAGACAATAAACATAGAACTCGGTGATATATGATCACAATTGTTTTCAGATATTGCTTTCTTTGACAACCTCTCTTCTGAGTAACAGTGTCTCTTTAAAGTATATATTTATTCATTTTATTCAGATCTCAGCAAGATGGATGGCTGCCAAGCATTGTACCTCAGCCACAACAAGCAATACTATGAGTTAAAGAAAATTCTAGGAGTTTTTCCTGTGTTTGTAGGTATGTAGAATGCATGTATCCACATGAGGTTGAATAAGCCAGGGAATAGACAAATGAGGGGGGGCAGGAAGAGAATCTAGGCATAATATTCGGTATATGTTTGATGAGCCTAAGAAAATTGAGGGAAGGGGATGGGTTTGGAGGAATGTAGGAGAAGGATGAATGATGAAAGGTGTGACATCCATCAAGATCTATTGTACCTATAAACAGATTTGCACCAATAGACTTATTAATTTAACTTGTTCAAAGGCATGATACCGCTGTATTCCTACCTTACACAAACCATACTTTAGTTAACATGTTTATATAGATATCCAAAGGACTGTTTCTTTTGTTTCCATATCTATTTATAATTTAGACCTTACTTCTACGTATGTGAGACAATATTCACCCCTTGTCTCTCTAGGCCTAACTTCACTTAACATAATTTTTTCCAGATTCACTCAATTTCCTGCAAGCGACATAATATTAATGTTTCTGGTGGATGAGTGAAATTCTGTTGTGTATTTATTACATTTCCTTGATCTATTTGTCCCTGTAGGGCATCTGGGGATATTGTAGTTTCTTCTATGTTTTTAATTACCTTTATTTTTTGTCAAGCACTGTTGCTACCTCATATAAAAGCTTATAAATATTTGTCACTGAAATAATATGGATATATAAATAAATGTGAATATAAACTGTGTATAATAGTAGCATTGTTGATTGCTATGGTTATAAAATTTAACCAAAAAGACAAACTTGTACTGTCTTCAAAATGCTGTAGTTTATGTGAGTCATATAAATGTACAGACCGTAGCATAATATAACACCCTTTAGCACAACACATAACTATTAAGTGTATTTATAAGATATAGAGAGGTGCTATGGTATATAATTATGTATAGTAATTAATTCATCTGAAGGATATGGGGAAAAGCTGTAACTAAATCATGTTTTCAGGACCATCACTTTTACACTGTAGGACAAGTTGGAGTTTTCTGAATGAACAAATAGAAGATCCATTTCCTATCCAAAGAACAGTAAGTTCAGGAAGACATAGAGTTGTAAAAATGTAATATTGCATGCTCTGAGAAGAGTGGAAATCATGAAGGGTGAAAATTACTGCTTGCCTGCAGCCCAGAGGCCTGTGGGAAATTACAATATAAGGAAATGAGGTTGGAGAAGCAGGTTTGGGCCAAGTGGTGGGAAGATTTATATCTCCAATAAAGAAAATGATCTCCTAAGAGTCTGTTTTGAAACCCACTTTTGTTACCAAGGGAGCCACATAACCCATTTTGTAAAATATTAGAAGAAGAGTGGCTAGTCACCGAGTGCTTCTTAAATCCCTTGGCTTTTATGAAAGGAGCTTCATCGTTGTACTCTCATAAAATTAATACTCCAGAACCACACAATGAAGTAGGTAGCATGAATCTCATTTTACAAGTGACCAACCTAAGCCCAAGAGAGGTGAAGAAACTTGTTCCTCTTCAAAAGTAGGATAAGCATTTCCTTCTGGGTGGAAACTCTTAGATATTGTCAGGAAACAGGACTCACTCACATGACCCTTGTAGTGGATTCTTATATTTTGCATCCATGCCACATGCCCTGAGTCTTTTGGCCGGTTATGAAGCCTGAACTCTGGGCCTGGGAGCTGTCCCTCAGCTTTTCAGCTCAAGGCTAGTGCTCTACTAATTGAGCCACAGAGCCATTTCCAGCTTTTTCTGCTTATGTGGTGCTGAGGAATCGAACCCAGGGCCTCATGCATGCGAGGCAAGCACTCTACCACTGAGCCACCTTCCCAGCCACTGAATAGCTATCTAATCCCAATGGTAGAACAGAAAATCCTAGGGCATTTAATAAGTACAAAAGGCCTAATTTCCTAGACATTCCTAATTTATCTGTCCACCTCCACTTATTTTCTCCAGTCTATTCTCCACAAAATTGACTCAGAACACTTAAAAAATCCTATCCGATCATGTATTTTTCCTACTTCATTTTTTTTTTTGTCCATCATGGTGCCTGAACTCTGGGCCTAGGCACTGTCCCTCAGCTCTTCAGCTCAAGGCTAGCACTCTACCACTTGAGCCACAGCTCCACTTCCAGCTTTTTCTGCCTATGTGGTGCTGAGGAATCAAACCCAGGGCCTCATACATGCAAGGCAAGCGCTCTACCACTGAGCTACCTTCAAGCCCCTGCTTCAGATTTTCAATTTTGTCCATGGCATATAAGAATAAGCCTGCAATCCTTCATATGATCATCAAATTTGTAGCAATCACAACTCCATTGCCTTGTCATTAAAAAAATTATTGTAAAGATACTGCACAGAGGGTTTACCTTCTCCTTTATATTTCCCTACTATCCCTCCCCCACTTCCCCAACTGCTCCCTTCCGGCCCCCATGTTATAACATTTGCTTTCAACATAGTGTCCTGTATGTCTCACTGTTACAATGGGTCAACTGGTATCCTTGGTTCAGCATTTTGCTATGCCTTGCCTTTTGGGGAAATACTTTTACTCTGTCAATACAAGTTTTTAGCCAAGTGTTATGCTAATGCATTTAACTCTTTCTACCCTTACAGTCAGTGCATTGGTAGATTGCTATGCCTGTATCTTCTTCCTTTTGTTTTCTCACACCACCAGACTTACTGAGTCTTAAATATCCAGGTCTGGTCCTCAGAGATGGCTTGTCTTCATTAAAACTTTCTCTATTGAAATAGAGTATATAAGATAAAATTCACTTGTTCAATGTTTGCACCTCGATGATATAGCATACGCAAGCAATTTGAGAACATTCTGATAACCTGAGAAAGAAACTTGTCTCCATAAGTACCAATCTCCTATCATCACCCCTACATATCTAGCATTAAGTAACCACTAAGCTACTTACTGTTACTATAGCAAGCATTCCTTATTTTGGACTGTTATATTAATACATGCATATTATGTAGAATTTACTGGTCAGATCTTTTACTCACCATATAATTATCAACGTCATCCACATTGTGGCAGGTGGTTGAGTAACAGTCCATTGTGTGGATATTGTTCTTTATTGCTCTATCTTTCCACTGACAGATATTTGAGATCTTCTCATCTATGGTCTGTACTGAATTCTCCTGCTTTAAAAATGCATACAACATTTTTGTGTAGACATATATTTTTTTTGTTCCTAGATACAAGCCTAGAAGTGAATCTTCATGTATATATAATATATGTCACATATATACGTATATAAATTTACCCATGTTTTAAATAGAATGCCTTTGATTGTTGAAGTACAGGTTATTTACATATTCTCAATACAGAATCATATAAAATAATTTGTTCTGCAAATATTTTTGCTTTTCAAAAGGTTATGATTTTAGTTGCAGTTTGAGAACATTTTGCTAAAGTATTGTTTTAGTTTGGCACCAGTATTCCACCATACACCTGTATTCCATGATATTCAAGAGCCTGAGCTATGGGGGATTGCTATTCAAAGTCAGAGTATACCTCTACAAAAACCAGCAAAATGATGCACTGAATATATGCCTCAATGATAAAATGCCAGCTGCGAAAGTCCCAGGTTCTGAGTTTAAACTCTGATACTGGCAATACATACAAACACACACACACGCATACACACATGTACACATATATGTATATGTATCCATATATGTCCATGTATGGATACTTATACTTACATACATGCACATGGATTAGTGTGTATATACATATATACATATGTATATATTCCTGTATATATATGCATGCATGTGTTTTCTATTTTGTTTTTCTGTTGCTTGTGCTTTCATTGACACATCTTCATTTTCTACCAAATTAATACTGAGACATCTGTGTTCTTCCATCAAACATTTATATGGAATGGCTGACTATTTTATATAAACAGTGTCAAACGCTCACATGATACAATTGTACTTTGGTTGACCAAGATGACATGGTCAGACCTGACAGAAATCTCCACCTGTGTCTCCTCCAGAAGTAGTTCTGAATCTGTGAATCAGTGTTCAGTCACATTAAATAGACCACCTTGCCAGGAATAACAAAAAATAATTGTGTGGTGTCCCATTGAACTTTGGCCCCTACTATTTCTGCTTAGAAGTTCGCCTTTCGTCTCATTGGGGGCACCTTGTAAAGGATGAGTCCTTTCTCTTGTTCCTTTCAAGATTTTTCTCCTTGCTTTTAACATCTGTCACTTTTACTATGACATGTCTCTGTGGAGATCTTTATATTTCTGTCTACTTGAAGTTCTTTTAGCTTCTTGCTCCTTGGATATATAGTTCACTATTTTTCAGTAAGTTTGGGCAATTCATTACTTTTACCATTCTATATATAGGTATTATATGTATATATATGCAAACACAAAGATATATGTAGATATATATGTTTATATGTTTTTTCTTTCTGTTTCCTCTATTCAAACACCATTATGCATATGTTGGTTTTTATGTTTTCTCACATTATATAACAATTCTGTTGATTTTTACTTTCTCTCTGTTCTTTGGCTTGCATGTTCTTTAGCAATATACTACCCTTTTAGTAACTATTCTCCTGGTTTAAATCTAACATTGTGCTTTCTATTCACTATTTTATTCTAGGAATTTTACTTTTCAATTCCGGAATTTATAGTTAGTTCTTCTTGTGTGTGCATATGCACGCATGCACACATGCACACACACATTCCTTTTTGCTAATATTCTCTATTTGGTGCATTGCTGTCATTTAGTTAATTATTTAAGCTTATTTTCCTTTACTTCATTGAACATATTTAGAATGACTATTTTGAACTGATTTTCTGTGAAATCTGTCATCTGGTCTTTCTTACATGCAATTTGCTCTCCTAATTTCTGTGCTAGTGTAAGTTGAATTTTTTTTTCTGTTTGTTTGTTTGCCAATGCAAGTTGTTCTTTTATCTCATTCACTACTTTTTGGTTCGTAGTTAGTTGTTGGAAACTGGACTCTTTTTTCTCTTTTTTTTTTGGCAATATCATAGATTCAAGACACTTCTCATTTGCTAGGAAAAACCTGTACCACTAGAGCCACACCTCCAGTGCTTTTGTTTTTCAGAGGATTTCAAACTTTTGCCTAGTTGCACCTAGATTTCTACCTATACCTCTGGAGAGGCTGGGATAAGAAGCCTAAATTCAAACATTTAAAATAATACATGACTGCAACTCTGAATACTGGCATTCCTCTCCTTGGCTCCTATATTTATATTCAACTTTGTTCATTTCATTCTCTTATTAGTTTTTAAGACACAGCTGTTTTATCTCAGTCAACTCTACTTTTACCTCCAACATTGCTAAGTTATCAATGTTTCTTTTAAGATAGCTACAGTTTGCCCACTATCACCCTGGAATAATAATAAAAATAAATCTGAGTCTAGTCTGGGGCTCCAGTTCTAACTTCAGTGGATTTTATGGAAATATCGTAGGACTAGACAGAGTTGTTTTGAAAAATCACATGGAGCTGGGTAACGGTGGCTTCTACCTATAGCCATCTGAGGGACTAAGATTTGAGGATTATGGTTTGAAGGCAGATCAAGCATGAAAGTCTTTATTTAAGACTCTTATCTCCAATGAACCATCAAAAAACCAAAACTGGAGCTGAGGTTCAGCTGGTACAGCTCTAGCCTTTAGCAAAACAAGGAAAGCTCAGGGACAGCACCCAGGTTCTGAGTTCAAACCTCAGGATTGATGGTCAGACATACACACACACACAACACACACACACACACACACACACACACACACACACACACACACAACACACACATACACAGAGCAAATTAAACTGAATAAATGTAATAAAATGACATCTTTAACAATGACCAATAAAAAAGTGGTTAAAGAACAATTAACATGTAGCTATTAATAAGAACATTTTGTATTTCCCTTCAAATCATTTTTTGTTGGTTATAGTTTAAATGTCTCTATTTCTTATGATTAATTTAAGACCTGCATGATGTTCACAATTAAAATGTCAAAACTTATGAATTTTATTTTATTCTAAAGAGCTAATAGAAATTATCCTTTTTCTTGGAAAAATAAATTATATTTTGTTTGAAAATGACACTTGTAAAAATAGAGATGACCACTCAGATTCTCCACAAGCATATCAAAATAAGCATTTAAATTGCTAATTAGTCAATGAGTGTCAATATCATTTTCTTAACCTCCCTTTCTGCAGCCAGTAGAACAATAGTAAGTATCCCAAGTTCCTTGGACATTGACAAAATATCAGAATCTTGAGATTTTATTCATGCATATCCTTTGTTAAAATGAATTATTATGATAAGAATGAGTTAAAGGTATTTTGTTTATAACTTTTATTAAAATACATCTTTCACAAACCAATATTGATTTGATTTTCAATGAAGCCAACACAGGAATAAACTCTGCTAACTCTTCCCCAAGGAACAAAATACTGTTTCTCTTTACTTGAGATCTTTTTAAGAATATTTATTGTCTACATCTTTATTGAAGAGTTTCTGAAAGTTAATCAATTTTTTAGGAACCTAAAGCGCTCTGATGCTATCCCATGTTGAAGATTACAAGGCACTGTAATTTTATTAACACTACTGCATGAAATGGAAGAGGTTGTTGAGAAGGATCCACAATCAATCTTATTTCAGTGACAACTACTCTGTGGTATGTCTGAAACAGAGTTAGATTTGTTTGGGAACAGCAGAAAATAGGTAATAAAAATGAGGATAAGTCTTATTCTTAAATTTAAACAGTATTCTTGCCTAGCTGTTATTAAAATAAAATTCCCAGCTTCTTGTTATAAATTATTAATTTATTTCTTTATTATAATGTTGATTGAGTTCTTGGAAGAAATAGCGGTGGTCACCTAGCCTGAATTCCATAGTTAGCAGCTTGGACATGATATGAGCATTGTCCTGCACTAGAATAAAATTTGTTTATATGAGAAGCTTGTAATACAAGTTAAATTTTAATTTTCATTTGAAAATTCCACATTTATGGGATGTTAGTGAATGGTAAGATCTTTTAAACATCAATTCATAAATCACCAGATTTCCTGCTGGATGAACTGAAATATGTACCCAGTCTAATCCAGTTTTGAATCTTGATTTGAGGCTACTGAATAATAACTATATGTATGAGTTTGAAATTACAGATGTTTTGTAATCATACAGATCTTTTCAGAGGATAATTTCTTTTTTGTGGTCAGTCCTGGAGCTTGAATTTTAGGGCCTGGATACTGTCCCTGAGTTTTTGTGCTCAAGGCTAGCATTCTACCACTTTGAGCCACAGTACCACTTCTAGATTATTTGGTGGTTAATTGGAATTAAGGGTCTCACAGACTTTTTGCCTGAGCCGGCTTTGAATCACAAGCCTCAGGTCTCAGCCTCCTGAGTAGCTAAGATGACTGGAGTTCAGATATCACACAGCAGATTCACACAACTCAGTGATTTTATCACGATAAAGGGAGTGGAGTTAGCCAACCCAGAGTGCATCATTCTCATTGTTTTTCTAATTTATTTTTCCCCACAAGGAAAAAAAAATGTTATTGAGGAAGCAATGCTTTCTGAAATATGTCATTCCCAACACCAGAATACCGGCAAAACTCCCACTCAGGATATCTCTCCTAAAAAGAAATTCTTAAATCCTTAATCGTGTTCATGTCTCCTTTTCTTTTTTACTCTCCCTGTGGCTTGTATAAAATATGAACTTGAAAGTCTCAGAGGTACTTAGGAGAAAAACCTTGGAATCTCTACCTCTGTTCTGTTATCCTATGCCATTATCTCTGAAGTCAATTGGCAATCACATTGGAATCTGACAAGCACTGGACTGATCAACCTTTGTGGAGGACCAAATCTACCCACTACACAACAGTCGAGCTTCAAAACTACCCCTGAGAAACAACAGAGCTTCCTCAGGAGACATTGCCCACCAGGCAATGGTGACTTGTTTATTCTGACCAGTGATGAGCTGATAACATTTCTGGAACCCTTCCCCAAACAAGAACTGCCAACCTGTGACTTGAACACTCATCAGTGTGGATGTCTCCCTCCCTCTCTCCCTCTCCCCCTCTCTAAGTTTCTTGTTTATTTAAGCAAATAGTACATATCTGTATTCCTGAATAAGGCTGAAGAAGTACTGTCACCCCAAGACTGCCATTTAACAAACTTCTTTTCTCTACTCTTTACTATGGTTTTTGTTTTTATTTATTTATTTAACTTGGTGTGATCGGAGTACGTGGCTGTCCTGACATGTAAAAATATTGGAGTTTGGGCCTGGGCTCTAAAATCTTTGGTTCCAAATGACCTTTCATTATTCAAAAATCAAACTCCTTGCATGTATGTGTCTATATTTATAGAGAGATACATACATACGCATACATATATATGCATTATATGTATATATGTATGTGTACATAACATACATATGTTATATAGTTGTATATAGCTATATAGTTATATATAGTTATATTGTTATATATATAGTTACATACAATTATAGGTAGAGAGATAGTTGTAGTTACAGACTTCTCATATATATGTATGTGTATAATTTGTCACCTTGGTCGACAATTGTCATCTGCCTTTGTGCTCTAATTAACAGCTGATTATGAGAAATATTTAGTTGTGGTCTATTTTCAAAACTCCATATCTAATGCAAACTAGACAATGGTTAGGACCATGCTGACCTTGTTAATGTTGCAATCCCAAGTCCAAGCACCTAGAAAATCATCCCCCCCAGGCAAAGAGGATGTTAGGAGGGGTCAACTGGCAAATAACCAAGTGTCATTGCACTGAAACTGAGAAAGGAACAGTGAAATTTGGGCAATGGTCGGAGAAGATTGTACAGTCCTTGGTAGTCAACCAACAAGAAACAGGAGGAAAGACTTGTGCATTAGGGCTAAATTGCTTGTGGCAACCTGAGGAATGTGACTACCTATCAGATTCCCAATCTTACATGACTGCCAGTAAACTTTTGACTTTGCTATACTTGTCTCTGAGTCCATTTGAGCTTGGATAGATGAGTGAGTTTCTAACATTGATTATTATTATAGTATATATACCTAATAGCTGACCTATGCTCTCTTAGGCATTGGACAATTATGTATTAAATTAGTTGAGATATGAGACTGAATTAGGAAAGAAGAATATACATATATATATATATATACATATATATGCATATGGCTAAATTCCTTTCCTAATTCAACAGTGATGTTGAGGGAGGGACTTTATAATCACCACTTCTCTATTAAAAAAAATTTGTAATTTTTTTAAAATTTTTATTGTGAAAATACTGTACAGAGGGTTACAATTACATGAGCAAGATAATGAGTACATTTCTTATAAAGCATTGTAGCCTCCTCCTTGTTTCCCCTTCCCATCCCTTCCCATCCTCCCCCAGGGCCCCCCCCCACCCAATCCTCCCCCTCCCCCTCCCCCCACACACCAAAGTTGCAAAGTTTGTTTTCGACATAACGACTTGTACTTCTCATTGTTGCAATGGGTCCACCTGTATCCCTATTTAAACGATTTGTTTTTTCCCTTCCCCTCCACAAATTATACCAACATCAAATACAGTGAAAGCAGGGGTTATACCATGGGGAAGGGACATACAATACAATTCTTGACTATACATGATTTTCTTTCAATGTACTGTGTATAATTAAATTCTATTTCATTGTCTTCCCTTTTTCTGACACCCTTCAGTGGCTACTTTTTCTTGCATCTCCTGCCATGTTCTGCTTGTATTTGTGGACTTTGATTTAGGGTAGAGTCCTCCTGTCTCTCTTCTGTTGAATCTCATTATTGTTGGGCATTTGAAAACACAGAGGAAAAAGGAACTGCGGGGTTGGTTTCTTTCATTTTTTATTTCTTATGTTTTGCCATTTCTTATACTTGCCTTATGACCAACATAGAAAGAAAAACACATTTTCTTTTTAAAGAAGCAAAAACAAAAATCCATCAATCTAAGTGTCTTTACACTGCTAACAACTGTTGCCCAAATTTGTTAATGATGATGGGTGTTCTTTTTTTTTTTTTGTATTTTTCCAGTCAGAAATGACTGTCTGTAATGTGGGGAAGAAAAACATTTTGAGCAAAAAAGCCTTAAAATTCTCCAACCCTTGTCTAAACATTAGAGAGTTTCTTTCTAACTCTATAACCCTCCCTTTTTTTACATTTAATTTTTTTAAGTTGTGATTGAAAATTTCTTCTCCTTTGCCTTTGAATTATATGTAAATCTATGTGTTGTAAAGTATACTCGATATTTAGTGCTTCAGTTTATTGCATGTTTAGTTAATATTAGGATCATTGGGTTAAATAAACCATAGGGAAATTAATATTACTTCTTTGTTTTGTTTTCAATGTCACCCATAGGAAATTTTAAACTATAGCTAATGCCCTTATATTTTTACTGGGCAGTGCATAACTTAAAGCTCCTGGCTATATCCTATGTTTGCCTCATAAAAATCTATAATCTGATAAAAAGAAATCCTCTATGTAGGAGAAGAAGAAAAGGATTGAAAGATACTAGATGATGGCAAGATAGAAGAGAAATCTTTGCATTAGAAAAAAAAGATTCAGGTCTGTCTTCCTGCTATGAGAATGTGGACAATTGCCAAACTTTTGGAAATCTTATCAATTATCCATATTTAATATAGGAACACAATATCAGACAATGAGCTAAGAATACTAAATGTAGAAAATTTCTTCAAGCTCAATATTATATTATTTATTTTAATTATTTCTGTGCAACATTTTTATCATAAACATACAAATTAACTTTTTCAGTATTATTTTTCCTGATAAAACCTACTTTGTGAACTTATAATAACTTTGTTTAAATTATGGTGCTGCCTCTAATGTATATTACATCTAATTGTTAATAACATTAGTCCGTATAGAATTTGTACAATCATGAAAATGTTTAACCTAGGCCTTAGCTACCTAGATTCTGTGATATTTTCTTGTTAATCTATTTTTATATACTTTGGTACCTTCGATGGCACATTAATAACATAGAGTGAACTATATATTCCTAGAAACTTCTTAGGAAATACAGACCTCTGTCTCTCCAAACCACAAGAAAGAAGTTTTTACTTCCTTCCTTCCTTCCCAGTCTTTGAGCTTGCTGGAGCTATCCGTCTGTAATACAACAAATGGGTGGCTTGAATAACAAAAATTTATTGTCCCACAGCTATGATGACTAGTGAGCAGTCAATACAGATTCATAGTACTATTTTGTGCATCTTAGGACTTGCTTCTTGATACAAAATGTACACATTCATGCTTGACACCTGCTTTTACAGTCAACAATACCTTTTAAACTGGTTATCCAAATATACTTACTGAACATTAAACAAATTCAATAGCAAGATCATGTTGCACAGCAAAAAAAATTCTGTTCTGTGAGAATTTTAGAGTGAAGAGGAATTCCATGAGTTTAAATCCATTTCCCCTGCCAAATTCAGTGGTAAGTTGCATGCATGACAAGGAGTAAAACATTCAGTTGAGTTTAATTGAGGGTTCTAATAAAATCATTTCTGTCAGGGAGGTAAATTCAGATTAAAACGAGTGTCTATTCCAAGGGGAGGAAAGCACTTCCTCTTTCACAAAAGTGAAATCAACCCATCACTTACTGATTACTGCTTTCCTCCCTCCCAAGGAGTACAGTATTTATTTTCCCGATGCCTTTTCCACAAACACACAGATTTGCCCAGTGAGTGTTCTTTTCTGTCCTTCCACAGTGCAGTGTTCTTTTTACTTTTTAGTATTGTCAGATTGGCAAACCAGTTTCAAATTGCTCCTCTTACAGCTCTCATTCCATAAAACTATTTCTGATACCAGTATCTGAGCATCGCAGTCACTACTTACAGGGGCAGAAATACGGTATTACGGTAGTAACTGAATTATATTAGATGTTAGATCTTTGGCTGGAGCTGAGAGGTAGAGGGCAAGGAAAAAACCTCATAAGTTTAGAGAATGTGTCCATAATAATTTGTCTGAAGCACTGGCACAGTTGAAGGAGTCAGAGGCTTCAGTGAAATCTGCAAATCCAAATAAAACCCATCCACTCCAGTCAACTTCTGAAGGGCAACCACGGCTTGGTTAAGCACTGGTGCATATGGTGGAAGGATTCTGGCATCTGAGTGAGCCATCTGGAAAATAAGTCAAATCCAAAGCAGCCCACATCAAAACCAAACTGGACATGCCAACCTATTCCTCAGACACAAAACATACCTGGCCATAAGGACCTGTGAGTACTAATGGCAGATGGTGTATTCCTTCCCTTTGAATCTTATTCAATTTTCTCTTTCTTAGGGCTCTACCTGGGGATTGTATAAGATGGGGATTCTGGAATCCAGTTTCATTCTAGCTAAATTCTCTTCTAACTATGTTCACCCGGAAATATCTATAATTTTTATAGGAATGTTATGTTGAATAGGTGATCATTGTTTGGCTTGATGTCATATTACAGGCACCATATAATACTCAATACAAACTAGGTTTTCAAAAACTACATTTAAACTGTCAGATGCCAATCAAAATTCAGAAAATTAGGAACTATCAGAATGTTTTAACTCTGATGTTTTCCTGTAGTTCCCCCATTTCAAAGAATTCTTCCTCCTACTGTAAGACTGGATTCTTTATACATAATGTCTTTGGGGTGTAGCCTTTTCTTTTGTGAGTTCTGATTTCTCAGTTTTGTGTAATTCATATGTTTTGTCTATTTCTGTCATCTGTGAAATTCAGTAGCTACTCCTGGATTTCTTCTTGCTCAATAACTTTCAGAGAAAAGGCTTAAGAGAAGGAAGAGTTGTGGAATGAGGAGGAGAGGAAAAAAATAATTGTGGAGAAGGGAAAAGTGAGAGGGAGAAAAAACGACTTGGGAGATGGAAAGGGAGAGAGTGTTAATATACATTTGAGAATCGTCTTTAGTCTCTTGCCATATTGGAAAGAGTTTTAATTAATAGCTAATTCTGGAGTAAATATACTACTGAATAAAACCTATTTGTGAGAGATCATTTTAGTCTCCACTTTGTTTCAGATCTTCCTGGGAAACCCCAGTGTACCTCTCTCATCAACCCAAAAAACTTCTGAATTTTGTATCTTGAGCTCTTTAGCACCACACTTTAACAATTTTATAAACATAGTAGTAATCAGAAGATATGAAACATGTCAGGAAATAATTTCTGAACTTGGAATTGTTTGAAAATTCTATTTATTAGAATACTTCAGGAAATTTTTGTGGGAGGTTATACTCTATTTTGCTTTGTAAAATTGTTTGTTTCTTCTATAAAAACATTCTGATTAAATATTGCAGAGTGAATATAAAATCTCCATTATAATTTCATAGTTGTTATTCTTCCATTTCTATCTACATTATTTATTATTTTATTTTTAATACACATTATTTAGGACATAGGAGAAATTTTGGAAACTCATGATCGCTTCTCACCTTCTCCTTCCCTCACTTTTCAAAATATGAAATGTGAAACGTCTATTAATCACAAAAGGTGTGCATTTTATATAGGAAAATGCAGTGCATATTGGTGCAAGTTTTACATGAGCACAAAATCTGTGATCTGTTATTAGATGAAGTAATCTATGTACATGCAATTATATTTAGTTGACTGCTACTGTCTTTGAGTTCAACTTTATTCTTATATAAATTTTCCTTTTAGGTTTTTCTATTTCTGATATATGTGTAACAAACATACAGGTAATATAATATGCATATACAAAGATATTAGTTATACATATGTATTCCTGTATATTTAAAGTAAACATACTGTCAAGATTAGAATTATAAAACATTATCTATAACTAAGCATAGTAGTAAATAAATTAAAATATATTAGTAGGCTTAGCAGTAAATTTGAAATTGCAGAATTAATGATAGTATAAAATTCAAAGATTAAATTGGAGGAAGGGAAGGGAAATAACAAAATGCTGAAAAAAGTACAAAATATGACCCATTGCATCCTGCCCATGTAACTATAACTCCTCTGTACAGTATGTTCACAAATAAAATTAAATTAAATTAAAAAAAAAAGATGACCCAGTGCAACAATGATACTCACAGAACACTATGTAGGAAATGAACTTTACAACTTCATGAAAGGGGGAAGGGGAAGGGAAGGATAATTGGAGAACAACAATGGAGTGGGTAACAATGTTCAATGAGAAATGTATCTTACCATGTAAATGTAATCCGTCTATACATCATCTTTGCAATAAAAACTAACTAAAAACTTAAATTATCCAACTGAAAAATAAACAAAATTAGAATAATGCCTAGGTTATCTGAAAGGAAATATAAAATATCCTAGGAAAAATGTTATTCGTGACACAGAAGGACACAATAAATATTTGATTAAGTAATGGATAATTTTCAAACTTAAAAATAATCCCATAAAATTAAAGTAACTCAATTAATTTCAAAATAAATGAACAGAAAACTTATCAAGGCACATCACAAATGACTTTGTAAAAAGTAGTATTAACAATTTTGAAAAACCCTTTGATATGGCAAAAAGAAAAGGAAGCAGTAGCACAAGAGAACACAGAGCAGGTATTCCTTTGAATTCTCATAAAAATTTATCCATTTACATGTTTAAAGTAATTGGAAGAAGGAGGTAAAGGCCATCCTAGAGTTCTGACAACATGCTTTGGAAATAACAAAACATAAACACAATTTTTTTTTAAATAAGGGTTTTTTTAATGTGAAAATGCTGTACAGAGGGGTTACAATCACATGAGCAAGGTAATGAGTACATTTCTTATCAAGCATTGTTGTCTCCTCCTTTGTTTTTCCTCCTACCATCATTCCCTCCCATCTCCACAACTACATTCCCCCCCTCCCTCTACCTAAATTGTAAATTTCTTTTTTCAACACAGCGTCTTGTACATCTCATTGTTGCAATGGGTCCACCTGTATCCCTATTTAAACACATTGTTTTTTTCCCTTCCCCTCCCCAAATTATACCAACATACAAAGGGACATACAAAGCAACAAAGAAATCATCTCATAAATATGTTAGAAAGAATCACAAGGAAGAAAAAATATTTGAGTCCTTATCTTGAGGTTCATTTCGCCTAACATCAACTTATCTGACAGTTTCTGCTTGTCTCAGACATATACTAGTTATTGCAAATAAGGGAAACCATGGGACCTATGTTTCTTTGGGCCCGGCTTACTTCACTTAATATAATTTTTTCCAAATCTTTCCATTTCCTAACAAATGAGGCAATGTCATTCTTTCTGATGGAGGCATAGAATTCCGTTGTGTATATATCCCACATTTTCTTGATCCATTCATCTACTGAGGGGCATCTGGGTTGGTTCCATATCTTAGCTATAGTAAATAATGCTGCAATAAACATAGTTGTGCTGGTAGCTTTAGTATAGTCGTTTGTGAACATTTGGGTAAATGCCCAACAGTGGGATTGCTGCGTCATAGGGGAGCTCTATGTGGAGTCTTTTGAGGAACTTCCATACTGCTTTCCAAAGTGCTTGAATAAGTTTACACTCCCACCAACAATGCAATAAGGTTCCCTTCTGACCACATCTCCTCCAGCATCTGTTGTTATTAGAGTTCTTGATTATAGCCATTCTAACTGGGTGAGGTGGTATCTCAATGTTGTTTTGATTTGCATTTCTTTTATGGATAGAGAGGTTGAGCATTTCTTCATGTGTCTATTAGCATTCTTATTCCCTCTTCAGAGAAGTTTCTCTTTAAGTCTTCAGGCCACTTATTTATTGAGCAGTTGTTTCTTTGATGATTTGTTGTTGGGTTGGGGTATTTAATTCTTTGAATTCCAGGTATATTTTAGATATGAGACCCTTGTCCATTGTATTGCTAGTGAAGATCTTCTCCCAATTCGTGGGCTTTCCATTGATCTTGCCAACTATGTCCTTTGCCATGCAGAAGCTCTGCAACTTTATGCAACCCCATTTGTCCAACCTTTCTCTGATTTGTTGTGGTAAACACATTTTTAATTAAACCAAACCTGAGACAATTGTCACCAGCAAAAATGCATTACAGGAAATAGAAAATAGCCAATGAAGTTCTGTAGATTATAGAGCAAAATCTCCACGTTGAAGAGGATATCTACCCACAGAATGAAGAATGGCTAACTATGAAAATATAGGCACAAAACACATAAGAGAACCCTTCATATTAAAAACAAGGATAATTTAGACTTTGTGTATATTCATTCCCCCATCCTGGAACTTGATTATACAAGGCTTAGGTATTTTTCCTTAGTTTTACTGCTCAATGTTAGTACTTGACTACTTCAGTCAAAGCTTTACGTCTGGATTTTTGGTGGTTAATTGGAAATAAGAGTCTTAAATAATTCTCTGCCCAGGTGGCTTTGAACCATGATCCTCAGCTCTCCGTCTCCTGAGTAGTTAGGAGTATAGGTGTGAACCCCAAAATTTGCTTTTAAAATAAAACATAAATACAAGTTGTAAAGATGATAACAGGCAAAAGGTTCCAAAACCAGTGTTACAAAGCTTTTATGTTGTTGAGAAAAATGATCTTCCCTGGGTAAGACTCTCAGAAATGGAAGATTCAACACTATGCAAAGATACCTACTTTATGGCAGCCACTAAAGTCCTCAAAGACAAGCCAAAGCTAGCAACATAGAAAAAATTCAATAAGCTCTTGAGTAACACTGTGCAAAGACAGGAAGAAATGTGTCCCCAAGTCAGTAGGGAAAATAATTTTTAAGAAAAAAATCGGTCTGGAACAACTAAGTCATGATAAACAACAAAATATGAGTCCCTGCCTTTGTCTCCAACTATAAACAACATTAAATACATTGTTAGTCAGTACAAGATCATGAATCTTTAAAACAATAAGATTATCTGATTAACCAAGGAAGAAAATATTTGTCTGGTGGGTAGGCTGATTGCAAGACAAATAATTATAAAAGAAAATTGGTAGATTAGAATATGTCAGGAATGTAAAAAATCTCATGAAATTATGGTGAGAAATTAATAAGAAAGTTGAAATCTTGAAAAAAACATAGGTACAAATAGTTAAAAGCAAGTGCTATTCAGTATGCATTAAGATGGCTTATGAAGAGTATGATCATGTTCAAATCCAAAATACCTTCTAGGCACTTTTTTTAAAGAACATAACAAAATACATTAAACTTGAGATCATTACTTTTTCCAAGTGAGTTAGTTGTCATTCATGCAAACTTTTTAAAAGTATATTTGTATTGTAAAGATACATTACAGAGGGGTTACAGTTACATGAGTCAGGTAATGAGTATATTTCCTATTGAGCATTGTTACCCCTCCTTGGTTTGTACCCCTGCTATCCCTTTTGTCCCCAACTCCCGGACTCCTCCTTCCTCTTGCCCACAAGTTGCAAAGTTTGTTTTCAATATAGTGTCTTGTACATCTCATTGCCCATTGACACATAGGTCCCATGGTTTCCCTTATTTGCAATAACTAGTATATGCCTAGGATAATCTTAGCAGACAAGCAGAAATGGTCAAAACCTATGTACATTATGACTATATAAGATTATGTTCAGGGAAATGAACTCCAAGATAGGGATACAAGAGGTGTTTTCTGATGGTTCTGTTGGAAGATGGCGGAGGAGAAGCTGGAATCTGAACAAGCTCTCGCATAGAAAGCAGTTTTAGAGTTCCAGTGAACAGTCCTAAGCCAGAGAATCACACCAAGTGTGCCATCACAGGACAGAGAGTTAGACAAGAGAGGGGAAGCCAAGGAAACACATCAGCTGCCGCTGCGGCAGCAGGGTCGCGGCGGGGACCACCGCCGCGGGGTCATACCTGAGACACAGAGAGTCCGGGACGAAGGAGCCAGACGCAGCTGACGAGCAGATTCTACTCAACACCAACAAGAACCGACAAGGAGCGGAAATCTTCATCCTGCTGTTTGCAGACCAGAGACGACCCAGGATCTAAGACTCGGCGTGAGTACAAGCCCGATGTCCTCACTCCTTCTCAGGGAGCAGAGGAGGGAAGGCCACCCCTCCCCCCCCAGCACCGGTGATCTCCATCTTGGATACCGACAAAGCTCGGAGTAGCTGCTAGCTCCAGCTCAGGCCTTGGAATAAAACGAGTCATTTAGCAGGTCACAAGAACTTAACGGCGAAGTGACCTGCCAGACTCAGCTCCATCCAGGGAAAAGTCACCTAGCTCAGGCGCCAGCCATTGGAGTGCCTTGCCTCACTGGGTAACCAGAGCCAGAGGCTGCCCCTCCCTCTAGCAGCCACCACAATCAATTGAAAAACAGAAACCCTGAGAATGGCTCCAGGCTGGGCGCTGTGAGCTTTATCACAAAATAGCCCCAGGGAAAAGCTACTGTTTGTTGAAAGGCCTCAACTCTACCCAGAACCTAGCCTCATCACCACACCCCCTCTTTTGTGATTCTCAAAGCAGATCACCCTCCCAGAAAACTAACCTGGGAGGGGGATCTCAAAATCTTGGGTAAAGCAGAGCATTTTTCTGCCTCTTCCAACCAACCGACTTAAGAAACCAATCAAGCCACAGGACCTCAAGCTGACCAGAGAATCCAACAAGAGACTGGTTACAGACAAAAGGGAGATACAGGATTCTTCCCACTCCTCCCCCCCCCCAAAAAAAAATCAAAAGACTTTTTTTCTTTTTTCTTTTTTTTTCTTCTTCTTCTTTTCTTTTTTTTTGCTTGTTTTTTGTTTTTTGTTACCATATATATATATATATATATATATATATATATATAAATTTTTTCCCTTCTAAAACTTTTATTAATCTTTAATTTTTGCCTCTTCTGAAAAAATAATTGTTTTCCAGTAACTTTTTTTTTTCTCATCTTATAATTTTTATTTTAGGAATATGTGAATGAGCGTTTTCCTTTCTTTTCTTGTCTTCTTTCTCTTTTTCTTTCTTTCTTAATTATCTTTTTGTTTTTTGTCTAGCTCTACTGAACTTCTGATCTTTTCTTCTCCCTTTCCCATCCTTAAAGTTTTTCACATCTCCTCTAAGTCCCTCTCCTTCTCTGAACATATTCTCATTCCTCTCTAAATAGACGGTCTTTTAACCTCTATAATAACATTAATTTTTACGTTTCTATTTTTTTTACTGGTCTCTCTTCATTCCCCTTTCACTCTCTTCTTTTTCTCTCTCTCTCTACTTGCATCCTACCCAACCCATTTCCTGCATTGTGATTAGGACATAGTTAACTCTCCTTGTGCCTCCCCACACCAATCTATTCCTATTTTTTACCCACATCTTTCCCTAATCCTAATAATTTCTGGTTTTCCAAATTCTTTTCTGTGGTTTGAAGTCCTTTAACATATAGTTGTTTGATGTTGAATAGATGTATCTGTTGAACTAGATTGTATCTGTAGACTATTGACTGTACAAACGCAAACTTTGGTTGATGGTTGCCTTAAGATAGTGTTCTAGCACAAAACTGGTGCAATCTTCATCTCAAATGGGCCGAGTAAGCCGGAAAAACACAAGAAAAATGGCAAATTCGGGTATCTCAATTCCCAATCTTGATAATCAGGGATTAGAACAGATAAAGAATAATCCAGAGGAGAGTTCCCAAATAGCTCTACAAACACTAATAGCAAACATGATAAATGAGAAGTTTGACAATGTACAAAGGACTCTGTATGAGCGTGATAGGGAGAGAGAGGAGGCATCCCAGAAGTTTATACAGGAATATCATAAGCGTGAGGAAGCTACTCAAAAACTGATACAGGATTTGCGTGAACAACTTGAGAATACTCAAAGAGAAAGGGAGGAATGGCTTGAGCAGGCAGAGAACACTCAAAGAGAACTGCAGGAATCCCACGAACGGGAAGAAAGAGAACTGCAGGAATCCCACAGATGGGAGGAAGCTAATCAAAGAGTAATTCAGGAATTGAGAGACCAGGTAGAGAATACACAAAGATCACTAAAGGCATTCATGGAATCCATTAACAAAGAGCTGAAGGAAGTCAGGGAGACCACAAAGGGAATGCTGAATGGAACCCAACAGAAGGAATGGGAGTCCAAAGAAACCATAACCAATCAACTAAGTGATTTGAGAACAAACACTGAACACCAAATTAAGGAAGTAAAGAAATTCATACAAGACCTAAAACAGAGCTTCAACAAAGAACTTGAAGCCATCAAAGCCGACCAATTAGAAGGAAAAGAGATAAAAAACAAAGTAGAGAGTCTTGACAGCAGGTTAGACCATGCAGAAGATCGAATCTCAGGAATTGAAGACAGCCTAGATATTATAGAGAAAGAACATACAACCATCCAAGACAAGTCCAAGAAATATGATAGGTCTATCCAACACCTGGAAGACACCATCAGAAGGCCCAATCTAAGGATAATGGGTGTAGAGGAGCACCTAGAAACTGAAGTTAATGGTCTAGGAAATTTGTTTAACAGGATCCTAGTAGAGAACTTCCCAAACATACAAAAAGATAGGCCTATTCAGATATAAGAAGCTTTTAGAACCCCAAATAGACCAGACCAGAATAGGACATCCCACCACATCCCACCATCACATTATAATCCACAAAGGATCAACCCAGACCAAGGAAAAGATCCTTAAAGCTGTCAAGGAGAAAAGGTTAATCACCTATAAAGGGAAACCAATTAGAATTACCTCAGATTTCTCAGCAGAGACAATCAAAGCCAGAAGAGCCTGGAATGACGTATGCCATGCCCTAAAAACAAACAACTATCAACCAAGAATACTGTACCCAGCTAAACTCTCCTTCATAACTGAAGGTCAAATAAAAACCTTCCATAATAAAGAAAAATTGAAACAATACATCTCCACCAAACCAGCCCTGCAAAAGATTCTTAAAGATGTCCTACACATAGAAAACCAACAAGACCGCAACAAAGGCCAAGAAACTGCACACAAACTGAGAATCCAAGAACCTTAGGAAGAACCCAGTTTTCACAGCCCCCAAGAAGGTGGATAACATGGCAGGAACTCCCAAATACCTCTCAGTCCTATCTCTTAACGTTAACGGACTGAACTCTCCAATTAAGCGACATAGACTGTCTAGTTGGATTAAAAAACAAGACCCTTCTATCTGCTGCCTGCAGGAGTCACATCTTGCCCGTAAAAACAAACACATTTTCAAGGTTAAAGGCTGGAACAAAATCTACCAAGCAAACGGCCCTCATAAACAGGCGGGAGTTGCAATCCTAATATCAGATAAAATAGACTTCAAATTAAAATTCGTGAGAAGAGATAAAGAAGGTCACTACATGCTAATTAAAGGATCTCTCCTTCAGGAGGATATTACAATTCTAAATATCTATTCGCCAAACAATGGAGCACCCAAATTTATCAAAGAAACACTACTTTCCCTCAAATCCCATATAGATCCAAAGATATTAATTGTTGGAGACATCAACACAGCACTCTCCCCACTAGATAGATCAACTGGGCAAAAACTCAACAGAGAAACCGCAGATCTAAACAGCTGCATAGATCAACTAGACTTAACAGACATTTACCGAACATTTCACCCAGCAGCATCAGAATACACGTTCTCAGCAGCACATGGAACGTTTTCTAAAATAGACCACATTTTAGGCTACAAAGCAAACTTGTCTAAATTCAGAAACATTGAAGTTATACCTTGCATTCTCTCTGACCACAAGGGAATAAAATTAGAACTCAACACCAAAAGCCACCAAAGAAAGTCCGGTATCACATGGAGGCTGAACAACACACTGCTGAATCATGAGTGGGTCATGGAAGAGATTAGAAAGGAAATTCAATTGTTCATGCTATTCAACAAAAATGAACACACAAATTACCAGCTCCTCTGGGACACAGCAAAGGCAGTACTCAGAGGCAAGTTTATAGCTCTGAGCTCCTACATCAACAAATTGGAGAGATCTGAAACTAACAATTTAATGACACATCTAAACCTCCTTGAAAAAGAGCAGCAAGATAAAACCCAATCCAGTAGACGGAAGGAAATAATCAAAATTAAATCAGAATTAAATGAATTAGAATCCAAAAAATCTATAGGAAGAATTAACAAAACAAAGGGTTGGTTCTTCAAAAAACTTAACAAAATTGACAGACCCTTAGCAAACCTTATCAGAAAAAGGAGAGAACACACCCAAATTAATAAACTCAGAGATGAGAATGGAAACATCACCACGGAAACAACCAAGATTCAGAACATTATAAGGGAATACTTCTCAAAACTTTATGCTAATAAGTTTGAGAACTTGACAGAAATGGACCTTTTCCTAGCAAATATTGACATGCCAAAACTAAACCAAGATGAGTTAAACCAGCTTAACAGGCCCATATCAAGCATTGAAATAGAAACAGCAATAAGAGACCTCCCAGCGAAGAAAAGTCCAGGACCAGATGGTTTTACAGCGGAATTTTACAAGGCCTTCAAAGCAGAGCTCACACCAATACTCCTCCAACTCTTCAATGAAATTGAAAGAGAAAGCTCACTACCGAACACATTCTATGAAGCCATCATAACCCTCATCCCAAAACCAGGCAGGGACTCATCAAAGAAAGAGAACTATAGACCCATTTCTTTGATGAACATTGATGCAACACTTCTCAACAAAATTTTGGCCAATCGACTTCAAGAATTCATCCAAAAAATCATACACCATGATCAAACAGGATTCATTTCAGGGATGCAAAGCTGGTTCAATATACGCAAATCAATTAATATTATTCATCACATCAACAGGAGCAAGAATAAGAACCACATGGTTATCTCAATAGATGCAGAAAAAGCATTTGACAAGATCCAACACCCCTTTATGATGAAGGTTCTGGAAAAATTAGGAATCCATGGATCATTCCTCAATACAATAAAGGCTGTATATGACAAACCTACAGCCAGCATTATACTCAATGGTGAAAAACTAAAGCCATTTCCTCTTAACTCAGGAACAAGACAAGGATGCCCACTCTCTCCACTTCTCTTCAATCTAGTATTAGAATGCCGAGCTACAGCAATAAGACAAGATGCAGACATAAAGGGGATCCAAATAGGGAAAGAAGAAATAAAACTCTCCCTCTTTGCAGATGACATGATCTTGTATTTAAAGAATCCCATGGACTCCACTCCCAAATTACTCAAGCTGATTCAAAACTTTGGCATAGTAGCAGGTTATAAAATTAACCCCCAAAAATCAATGGCTTTTCTATATGCCAACAATGAGAAAAGTGTGGCTGAAATTAGGAAAGCAACTCCATTTGTAATAGCCCCACAAAAAATAAAATACCTAGGAATTAACTTAACCAAAGAAGTGAAGGACCTCTATGATGAAAACTTTAAAATCTTGAAAAAGGAAATCAACACAGAACTTAAAAAATGGCAAAACCTCCCATGCTCCTGGATTGGCAAGATTAACATCGTGAAAATGGCAATACTTCCCAAGGCTATGTACAAATTCAACGCGATACCTATCAAAATTCCACCCTCATTCTTCAAGGAAATAGAAGAGGCAATCCAAAAATTCATATGGAACAATAAAAGACCCCGAATAGCAAAAATGCTCCTCAACGGAAAGAACACTGCTGGAGGAATATCAATACCAAATTTCAAACTCTACTATAAAGCCATAGTAATCAAAACAGCTTGGTATTGGCATAAGAACAGACCTCAGGACCAATGGAATAGAATTGAAAACCCAGAAATGAACCTACAGACCTATAGCCATCTAATCTTCGATAAGGAAGCTAAAACAATAGAATGGAAGAAAGACAGCCTCTTCAGTAAATGGTGCTGGCAAAATTGGTTAACTACTTGTAGAAAACTAAAGCTAGATCCTTATATATCACCCTGCACCAGAATCAACTCCAAATGGATCAAAGACCTTGAACTCAAAGCAGACACTCTGAAAACATTACAGGATGGAATAGGAGAAACCCTAGGTCTCCTTGGCTCAGGCCCAAATTTTCTGAATAGAGACCCGGAAGCACAACAAATCAAAGAAAGGTTGGACAAATGGGATTGCATAAGGTTGCAGAGCTTCTGCAGGGCAAATGACATAGCTAGCAAGATCAATAGAAAACCCACCGATTGAGAGAAGATCTTTACTAGCCGCATGTGTTTCTAACGCATTTGTAAGATTATTTCTTTGTTGCTTTGTATGTCCCTCCCCCACAGTGTAACCCCCGCTTTCACTATATTTGATGTCAGTATAACATGTGGAGGAGATGGGGACAAACAAGTCGTTTAAGGATTCAGGTGGACCTGTTGCCACAATGAGAAGTACAAAATGTCATGTCAAAACCAACTTTACAATGTCGGTGTGGGGGGGGAGGGGGGTATAATTGGGTGGGGGGAGGGGGGAGGCTGGGAAGGGAGGTGAAGGGTAAACAAAGGAGGAGGCTGCAATGCTTGGTAAGAAATGTATGCATTATCCTGCCCATGTAATTGTAGCCCCTCTGTACAGTATGTTCTCAAATAAAATAAAATTAAAAAAAAAAAAGGAGGAGGCTGCAATGCTTGGTAAGAAATGTACGCATTATCCTGCCCATGTAATTGTAACTCCTCTGTACAGTATGTTCACAAACAAAATAAAATAAAATTAAAAAAAAAGAGGTGTTTTCTTTGTCGCTATTTCTTAAATAATATTTTTGTATCTTTTGTATGTTCTTCTCCCATGGTATAGCCCCCGTTTGTCAATGTATTTGATTCTGGTGCCCTGCATCTTGTTTGGAGGTTCTAGCAGGGGAGCGCAGCTACTCATATACCCTTGACCGAAGACGGGTTCTTCTCTATCAGGGATGGTCGTCCTCTTCGACAGAGCACGTCTGAGAGGGACGTACATGGAGCGGTGAGGGAGGACGGGGACACCCGCCTAGCCAGCCAGATCAGCCGAATCAACCCTGGCCATCAATGGGGTAACAGATGTCGCAGCCAGATCGCCCTCACATCCGCCCTGAATCTTGTATACACATTTTTTTTTCTAATTTGGGGAGGGGAAGGGACATAACAAAATGTTAAAACAAGGATATGGGTTGACCCATTGCAAGAATTTTCTCTACCATAAATTTATACATTTAATAAGCTCATTTATTAGTTTGCAAAATTCTGGAACCATTAGTAACTACTAAAGTTTACCTTGGTTTTAAAATGATTGCCATTGGATTTCCTTCTAAATTGGTGAGAAAATGTGAGAAAACTGTATCTTCTCATTAAACAATACAATTTACTGATTTTCTCTAAACTTACCATCTAAACAACAATACATATGGAGAGAGATTTGCTCAATTGGATAAAATAGCTTCCAGTTGTAATAATGGAGTAAGACTTCAGCAAAACTAGTAAGAACTATTTTTAGCTATAATTGCATAATTCTTAGATCCTTGGGTTTAACATTAATAAAAATTTTCTCTTGAAATTCAGGTTAGCTGCAATTTTATTAAAATCAGTTGAGCTCACATTAGCGGCTATGTTATTTTATTTTTCTGTATTAGCTGCTTCTGTTACTTTATTTTCTATTTTGTCAAAATGCTGCTTCGGGTGTTATTCTTTAAAATCTTAGTTTGGCAATAATATTCCACTTTATATTGTTGAAAAATAAAAAAGATATTATATTTGAAACAATTGTTCTAATTATTATGTAACCTATGTACACAGCAATGCAGGGCAAAGTAAAGAAATGTCCTAAAGATAGTGATCATGATGTTTCCAGGGAAATTATGGGAATGTTGTCTTTCAACCCATTTTAATGTTTCCCACTAGACAGACACATTCTATTGGACTTTGTACGAGATAAAACTGGATTTGATCATAGGTTATTAATTACATATTGATTTCTTTTGGAAAGTTGAACTGTTGACCAGAAAGTTAATATTGCAAAGATTTTTGAGAGTTTCTCATTATTTTTCATGAAAGATAATTTTGTAGGTTAATGATATAAAGGTATCACATGAGACTTTCTATGCTTTCTGTTCCTATTTTAAGTTATTTTTGGTATTTGTCCTCTTTCTTCCTCCATAAATTCTGAATGATGAATTTCTTAGGTTCCTCATCATTTCATGATTCAGCTATGATCCATTACACTTCAAATTGTTGATAAAGCTAATTAACAGGTTTTCTGTTAGTGGATTATCTTATTAGCATCTCATTTAGACTATGACCAGTCCACATGCTAGCTCACAGGTGAGAGACCTTTATTGCCTTGTACAAGATGTTCTTTATTTTGAAGTAATTTTAGAAATCTATTGGAGATTATAAAGTTCCAGTGGAGCCCATACCACTTAGGGAAAGACACATACCTCATTATAAATGTCTCTTTTCTTTCTTCCTCTGGTTTTGTAGAAATTAGAATGGTTGTCTGTGTAATAGGACAGAGAATCTTTGCACAGAGGCTCAGTAGATAAAAGAAAGAATATGGAACTAAGGGCTTTTGGAGGAGAGATAGCTTAAACTCTTCAACTCTTTCTTGAACTGCTATTTTCAAATATGGTCCATGTGCTCCGAGAATGGTGGGTGATTTTACATTGAGGATCTCAGCTGGAGAGATGATGACTAGGTTCTTTATAAGCTTAGATGAGGATAACAGCTCTGATTTCAAGATTTATTATTCCTTTCTTCTAATCTTCACATCCAGGTTCACAGCCTTGTTTGTTTCTGAAGTCAAAACCTTTGATAATGATAATGAAGGTAGACGGCAGCATAAACCCCATCTCTATGTATTCTCGCTCTGATTCTGTTGGTTCAGGAACATTTTGGCCCCCATGTCTAACTTTGGAAGAAGCAGAAAACAGCACTTCCTGTCTTGGAACAGGCACAAGGAGTGATTGGAATAGTTATAAAAATCACTCTCTGCTTTATGATGTGTGGATTAATGAAGGTATGAAACCATTCTAGTGATAGAGAAGGAAATTATGCCCACTGTTGCTGAAAGAAATAAAACTGTTTCGTCATAAATTAAAGAATTCTAATACATAGCAACTCATCGATCGTGCCTGAGCGACAAAGAGGTGCGGTTTTATAAGCCATTATGATGCACCTTCATTTATTAACATCCATCACCTTTTCTGTTTCATGACTGTGTTATTATTAAAACATATGGCAAACACTATTTTTTGCAGAACATAAGAATTAATGTGGGCTGGGCTATTATATTTAAGAGAAATGCTAGAATGCCCATGTTTCATTAACATGCTGCACTGTTAATTTTTATCTCATTGCCATTCTTTCCTAGATAGCAGCTGTCCCTAAACTTGAATGGCATGATTTACTGCTCAAAGATTAAATCTCTTTATATAATAAATGTTTAGACTGTGGAGGCAGAGAATGCATTTCCTAAAATGCCATAGCAGGGATACCACAATCTTGGATTTATAAAACATGATAGAATTTGTTGATTTTTCAGTACAAGCTGCTGTGCAGAACAGAGCCTTCAAGACTGGGAGGAGATATTAGATATCTCCTGTCAATCTCTTTAACTCATATCTGTTGCTCAGGCAATCACTCTAGTCACTGACTTGCTGCTTGTAGAGTCTGACAGGTGTTGTCCCAATTTGCAATGAATACTCCTTTCCTTGGATTTTCTCTAAAGCTAGAACAGAGTATCTGCCTAGCTCTCAGATACGTACCATCTGAAAATATACTCAGGGAATGTAGGAGCGTCGGTATCCCCTACAACTCTTCTCAACAAATTGGTAATGGAAACCATGGATTAATTGCGACCCATCCAGCATGAGAGATAGTATCTCTTCACTTTCTCAGAAATGGATATTTAAAAACATGTCTTAGAATCTTTCATTTCTTTTACTTATCTGGAAGAAATGTGGAGTCTTCTGGGCTATCCAGTCTCAGAAAGCTATATAAGATTTTTTTTAAGGCAGACATCAATCTACTGAAGTATTCTTACTCTAAGCTCATTTTCCACTGATCCAATGAGAATTAGTTTCACAGATCATCAGAGATTCTCCTTTCATTCTGTGGTCTCGCACTCTGGGGAATCACAAGGATTTAGCGAAGACCCATGTCTATACACACACAGCAGAAGTCATTTATTCAAAGGTGAGATGCTGATTAGGACAGTCATCTGGGCGTCCCCACTTCCTATTGACTCTACTTGCACTGTTCATGTGGAAGTAAGTACAAAACATTATGACTCAATAGAATTATAGTCATTTTGTATGGTCAGATAAGATGATGCTAAATGAAATGAACCCTAAGGTATGGACACAAGAGGTCTTTCCTTGCTGTTGTTTTAAATGTACTATGTGATTTTTATTTGTTTCCTTTGTATGTTCTTCCTACTATGGTATAGCCCGTGTTGTCACTGTACTTGAATTTGGTACCCTGCATCTTGTATATACATTTGTCTAATCTGGGGAGGAGAAGAGGAATAACAAAACACTTAAACAAAGACACAGGATGACCCATTGCTACAATGATACTTACAAGACAGTATCTTGGAACTGAACTTTACGACTTTGGGGGGGGGGTAGGAGTGCGGGAGGTGGAGGAGGAAAGGGATAGTGGGAGAACAACAAGGGAATGGGTAACAGTGATGGACAATAATGTACTCATTAATGACTCATGTAACGGTAACCCCTCTGCACAGAGTCTTTACAATCAAATAAAATTTAAAAAATGAATTATAGATTAAGTTAAGCGAAATGAATCCCAAGATAGGGACACAAGTGGGTTTTTTTTTCTTGCTATTGTCTCTAACATATTTATAAGGTACCGTGTGATTTTTTTTTTGCTGCTTTGTATGTCCCTGCCCCACGGTATAACCCCTGTTTTCACTGTATTTGATGCTGGTATAATTTGAGGAGGGGAAGGGAAAAAACAAAATGTTTAAATAGGGATACAGGCTGACCCATTGTAACAATGAGTGTACACGACACTGGGTTGAAAAACAAACTTTACAGTTTAGCTGGGGTAGGGGGGAGTGTAGTTGTGGAGGTTGGAGGGAAGGGATGGTAGGGGAAAACAAAGGAGGAGGCAACAATGCTTTATAAGAAATGTACTCATTAGCTTGATCATGTAACTGTAACCCCTCTGTACAGTATTTTCACAATAAAAACATATTAAAAATAATTATAATCATTTTGGAATGACATGTTCAAAGCAAAAAGAGTTGAAAGCACAAACGATTTTGCAAAGAATAGAATTTTAATTGAGATTCAATTTTATTTAAACTTAAGCTGGAAAGGCACTCAAAAACACCCCTGGTCAATTTCAGACTGCCATTGTATGCTTGATCCCTTGGTGGACCTGAATTATGAGCTACTGCATTTCTCCTCTTTCAGGGAATTTTGAAAGTGGCATTATTAGTGGCTATCTATATCCACAACCATATTATATGCAGTAATACAGTGAAGAAGACAATAGCTATATTCCTTTGATGACTGATAGTGAAACATCCACGTAGCATTATCAGCAATGGTCCACAGTAAATCTGAGAATGTAACCTTACAGTGTTTTTCTTTTTCACCACATGATGCTCACTCCACACAATCCATAAAAAGATTTTCCAAAAATGAACTATTTGCACACAAGACTGGCTGTCAGGCTCTGCATTTTAGGAGAAATTTAAACACATGTTTAATGGTTTGCATATTTAGCAAATATTCTGAGAAGTACCACTTCTTAAAGAAACTAATTCAAATTAATTTTAAACAAAATATACATATATTCGTTTACTCAGATCTATGGAAAATTTGAGTAATACTAGATATGGAATCAGACATATTGATTTTATTAACCATTGTCTTTATCTTTCAGAACTACTATGGGTCTCTGTGTTGACTCTATTTCAAAACAAACTTTTCAACCAATAACTATAGGCTTACACTTTGCTAGCTTCTGAATGCTAGCAGAACTATGTGCTGTTTTCTCCATGTTTGCAACAAGTATATATTCAATAACATTTTTCTAATATGAGCAAACTCTATTTTCATGTTACTTCATAGGCAATAGGAAGTGCTGTTTTGACTAGATATTTTAGAATGATATCTTAATCTCAATAACTGTAGAAAACCATACTTTATAATATAATATAATATATATGGCTTCAAACAACAAAGTGGTTATTCAACAAGTAAAATTTGCAGATTGTTACCATAAGATGTAAAGATAGTAATGGGCAGGCAAAGGCAACAAAAGATATGGTTTTCTGTTTAGCTAACACTGTGTACATATCCTTAAATCCATCCACCAATTTCCAGTGAATTCTTTTACAAGCACTTTGATGTTTGGCTGGGAGTTTTGGTAAGTTTGAATGTTCTCTCTGAAGTCTGATGACATCCTCCATGTGTTTTTTGGTGAGATTTCTCCATTATTTGATGGACTATCCCTCTTAAAACCACCAACGCTCTTTTACAATAGTTCTCTATTGAGACTATTAAATATCAAAGGGGGATTTCTGAGGGCTTCATGATTTTTATCTGCATTTTAACGACTGGAAAAAAATCTTATGGTAAAAATAAAAAAATCACAGACTTGTATTCTGACAGTTCATTATAGCTGACAGGTGAACTATACTGAGATGATAGAGAAATAATGACGCAAACAAGTAGATCTTATATTTTTTTACACATTATCTCTGTGAAAGAACATCATATCGTGTTCAGGAAATGATGCCATCATTTTAGCTGGGATTTAAAGCTAAAATGAGTAAATAAAACATGAAAGGCCCTTTGAGTGGCTCTGAAACTATGCAATGATTATACATCCATAAATTCTTGATTGTGCTAGACAATTCTCCACTGAGACAAGTCAAAGGAACTGCAAAATTATGTGTCAGAAAAGCTATTAACATTAGTTAGAGCATTGTTATTCAATAGTGTAGGATCTATGGGGATGAATTCAGTGGGTGGAAAGTCTAATTAATTTTAACATTTTCCCTTACCCTAGGGTTTATTTAAAGTACTTACCATTTACCTTTCAATTGAACTTAACTTTGTCAGTCCGAAACTGGAAGCACTGAATATATTCAATGCAGGACAGAAGGTGAACTGGGAGAAACATTGTCAAATACACAACAACAACAAAAATATGATTAGGACTCTGTGTAAGTAGGTCAGCCTGATCAATTCTATGCATCTTGCCCAAACATCCCTTCCTCCTTTGCTGCCAAATATGAAACACAGATCCCTAAATGAGTCAGATTATATTTTTGAATCTGTTTTCTTTTTTTTTTTTAGGATTTCTCACATCCACCAAATGGATTCCATTCCATTTTTAAATGGCTTCACAAAAAATGAATCTACTTAGTCTTAAGTGTGCGTAAGTAGTATAACATGTAAGAGTGCGATTTATTATACAAGATCAATCTTTCTACCACAAAACAGAGTAGGAGCTATCTTTGCTCTGAGCCTGCACATACCCACCACAGAACTGATGCCAACACTTCTGACGTAAATCCTGAAATAAATGTGCAAATTTTAGTTGAGCTGTCTTGCATACCCCTCACACTTTGGTCAGGAAGAAAGAAAGCCAAAAAAACTGTTTATGGTTTTGACAGTATGTTATTTTCTTTGCCATCACTGTTTGTTTAGTGATGGATATTTCTGTCATCCATCAGCGTTAAACCTACTAAACAAACTTCTATGACTAAGATTAAGATAAACAGAGACATTGTGGCTCTCTAACCTCAAATTCAACAATTTTTACGTATTCTTTGCTGCATAGTAGTGTAATATAGGGTTTTTTTTCAGGAAGGGTGTGCTTTTGTTAAATTTGTTGTGAAAATTTAGAAGGATTGACATCTTTTTATAGAATTCAAACTCTTTTTTTGGCCTTCAAGAATGATGTTTAAATCAAGTAGATGTGTTTTTATTTTTGTATTTAGGAAATAGCTTGGAAAACAAAGGTCTAGTTTTAAACAAAGAGGCTGAAGTGCAAAAAATTTTATTAATAGTACCTGATTTTTTTCTCCTTAATATAAAAAAGTGAGTAATACTTCTTTTCTGACAGAGGCAGTAGGAAGAGCAGATTCAAACACTTTAAATTATTATTATCTTATTGTGATTATTGCTTTACTTTTATAAATTTTCTGTGAATGTATACCTACACCTCTCCTTTAGGTGAGAGATCACAGTGAAGATCTACCTCACAAAGACAAACATTTTCAGCAAAGTTATTTCATTCTTACTATATGTCAAACAATACGTGAGACTTTATATTCACTATTTCCTTGAAATCTTTAATAATCTAGTAAGGTAGCTTTCATGATTATCATATATATATATATATATATATATATATATATAGGCATATAAGCATGTATACAAAGCATAAAGTGAAAGGAAAAATATGCTTACAATTTCACAAACCTAAAGCATGATTGAACAAGTGTTCAGTCAAATGTTTCTGATTTTTTTGGTTGGACACTATCCATTCTGTTTTACTTAAGCTCCAGAAGATAATTATAGCAGGCATCATTCTTCCCCTAAACATTTGCTTGTAGTATGTGAAGAAAATATTAACACCTCCAAACCATCAATGTTAATCATCTATAAGATACCATTGCGCTTACATATTAGATAGGCTCCTGGTAACGTAACAGTTGTTAATATGTTCAGTGTTACAAAAGTTTATGAAAGAAAAAAGTTTGTCAAACTTGATAAAGGTGCGAATGTATGTCACAGTTACATTTATTCTCCTTATGTTAGCACCATAGCTCTACTTTATTGAACACAATTTGTGCGTGCAGTAAGTTCTGCATTTTATCTCTGTTTTGAAAGTTATGTGTTCCTTACTTTAAAAGCATTACTAGGAAAAAAGAAGAAAAATACCAAAATCTAAGAGAACTAAGAAAAATGTTCCCTGCTCTCTGAGGGAGAGCTCGCCATAGCTGTATGCACTGAGGCAGCATAAGCACCTGGGTCAGATCTCAGTGTAGAAAAATATTGATATATTTTTGAAATATCTACTCATTCCTTCTGGCTGCAATGTGAGACGATGGGAAAGCTAGAGAAAAAGGGAGGAGGATTGCTTCAGGGAAATTAATATTTAATGTTAAGGTTTAAATTATCTTTGCCTTAATAAAGTTGTCTGATTCATAATTCAAATATTGAACTCAGTCAGCTTTGAATGTATAATTGGATGTGTCCCAGCATAATTTCTTCATGGCTACGTTCTAAGAGATTTAAACATTAGCATTTGTTTGTTCATACGTCTCTTCATTGATTTCCCTCATTTTTTAAATTTTCTTTCTTTTGAAAGAGAAGGTGGATAATAAATTAAAAATCAGAGGATAGAATTCTTTTTATATGTTAGCAGCTTTTAATTTTTATGATCTAGGAGCCTGTTCTCAGCTTTTTGCTCTACTAAATAAATGTAAAACACTGTCATTGCTTATGTGATAGGGATTTTGTGTGGGTTTGTGTGTGTGTGTGTGTGTGTGTGTGTGTGTGTGTGTGTGTGTGTGTGGACATGCACACATGCATACATATACCTATATCTATTTATCTGTTGTCTATCTGCCTGTATGCGAAAATTAGGTTCTTTTATGAGCATCCGATAAAATGAGAAGGTCATTAGTCTCTGTTCTGAATTGAGAAAAATTATATTTCACCTTCTTTATTTTGTGAAGCCCATAATTTTCTATTCTTTCCTGTCTATGAATACATGTCTCTAGAGAGTAGGGCAGAGACTCGATTGTAGATTTGGCACTGCATGTCACTAAGTAGATGCTATATAAATAAAATTGGAACAGGGAAATTGAAGGATGCAGAGATAATATCCTCATTCTTTGTTCCGTTCTTTATTATTTTAAATATCTGTATATGCATGTGCGCATGTATGTGTGTATATATGCACTCATGCGGAAATGTCATGTTAGCATCTGTCCCTAGGATTGTCAGCTCATTAGTAAATATAATATTGACTTTATTCTTCCAATAGGATTCATTTTTCATTTATGAAAATACTCTGCACTTTGTCTTTTGGTGAGCAGTCATCCATCAATGGAGCAGGGTAACATTTAGATGGTGTAGTCTCACTGTGTATCAAAAGGAAAAGAAAGGAAGAGTTGTAGATGTCACATATTTTCAAGAGGATGAAAATCAGGAAAATGGATTTTCTGCATTATTCACAAAAGCCACATGTTAGAACCAAGCCAAATGATCAGCAGCAAATGAATAGAAAAACAAAATATAGTATACACAAGCAATGGAATATTATTCAGTGTTTAAACAATGTAATTATCTTATATAATATAGATAACTTTGAAAATACTATGTTGAGAATAAAAAAACCATATTCTCACTAAAGGAGTTACCTAGAATAGTCAAATCCTAAAGAAAGTAGAATGGTGGTTACCAGGGTCAACAGGGAAGAGGAAAAGGTAGTGATTACTTAATGGAGCTCCAATTTGGAAGGATGATAATGTTTGGGAGATGGACGGTGGTCATGCTTTCATATCAGAGTCATTGTAAACAATCGGTAACTTTTGGCAAAGGTAAAAAAGGGTAAATTATATTTAATATATATTTGACCATAACATGATAAAAAAAAAGAAGAAAGGCTAAATAACTCACCCACTTTTCCCACCAGGTATTTGGAAGTTATAACCTTATCTAAACTGGAAAACCAAGCTCAGCCAGAGGCTGAGATGGCATAGCTTCTGTCTGCTCAGCCCTGGGACAGTGCCTTTTACTCCGGATAGCAATGAGGCCTTAGTAATCTCTCAGATGTGTCCACTCACTCTAAGTACTCAAGCAATTTCTGGAACACATAAATTTTGATGTGGATCTAACCTATCTCACCACTGACAACAATTTTACACCTAACCAAGAAGCAGCAAGGGCAAAAGACATCCCTTCTGTGATTTTTATCAAACCAAAGAACAGAAAGCGCAGGGTAAATTTATGTGGGTCTTCCGAACTATCTACAATCTTAAGGGTGATCCCAAACCTTGAGAAATAACCTTGAGAATCATGATTCTGTGTTTTATGCTTCGTTAAGATGAGCTACATTCTCCAGTTTCCTCTTCAACCAAAATATTCTACTCCACTAAGCTCTTTGGGTGGGTCCTGATACACATTCCAGTCCCCTGGGAGGACCTTCTGGTCTCTGCAGAGGAGAAGCGATCTTTTGGGGCCCATCTTAGGAGAGAGGTCCACCCAGGTGTATCTCTGCTTTCATCTCCCTCCCATGATGCACTTGGAGATTTTTGATTGCCATCACAGAGACTGTATTCTGCCTTGTTTCCATTTCCTGTTACTTTAAGCATGGCGTGGAAGTGGTCAAGCTGAGGGTGGAGGCATTGTGAGTCACATGTGTGGATTTCACATTTAATGCAATGTAAATTGAAGCCCAGAGTTTTCCACTGACATAGAATAATACAGCACATAGAGAAGGGATCCTTTCTCTGGCTACTACAGGAAGTGCAACACACATACCTGTAGTTAATTTCCACTCATTCATGTCTTTCTCCATCATCAGTAACCCAAATATTACCATCTCCCTCAACAGTGAAATCTCTCTCTAGGTGAGCAAACGTGTCCACATGTGCCCTTCAAAATCTTTCCTTCAAAATCCTTACTGCATTTCAATATCTTCTTTAGATCTTCTCACTACCCCCTACTTTCTAGATTATTCTGGCTCACATGAACTCTCCATTACTGAATTCCTATGGCACTTATCATATATTGCCCATTTAATCAGGCGCTTCTGGTGTTGTTAAATGTTGAAATAAGTGTCTAAAATTATTCTAAAAGTTAGTGGAAGACTTAAACTGTGGTTATACAAGTGGAGTTATTCATTTTTATTCACTTTGCTCAATAACGTGTGGACAAAGGCAGATCCTCAGGTTCTTCCTGCCAGAGAATGTGAACATTGAGATAATGTGAGCTTCTGCATATTTTTCTTCTCCCTTATTATTAGTCTCAGTTAGCTTTATTTTCCCTTGGATGTGTTATTTTTGTTTTTCTTATAAATGCATTAACATTTTGAGGTAGTTGAGCAAGTATTATACTTAGAGAAACAAAAAGTGCCCTAATACCTCATTGGCTTTGGGACATACTGCCTTAAAAAGTTCTCTGACTCTTGAGCCTGAATTATGCACATAGTATTTGACTACACAACTGACAAAGGCCTATTGAAAGATTTAGTGTTAAAAGCCTGGAAGTGGAGAAAGAAGAAAGAAGGATGAGCATGTGAGGTTTCAAGGCATCGACTTCATTTGTCTGATTTCAGGGTCCGGGACTTTTCCTCACATTATTGATTTAACAGTGGTAAAAACCACACACTTAGGTGGTCAATGAGTTGTGCAAGGCTTTAAGAAGCATTTGAAAAGGGTATCAGCTGTACTTCCACATCTATAGATTTACCTAGTGAAGCATGAAATGTGATTATCCTCTTTTTTTTCCTCTTCTTTAACAGTCACGGCTAATTAGACATAAAGCCATCGAGTCCTATTCAGGATAAAATTAAGTACGTGACTCATTGAGTTGCTGCCCACACAGGCCAATCTATCTCCAGGTTTAAAAACAAATCCTTGGAGTTAGATTCCGTGAGCATAGAACTTGAAAAATGTTCATTGCTCATTAAGTGTTGGATCTGAGACCTTTCAGAATCTTCCCACCACAGGGAAATTTCCCAGTACAAAGCCACAGAGCCTGGGATCCAGGATGACACATCCTGGTGGGCGTGAGTCTAGCACAATGCAAAACTAGGAACCCTGAGTGCCACTGCTCAGCCTACACCTCTCAATAATGAGCCTTTCTCTGACAACTTGCTGAAAGTTTCCATTCGATCTCTTTAATTTTTTTTTATTTTTTTTTTTTTTTTTTTTTTTTTTTTGTCGGTCGTGGGGCTTGAACTCTGGGCCTGGGCGCTGTCCCTCAGCTCTTCAGCTCAAGGCGAGCGCTCTACCACTTGAGCTACAGCACCACTTCCGGTTTTCTGGTGGTTTATTGGAGATAGGAGTCTCATGGTCTTTCTTGCCCGGGCTGGCTTTGAACCGCGATCCTCAGATCTCAGCCTCCTGAGTAGCTAGGATTACAGGCGTGAGCCACCAGCGCCCGGCTTTTAATTTTTTTTTTAAATTTGTGGGCATATTCATTTTAGCAACAGATGTTAAGGGTTCGTTGGATTTTCCTGGGGCTTTCCTATGTATCAAGTGGTGAAAGTGTGAGGTTGTTCAACTTCCAAAGCACCTCTAAACTACTATACGCCCCTGCCACTACTTACATCATGTAACAACTTCTTCTGTATATGTATAATGAAGTAAGCATTGTAAGCATTGGTGCCCACAGGTATTCCAGTTCTGCATTACTTTAAGTGTACGTGAATAGATATTAAGTAGCACATTAAGTAGATATTAATGCAACATTGTCTGCAAGTAGAGTTTTCTACACCAGTCAGACAAGATAGATGAAGAGATTTCCTAAACTACAGTTACCTGTGGTTTTTATAGACGAGAACTACAGGTACCACTGTACCTGTAGTTTTATTGGCAGGAACAACAGAAACAGTCCTTTCCTGTATATGGAACACAGGATAAATGTACACGATCTCTCAGAATACCTTTATATGAGGCCTTTTGATTTTAAAATACTGTGACAGTAAAAGAAATTTATAAATAGAACAACTTCCGCCCAAGAGAAAATCTAATACCTGCTGACTCTATATGGCTGCACTATAAAAATTCAGTCTCCTTTTTCAGACTCTCTGCATTTGGAAGCAAGAGAATGATAAGATTTTGCACAAAACTAGCACACAGCACATCATGTATGACAGTTTTAATTGTCTTATGCATAAAATGAATCTGTCTAGTTGTTCTAAATATTTTTACCTGTTCTCCAAATCTGTAAGTTTAGATTTGCAAAGTCAAAGCCTTGACCTTAAACTGATTGCCTTTCATTCACATGACTGAGGAAGTAGGAAATCCATAGATTAAAAAATACATGGCAAACATGTTTTTTTTGTGTGTGTTTGTTTTGTTTTTGTTGTTGTTGTTGTTGTTGGTCATGTGGCCTGAAGTCTGGGCCTAGCCACTGTCCCTCAGCTCTTCAGCTCAAGGCTAACGCTCTACCACTTGAGCCACAGTGGCACTTCCAGCTTTTTCTTCCTATGTGGTGCTGAGGAGTCAAACCCAGGGCCTCATGCATACAAGGCAAGCACTCTATCACTGAGCCACCTTCCCAGCCCCCATGGCAAACATTTATAACAACCCACTTTACATAGGAAGGAATGATCTGAGAAGAAGTGCAAGCTAAAACTATGGGGCAGAACCTCAAAGAATGAAGCATGGACAACTGGCATTCTAGCAGTGGAAAGAGACTGGACAAAAACCTAGGTAAGCAGCAGATTGATACATTCATATTATTGTTTAAAAATGGAGCCAGAACTACAAGAAAAGCTCTGATATATTTTCTCATAACTGTGTCATTCAAGTTGGAAAACAGATTATAATTGGAAGAGAGGTTATAATTCTCCCAAGAATGCAGAATGGAAAGGCACAAGAAAAGACTTGGTTGTATTTTATGTGTAAGAAGATGATCCCAAAAGGGAGTTGGTCATGGGATATAATTGTTTAGACTAGGTAGATAACTGTCTTAATCTGTTCTTTTATGTTTTTGTATATATTCAACTTTTCTTTAATGTAGCCTTAAACATTAAATGTAGTATTTCTTTTTTAAAAAATGATATTTTTGTTACCTTGAAGTAGTTCTAAAAGCAGTTTCCCTTCAACAAATGTGTTGATAAGCACAAGGCATCTTGACCAATGTCATTGAGTTCATCCTTCTCTCCTTCCCAATCCATCCCCTCCCCTCAATTTTCTTGGTTTCACAGGATATGCATAATACTATTTCTTATAGGGAGTATTTCCTAGCAATGAATCCACTATGATTTGGTATCTGAAAATGCTTTCATTTCCCTTTCATTTCTTTGAAATCCTCATTCTTCCCTCATTTTCAGTAAGCCATCCCTGGCTTGGTCTCAGTGGAGTCAAATGATGACACTTTGATGATTATATGTGTAGGTCTGGATCTGTTTGACTTTATTCTTCTGGGAGTTTATTAAATTTCATAATAATATAATAGTCTAATAATTGTCATTAAATTTGGAAAAAAATTCAGATGTTAGGTAGTTAACAATTCTCTCTGTAGTTTTCTTTCCCTCATCTCTTTCCTGCATAGATATTGGTATGCTTAATGAGGCTCTACAGGAATGGATTTCTTTACATATTTCTTCATTCTTTAATCCTTTTTGTCATTACACGAAGAAGTCTCAACTGAGCTATATTCTAGTTCACTAATTTTTGTTTTCCGCCTGCTCAAATGTGTTTTATGCCCCTCTCTGGATTCATTTTTAAATCTCAGTATTGATTTTTCAACTTCAAAATTTCTATTAGGTTCATTTTTAATGCTTCTATCAACTTAATGGTAGTGTATATTTGACAAGATATCCTTCTGATCCTTTCCTTCCATTCTTTAAATATGGCTCCGTTTAGTTCCATGAGTTTATTTAAAATAATTGATGTAAGCCCAAGGTCTGTAGTTCCTTACTAATAAGTTCTATTAATATCATTTCCTCTGTGTGAATCAAAATTTGCATTTCTCTCCATTTTTTTATTTTTTATTGTAAAAATAACGTAGAGGGGCTACAGTTACATGAGTAAGGTAATGAGTAAATTTCCTATCAAGCATTGTTACCTCCTCCTTTGTTTATCCCCTACTATCCCTTTCCTCCCCACCTCCCCAACTACACCCTCCCCTGCCCCCTGCCAGTTGGGGGGCTTAAGGCTTGTTTGGTAAACTTTATCTATATATGAAAAGTTTGAGCTCTTTTCCACTGATGACTGGTACCTCAGTAGTCAGCTAATCATGATCAGGGATTATCTTAGATATTTGATGCCAAAAAGTTTCTCAAATGGAATAGGTTTGTGTTATTATTCATGGCAATTTCCCAGAAGTTGGAAAAGGAAGCAGCTCAGCTGTGTTTACCCACTTGGTTTATTTCTCTCAGACAGACAAGTAGAAATGTGAGAGCTACTTTTTTTTTTACATCAAGGATATCAAAATTTACTAAATGAGAATGACCCTCAATATACAAAGTTCATCCTGGTCTGGGCACTTTATTTATTACCAATAAATCAACATACAAACTACTGTTGATTCAGCTTTTTTACAAAATGGAACTTAGCAACGCCAATGACAGGGTCAATGATACTTTCATCAGGTCACAGCATTGCACAACACTTAAAAAAGGCAATTCTGAAACATGCACAGATCATATATGCGTGTATGTGTGTATTGTGTGTATACATATATACACAATAGACATTTTAACAAATTTAATATTAATTATCACATCACTAAAGAGTTAAAATACTTTTGGAAAGAAGATTGAAGCATTCTTGGGCTTTTTAAGGGCTAGAAATTTTCACAAGTAAGGGATTCAGACAGGAGAGCCCCAAATTTGTGCTCATATTCTGGCAGACCTCAAGACACCCAGAGAAGAATCAAACAGTTTCAGCTGTGGTCTCAAGGTTGAACTGTTTGAACTACAGCCCAGGAAATACTGTACAAAGGGATTTTACTCATCCATGAGAAAGAATGATATTGTACCATTCCTAAGGAAATAGAAAGACAATGGATAAAGGGCGAAACAATGTATCAGTTATACTCACAAGACAATATGTTGGAATTGAACTATCCAATTTGGGATGGGAGAGGACTGAGGGGAAGGGAAAGTGGAAGAAAAATGAGGGAGGGATAACAATGCCCAACTAGCAGTGTACTCACTACCTTACGTACAAAACTGTAACCCCTCTGTACATCATCTTGGCAAAAATAAATAAATTTATACTACTTAAACTTTGCAAAAAAAAAACAAAGAAGAAGACTGAAGCAGTTGCAACACAATTTTGTTACTCAAATATTGTGAGTCACCACACAAATGTAGTAACACTAAAAACAAAATTAAATGATGATTAAGATAGGATGTGATATGTTTTTTCCCATAGTCTTAGACTATATTGATATCTTCATTATGTTGTAAATTTTGTATAAAATTGTAATTATGTATTGCTTCTGCTACTATTATTGACTTAAACTATGTTGATTTCTTCTTTGTGTGTTAAATTACATATCCTTTCCAAAGATAAGCTCTTAGAATACTGACAAAAATAGTAATTGTTAGTATCCATGCTTGTCTCTAGCACAACATACCAAAATCTTTGCTGAACTAAATTTAATTTGGCAACAAATTTGATAAATGTGAAGTTAAAAAAATGTCAGACTATCCATGAAATGGAGTAAGTATGGTTGGATACTTAAATAGGGATATAGGTTAACCCATTGTAACAATGAGATGTACAAGACAATATGTTGAAAACCAACTTTACAAATTCAGCTGGAGGGGGGTAGTTGTGGAGGTGGGAGGGAACGGATAGTATGGGGAAAACAAAGGAGGAAGCAACAATGCTCGATAGGAAATGTACTCATTACTTTGCTCATGTAACTGTAACCCCTCTGTACAGTATTTTTACAATAAAAAAACATACAAAAAAACCCCAAAACTGTTACAATTGCTTAAAATTGATTATTTTTTGAAATAGTAAACATGACTATCAATTAAAAAGATAAATGAAATAAAATATTTGACAGAAACTAGAAAACTGTACATTGTTAAATATACTGTCTCATAAAAAGATGACTGGGGCTGGGAAGGTGGCTTAGTAGTAGAGTGCTTGCCTTGCATGCATGAGGCCCTAGGTTTGATTCCTCAATACCACATAAGCAAAAAAAGCTGGAAGTGGCACTGTGGCTCAAGTGGTAGAGTGCTAGCCTTGAGCTGAAGAGCTGAGGGACAGCACCCAGGCCCAGATTTCAGGCCCCATGACCAACAACAACAAAAAAAATTACCTCTCTATTTGAACATATATAAGGTATTTCTTGTTTTGTTTACTTGCTTGCTTGCTTTTTTGGCATCACTAAGGGAATTAGGGACTCTAGATTCATCTCAGTTTATCAAGACTTCTCTTTATCAAACTTGAAGCTGCTATTTTACAATTTCCCAACAGTCACCGAAAGGGTTTTGTGTCTGTCAATCACATTATCCTGTCATGCAATAAAATTTATTTTTCAGAGATGGCTACAAGAAATAAGCTACTCACTTCAGGCTCACTGAAACACTGAGTTGATCTCAGAGATTAATGACTAAGGTTATCTATCTCTTTAAAAGTGCTCTTGAACAGTGAGCATTGCTTACGCTGTTCACAGCCTTTGTAGCATTCATTATAACTGTCAGTGAAATACGCTTGTTACTTAATGCCCAAAGCACTTGCTCTGCTTGGAACTTAATAACAGACCAGGTGATGACTTTATGAAACTTCAGGCTATGAGCTGCCAATTTCCCATTTTCTTCTCCTTTTTTTTTTTTTTCTGTGGGGGGTGGTATGTGGTCATGGGGCTTGAACTCAGGGGCCTGGGCACAGTCCCTGAACTCTTTGCTCAAGGCTAGCTCTCTACCACTTTGAGCCACAGTTCTACTTCTGTTTTCTGGCAGTTAATTGAAGATCAGTCATATAGACTTTTCTACCTGGGCTGGCTTTGAACCACAATCTTCAGATCTCAGCCTCCTGAGTAGCTAGGATTCCAGGTGTGGAGCACCAGTGCTGGGCTCCCATTTTCTTTTAGTAAAGACTCAATGTCATATTTAGTGACAAGAATAAACAAAATCATTCCTAGAAACTATAATTGGATGTTCCTGTTCTCAGAGGCACAAAAAGGCTAGTTTTGGAAGTAACAAATGAAACTGAGTCCTGTAACACCTCTACTTCAAGACACTGAAATAACCAGCAAAAAGAACCAGGAAAGCAATTCAGTCTCCCCTCCTCCTAGTTTCCTACCTTATGTCTGCACCTATTTGGGATCTAAGGAGAAGATAATTATTAGAGGAGGGAAGTTCTTTATACAAACTCAGTTCCTGTATTATGAAATAAAAGTGGAGAAGAATTGTTATTTTAAGAAAAGGAATAGCTTAATATTGGCATAAATTTATTGAAAACAATGAATCTTGCTCAGCAAGCCGTTTAGCTTTTAAATAGCTAAAACTCTTTAAGGTTTTTTTTAAAATAAGTTTTTATTGTGAAAATACTGTACAGTGGGGTTACAATCACATGAGCAAGGTAATGAGTACATTTCTTATCAAGCATTGTTACCTCCTCCATTAGCTTATCTATAAAAGTAGGAATAAATCAGAATTTAAATTCCAATTTAACAAAAATGGTGTGATATGTATACAAACATGAAAGGAGAGTTAGAAAGGAGGAAGATGAATGTAAACATGCTGTGCAGAGTCAGAAACTTTTAATTTACCATGAATTTAGTAAGGAAAATGCAATGTATGTTTGTGCACATGTGCGTGTCTATACAGTGTACAATATAAATGTACAATGAACAACATAAATATGGTTTGATCTTAAATGTTGAATTAAATGTGGATGCACATAACCAATTATATTCTTGTTTGGGTGAAAAATGTTTCCTGAGCTAAATATAATGTAAAAGTCATTACAAGACATGTACCATACCAAAAAACATGTAAAGGAAATTAGAGGTTTAATTGTTTGATAGCTTAAATTATTTAGTTGCTTAAGCCATTGTTAATTTCTTAAACTGATAACACATTTTCCTACTTTAAACATGTTCATCATTTGCAATAGAAAAGTGTATTGGAATATGATAAACTGTCCAATTTGTTTTTGTGTGAAAGGAAAAGCAAGCCATGTTGGACTTCTCACTTCTCATCATTTCAGGCCTTCTTTGGAGCCATCAAAATTAACCTGCTAGTCCTAATACGTTTTTCCCTACAGAGTAATTGCATCTGCCACCTACAGAATGGAGTTTAATCAGCTATGTATTCGCCAAAGTTAAAAGTTACACAAATCGCTGCTTTTGAGAACTCATTTGGAGCTGAAAAGAACAACTTTTAATAAGGTGAATAATAAAGGAAGTCAAGAGAAAGGAGATCGATTATGACAGCCAAATCCTGTATTTGCAGGCAAGATTTCTGGTTTTATTCGAGTATCTGGTTTTCTCATCTCACCAATTAGTGGGGGGTAAATCTGAACAAAAGAAAGGAGGCCTTGAGTTGAGTAGTTTTCCATATTGTATCTCACCAGCATTCACCATTCATCTTCAGCTATATAACTGATACTCTATCATTAAACACAAGTTCCACAATAACTTTCTGTATCCCAGTCTCTGACTACACCATTTTACCTTCTGTCTCTATGGCATATACTATCTACTTCATACATGTTAACTTATATTCCATCTGTCATCTTCTGGCTAGCCTACTTCATTACAATTATGTCTTCAAGATTCATTTACATTGTAGTATGTGTCAGAATCGCCTTTCTATTTTAGGATAAGTCATACCTTATCTTGAAAATATACCTCATTGCCTTTGTCCTTTAATTCATTCATAGACACCTGTAGCCCAGTGGATGAGACATAATCATAATACTCATGGCATTGATTGTATAATTCATAACTTTAGGTATACTAATGAAAGATGCCCAAATAAAATAGGATTTATAAATATGAGTAGCACCTGGCCTAGGAAATCAAGATAAAGTTTTTAATCAATTCGACCAGTAGAAATAGTTTCATATGAGCCTGTTGGATAACAGCTGATAGCCCAGATCAGGCAGAAGGATTTTTGCCTTGAGATCTCATCCTTTCCTCCCACCAGAAGAGAGGAAACATACAATAGGAGAAGAAAACACAGTATTGTATACAACTTGAATCCATCTGCTTTATCTTCTCATGCATAACCCTTGTGACAAATATTTGCTATATCTTCATAACAAATTATGTTTGGATTAATGTATTGTTTTAAATTTTTTGTTTCATTCAACTTTGATGAATAGAAATAGATTATACTCAAAGCAAGTATCTCTAGACATATAATATTATAGTAGGGTTGAATATGGAAACCAAGATGGTGTGATTGATTATTACTGTACTAAGATTCCTTGTGGGATAGCACAGTAGGGTGGCACTTGCCTGGCATGTAAAACAGCCCGGAGTTTACCTCAGAATTGCAAAACCGTAGATGGAATTGAATTTGAAAATACAATATGAAATATTTTATGGTGGACCCTTCATTTCCTTAATGTAGACTTTCAAAATTGTGTGTTAAATGTGTGTTTATGATTGCAATCCTCATAATATTTTATTTTTCTAGATTATTTATGAATAGAATATTAGACTTAAAATGTGGATATAATTTCAGGGTAACCAAAGAGATGTATTCTTGGAAAAGTCATTAACTTTATATCTGAATAGATAGTGATTAGGAAAATACATAAATTTGATAGATTTAACATTCTAAACATATGGCAGCCATTCTATTAGATAAAAAAATAAAGCTATCATGCACTAGGGCCACATGCTTGTGATAGTAGCCATTCAGGAGTCTGAGATCAGAGAGGTGCGATTCAAAGCCAGCCTGGACAGACAAAACTGAGTGTCTGATTTCCAATTAACCAGAAAACAGCCAGAATTGGACATAGGTCAAGTGATAGAGTTCCAGGCTTGAGTAAAGAAGCTATAGAAGGGCATAAAGCCCTAGTTCAAGCCCTAATATATGAGCACACACACACACACACACACACACACACACACACACACACACACACACACACACACGCACACACGCAGAGTTGAACTTCTTTTGTGTAGTTTGTTCTTCATATTATTTGTTTGTATACTTCTATGCAATGATTGAGAAATGATAGTTCTTGTGACAGGTCTTATGATTATTTCTTTCTGTGAGAGCTAAGTAATATAAAAAAGAAGTCAAGCCAACTCTATTAAGACAAACAAACTTTGGAGTACGTTTTGCAAAGTGAGTTGGTATTCTCTACTCTGCTATTCCTCACTCCATCTCCTAGGCAGGAACAGCCTCTCTTTTGCATATAGCTGCAGCTGTGACATCAGTAACGATAACATTAAAAGATTTTGACCCATTTATTGTCCTCTGCTATAAGGCAAACTCCATGGCTATTTTTCCAAATGAATTGGAACAGTCCATGTTAAAGTAATACATTTAATACAAAATATTACAGATAAATAAAATTTCAAGAAACAAAAATAAAATCAGCTTCACACAGCCTTCAGCCTTCTGGCCCTTCTACATCCCCTGTGTGAGGACATAGCATTCTTTCCTTTGGGATTGGCTGCAGCAAAAAGTCATTTTGGAAGCATAGGTCAGGCCTCATCAGAAAAGGCAGTTCTTTAACACTTTGATCTTAGTCTTCCAGCCTCCACCAGTGGGCAGGGGTTGAGGGGGTAGGTGGGGATGGGAAATGGCTAATACCAATAGTAGTAGTACTACTACTAATCTTATTTCACTTCAGGCTGCTATAAGAGGATATCAGAGACTGGATTATTTATAAAGAAGAGATTTCTTTTTTTCTTATCCTCTGCTACTATGAGGCAAAGAAAATGCTACATAGTTTTTTTTCCTCTTCAGACTAAAATGAGTACACAACAGAATACGGGGCACAGGACCATTTCTTGGAGCCTGTTTCAAGCACTGTGAGAACTGTGGGATCAGAAGGTTGTACGAGAAACAGAGTGAGACTGAAATATTTTCCTAGCAACCTGGGTTTGGGGGGCATCTTTCTAACCAGATATATACGTAGGCTGGAATAAATCCACAGATCAGAAAGAATCAGCTCTGACATGGTTTTAGCAAGAACTTCTTGCTTTGTTCTTTCATCTTGTTTCCCAAACATTTCAATGATTTTGGAGTTCAGATAAACCCATGAAGAAAAGTTCAAGAAGTAATCAGCCAACAAGGCAAAAATGGAAGATACTAAGGCCCCTCGATCCATCAGTCTTCTCTGTGGACCAGAGAGTTTGAGTGAACTCTAACTCCTGTGAGTGATGCTGGACTACAATCGGTGGCCCTTACACCTGCTGCCCTTACTCCAACCCTGTTACTTTCCAGACCCATGTTGTTGCAGAAATACTGAACAGCAGTAAAGTAGATCAATGAGAATTTGTCAGTACTGATATATTTGTAGCTGACTGAAACCATGTAAGGAGAAGAAATAGCCCAAGCAATTCTCAAACATGCACACTTGGAATTACATATTTATTTTAAAAAATTGCACTCCTTTTCAATTTCTACCAAGTGCCTCTCAGAAACCAATCTGTAACATCACCTAGGTGAAGCACTCAGCAATGCATATTGTCTACAATAAATCAGACCTGTCTACCATCTACTCATGTTACCATGTAACTATGAGAGTGGTATGGAGTCAAAAAAATCCCATTTCTTTATGGACTACAAACATTAATGATACTTGGTTTCCTTTCCAGTGTATGAAAATCAAAATCTGTGTTTAAAATACAAGTAATCATATTATGTTCATTGTATTTTAAGAGTCACCAACTCAATCACCCAGTGAGCAAACACTTCCTCATTATCTTGGCACTTTAGGTTTTGGTATTTTTACTTCCATTTGGGTTATTCACTTGCTTTGGTCACAAGCCTGTCTTCTGTTTGCAAAGTTTGCTCATTCAAACACTTCTGTCGAATTCTACTTTCTTCCTAAAGAATGGTCAGTTAGATAACCAGTGTGTTTATTGTTGGTGAGATAAAAAGGAATTCCGAACCCACTGAGAAAAGTCCAAATCTGCATCTGCTCTTAGCAATAGGATCTGAAGCAGGATGAAGAGAAGTGACTGTTGTGTGTCTCCTCAATGCCCCTTAATAGGTGTGTAATCCTTTAGTCTGAAATTGAAGCCTCTCTGCACTATAGAGTATCTAACTCCATGTTATTGCTTTCTGTTTTTTCTTGAAACCCCCAACCCTGAGATACTTGTTTGTTTGTTTATTTAACTGAAATCTGTGTTGTAGATTTTTCATTAAGCAGAACTGATTTTTTTCCATAGGATCCCTGTAACTTTGCCTTCAATCTTCTTATCTCCTCTTTCCCTGCACTCATACAGATCCTTTGCAACCACATTTACCTTGTCAATCTGTTATGAAAGAAATTGTTCCCCTTACTGGGATCTAACATTAGAGGATGTTGAGAAATGATTTAAACTTTGAGTTGGTGAAATTGTGATTTCCTATTGTTTCTCCCAGCCAAGAATTGGTGTGACTCTCATCACCAGCTTCCTTTATTAAGAGCCCAAGACCCTGGGATTTCTGAGAAGTCAGCTATGTAATGAGTCTTGCCTTTTTCTTAATTAGTCCTTATCAGAGACACAGAGAAAAAGTCCATGGAAGTATTTTAATGTCTCTGTGATTGGTACTTAAATGAAGAAGCACAGTGATATACCTTCACTTGACGTTGTCATTGGAAATGCCCACTACCTTCTGTGATGTTATCTTCCAAACATGTGCCTTTGTGTCATCTCTGAGTCTCACTACTACTCCATGCTGTGGCCAAGGCTGCTTTAAGTCTGAGGCAAAAGGTCGAGAAAATTCAAACTGAAAATTTTCACTGTGTTTGATGTCGGTGCCCTGCATCTTGTGTATGCGCTTCTCTAATTCGGGGAGGGGAAGGGAAAAAAACAAAATGCTTAAATAAGGATACAGGTTGACCCATTGTAGCAATGAGATGTACAAAGCACTATCTTGAAAATGAACTTTACAACTTCGGTGGCAGGGAGCAGTTGTGGAAAAGGGAGGGAAGGGATGGTAGGGTGAAAACAAAGGAGGAGGAAATCTACTCATTACCTTGCTAGTGTAACTGTAACCCCTCTGTACAATATTCTTACCAAAAATACAAAAAATAAAGTATTAAAAATAAAAAATGACTTTAAGTATAAGTAGGCTTTGATGGTAAATCTTTTTCCCAGGAATAAACTCATATAATCTACAGATTCAAATGAAGAAATAAGACTCAGTATCTGCAAGTAAGTAAATGATCTGCTCATGATCAGAGGTGAAGTGGCTGTAAATAAAACAGGAACCAGGGAGTTCCCATTCATTCTTCCATCATTTTCATTCCTCATGTCCCATGTAAGTGTGGTGAGACCAGAAAATATAATATCAAAGTGTTTTATTTGTCAATCTAAACCCTTTAATTCATGGGAGCTCCCTCTCTTTCTGAAATACCAATTCTTATATGGTGTTCAGAGTCCTAGGACAAAGGGCAAATTTTAATTCAACAAGACAGCTAAAAGACTTCAGAGAAAGGGGAGATCTGGCATGACTTCTTACTCTTTTAGGACCTAGTACACAATAAAATGTCAACCTCAACTCTTCTGAATTTGCTTTTCAATTCATGACATTGACCAGAAATGGACATTGAGGAGTTGGAACGAATTCAAATAAATGAAAGTGACATATATTGATACACAGTGCTGATCCAAGGAGAAATTAGAGTATTAGCCTTATCCCCTGATCCACAGCATTCTATGTTATTGTCTCATTCTAGGTGATTTATGTGTGAAATGTCTGAGATATATGGAGCGGTGTCTCAAAATCCATGAAATAAGCATAAAGTTTACATTGGTGGCCAATTACGTTGAACTTCAAGAGTAAAACTCTTGGAAACTGGTGCTGGATCTTTTTTCCCTTTGTGTCAACAGATAATCGTCCTTCTATGTATTGCTACATGGGATGAGCACCAAAGAAAGGATTCCATAGCTGGTACAACACTTACCTTTGTAGGTAAACCCCTCTTTTATTGGTATGTAATGATCATAGAAGTAATACCATGGCTTCTGTATGTTTCTAACAACCAGCATCACATGTGTGCTTCCCACAAAATAGCTGGCAGGGTGCAATGAAAGAAAAACTTAAATTTGACCATCTTGATGACAGCCTGGAAAACAGAAACCATGCATTATAGATTACTCTGATAGAAAAAAATGGAAACTTTATTCTTTGACAGTATAATTACTATGCTCTGTCAAATTACTTGGCTTTTCTTCATAAAAATCACTTAATACTTCATGCAGATATTACTTTTTCCATTAAATATCACTTTAGGGGAAGTTAATAATTTAGGAACTTTTATATTTAAAAAAAATACCAAATCCAATAGATGCCATTACCAGATAACTCTCTCTTTCTGAATGTTCCTGTTTTTGCCTGAAATTTAAAATCAGTCCCAGAGAGGACAATGGGGCTGCAGATTAAGGAACCTGCTTAGGATTTAGAGATCAGAATGTCAATAGCACTGATAGAAATGCTTTTATTGGGGGGAAAGAAATGTTTTGGGAGCATGTAGTAAGGCATATTTCAGACCAAAACATTTCCTGTCAAGAAATAGTCTTCTCTTTTACTTTATGATATTTTAACTTAAAGATCTTATTATTTAGAAGCCCATAATTTGGTGGTATTCATCAGTAAGCAAAATACATGTTTATCTTTATTACAAATATTATGCAATTCTACTTGACATAGACTAAATCATCAATGTATACCTGGCACACACACACACACACACACACACACACACACACACACACATCTACTATTTTTTCTGGCTCCTACTATCTTGTTTAATATCCTTAACCTCATAAGAAAATTAATGTCATTATCTCCTCTTACAACTGATGAAGTGAGAGTTTAGTAGTATTAAATTATGTTCTAATCCAGAATTAATAAGTTCCCTGCTATGAACATGTCAAGACCATCTGAGTCAAAACTAACCACTGGAGCTACCACACTTCATAGCTTTCATGAAGTAGCTATCATTTATTGAGCCCTCCAAAAATATGTCTTCTCATTTTATAGATAAGGAAACAGAGGCTTGTGGAAAGTAAGCCACCTGACTATTGTTGCTTACTTTTCAAATACATCTGCTGTATGCATACTCAAAAGTTATATGTTGTTTTATATTGATTTTTATAAATATAAGCAATAACCTATTTCTTTTTTATCTTCCCATTCATTTAAGCACACATATTGTTTTGAACAGCTTTTTGGACACTGGTAATAAGACCTTCTACATTTCTACATAAGTAGATAATAAAATATATTTAGAAATAAAGAAACTTTGTACATTGACTTTTTTCTAACTTGATTTGTAAGAATTGAATTTAAAAAAATCTTATTGCATCAATTTAGCACAGAGAAGGCAGTTTTATATACTTTTCACCATCAGATTGTCCCATTGTTATTGACGGACGTACATTCCTGCTTCAGGATATGTATTTTAGTCTTGAAATTGTAATGGTATGTAGTAGTGTTTTGGTGATCTCTTGTAGTAATGAACATATCTACTCTCTAAGAGGGATTTATAAAAGGAAGGTTTGTGGGTAGTTTTAGATGTATTTGTGATGATTATATTAGATAATTTATTTGGATCTTGTGATTTCAGTTAAAAAATATAATGATGATAATGAGCATTTGGAGATTGATTGTATAAACTTCTTTGTCAAGCAGTCTTTCTAATAGGTCTTTTTTCATTTATTTTTATTTTAAAGGCGATGTACAGAGAGATTATATTGCATGGGTCAGCTAATGCGTACATTTCCTTTCTTACATTGTCTTTCCTTTCCTCACTCTCTCTCAGTTGTTCTTTTCCATCTCTGCCCATGAGTTTCATGAGTCACTTTTATCAGTGTCCAATGAGCTCCACTGCTGTGCTTTGTTACTCTTTTCCCTTGAGTTCCATGAGATTATTTTAAGAGATAATTTATATTTATTTATTTACTCTTTCATATTTTCCTGGTTCTTTGAAGGTTTTATTCATTTTTTGTTTATTTTTTAATGGGCATATTGACAGTATTCATTTATTTATTTATTTTTATTGTGAAAATACTGTACAGAGGGGTTACAATTACATGGGCAAGATAATGAGTACATTTCTTATCAAGCATTGTAGCCTCCTCCTTTGTTTCCCCTTCCCATCCCTTCCCATCCTCCCCCAGCCCCTGCCCCCCAATCCACACCGCCTCCCCCTCCCCCCGCCTCCTCCTCTCCCCCCCAAAGTTGTAAAGTTCATTTTCAACATGACAACTTGTACATCTCATTGTTGCAACGGGTCCACCTGTATTCCTATTTAAACGATTTGTTTTTCCCCTTCCCCTCCACAAATTATACCGACATCAAATACAGTGAAAGCAGGGGTTATACCATGGGGGAGGGACATACAAAGCAACAAAGAAATAATCTTATAAATGTGTTAGAAACAATCGCATGAAAGAAAAAAAACATTTGAATACTATCTTGGGGTTCATTTCCCTAACATCATCTTATCTGACCTTTCCTGCTTGACTCAGACATATACTAGATATTGCAAATAAGGGAAACCATGGGACCTATGGTTCTTTGGGCCTGGCTTACTTCACTTAATACAATTTTTTCCAAGTCTTTCCATTTCCTAACAAATGGAGCAATGTCATTCTTTCTGATGGAGGCATAGAATTCCATTGTGTATATATACCACATTTTCTTGATCCATTTATCTATTCATTTACAACTAACAGGATGGTAACAATGAAAATTAGATCTCCCTCCTTCTTAAACATTTATTATTTCTTTTTAAAATTTTATTTTATTGTTTTAGGTGGTACCTGTATTAGTTGTAAGACTGGTACATGAAAACAGCTTTGCAGTTTTCTAAGACAGAGCTTTCTCATGGGCTTGTATAGTAAGCTTCTTCTATCACCCATATGTGAGTTTACTATTTATTCCTAGTCTTCGAAGCCTGGCAAACAAAGGCTAAAAAGACAACAACAATGAAGAGAGAGATGTGTGCTCTGACCACTGACTACTCTTCAAAAATTTCTGCTGTTAATCCTTGTACATTTTGACCTGGAATGAGTAATTTTCTTCTAAGTTTTAATGTTCCTACATGTATAAGGCTTACTGGATATTGTATGCTTTTAAAATGGAAAAAAAAACCTTTAGAAAAGAAAGGTATTTCATTGGATACCACAGCTCTACACTGTGGGGATATTTTGGACAGCAATTCTTAATTAAAAGATCACTTAGTAGAAGATTCTATTTGAAATATTCCTTGCTTACTGCAGAGTTTTAATGGGATGTTTTTGCTAAACTTAAACTCAGAGACAGTGTGCTGTTTAATAATTTCAAATAGAGACAGTAATTGAAGCCTGCAGCTGTAACCATCTCAGACTTTTAGCAGCCACAGTGTCACACTCTGGCACTATTAACTCACAGCATGGAGTACCAAGATATTAGAGTTCTTAAGACACTGGAAGACCAGATGCAGATGAAGAGGAACGCAGTTAATGTTGTGAACACAGACCACATTTAGAGAGATAGAAACATTTCTTTGCCATTTATAATGACCTTCAGATTTGAGTGTAGAAAGGAGAAAAAAAGTCTCAGTTACTGACCACTAAGATGCTGAAAACTGGGGTAACTTCAAGCTTTTAGTTAGAAATTGTCGTTACCATGATGGTTCCAATCCTGTTGAATTAAAGAAATATGAAGTTCCTTAGGTGACTGGACACACAGCTCTTGGGAAGACTCTCTTCTTGAGTTATGTTCATTTTCTTTTTCATCTAGGATTGAACTTGTATAAATGATGATTCACTGGGGTATATATTGAATAAATATTTTGGAGAACAGTCAGAAAACCCTCATAGAGCTGAATATATACACACATAGAGAAATCCATTGCCAAGCACAGTATGTGTTACATGAAGTTCAAAGGAAGGAAGGAAGGAAGGAAGGAAGGAAGGAAGGAAGGAAGGAAGGAAGGAAGGAAGGAAGGAAGGAAAGAAGGAAGGAAGGAAGGAAGGAAGGAGACAGAAAGAAAGAAAGAAAGAAAGAAAGAAAGAAAGAAAGAAAGAAAGAAAGAAAGAAAGAAAGAAAAAAGAGAGAGGGAGAGAGAGAAAGGAAGGAAGGAAGAAAGAAAGAAAGAAAGAAAGAAAGAAAGAAAGAAAGAAAGAAAGAAAGAGGGAGGAAAGAAGGAAGGAAGAAAGGAAAGCAGGCAGACAGCGAGGGAGGGAGGGAAGGAGGGACGCACTAGATAAGGATGCCTATTTTTGTCAGTGAAGTCTTCACTTACCCATTGTAGGAGTTATGTTTTAATATCCTCCAGAATAAGTGAACCAACAGAGAGTACTAAACCCAATGCACCATATACTTGGATTTACAAATTTTTTAACAAAGTTTAATTTATGACTTAAACACAGTAAGAGATTAATGGCAATAATCATTAGAATGATTATAATAGGTACCAAGAAAATTTCCAGTATCACTTCTTTGGTGTGTTGAGACCATTGTTTTGTAAAATAAGGGTTCCTTGGCTGTTGGTGCTGTGAGTCTATAAATAGACTCAGAAGTTAGTCAGTGCCTATGTACATACTAACTAATTTGTAAAGTGTATGATAGATACATTTTAGTACTCCACATGCTGTACTAGACAGAATGGGAAAGCAAAACACTTCATGGCTTCCAAATGGCATGCACTTTGGAAATAATGAAGTATTTATATCTCAGATATCCCTCTAATCCTTTCCTAGTGCCATTTCCTGCCATTTACTATGATCATGGCAAGTGAATCTTCAGAAAAATAAAAAAATATTTATTTATACACTACCCTAAAGCAATGGTAGTGTACACTTTAGATTTGTGGAGCAAATGAATCCATACATACAAGATAAATTATTCTAATTTAGAAGACATGTAAAACAACTTTGTAAGCTTTACAGGGACCTAGAAATAAGGACTAATATGCAGAGTGCATGGGAATTCAGGATGGTGATCACCTGTGAGAAATGTTGCAATTAATGTAGAAATGAAATTACAATCCATCACCTTATCCACATGTGTGTTTCTTTTTAATGTTTTTTATTGTAAAATACTGTACAGAGGGGTTGCAATCACATGAGCAAGGTAATGAGTACATTTCCTATCAAGCATTGTTACCTCCTCCTTTGCTTTTAGCCTACCATCCCTTCCCTCCCACCTCCACAACTGCACTTCCTCCCTCCCCACCCTCCCCCTTCCCCCCCCCCCGCCTAAATTGTAAAGTTAATTTTTCAACATAGTGTCTTATACATCTCATTGTTATAATGGGCCAATCTGTATCTATATTTAAGCATTTTGTTTTTTCCTTTCCCCTCCCCAAATCAGAGCATTGTATATACAAGATGCAGGGCACAGACATCAAATACAGTAAAAACTGTACATACAAAGAACATACAAAGAAACAAAAAGATCACATGGTACATTATAAATACACCCCTCAGTAGATGAATGGATCAAGAAAATGTGGTATATATACACAATGGAATTCTATGCCTCCATCAGAAAGAATGACATCATCTCATTTGTTAGGAAATGGAAAGACTTGGAAAAATTTATACTAAGTGAAGTAAGCCAGGCCCAAAGAAACATAGGTCCCATGGTTTCCCTTATTTGCAATAACTAGTATATGTCTTGGATAAGCTGAAAAGGTAAAAAGCTATGTACATATGACCAGATAAGATGATGTTAAGCTAAATGAACCCCAAGATAGGGACACAAGTGTTTTTTTCTTTCTTGCTATTGGTCTAACATGTGTGTTTCTTTATGTATTCAATGAAGAGTTTATTGTCCTCTCTCTTCTTGTAAGGGACCAATAAAGAAGATGATAACGTGTTCTTCTTCAAAAGAGCTCTAGTAGAATGGGAGGACACCCAGGAGAATTTAGACAATACTGTAAGTCTTTCAGACTGGAGGAAAGTGTCTGAAATGAAAACAAATCTTGAAGCAAAAGTATATACAAAGCCTGACCACCAATACAATGGCTACGGATAGGGGAGAAGATGTGCATAAGGCAAAGCCGGCTTACTCTGTAAGCACAGGACCTAATTCCCCTAACTGGATATTTCATTTTCCTTTCGTGGATGTAGTGGCATCCATTGACTTAAAAAAATGTTCCTGCTTAAGCTTGGTCATTTCAGTACTTCTTACAATTGCCTGAAGTTCTGAGCAAAGGGTGGTTTATGTCCCATGCAGTGTGTAGTTTAGTGGATGTTCTCTCTCTCCTCATGAAGTCAGATAAGTGATAGGTAGCATATAAATGAGTCATTTTTCATTGGGAAAGCAGTTTCCCACATATCCTTTGTGTAGAACTACTGCAACAGATTATAGATTGGGTTATGCTGTTCAATGTTTTTTTTTTAATTCCTGGTAGCATGTGTGTCTTGTCATATAGAAGGGATTATGGGATAGGTTAGACTATAATTCCCTCTTCATCTTAGATTCTCTAATTTCAGCTTTCAAATATGAGAACTGTATTTTAAATTAACTAGACAGCTCTAGGAATCCATGGTGGTGAAATATCATCTGTTACTGACTCCAAATTCTTGTATCACTTGCATTTTCACTATTAATTTTGGCATAGTTACTGCTTGGATGCTTTTGAAAGTAACAAGTTTGATTCAATTACTTCATTTATTTTTTTCCCAAAGTTATTTTTCAAAGATGCAAGGAGGACTCTGTAGATATTGTTTTTCAGAAATTAATTTAAAATAAGTAGATTTTATTTTTCTAGATTTACTGTAATTTGTAGTTTTAAGCTCTTTAGTCAGAGAAGCTGTATAGTTTCGAGCCAAATTTTGCTTTCGCGCTCCTCATGAATATGACGGTGAAGCTGCTATCAAATTCATTTTTATAGACTAACAAATTAAGCCAGAAAAAAGGCCAATTTTCCTAGAGAATCCTGATGACATGATATAATCCTTGACAGGTCAAATTCTTGTTTCATATCCTTCAGTGCCTAAAACTCAAGCATAGGAGTGATTTACACACACACACACACACACACACACACACACACACACACACACACACACACACACACACACCATACACACATCTTTGGATAAGGAAAACTTTGTATTATTTATTATGCTTGCTTATTTTTCCTAGAACAGAGAAAAACAGATACAGTATAGCTCATAAATGTATTTGTCCTGTTGCCCAATTGGGTATATTACAGCCATAATATAGTAGTGTAACTTGAATTAGGGGTTAATACTCTCATTTATGACTGGAACTTGAACCTTGCCTGCACTTCTACTTCTGCTTCTTTTTGCTGTTTAATTGGAGATTAGAGTATTAGGTTTTGGTATATTTGTTTGCCTGGGCTGGCTTTGAACCTCAACACTCAGATCTCATCCTCCTGAATAGCTAGTATGGATGTGAGCCACCAGTGTTCAGCCATAATATAGTTTTAATACACATGAAGAGAAACAAAAAATGGTGAGATAAAGGACAAAGGGGGAACCAATGCAACAGTGATACTCATAAGACAATATGTTGGAAATGAACTGAACAACTTGTGCGGAGGAATGGGGGAGAGAAAGCGTGAGAAAAATGAGGGAGGGGGTAACAAGCCCCACAAGAAATGTACTCACTAACTTACTGTAACTGGAACCTCTCTGTTCAAAATTCAAAAAATTCAAAAAAATACATATGAAGAGTTCAAGAAGCATTAGAAGTTTTGAAGCCTCTTTTTTTTATTATGTTGTCTTTAATTTTCTCGCTTTGGGGATCAAACCCAAAGCCCCATGTGTATGCAGCACTTTACTACTGAGTTCCAGCTCAGCACTACCTTCCTGTGTCTTTTGTGGGCATCTGAAGATCATGGAATCTGATGGCCTTTGTAAACTAACACTCCAAAGGCAAACAGGTGTGCCATAAATTGGGAAAGTTAAAAGCAAGCAAGTTTCTTCTGCCCTGCAAGGTCTCAGAAATCATAACGCACTGATACAAAAAAAATGAATTTATTGGGAAATACCAGCATACAACTATTTTGCCACAGCCTCTGTGTGTGTGTGTGTGTGTGTGTGTGTGTGTGTGTGTGTGTGTGTGTGTGTGTGTGTGTGTGTGTGTGTGCAAGTCATGGGTACAGGTTGCTAAAACATGGAAGAGGACACCAAGACACAGCATGTGAGATATGATATACTGAACAGTTTTTAACAGAAGAGCTCTCAGGAAGCAGTGTGAGCCATAAGCCACCTCCACAGTGCTGCGAAGTTCCAGTAGCAATAACCTGGAGAAAGCACACCCAGGGCATCGATGTACCTAGCCACTCCTTTCCACAGCATCGGGCTGGATATCAGGGGTCTGCTGGCACCAGCACCTGTCCTCTCCACAGTGCCCCTTGACTGCACTGCCTACAGAGGGCGAAGCTCCACAGCTTGGACTACAGGAGCAGTTACATGCGTGGCCTGCCTGGCTCTGTCCTTGTTTGGCCTACATTGCAGGCATCAGCTGACATAGCAGACAGACCACAGGCAGGTTCCCTTCTGGGTAACTGGTCTACCCCAGTCCTCAGGGTACAAATGAGACACCAGATAGAGCTACCTGTTTTCCTGATACAATCTGTTTGGCAAAAACCTCCAAAAAGGAAGTTGGAAGTACAGAACACTTGACACTGAAACTTGTACTGGTTTCCAAACACTTAAATGTGGAATCCTATCTTTCACCATTTGTCTTTAAACACAACAACAACATCACGGTAATTTATTAGCAAAGAAGGAAACTATGATGTAAAGAATTAAAATGTAAAAACAAACCCAGATTCCCAATTTATGTCAGTTTGGGTAAACAGCCATGGGCATGTGAAGAAAACCATTTCTTTTTTTGTTGTGGTGGCCCTAGGGCTTGAACTCAGGGCCTGCCCACTGTCCCTGAGCTTCTTTTTCTTAAGGCTAGTGCTCTACCAATTCAACTGCAGCTCAATTTCCAACTTCATTTGGTTTGTTTATTAGCCTACTGGAGATAAAAGTCTCACAGACTTTCCTGTCTGGGCTGGCTTTCGACCGCAATCCTCAGATTTCAGCCTCCTGAATAGCTAGGATTACATGTGTAAACCACCGACCCCACTGGGGAAAACCATTTTGTCAAAACAAAAATTATTACTTTTAGATGCTATTTTACAGCCTACTTAATACTAAACAAGCATATATATAGCGAATATGTGATATATGTACATATTGATGTTTCTACATGCAATTATGTTATGAATACATAATTTAGTTCTCACTTTGAAAGAATGAATGAATTAATCTATCACAATTTAACAGCGTAGAGAATGCAGAATTTTCATTTGGCACCAAAAATATTATTCCCACTTTACTTAGCTGTCAAATATTTGGAATATCAATATGACTTTGGCAGCATTAACATTCCTATGGAAACATCCTGATTATAATGTACGGCAGTGTGTGAAATACTGCTTTGTAGAACCAGACATGTTCAAGGAGGCTAGGATTTTAGGATGACTTCAACTAATCTCATTTTGACTGAGCTGAGGCACAGGCCAAATCATGAAAGATATGGCCAAAGACTCTCTGTGCCCTCAGTATTGTGCAGTGCAGCCATGCTAATGTTTTACAGGTGGCTCAGAAGATATTCTATTCTAAATTCATGTAAACTTCTGCTTAGTTTTGTTGGCTAGAATACACATAAAAAACAAGATGACTTGTTACATCTGAATGAGCGGTGTTTCTCCTCAGGTAAAATAGATTTTTTTTCTTGGAGAAGAGTGAAGGGAAGGAATGGCTGCTTGTGTCATGCAGAATTGGTTACTTGAAATGCTTGTTTTATTTAGAAATGCTTGTCTCATTTAGAAATGCATACTGTCTTCAGTGTGGAATAGTCTTTCTTGCAATAAATGCCATCTTTGCCACAAAGCATAGAGCACTATCACTCAGCATATTTTAAAACAACAACATTTAATTTCCTTTGACAAACATCATGGAAAGAATAGTTTGTCCACTTTGGTTTTTTTGTCTCTACGCAAGCTTAGTGTTTTTATAAATATCCTGGGATCTTACCACTGCAGAAAACAGGTAGGTATTTTTATTTTTTTAAACTTGAGCACTGAGTGGTTGCTATAGGCCCCCAATTGTTTGGAGGCAAAAACAAGCAAGCAAGCAAACAAACAAACCCTTACCTCACTAAATATAAATGACTGCACCTGAATATCTAACCCCAAATTCTTCTCTGTGTACGATTCTTCCTAGGGCTGCCATATCTGTCTTGTCCTAGTGTTCAAGCAAGTTCACCCACCTGCTCCAAGGTGCCTGTCAGACTCTCTAAATACCAGCTGTATTCTTGGTGTTGGACCAACAGCCTGTGATTGTGGGTATGCATTTGCCTCAAGTGCCCCTTTTAGTCCAGTTGATGCTTCCTTCCTGATGTACCAGCCTTCAATCTCTAAACCATTCTGCCCAAACCAAGACAGACCAGTAACATCCCTCCTTAGTTGAACCCCCACTCTTTCTTCAGTCACTGCCTGATCTGTCTGTGAAACCCAAGAAAATTTGAGACTTTTTGTCACCTTTATTCACAGACTTATGGTGTAGGCTGGATAAATCTAAGCTAGTCTTATTTTGTTGTTGTTGTTGTTGTTGTTGTTGTTGTTATACCACAGTTGTGAGTACTGTGATCAGATGTTCTCATGGGGCTCATCATCTAGAAACCGTGAGGTATTTCTGATGATCTGGAGCCTCATTATGGAACACGGGTACCTGGAAGCTAAGGACAGCATTTTCCTTGATTGTACATAATCTTGAGGACAGCAGTTTTCTCAAGACTCAGACTTGCCAGTGACCATTGTAATGATGAGATTTTTATTTATACTTTCTGCTACATACATTCATTTTCTCAAAATACATTCATTTTCTGTGTTCTCTTTGCACAGATTTGACAGACTTCATATATGCATGTGTTTGTGTACACTCCCTATAGCTTGTTGAGTATGTATGTATCTGGCTCCTAACAATTTTTTTACCAGTATTTCACCAAATGAAGACAATGGTTATTCAAGATCAATGGAACATGACTGGCAATTTTACAAAGATTAGCTTTATTACAAGGTGTACAACTTCCAGAATGAGTTGGAGAGTATATCTGCTCTGTGGAAATATATCATCAGCATCATGAGTAGAAACACCCCAACTTGTGCTAACAGAATCACCTGATGTAAGGGAAACTTTTTCTTGTGGATGGGACTCACAATCCAATAAAAGTATAGGCAAGCTTAACACAAAGGCAGACAAGATGTAATAGACACAGGTGCTAACCCCAGATGCCATGCTTTCATTATGGTTTGCTTTTTTCTTTTATTAGCTATGTGGCTTGGCATAGTATCATAATTTATTTGAGGGTCAGTTCCATCATTTCCAAAAAGTGAATAATGAAGGCAAATCTCACTCAATGAGAATTAATTAAGATAACATATATAAGCATTATTCAGTGTGGTGCATATTCATAGAAAACTTTAAACGGTCATTAAAATTCATAATTGTAACAATAATTAATATTCACAGTAATATTGGTGTTATTGTTACTCTCAAATCAGAAATACCTGGCCTATATTAGGGCCAGAAGTATCTGTAGAATATCATTGGCTTCTTAGAACATCTACTTTAAACTTGTACAAATGTGAAGAAAACAAATAAGATAGCAAATGCTGATTTTTTTGCAGAGAGTTGTCTCGTTACCGCCTTCTGTATGTTTTATGTCCTATAGAAACCAGCATAGTGATTCTGGGCCCTGGATGTTGAATATTTTGGGAACTGACACATGATAATAGTGCTCACCTTTGTATCCTTACAACTTCTTAGTAGGGCAGTGAGAGATATGAACTCCAATCTGTTCATTATGCTATCTAACCAATAAGGAATCGGATAAAGAGCCAGTCTTGAGGGCCACATTCCTCACCATAATTGTGAGTCCAGTCTTATAACCTGTGCTTATTTGATATCCTTTCTCTCCCTAAAACTGCGATTTAGCTGAGGAAAATATTAATATCATCTTTTGCTTTCACCTATCACATTCCTTTGATGATATTTTCATAAACAAAATTGCCAAACTATATAACAATTCTATTTTCAATCATTTGTCAATAAACTTACTCTATATACACTGGTTGTACTGTTTTGCTTTCCCACAAAATGTACTCAAGACTCAGATTTCATCACATCCTTTCCAATACAGATTATTGTTTGCTTTCATATATTCATATAGAGAGAATTCATCTACCTATATGTAGTAAACTATGTACAGGTTATGCAGCTTTCTGTTTCTTTATTGAGTAATTTTTGGTATTTTTTTCTTGGATTTTTGAAAATTTTTCTATCATTGTAGCAATGTCTGTTCAAATATTTTCCCATTTTAATTGTCAAATATTGATTTTAAAAACAATTAAATACCAAACAAATAAATAAATTCTGCCAAGAATTTGAAGAAGTATATTTGAAAGAATAATTTTACTAAACAAACGTCTTGAACAACATTTTAGAGATTCATAGTGAGATGGAATTTTGGAATAATAAAACATTAGAAGGGCACTGTTTCTTAGCATCTATACTCCATTTTCTTACTTTTATTAATGAAAATTATAATAATTGCATTTGAGTCAAAAATGAGGAGCATTGCTTTCCTAGAGGTGGGATCTACTTGTCCCTCATAGTTAAGTGCCCTCTTCTTAAATTTGCAAGTAACAGCCAGGTGGAAGAAATGGAAAAGGAACTCCAGGCTCAGAACCAACAAAACGAAACAAAGCAAATACCCAAGTTCTTCATATACAAAAGTCCTTGACCATTTTCAAAGGCCTTTGATATTCTTTTCTTTATATAACTGAAGTGAGTGACTTTAATTCCCTTTACGAATATAAGAAACATGGTAGTGTGAGTTTTGTACCCAGGTAATCATAATTGTGTATAGTAATTTCATATTTTATTTTCAGGAACATAAATTCGGTATCTCCATGGAATCTTGATCACACAGTTCCACTAATCATTAAAATCACAGATTCTTGAAGAGAGAAGTTAGGACACAGTCCTCTTGATTAAAGCAACATTTAAATAAGTTTAATCATTAGAGGTATGGGACAGAAATATATGTTCTTCCAAAGTATAGTATATGAATCCCAGGCATAATGATCTCATAGGCTGTTGAATTGGAACCTGGGCAAATAGAAAAGGAAATAGTCCTGCCAGTTAGTCACTGCAGTGACATTCAGGGCATTTGGGGATTAAAGAGGATACTATTTACAAATGGCTTGACTGGGAAGGATGGAACAAGTTGAGCCTGTATAACATTGATGTTTCTTTCAAAGTCTGTGAGGAACCAATGTATGCAAGGAAAATGTGTGGGACTCACTTCCTCTGGGGACACACTAATCCAATAAACCATGTTGAGTGGGGAATGCTGGGGAATGGTCTACTTCCTGTATGTCTTCCTATCACTTCCTTTAGAACAGATTTTCTTGAGTCTGGACTTACAATAGTGGAACACTTTGTTTAAGTGTAGGATAGAAGCAAAGATTGTTGGATGCTGCCGGGCACCAGTGGCTCATTCGTGTAATCCTAGCTGCTTAGGTGGCTGAGACCTGAGGATCTGGTTCAAAGCCAGCCAGGGTAGGAGACATGGCTCCAGCAGTAGAGTGCTAGCCTTGAGCTGAAGAGCTCAAGGACAGCCCCTAGGCCCAGAGTTCAATACCCATGACTGACAAAAAAAAAAGGGTTGAAAGATTCTGTCTCCACCAGCATCTACCAGGGTCATGGTCTTCAAGAATCCTTGGTGGTCAATTATATTATTGTTTTTACATATTGCTATAGAGACATTCCCAAAATATCCATAGCTTCCTTTTTTATCTACATGTAAGGATTTCCCTATAAGAAAATTCAAAGTTGATGAGAATAATATATTTGAAGAAACAAGTTATTGCAGGGACTAGGTAGGGATCTTTTATTCAATATTTATTAAAATGCAGAGAGCAGATGCAATAGAAATTTAGCAGTGTTAGAAATAAAGGCAACATCTCCTATAGAGTACAGAAGAGAAGAAAGGCAGAGGGAAATCCAGCAAGTACCAGGCAAGGTCAAAGAGACATGTAGAGAAACTGTGCATATGTGAAGCCAGATTGACCACACATAAATTTCAAAAATATTTTAACTTATTGCAATGTCCATATGATAAAGGGCACAAGCCATAGATTTGCAGCACAAAAGATGTTAGACCCTGGACATGGATGTACAAGCAGAGTTGACCTCAAATATCTAAAACGTTACCCATCTCCCTCAGAAGCTCAGATCTTGCTTTATAATAGCTTTTATCCCACTAGGAATAACAATTGTTAGTTTGAGATTGAGGAGCAGGGATTGGTTGCTCCTGCTTTTGTACTTTATCTCCCATTATTACACTTCTGAATTCTACTCATATTGTTTGCTGTTATAAGGCAGCCATTTGTATTGGTATGCAGTAAAATCTTTTCTCAGCATCCTTGGGAGAGCTCAGTGCTGCCAGGACCCCCTGCGGACACCAAAATCCATACCTGCTCAAACCATGTGCATATGATAAGCTATTTGCATATAACCTCCATACACTTTAAATCATCTCTAGATTCCTTATAATGCCTAACACGATGTAAATGCTATGTACATAGTGATTATACATTATTGTTGAGGGAGTGACAAGAAAAAGTCCATACATATTCATTATAGACATAATTTTCTTTCCAGATAGTTTCAACCAAGCTTGCTCGGCGCCTCAGATCAGAACCCACAGGAATAGAAGGCTGACGGCATTTTATTGGACCAAAATATCACACCATCTTCGTCCGTTTGTTGCCGACGGAAATCTGGGTGATTTCTAATGCACAGATCTTCTGAATCATGTTTTCTTTGTGAACAATCTTATACAGGTCATCTGATGAGCATATGCCTGCCTTCCTGTGAACAGGAAAGTGGTGGTCATTAGGGTGGCCAAGTCTGAGGAGTCACCTGGGTTGGACACTTCCAAATAGCAAAACAGCTGCCTTCCTCTGTTTAAATAAAAAGTCATCATGGGGTATCTGTGCATCATCTACTGCTGAACTCTTTCAGGACGATTACAACAACTTCAAAGATTTGCACTAGATTTGTTCCCCCTCAAGATAGCTTAACATGGTAACTTCTAGGCTCTTCATTTTCCTACATAAACATTCTTTTTTAATATATATTTTTAATTGTAAAGATTCTGTACAGAGGGGTTAGAGTTACATGAGCAAGGTAATGAGTCCATTTCCTACTGAGCACTGTTACAAATGGGATTGCAGAAACAAAGGAGGTAAGGGAGTAACAATGTTCTATAAACATCCTTAACGCTTTGATCTCCCACCCAGGAATGTGCTCACCTTTCTGTGTTTTAACATACTGTAATCTTAACACAGCTTTTGCAACCTTTCAATTTCCTACCCAAGACAGGCATTGTTTGCTTGCATAAGAACCACTGGGAACTCTATTTACTTTTTTCCTTTCCTCCTAAATTTGAACAAAACAGCTTCTGAGTAACACATGATTTTTGCTTTTTTTTTTCATGTACTGTAAGAGAATCTCTTCCCTTTTATAATTTACCTGAAACATGGGATTTAAATATCACAGTTATCTACCTTCTACATAAGATAAAAGCACTCTGAGAGCCTCTTAAATTGCCCAAGACATACATTGTGGTTGTCATTCTTAAGTAGTACTGGAGACATTATTTAATACTGCAGTGATATATTTAAAAAACAAAGAAAGCTTAGCTCTTTCTCAAAATACTTACAATTTAAGCAGTAAGATAATTCTAAAAGAAAAAGAAAAAAAGGAATAGTATTTCACAGAGCCTCAATGGAAGGGATGCTGAGAAGGAAATTCTCTGTGAAGGGATGTTTTAGCTATCGGGAAGGAAATGCATGCTTTGATAAAACAAGCAGACAGAAAATGAGATGGAATTTGGAGACTGTTTACTCACCATTGAATAGGTAGTGCTTTAACAGTTCTATCCAGATATTTTCCAAGATATGGTATATTTTGGTATATATATATATATGAATGTCTTTATAAGCTATGTGGAAGATGATAATGAACAAAAATGCCAAGTTCTTTGTTCTCATGGCGCTTCTAGGAACGTGGCTAGTGCGATTTCATATTCACTAGAGTGAATGTGCTTAATTATATCTACTTGGGAGGGAAAGCACTGGATCAGTTATAAACTTTGCAAAATACATGACACAGTTTGAGAGTGAAGCTAGTTAAGTTAATTAGGCAATGTTCCCCAAAGTAAAGAGGTTAGTACAAACCAATAAAACTGTAGCATGCAGAGTCCATTCAGTTCACAAGATGTATAGCTCATTTTGAGATGTTCCTCAGTGTGCAAACATTTGTAATATAAAAGGCTTTCATGGTAATATTTCTTTGAATACACACAGTGTACTTTGAACAAATCCATCCCCTCCATTATATTCTCAATCAATTTTCTTTCCTTCCTTCTTTCCACACAATGTTGAGTGGAAGTGTGGGAAGGTAATCCTTTTGCTCCTTTTCAACCCTGATAACTCTTCTTCCATTACCTCTCACTGATTGCCATCTAGACAGTTCCCCTTCAATAGTCAAGTCCTGTTACTACTACATTTTGTAATCAGTTCACCCTTTAACTTCTAGTCTCCACAAATAAGAATCAGTATGCCATATTTGTTTTTTTGTTTTTTGTTTGTTTTTAGTTTGGCCTATCTTGGTTAATATGGTGACTCCAGATCCAGCCATTTTTCTACAAATAACTTTATTTTCCTTAATGGCTGAGTAATACACCACAGTTTACATGAACATTACATATATGTATCCTATTATATACATTTATAATGCTTTCTTTATCTATTCATATATTATTGGGCACTTTGATGGATTCTACAGTTTGGCTATTGGAGAGTTGAAAAACACTTAAAAATAAAACAGTCCACCCTTCCAGAGGTCCAGAAAGCCAAAACCCTATCCTCAGTTAAGGCAGATGAGTCAAACAGGGTACAGATCATTCAGTGCCTTGTGCATCACACTGACCATTGAGTTTTATCATTGACTTCACACAAACCATGTACATATATCATGTATAGACATGACAAGAATTGAGTTTGAATTGAAACATGTCAAATTTGGTCGGCTATAAGTAAGGTGTTACTATGAATCTCTATCTTCTTTTTATTTTTTGAATGCCTTTCCCAGAGTACCCTAAGAACTTAATGTGATCATTTTCTCCTTACATCTGTTAGAAAACTTAGCCCTTGGAAACCCAAACAAAGTCAAAAACAAAAGCTGTTTGTACAGAGCTAGCTGGCTGTCTGCTTGTCTGCCCTCCTGTTCTTACTCTCCCACATCCACAAGCCTGCTAACCAAGTATGCAAGCAAGTGGGTCCTGGAGTTGTGACAAGAAGAGTTGGGACCAGTGGGTTGCTGTGGGAAAGCAGTGCTTCTTCAGTGGGAAGGAGAGTTGAGCTGCCTCATATCCTCCGCTCCGTCTATCCCCATGCTGGTATTTAGCACGTTTTGATATAAACTGGAACAAACATAGAGTTGTTAAAATCAATTAAATATTCATTGGAAGTCAACAATTTGAGAATTAAGCTGACTCATACATGTTACTAAAATCAACATCTTTAGTCTCATTTCAACTCAGAAATGCCGGGATTTAGGCAGAAGATTATCCACTTATTTGTTGATAGTGTTGCTCTTCACGCTCATTTGAAGGGCTTATTTTTCTCTGTATCTGGTTCTTTCTTTGGATGCAACTTGCCTTTGCACACCTGCCTTCTCTCCTGTCAGGTGCTCTGCCAGTCCTGCTACCCCTACATCCTGTGATCCTTCCACCCTTTCAAGTACTTTCCTGTCTTTCTTTCTTTTTATTACCATTGATTTTTTTATGAAGGTAAAATTGTATGGAGGAAATTTTCTCATGAATTGAGCCTAGGGATATTATATCAAGGAGAACTTCTTGAAACTCAGTTCTATTACAAGACAGAACAAGTTCCCCAGAGCAATACTAAGAGGCCAATCACTTGAGTTATTTAAAACTCAATTGGACAGTCAAGGCGGATGCCCTGGCAGGAATTCCCTAGCTCAGCCATCCAAGAATTAAAAAGACAAAAAGATCATAAAAGGATTTTTCTCTTTAGCTCAGGTTTTCTATACGCTGGATTCTGTATTTTCTGGGGGAAACCAGCTATATTAAATGGACAGCATGATCCTCTGCTTTTCTTTTATCATGTGCTATTGATCAAAGCTAGAACAAAAGATGCTAAGAAAAAATCTGTAACAATAAAGCAATAGCCTGATCTCCTGGGAAAAAACCAGTCTAAAAATGTATCTTTCTTTCTAATTGTGTGATAAAGCAACAGGTTTTGTTGTAATAGAGAATCATTACATCTAGCATAAAATGCATTTCCCTAATTATGTACCACTTCCTCCACTGTCTATGTATTAATTTTAATTAAACAAAAATTAAAGTTTACCTTACATTGATATGTTTCCTCATTAAGGGACTAATAGGAGTCCTCTGACACCTCTTTCCTATTATATAGAATTATAATTATGACTACTATCATAATATATATCAGCTTCAAAGAATATTAAGGGAAATCTCTGTGATCAAAATTATGTAATCTAACTATGTTTCCATTTTGGAGTACAATTGTGTACTTTCCACAGATAGTGCTGTGGCTTGTCACTCTGATATCATCAGAGAAAATACTTTCTTTTTAAAATCCTTGAAAATTTCATAAACCAACTATTATGTCATAATCCAGTAACCCAGTATAAATTTAACCAATCCTTGGTGGGGTGAATTATTTTTAATTTATCTGGAAAGTGAGGAAATGCTGAAAAGGAAGATTGGTTTGCTCAGAGTGCGAGTGAAGCCAGAAGAAAATCCGTTTGGGATTCCAGAGCCTTAAACACTTGTATTGGCAAGCGTTCACCTCCCATTTCCCTTCTCAAACATATTGTGAGACTCCATTCTCTGAAAATATTCAGGTGGCAGATTTTATGTGCCAGTTACATTGTCATTCTTCTCTCTTTCCTCTACATAGTGCTTTTCCAAACACACCTGCGCGCGCACACACACAAACAGGCACATACACAATAAATACAGTAATTTATTCAGTGACCTAGAAAAATTGAGCCTCATATATTTGTACAGTTTATTTTTTATTTACGGCAAACCCATAAGCCAAATTGTATGCTTCTTGGTTAAAGCAACCGATCACTCAGCTCATGAATTGACTAATAAATTCACTGCCTACTCATCCTGCTAGCCCCTCTGAATCTATCTTCTTTACCAATTCCACCCACCCACCAGGTCAGGAACTATATAGACTTTCTCTCAGTGTTTTGAAGAAGGAGTCTGAGAGTGAAGAAATAATTAAGTTTGAGTACAGCCTGCACAAAGAAGAATGGCAATCAGTTTCCTTACCAAGGTGAGAAAAATACAATTGTTTTCCCATCTGAGCAAGACTCAATGTTAGCTAATGTCCCAAACTAGTAACATCTTTAAATCCTGCATTAAGCATGTATAAGTGTGAAATAAATTAATGAATGAAGAGATGTTCTCTTGTTAATATGAATACATCTAAGAAGATAAACTGACTTTAGTAAATACTTGAGTTGTAATGATGGTCAAGTTTAGTATGTGGTCTTAATTGCACAGTAAATACATATCACCACCATTATTTTCACTAACAGAAGGCAGATACAAGGTTACATGATAAAATTGTCTTTAAGAACCAAAATAGGATAATGAATTTGAGTTTACTGAAGTTAAAATACATGACCCTCAAGGGAAAAACTGGTTTGGAAAAGAGCATTAAAGGACTTTGTCTGTATTGAAACTAATTTATATATCTTGATATTTGTGTTTGTACAGGTATCCATGAAAGAATTCATAGAGATTTACTTCTTGGATATATGCATTTTATTAGGAACAAATATGTTTCAACTAATAGAAAGACGGTACAAGGAAAAGGTTTTGTTTTCATTTAAGTCAAGTATTTTATTCCGTAGAAATTAAAGACACCACTGTAACTTAAGACATCTAAGCTTTGTGATTGAATTTGAATTTCAGAAAGACCACTTGTTGGAAACCTGGAACATTGATTGGAAATGCATTCCAATGAAAAATGATTGAAAATGGAGTTTTTAGGCCCCAGACCCAAACTCTAGAATTTCCACCTGTCAGTTCTAGCCACTCGCCCGTCTATGCCAAATAATGACACATAGAGAAGAGCAGAGATAGGAGTTTTATTATTTGACACACACAGGAAGGTGATACTTCCAGACATCTTTAAGTACCTTTGGAAATCAGATGTGTGCTTTTCACTTACATAAGCAGGGAGCATGAGGCGGGGAGGGGAGGAAGTATGCAGTGTTAAAAAGACTCAGGTACAGACTGGTCTTTTTGCCTTAGTCTTTGTTGTCACTTTATCACTTGAAGAGAGCAAGTATTTCTCAGTCACTGTTTCCTGGTACATGGTCTGTGCTGAACTATTGGCTGTTTTCTTTCTTTTGGGATAGTTTCACCTTTTGCTATTAGGAGATGAACCCAAGCCAATCTGTGTCTGAGGGGTACCCTGTGCAACAAGTTGCGTAGCTGTAAATTCTCTCCCTAGAATACCAGGTGAGTGGAAAGGACCATGTCGGTGAATGATTCAGATCACAAGATACAAAGACAAAGTGAGAGCAGGGAACTCAGTTTTAATCCTGCTTTTACTTAATTCATGACTATAATTTAAAAAAGCAACAACTCCTCCCCGCACCCCAGCTTTTAGAACATCTTACATCACGATAGTAGAGAAAGATAGAAGACAATAAATTAGAGCAGTTGAATGAACTATACCACGTGGATATTTGTGCACAATGCTCCCCTTCAAGACTAAGGAGTATTCTCAAATAATTTGTGATGATAACATCTGAGTTCATTCAGAATGATCTAATAAAGCATCATATTTAGGGATGAATTTGTCACCTGTTTCTGTATTTGAGGGGTGAAGAGGTGAAAACAGCACAATGAAATGCACCAAACACTAGGATAATTCACATGTAATTTTGTTAGGGATGCAATCTTCTAGCCTCATGAATGTGATCATGGAGTGGCTTTATTTTTGACATTTTTATTGGCTTGTGTCAGTTAGATAGGGGTGATTTCATTGCTATATCTCATACACATTAATATTGTGGTCCAATCAGTTTCACCTCCTTCCTTATGGTCCCTGCAGTTTTCCCTCTAAATACTGTCCCCAGATTGTTTTCTTATTCTGTTTTAATAGTGGTGAATAGTCAACTTGGACCGTATTCAATATTCTTTATTTTTTTCCGTCGGTCATGGGGCTTGAACTCTGGGCCTGGATGCTGTCCCTGTGCTCTTCAGCTCAAGGTGAGTGCTCTACCGCTTGAGCCACAGCGCCACTTCCCCATATTCAATATTCTTTATCCTCCTCCTAGTTATAACTGCTGCCTGCTAGGCCTCACCCCATCCTTCTACTGATCATAAGCTTTTGTTAACTTTCTCTGTGCTGCCCTCATATGCACTTGTCATGTACTACGAAATTGTTTATCCCTTTAATTTTTTCATTCTCCCCTGTCCTCCTGAGTAGTCTCTTAGTATGATTCATTCTCTGTTTAACCATTTAAGTAAATATGGATATAGATATTTATACTTATTTATATGTCCATGAGTTTGAATGTCTTTGAGATATATAACACATATTAGTAGAAACTTAAAAACTATTTTTCAAGTACTATAGCAAGTACAAAGAGTTGAGTTAAAACCCTAGTACTACGAGAAGAGAGACAGAGACACAGAGACAGACAGACAGACAGAGAGACAAAAAAGAAAGAAAGAAAGAAAGAAAGAAAGAAAGAAAGAAAGAAAGAAAGAAAGAAAGAAAGAAAGAAAGAAAGAAAGGAAGGAAGGAAGAAAGGAAGGGAGGAAGGGAGGAAGGAAGGAAGGAAGGAAAGAAGGAAGGAAGGAAGGAAGGAAGAAAGGAAGAAAGGAAGGAAGGAAGGAAGGAAGGAAGAAGGAAGGAAAGAAAGAAAGAAAGAAAGAAAGAAAGGAAGGAAGGAAAGAAAGAAAGAAAGAAAGAAAGAAAGAAAGAAAGAAAGGAAGAAAGAAAGAGAAAGATTGAAGGAAATTACATATATGGGAGAGAGAGAGAGAGAGAGACAGAGACAGAGAGAGAAAGTGATTGAAAAACATGACAAGGTAGGGTAAAACATGAAAACACATATTAGGGTCTTGAACTGATGGATAGAAATGGGAAAATCCTGGAAGAAATGCAAAGAAACACAAAAGTACTGTAGGATCTAGAAATAGGAAGGGGTACACAGCAATGCCAAAGTCACTCACTAGTGATTTAATCTCTAGATCCAGCAGGTTTCGGAGTGAGGTGAAGACTGTACATCAACTCCATTGCTGTTGCTTTTTTGGTCAGAATCATAACTACTTAGCTATGTGAAGTTCAGGGTCTCAAAGGTCCTCACTTTACGTGGTTTAAGGTTCTGAAATAAAAGAAAGGCTAACCCAATATGACCTCCAGAGATGACCTGGAAGAACCAGTCACCCTCATCAGCTACTTGCTTCAATCTGACACCACAATTGCCAGGCTTCTTTTTAAAATTCTCTGATATGGTCAGCTTTCATTTTTTATTGATGGTTTGGATTACAGTATCCTGGATCTCATCAGAAGATAGCACTCTGAAATTAAAGTACTCTGAAATTACTGGGATGATTTTAAATTTAAATAAGATTTTCTGATAAGAATAGGACAAATTGGTGTAGCCATCAGGAGAAATGAAGACTGACAGTTTAATTTCTCTAAATACTATAGCAAGTAGATGTCAGCTCCACTGACTGGATTATTTAGGTTGAGTGTAATAGATTGTGTTGGATAAATTTAATATTGAACATATTCTGACAAGATTTTGACTTTAGAAACAAAGCAAGAATTCCTTTTGGGCTGTATTTTTATATCGTGGTCACTGCCCCTGGAGAAGGCTCAAGTGAGTTGATATGTTTGCTGCCTCTTAAAACATCCCAAAATAGTTTTCTCTATTAACATGTCCCTTGGGTCTTCTATATATTACCACCATTGCAGTTCATGTAAGGGTATCTCAAAAGGTGACAGGAGTTGATGTCTTTTCCATTTATTGCCATCTCTAGTTCTGAAGTATTAGCAAGTACTTCAGCGGTATGAAAGGCATGATGTCATTTGAACAGATAAAGGCAACACACCATAACCCGAGTTTTATTTTTGAGGCAAAGTTTGGCATTTTGTAATTAATTTTACAGACCAAGTTTAGTCAACACAGCTAGCAGCCTCTACTCTGATGACAATGCAATTGAATCCAGATGATAGGGGAAAGAGGTGAAGTTAGAAAGTCAAGTGTATTAATTTGAACTTCAGTAAGTCTGACTCTCTTATTGGAAGGATAATTCTACGTTGTGAATGAAGTAATTCAGGGTGGTGGGAGGCAGAACTATCTATAAAAATTTAAAGGGTTCTTTGTTTTAATTCAGAGCAGGTTCATTATACATGACTGCCTTCTAATTCGGGTATGTTCCATAGTCTAAGGATATAGTAATAACAGGAGCTACAATTTGCTGAGTTTTTATAGCCAGAATTACTTTACCTGTGTTATCTCCATTATTTTTATGAGTGGAAATTAACTATGTTCACAAAAGAACACTTGTTTCTTCCTATTTACTCGGGGATTGATGTTTATAAAAGTCTCATTATGTCAGAATCATACTGCTTACTTGTTAAGTGGTTTAAGAATAAAGATAAATTATGCCAATTATGATGGTTCATTTTAAGTGTCACTTGACTAGCTAAGGGAGGTCCATATAGTGGGTAAAAGATTATTTAAATGTATCTGTGGTTCTTCTGGAATACACTATCACTTTCAATTAGTAGACCATGATCTATCATTACCAATGTAGGTGAGCATTATCCAATTCATTAGGGGCACAGATATAACAAAGCATGAATTCTCTCTGCCTCAACTAGGACATATATCTTCTACTTTCTGACTTTTGACACTATTTGGAGACATATATATGTTAAGGGAGACATATATATTATACATTATAAATATAATATATAATATATTATAAATAATATGTAATATATTTGTCAGGTAAAGAAATTTCCACAATATTTTTAAATATTTTTAGGGTAATGGTGGTCATGTTTGCTTCTTAGTCTTTATTACCTTTTATGCTATTGACCATATAAATAATTCCCTACTAATTGTTCTCAAAGAATGAACTGAATACATTGACTATGTATTTAAAAGCTTGTTAGTTTTCTAGACTTTGTAACAAAGTGCCACATAGTTAATGGTTTAAGCACTCATTTATTTACTTGCATTTTCCATGGATCAGCATCTGAAGTATATAGGGTAGCTGACTAATCACCTCAATCTACCAACAGGTTAAAATCGAAGTGTTGACCAGAGATTACTCTTTCCTCTGACTCTAAAATCATTTTCTAATCTCAGAAATCATTGACAAAGCTCCTTGCCTTTACAACTCTATTACTGGGGTCTTACTTTCTTGCTAGCTTACTGCTATCCTGATTTCAAAACCATTCTTGTACACTAAATGACTCTAAGTACAAGTCTTTAAAAATATTTATTAAATACTGACCATGAATTAAAATACTTATTTGATTTTCTGGATACTATAAAATAGACTAATCTTCAAATACCAAAGCATATTTTGGGATAGTTGAAGAATTTCTGTTTTTTTCTTCCAGAAAAACACAAAAACCAGGAAATATTTTGAATACTTCACCCCTTCTATCATCAAAAGTAATTGAACTTACTCCTAATTTATAATTAGTAGAATTCATGTGGTATACTCAAAAACCTTCAAAATACACTTGGTCTGACCAGAAGCATTTTTTTATTCTGGGTGCTTTATGGTGTCATTCAGCTAAATGTGAAAAGAACTGCTTAGCTTTATGTTTCAAAGCACAGAATATTTACAATATTATGACACCTCTACAGTATGTATCATTTACTGATTGATAATATATAAAGACTAAAAAATACTTTTAGGTAATCATAGTGCTTTAAAAATAATAATCCTTACCCAAACATTTTTATTTGAGTTTTTTGTTTTATTTTTTTGTGAACATACTGTACAGAGGGGTTACAATTACATGGGCAGGATAATGAGTACATTTCTTATCAAGCATTGCAGCCTCCTCCTTTGTTTCCCCTTCACATCCCTTCCCAGCCTCCCCCCTCTCCCCACCCAATTCTCTCCCCCCCACCCAGCACCAAAATTGTAAAATTCGTTTTCGACATGAGTTTTGGAAAAGTTTCAATCTGAGCATCTTTTAAAAGACAAATTTAAATCGAGGTATGACATATATCCTGACAGCCATATCACATATTCAACATTTTAGATGTATCATTTATGGACAGATGATATTGTTATGGATGCTCCTTGCAGGATATAGTAATTATTAAAAACAATACTTCTGTCTATATATTTACTAAATAAGTAAATGTTTTTCTGTAAAATTCACAGTGCTTGAAACAGCTCTCTCCTACTGGTTTGATTCCTCAGAGGAAGTACTGTCTACATCAAGAATATGCCAGAAGCTTTTCTGTTATTGATCCCTGAAACTGGTTTCTACTTTTATCTTCTATTCATTTGTCCTTTCAAACTGTTTCTGTTGTTTTTTTAAACAAACTCTTCTCATTCATACAACTTATCATTTCCTTTGTTCTTTGTCATTGGTGTTGATCAATATTATAAACGATTAATTAATATTTATGGGATAGAAAGGAATTTGATCTGTGAAAGCTTCTTTTAAGGTGTTAGTTACAATGATAGGATCTAGACATAAAATAAGGAAAAATAAACATACTCCTGCCACTGTGGATTTATTAGTCCAGGCAGAGAAAAATGCTTTAAACGTGTCATGAATTAAGTCTGAGAGTGGGTAGTGGCATGACTTTATTTTCAGTGAAGAGAAAGGAAGATTCAGTAGAGAGAACAAGTGACTGATTGCCTTTTGAATGGCTATTGTAAGCTAGTCTCTCACAAGCTGTCACACGTATCCCTATTGATAGTCTATTTTAAGTTAACTCCAAATAAACTACATTCAGTTCGATATCTTGTTCTAGTCAGTAGGATTTCAGATATTAATTATCAATAAAATAATAATAATAATATATAAGAAGGAAGTGTCACCAGAAAAGGGTCAAGAATTTGAAATATGATATGAATCCCTGTTGATTAAAGTATTCAGTAAGATTTTGAGATTAATATGATGAATACTTTGATAAATATAAAGGTTGTCCAGTGTCAAATGCAATGTACTCTGGCGTAATACCTTGATACAATCAAGGCAAACTGTAATGTTGAGACATACCACAGATCTAGGATACCAGCTCAGATTGACTACTCTAATGTCTGCAAAAGCAATGTGGCTTATTGGTCTTGCCCAAAAGCCCTCAGTTTACAAAGAGCAAATACTCTAATCTGGGATGTATTGTATAGGATCATGGGGGTTACCATTTTGTTATGCATATTCTCTAAATATCAGTTGTGACTCTGAGACTAAATCTCTTAATTTTTTTTCTTTCTTATTAAACAGAATGGACGATTTCAAACACATGATCAAATAGAGACATCTGTTATTCAGTATTAATTATTTTTTTAAAAAACAACTTGACCCAACTTTGCCATATCAGACAGTTGATATAGAGCTCTATCTTTAAGACATTTCTCTTTCAGAACACATTTATCATTGAGCTTTTCAAATTCCTGCAGCTCAAGTGGCTGAAAGTTTTGATTTGATGTTTTTCTCTCTCATAAAGCATAAAAAGATTCTGTAACTTGTTTGTAGAACACTTTGTATTTTCTTTGTATAATCATTGTTCATCTTCACTATACTGAAAATATTTAAAACACAGTTTATGTTTGCAAGTATCCTACTTATATCTTTAGGTTATATAACCTGTTTTGAAATATATTTGTAATTTATTGCTTTTGACTTTAACTGAATTTGGGTAAACTTGGGGAAAATTGACACTTGAATCTCATCTCTACAGTAAATACTTCGGGAGTAAGGGTATGTTTACCATGTTGCAGCTGCCATTTCCATCTGTTGGAAATATTTTTGATGACAAAATAATAATGCATATGCATCCAGAATTATCAACTGAACAATGTTTTATTTCTTTTAGTGGAGATAATTTTAAGTCTGTTTGTGAATATTGCTAAAGATGGTAAGATTGCGTAAGATAAATATAAATAGAACCACCAAGGTTACAGAAATCAATTTACTCACAACATTATAGAGTAGCAAAGCAGAGAAGATGAAATTTTGGGGCCATCTGTCTGACTTTTGAATGTAAACTCTTAGTCTTCAAACAATTCACCTTCAATAGCATGAAGCGGTGAGCCTTTATGGACGTTGGTATGCTATATACTAAATCTATTATCTTTTCTCTAAAGTTAGATAATTTTGTGAGAAAAAAAAATCACTCAATTTGAGGTGTAACTCCCCTTTTGCATTCATTGTTTGACTAAGGCAGGGGGGAAATCATATCCTCTTGAGCTCTTCTATAGAACTGTAGCCATCAATATTAAAAACATATTCTGTAGAATTCTACTACTATGTGGCTGAGGTAGGTCTCCAACAGACTACTGAATGAAAGGCTGAAAATCTTCATTTGTGATACTGAATTGCCATTGCAAAATTATCTCACATCATTACAAATAGTTTCAAAAATTAAACTCAAAGCTGATGTTGCCTAGAAAAATCTGGAATTTACCCATGCAAGAAGTGCTGTTAGGCTGTGTTCTGGCTCATTAGATAGTCTAAATTTGGAACAAATTGCTTAAGATGCAGCATACGAAATCAGTCTCCTGATTAAATAAGACTCATGACATAATCAAACACAACTTTATTTTGGTATTTCACTATTCCTTAATAGTGATACTTAATATTACTATCTCCTTAATACTGACCTTTATTTGATCGCAAATGAAAATGTCCAAAGTCTGAAAACCTTCAAGGTCACTTTTTGGCAACAGAAAATCTTTTTCATGTCACAAAACAATCTCAAATTAGGAACTGGAATCTTAATTTCCAAGCTAGGAAATGAAATTTGAACCTGAAACTAGAAGGAAAACCTCTTTTTTGTACCTAGTTGGACTTTCGTCTTTGGAATCAAAACTGCCACTCATCAGTCAAAACCCAACACATGCAGATATATTCTATCAGGATATAGTGCACCCAAAGAGAGCATTATATTGTTGGTTCCAATGAACCTTATTCATCTTTGGCTAGGTCTTTAGAAAATACATGGAAAGACATGATGACTGTTTTTCTCGACTTAGCCTGTCACTGTTCTTTAGGGAAGCATTTGAAAAAAAAATGTTCATTTCCCTTGCTGCTGTTCCTTCAAGTGGCAATCTGACATTGTCAGGAATAATTTGCCCTCTGGCTTATTCTTTCCATTTGTGCCTTTCAGAGATGGATTTGTGAATTCAGTATTTCATGTTCTTTATATCCTTACATACAAATGTACGAACTTGTGAGAGGACTGAAAGTATTAGTTGTTTCAAGACTAATGGCAAAACTAAAGTATATTAGGTCAATGTAAGCTGATTTTTTTGCCAGGATGTTAATAGAATTTAATCCTTTTTCAAAAAATGAATAGCTTAATTTTCTAGTACAATTATTCTTAAATATCCCATGTGAGTCAATGCATTTTATTTAATTCTCACTCTAATCAGTATAGTTATATCACTACATATATAGATATATGATGTCTAATATAATCTCTCTACATATGTAAATTAGAAGTATATAAACATATATCACATAGATTCAAATGTTGACAATTACATTGTTCCATGATTGTGATTTGCAGTCTTATTGTACAAATTGTGCATTCAAAACTTGATATAGTTGGGAAAGTAGTATGTAAAGGCAAAAATCAATGTGTGGTTTCAGTTCAAGTATGTGAAGTAGAGAAATAGGCACAATTTATCTCAAAACCAAAATTCAATTTTATTGTGTAAGAAAGATATTAATTCTTTACCATCTGTCATTTGAACTTATAGGACTTAGAAAATCAGATAGAGAATGTGAAAACTGTAGGTTTGAAGTGATTCATGTCTAAAGAATTACAGTACATGTGCATAAGACCTGTTTGCAAAACTGAGAATATAATGGATAGACCACAGATTATACACACAGTAACTTTACTAGTGCAGTAACAATTTATTCACCTCCTTACAATATAAGAAAGTTATTTTTACTGTACATATGTAATAATAAATATCTTCTTTTGATGAGAATAGTATTCCCCATGTTTCAATTTTCTGGGTTTTTATTTCTCTTTCATAGTTTTATATTTATGTAAGAGTGTCATATTATTATAGTTCATTTTTCAATTTTTATTGAGTTCATTTTCTGTCACTTGATAACCAGGTTGGTTAATTCTGTCACTAATTTTTCATCACTGGTTTTCAAAATACTCTCATCAGAGATTCAGAAAGAAAAAATTTTTTTTCCTCCAGTCCTGGGGCTTGAACTCAGGTCCTGGGCATTGTCCCTGAGCTTCTTTTGCTCAAGGTTCGCACTCCTCCACTTGAACCACAGCACTATTTCTGGCCTTTTCTGTTTATGTGGTACTGAGAAATTGAACCCAGGGCTTTATGCATGCTAGGCAAGCACTTTACCACTAAGCCACATTCCCAGAAAATATTCAGAAAATACATATTTCCAAAAGGAAATATATGCATAGCTATGTCTATATAATCTATATTATCTACATCTAACTATGTAATATAAATATATGTGTGTATTTGTGTTATATATGCATATCATATGCATCACATACACCATCTATGGTTATATGCATCATATATTTCATATATATTACATGTATTACTTTGTTCTAGATTTTACCTTTTTGACTTTTATTTATTGACTTTTAATTAAGTCCATGTACATACAAGAGTGTTATTAGTTTCATGGCAAAAACAAAGAAACCTTAAGGCATATCTTGTTAAATTGCTTGAAAAAGTTTATATTTAAATAATAAACTGTAATTTTCAAAGTCTTTTTTTTCTTTAAAATCTTCATATGACCTTTGTAACAGAAACAGCAGGAACGCCAACTTGGCAGATATTACATTCAGGCAATTGGAATTTTTCTTTTGCTCAGATTTTTAAAGGTCATTTAATCAAAATATTTTATTTTATTTCTATCATACCCAAATTGGTTTTCTTTTTCACTTAAAAATAACCACACTACAGAATGTTGCAAAGAAAATAACATTAGTATGCCTTTGATTCAACTTCCATAACTATGAATATCTTAACACAAGCACAGTACAATTTCAAAATGAAGGAATTACAAGTAACAAATAGAACCAGTTTGCTTTGATCTCCAAGTTTTGCCAGTTGACTCACTAATGTCCTGCTCTAGTATCCAGTGCTGCTACCAGCATTCTGTGTCCGTTCTCCTACATCTCCTATAGTGGGTGCCAAATCCTGGAACATCTTTTGTCTTTCAGGAAAATGAACACTTTAAAAGTATTCACTCATGAGCCCCTTAGTTAAAGCTCATAAGTACCTTATTGTTTGTTCATTGCGTCGTGATTGTTATTAAGTTCTAGGCAGTCAGTGATGCCTATTGCCCCAAATGCACAGCGAACTATTGGTGGGCGTCTTGTAAATCGAAGACGGCCAGCTTGATGAAAAGTGCAACTCAAGGTTTAGGGAGGCCTGATGCGCTTCCAGGAACAGGTAAGCAAGTTGCATAACAAGTGCACACACAACTAGCCCTCTCCAATAAATTATGGGGTCTCTGTGCTTAAACCTCAAATGGCGTAAGCCACGGCTTTGGGTTCCATTATTATTATTTTTCTTCTCTAGTACTTGGGAGGAAGCCATAGCTTAGTGTACCCCAGGAACCATGGAGAGCATGGCTAACATCAAGGTACTCTCTCAAATGGTATTGTGCCCAAACTGGCTTTGGCCAGGTGTGCCATAGAAGGTCAGGAAAGGGAGAGAAGTGGGACGGATTATTGGGGTTTGGGGAGGGAGGGATACCTAAAGACAAGATCAGATTCACCGAAGCTGAGGTCCTCTGCTCAGAGCAGATTGCCTGCGCTGTGGGGTGAATGGAGGATCCCTTTCTACAGCCAGATGGAGGGAGGGCAAAGGGAGGCTCTGTGCGCACGCAGTAGGCAGCTGGATCCCGGCAGCATGTAGCCATGGGGAGATCTGTGCTGCGGGACCCAGGGGCGAGAGGTCGGGCAGGGGGCAGGTCGCAGGGCTGGGTGCCCAGGGCCCCGGAGGCGGTGGGTGCACAGCTCGACCTCGCAGCTCGCGCCCAAGCGCGCAGTTCCCAGCAATTTCACCTAGTCCCCTGCACTGCGGCCGCGTGGCGGCGCCTCCGCAGGCGCCCTGAGCGCCCCCGACCCCCAGCGCACTCTATACCCCAAGCCCTGGGCATCGCTGACAGTCGCTCCTGGGGCTCCCTGGTAAAGATCCCAGCAGACTCTCCGCACCGATGGCTGCAAGGGTCGCCTGCTGCTGCTCTCTAGAGGGCAGATAACACTGCGCCCAGCGGGAGGCATGCCCCTCCGGACTCCGGACCCAGGGATCCTGGAGCCAAAGTGAGAAGAGAAGCCACTGGCCTCCAGGTGGAGAAGCTGCAGCTGGCAGACAGCGTGCAGTGACTTGGACCTCCGCAGGACGCTCCCTTTGCCTGATCTCAGTATTCTGTGAGTAGAGTCTCAGAGAGCGGGCCAGGGAGGTGGGGGCAGTGGGTTCGAAGGTGGGCTGTAGGGTCCGACTGGGGAATAGGTGTAAGAAAGGCCTTGTCTACCTTCCCCAAGTTGTATCATCTCCAAGATGTGCCTGTCCTTCTCAAGCTTCTACCCCAAGAAAACTTTCCAGTGAGCAGGTGGTTCGCCACTATGGTTTTGGGAGCCGGAGACATGAGTAGGGAGTTGTTCAGAATCTAGCAAGTGGTGGTGAAAGGGTTAACTTGGGGATATCTTTTTCAGTGATTGCCTTTTGACTTGCTACAACCTCTGCCAAATAATTCTGAGATGGAATAGTTATATGCTGTGTTAGAGGCGACCAGATCTGCAGTGGGTAACAGCTGCCTTTTGGTGTTGATTCTGTCTCTGGCCCCCAGGATTCCAGTTCCAGGGAAAGTTTGCGTCAGTGAAATGTGTGTGTATGTGTGTGGGGTGGCGGGGGGAGGGGGTGTATCTAGCCTTTCTAGCTCACAGACTATTGATTGTTCCATTTGATCCGGTCCTAGGAACATCATTCTTAGGGTGACAGCAACTCCCTGTCCCTTTCCCCAAGCCTCATCTCCAGCAGTGAACATGTAACGTTTCTTTATGGTAAAGGGACCGCCGGGTTGCCAAAGGCTCATTCTGGCTAGAGTGCGTGTATGCTGAGCTTCTACTGCTGGACACAGAAAAGCTAGCAAGGATGAAAGATAGGGATGTTTGGCAATGCACCAAATGAAAATGAACTTGGGAAGCCTCTTTGACACATACAGTAAAACACGAACTTTGGCTTTGATGCTTCAAACTGCTTCAAAAGTGTAGGAAAGTTTGTTAGGCTCTTGCAGAGCATGCATTGGGTAAATATTAAATACACAAATGAGTAAGTAGGCATTAACAAGAAATTGGTTGGTGACTGGAATGTACACCGATTACTCTGCCCAGCATCTGTTATAAAGTTTTAAGCATATTTAGAAAGTAATTGCTCACCAGGAATTCTATTGATGCCGAGGTGAATAGAGGTAAATTATGATTTAAAAAGGTGAATATTGATAGTCCGGTTGGAGAACCTCCACAACCCCCTAAGGTCTAACTCTCAGGAGGTGAGTTATATTTTCTAGCTCTTCTACACAAGTTCATTAAAGCAAATACAGCGAAGATCCCCTCCAGCTCTGATGCCCTCACTTGTTACCCTAACAATCACATCTTAAATAGGAAAAGTTAATATTGTTACAAATCACTAAACATACTTTAACTTTGAATTTATAAAGCTCATTTTCACTCTTTAGGTAATTAACTTGGAGCTTCTGTCTTCAAACACATCAGATACATGGGTAATGTGAAGCAATGGATTTCGGGACAAGAAATACATGGGTATTCCAACCTGCAAATTACCTCTGAGTTGTGAAAAACATAGGGATAGAAAGAAACAGGGAAAATGCAAACTGAGTTCATACTACTGATAAAATGATTTATGATGGGTATGTATGCACTTCGGTGCGTTCGCCATATTTATGAGCCCAGGACAGTGTGAGTTTGATTTTGGGAAGGCAGCAAGCAGTAAGTCTACTAAGGCTAGTGACTGAGGTAAGGAATGTGAGGTTGACTCAAGCTTCAAGCACCAAGTTTCCTAACCAATGTGCCTCTGCTCTGAAGTCTACACCTCAATACCAACTGCAGATACACACATACACACACACTTCCAACGTATATGCTCACATTCTTCCCAAACAGTACAAATTCATTTTATCCAGCTACATTTCTCTGAGTATCACGGAGATATGAAGGAACTTCTATACTTAGGATTATTTTGCAATGTAGAATTTGGGGGAGTCAAATATGGAAACATTTGGTGAAATAAAAATGCACTCTTAAAACCTGAATTCTTGTCCTATTTATTTGTCAGGTGCCCTTGACAAGTTGTTATAATAGCCTAAGTTTTAATTTCCTCATATGTAAAGAGGAATCCGTGTACTCAAGTCTAATGCACAGAATCATATAACTTAATGTGCATGAAAAGGACATTGTTGTAACTCTTCTTTCCTCAGACTATTAAACGGGACAGTTCATTAACCCCAAATCTGAAGGTAAAATAAGAGAATCTTGACTCCTACTTTGATTTATTTTCCCAGAAAGAAGTAGGACACAGCATCACACATTCTTTGGATATTTCTGATCTTGAGTTGAAAGCAATAGCCAGGAAAAAAATGATGAAAACACTTGTTTATATGTATGAATGAATGGTAATTCTAGGCTGTCCATCTAAGTCTTCAAGACCTTTGATTATTTTGCTTGCTTAACCTTCTATTCTTTCTGTGTCTCTTGCTCCTGTTAATGGGACAGCTGTTTCAGAGTGTAAGATTTCCCTGCAAATGATTATTTTCCCCCCTGGTATGTGAGTTGTGTTTATGTTTGTGTATATCCAATGGAACCTCTCAAGTTTTAGAGTCATTACATACATCCAAATACTATTTCTTGCACTCTGTCATAATGGTTGGGCTCTTTTTTTTAACAACAAAAAAAATCCTGTTTTTTAGATAGTTGTACAAAAGTGTTTAAATTTAATGTTTTAATTCATGTGTTCAGTACAACTTGATCAATGCTATCCCTCCATCATTTTCTCCTTTATCCCTCGGTACTAAATCCATCCTTCCTTTTCTTGATGGAAACTGGATATGGAGCAAATGGGAGAATTTTTGGAACAAATGATACCGTATTGCAGATAACTAACTTAGTCATTCACTTTTTAGTGTTGTGTGTTGTGAATTTGCTATGATCTAATTTAGTATGGAACTATTTATTGCTTTGTGCAGTGTGTGTGTGGGGGGGTATGTGTGTTATTTTTCTTCCACTGAGTGCCAAAATACTAACGGATTCTTATGGGTGCTTCATTGGTAGATAGTAAGCTTTGATATATTAACAGTTTTTTTATCCTGAATGTCATTAAAATATTCCATTATTTGCCCTACTCTCTTTAGCACTGGTTATATTGTCAGAGATATTACCCAATAACTTATCTGTATCCATAATTTATATCATTATGGTGACATTAATGCAGCATTTATCATGTATATATTTGCATTTAGTTTAAACATGACATGTATCAACACAAACTTTGCAATTTTTATTATGTTTAAGTAGTGTACAAAGACAGCTTTGCTAATTAAATTAAACCAGTGTATTTTAAAAATATCTTAGACACTTTTTTATTATTTTCACATTTTTTGAGGGAAGGTTGCCACATATGCATAAAATAAGATACTAAATTCTAGAAGAGATAATTAACTTGGCCACAGTGATAGGAAGGGTTAGGAATAGAGCACCATTTTAATCTTCATTTATCTGGCTCTAAATCCTATGCTTGCTTTACATAATTTAATATACAAGATAAAAAACCATAGCTTTTAAGTATCTGTCTGTAATATTATTCATGTTGGGTAATTATAAGAGATTGGGAGCAGCCCCATCCCAGATATCAAAACTCTATTTTTCTGTAAAAATGGAAGGTTTATTTTTTTCACGCACTTGTCATATTTCATTCCTTACTTCCAGTCATAATTACATTGTTCTCACATTCTCCTCTCCAACATTAGACTAAAACCAACACTTGCCTGATCAGGTCAGCTGCACATTTTAAAATCTAACCTTGAGGGGTTAATACATTTCAATGTTAACAATAAGATCTGACTTTATTACAAAATTGACTGTGAAAATTGGATGTGGTGATCATATGAATAAGATCTTTTCAACTGACTTTTCACACTTTAATAGAATTGGATTTCTTTAATAAACTCATTTTTTCTTTTGTAATTATTGCTACTAGGAACTTAATCAAAAATGCAATCACAAAGTAGCACTTTATTTCCATAAATCAATATATATGTATATATGAATCTATATCTGTCTATCTATCTATATATGTGTATAGTTTTGAGACAGAGAGATTCATTTGAACCTCACATTTTGATATCTTAAAATTATCAGGACACTAAAGTTTATGAATACATAAATTCTTGAAATTTAAAAGCTATGAATTTAACTCAGGCACTGCTATTTGCAATAATGCATAAAGGCTTGTGAATTTGTTTTATATCATCTCTCTACTGCCCCTGAAATGGATACAAAATGTATAATCTGGAAATGAAAATTAAACTAATTTTTTAAATTAACTCATATGTTCTAGAAAAGATAATTAAATATTGACTCTTGGAATGATCTTATCTTCCTTCATGTAAACACTCAATAAAATTCAATACAATATCGCATGGGGTGTTTTATGTATTTATCATATTAACAATCACAAAATAATCACAAACATTTAATAAGTGTGCATTCTGAGTCAAGGAAAGTGCTGACAGCCTTAAAATCATTATCTTAAAATATTTTAAATCCAGGGCTGGGAAGGTGGCTCAGTGGTAGTGCGCTTGCCTTGCATGCATGAGGCCCTGAGTTCCATTCCTCAGCACCACATAAGCAAAAAGAAAAAAGCCAGAAAGTGATGCTGTGGCTCAAGTGGAAGAGCTCTAGCCTTGAGCTGAAGAACTGAGGGACAACGCCCAGGCCCAGAGTTCAGGCCCCACAACCGGACCCCCACCAAAAAATATTTTAAATCCAAAGATATTTTCTGAGTATCTACTTTTTCCAAGGTGCAGATCTAGGGGTATGTTTGTATGGTAAGGTATGTATACATATATGAATCGGTACAAGCTGCCTGTTATTTGGAGTCCTGAGAATGTTAACAACCTATGAGTAAGAAGAGAACCTTCTTACTGGGATGGATCCACTGCTTTTGACATGAGTGGTACTGAAACTGAGCTGTTTGTAGTAGAGTTTCAATGTGATCGTAAGGATATGCTTGTTCAAGCAAGGTAAGAGAGAAGAAAGAGATGAAGATTCCCTAACCTGTGACATCAATTTGGAATATAAGTATGGAAATTTCTTGCCTATAAGAAGTTGAAAAGCCTATGGCCAAAAGAGAAAAAAAAGTACTTCCCTTGAAAACACTTTGTCCTGATTTACACATTTAAATCTCATCGAACACATCACTTCTTTTTATCTTGGTCTGTTTTCTCACACATAGATTTAAGTCTATGTTAAATCATAGTTTGCAAACTATGGTCCTTGTTTTTTTTTATTAATCAAACTTTATCAGTGATATCCTTAACTGGGCTGTCTAGACGGATACTATCTTTTATATCTCTAAATATATTTATGAAAATGTGCCCTGTGCATTAGCACAGGTGGATGTTAATTGACATGTTAATTGTGTATGTTAATTTGGTATCCTCACTCTTGAAATGAAAAAGGAAGATAATTGCACTAATTCACTATTTTGTTCAGTGGGGAAATGGGCCCTGTGCTGTACCCCCGCAATGCAACAGACTCTGGTATGTAATGGTCACTGCTGAGAAACCTCGCCCTGCTTTGGTCAAATGATGTGATCACCACAAGCTTGGCAAGAAACCAAGGTAAGTCTTACCATGCAAGGTTTTCCATGTAGGAACCCAGAGTAATTTAAGCTGTTCATGGGGAACACAAGGACCTGATTGCTCTGTGGAAAACCCCAGATGGGCTTTTGCATGAACATAAAAAGATTGCTACAGATCTCCTGAATGGTTTTCATGCCACTTTAGATCAGCAAGGTGCCTTTTCCTTTCTCAGAATGCTCCACTTTTGAAGAATTTTGTCACATTACTGCAGTTTTATTCTCATCATAAGCCTCAAAGATAAAGAGAGGCCGATATGGTTATTACCCATGTTTCACAGGGGATGAAAGGGAAATGCTACTGATGTACACATCAGAAGAGGAACGGGGAGTCTTATGCAGACCTGGATGGACTCAGGGATCTTCTTATTCTTGCATTTGTTTGTTGTTTTGCCCAGGGCTGAAGACAGAAACATAATTGTTTGTTTGGGCTGAGGCCTATTATTTGTTTACTTATTTATTTTGATTTTATTTTATTGTAAAGATGCTGTACACAGAGGTTACAGTTACATGAGTAAGGCAATGAGTACATTACTTGTGGATTATTGTTACCCCTTCTCTTACTGTTGTCCCACTATCCCTTTCCTCCCCCCACCCATTCCTCCCCCTAACTCCCCACCCCCACCCGAAGTTGTAAAGTTCATTTCCAATATACTGCCCTGTGGGTATCATTGTTGAAATGGGTCACCCTGTGTCCTTGTTTCAGTGTTTTACTATTCTCCTTCCCCTCCCCAGATTAAATGTATATGCAAGATGCAGGGTTCCAAAATCAAGTACAATGATAACAAGCAATATATCATGGAGGGAAGAACATACAAAGGAAGCAGAAAAATCACATAGTACATTTAAAACAATGACAACAAAGACAGACCTCTTGTGTCTATATCTTGGGGTTCATTTCACTTAGCACCATCTTATATGGACATATGTACATAGTTCTTGAGCTTTTCAGCTCATTTGATAAGATTATCCTATATGTATACTAATTATTGCAAATAAGGGAAACCATGGGACCCAAATTTCATTGGGACTGGCTTACTTCACTAAATATGATTTTTTCCAAGTCTTTCTATTTCTTTATCTTGGGCATAAGGAACCACCAGTGGGAAGAATTATACAAAATTTGGCCCAGTATTCCTGAGTTTTAACACAGCCTATGCAAGTACTAGGTACTGAGTATTAGAGCTTGGTCTAGGGTGACTTCTGAATTATTTATTAGTCTTTAATAAGTAAATGTTCACTCCAACTTTTTTTGGATTGTGTCTATTATTGCTATTGCAGTAAGTTTTAGGGGAAAGAAGATAGTGGGCTTCCCACATGCACTGTCTAGTAATGTTGCTTATCAGAAGCACAACACAAGGCGGTTGTTGAACTTGGGACACTTAAAAGCAGTAATGATGTGCAAGCTGACCTTGGGCTCAGCCCACAAGGAGTGAAATGCCATCTCCCATACATCCATCTTCCCCCGAAAACAAGCTGGAGCAAAATACATTAGAAACATTGCAAGCCACTCATTACTTCATTGGTTCTTTTTTTATTTCTTTGTCATTCCTTTTCTTTTGTTGTCACTGACTCCTATGATGTTAGCTATCCATGAAGCATAGATAGGAGGATCATGGTCCTAGGTGAGCCAAAGACAAAATGGAAGATTCCCTGTGAAAAATAACTATTGCAAAAACTGGCTGGGAGAGGCTTTTAGAATGCCCGTCTAACAAGCACGAGGACCTAAGTTCAAACTCCTGAACTGCCCATAAATGAAGAAGTCAAAACGTAAGTTTCATGGATGGTAAGTAAGTTCACAGAACATTTTGTCCAGTGTGTTTCCAAATGCCAGTCATGAGTCCATTTGGACATCTGCTATGTAAGAGGAGCTCAACAAATTTTCAAAAGACAGTTCTATTTTTATGAACAAAAAGACAAAATAAAAAATGTCTGTAAAAATAGTTAATGCATGACCATTGATTATGAATAAGAGTTTTGGTTACAATTTAAATTTTTGGTATTTTTGATGTTTCTTCTATGAGCATGACCTACTCCTATTATATTTTATGAAATTTGAAAGCTGAACAAAGGAGAGTGAACTTAGCATTATTATGCTTAATAAAAGGAATCTAACATTGACAAAGAAAAATAGCCTCTAATTACTAGTCTGGGAAGATAGTTTTGATGGCAAAGGGAGCATGAAGGGCTGATATCTTTTTTTCTTCTGAATGTATAAGAGCAGATGTTTTCAGGCCTTTCTTCATCTAAATTTTAAATTAGAAAAACGACAGATTTGAAAGTAATTGCACCAGTAAGATTATGTTGAGTTTCTAGACATTCTAGTCCTTTCACTTCCAATGCGCAATTCAATTTATATCTCAGATGTCACTCAGACATCTCCACATATCCATCCACAGTCACTCACATATGCGTGTGTACACACACACACACACACACACACACACACACACACACACACACACACACATATTAACACTTGTCCAGGCATATACATACTAAATCAGGCAGTCATATAGCACTTCTAATTCCTTAATCATAGCAGTGAGGCATTAAATGCTCTTTTATTTAAGTGGAATAAAATTTAGAACAAAGGGGCTCAGAAATAGCAGAGATGGAGAAAGAGAAAGCTTTGTAGTGTGTGTGTGTGTGTGTGTGTGTGTGTGTGTGTGTGTGTGTGTGTGTGTGTATGAGAGAGACAGAAAGAAAGAGACAGAGAGAGACAGAGAGACAGAGAGAGCCAAAAAAGGACAGCAAGAGAGAGAGAGAATACAAAATAGAGAGCCAGAGTTCATAGATTGAAAGACAATAGAATGCCAAAGACAAATTTGAATTTCATCAATTTTAAGTGCAAAAATTGTGATTTTTTTTACATTTGTCAGATTTCTCCCAAAAATATTTTGATAATTTTTCTTCTAGGAGTTGCCATAAACTTTTGATTTTTAATGTGGATGACCTGACACAGTACTATAGGATCCATAAAATGTGTGCCTGATTGCAGGAGCTGAGCCTCAACTCTACAGTTCCTTTGTAAACACTGTTTTATGGTGACTCCTGACTTCCTTTTTTCTTTTGGTGGCATGTTCCCAAGCTAAATTATACTCCTCATCTCTACAGGAAGAGTAAACTGATGTAGTGATATTCTGCCCCCCACCCCTACTCCTTTGAAAAAAAGTAACCCAGTTCATGCATTGTGAATTTGTTGTTCTCTGTATAAAAGCTCTAGTAAAACTTCATGAAGACACAATTTGTTTTTATAGTAAATCATTAGCATTTATTTCAGAACGCAAGACTAGTTACCTAGGCCAGGGACAGGCTAACTGCGTCCTGTGTGACAAATTTGGTGTGGCAATCATTTTCACAAATATCATTTAATTAGAACATTATCACTTTCACTTTTTAATCATATGGTTCATGGATATTGTTATATAGATTGTTACATAAACTCTTCTTGTCCTGCACTTGAAAGTTAGCTGACCCTTCATCTAGATCATGAGGACAACATTTTTAACCATGCTTTTATATTTCCCTGTACCATTTTGAATTGTTTTGTTTTGGCATGTGCATATTAAAATGTTTTCATATTTTACATGATTGCCCTCTGTACAGAGCTGAGTCTTTTGTGTGCACATATCCTCAGACATCAGCAGATGTACCTGCAGCAATTGCACATTCAGACTTCTTAGAATGGAGGCAAGAGTAGTATTTATGGGAATGACCTAGACAAAAATGCTGTAGACAGAAAAGTAGACAGAGATGAAAGAGAAAAGATTTGGTTCAGACTTTAGATCTTTGGAAAAAATTATATTAAGCAAAGTAAGCCAGACCCAGAGAAACATATGTGGCATAGTTTCCCTCATTCATAACTAGAATATCTCTATAAATCTATGAGTTAACCCAATGGATATTAAAAGACAAAGAGTTACACTTGGACATGATTAATTAAACAGCACTCTAAGCATTCACACCCTGATAATGAAGTAGGATATTCTTAGGAGAAGATCACAATGGCTCAATAACTATATGCATACAACTATATAAAATGATGCTTATCACAATGAACTCTAAGAAATAGAAACAAGAGGTTTTATTTATTGTACTGTTTTCTGTTATTCTTTTTTTTTCCTTTTTTCTTTTGGTTTATTCCCTGTTGTCATTGTTTTTGATTTCTGAACCCTTTGTCTTATATATAAGTTTATCACATTAGGGGAAAAGAAGCGGCATCACAGAAATAGTGGGACAAAAGGAGAACCAATTCAACAGTGATACTCACTAGCCACTATGTTGGAAATGAACTTTTCAACTTTGGGGGAAAGAGGGCGGGGTGGGGGGAGGAAATGGGAGAGGGACTAACACTGTTCAAAAAGAAATGTACTCATTACCTTATTTACATAACCCCTCTGTGTGCTACCTTTAATTTTAAAAAAAAGATCCATGGGGAATCTAGAAAGGAAGGTAGAAACTGGAAGAGTCAAAGAGGGCAGTGCTCCACATTTTGGGGATGGTAATTGAGTGAGTAATGGCAGCATGCACTGGAATAGTGGGACATAATAATTGCAGGGTTTGAATTGCTAGTAAGGAAGTGTGAATTCTGCTCTGCTCTGCTCTCACTGTAATTTGCAAAACAAGCAGAGCCACGGTACCTGTGCATTCATGTGTGCACCCATGTGCACCTCTTTTCGGCTTGGCTGCACTTGCTCATGAGATTACAGACTTGTTCTAATTCAGTTCAGACTTCTATGACAAAGAACCATAGACTAGGTGTCTTGCACAAAACAGACATTTATAACTGCATAGTTTTAGAAACCTGACAGTCTAAGAATAAGGCTTTAGTGCATTTGTGTCTGTTGATGGTCCACATCCTTCCTCACAAACATCTACCTTTTGTTTCTACCCTTACTAACAGAAACAAGATGGGGACCTCTCTGGAGTCCTCTTCATGGACACTAATCTCATTTGTGAAGGGACCTACCTTCTGGTTCTAATCACCCATCATCTGCCAAAAGCTCCTAATACCATGACCATGGTAGTAGGTTTTCTGCACATGAGTTTGAAGGAATGTTCAATGTGTAGTATCTAGTCTTGGTCTCATTACAGGATTTCAATCCAATGACCTTACAGCAGTTCCTGAAAAGGGAGATCTCATGTTGATTGAATGAGGCCTCAGTGCAGCTGAAACTTCTAGGTGGTTTCCTGGAGTATCAAACCTATAGGAAACATGGTTCAAGTGGTAGAGTACCAGCTGAGCAAGCAAGCCAGGCAGGCGTGAAGCCCTGAGTTCAAACCGAGGATCAGGCAAAAATAAATATAATAATGATAATGAGGAGAAGAAGAATAACAGGAAAGAAAATAAAACCATTGAGTGTCTTTCCTTCTTCAATAAAATATTTACCATCTCCTAGACCAACAAATGCCCTAGGAATCTTGTGGAAGTGAAGGTTCAATGATTCAATTTGGAGTAAATTAATAAGTGAATGAGAAATGAAAGTTGCCTCTTCATTGCTGATTTTCTTCAACTACATCTTGATTCCTTGAAAGGGTTGCAGCTGGGACTCGAATGTGGGAAACTGAGAAGAGGTACATAAAGAACATACACATGTTCATGTAGATGGTGAGACTGACCATTAGTGCTTTGACCATTGCTTGTAGCAATGACTCAGACTATGTTCCTACTGCAAATGATTAATTATTGCTAAGGGAAAAGCTTAAGAAATCTGTTTAACAGAGCAGATGGAAAGCAAACTTTGTGATGGAATTAATGGGTTGCTATTAATAGTGATAACTGGCTAGTGAAACTTTCAGTTGATTATAGATATTGGAGGGGCTTTTGTACTGGTGCATAGTAACACAGTCCCAGGAGGTATTGTATTCTATTTCAGGGTAAATAGAGAAACCATTCCACAGGTTAACAAGTCTGTAATCCTTGGAATATCTGCCAAGTCATTTTCTTGCTATTGCAGTATAAAGAACGGTGTTCAGGGCGGGGGGGGGGGGGGAGGCTGGGAAGGGATGTGAAGGGTAAACAAAGGAGGAGGCTGCAATGCTTGGTAAGAAATGTATGCATTATCCTGCCCATGTAATTGTAACTCCTCTGTACAATATGTTCACAAATAAAATAAAATTAAATTTAAAAAAAAGCATGAAAAAAAAGAACGGTGTTCCAGTTTAGCCCAGTCCTTCTAAAACTAGATCCCTGTTTTACATTACTGTCATCCTCAGCCTGCTGATTTCAGTGAATATGTCCCTGTGAAACTGGTAGTTCCATTAAGTACCAAGCTGCTTGAGAGCTCTCTCACAATGGTGATTGCATGTATGATACATACTCTCTCTCTTTAATGCTGAATTATGATGGTGAAGATATTGTTGTTGTTGATGATAATAATATTGATAATAACACTTTCTATTTTTTGTAAAAGTCAGGCCTCCACTGAGTTGACCTGAGTTGTGACTTTGGTCTCTCATCCTATGACAAGATAACATGGAAGCCAACCTTAGAGGAGTCACTTGCCTTCCTGAGGAAGGACATTACATTTGTAAAAAATGATCCCAGTCATCCGTAAATTTATATGAGGGAGAGAGTAAAAGAGCTCATTACAATAGAGTCAGCCTTACCTAGTTTATGAGCAATATTTAATTAATTATTAAGGGCTAAGGCATTTAGAGAAAATTTTAACAGCTTTCCATTAAGGTCAAAGTGACAAAGACTCAAGTTTAAATAGCATTAGTCATCATATTGTTTCAAGAACTTGCTCTTGATTGGAGAATTAGATTCCAACATGAGGCAAAGAGGCCTGAGTAAGTCAGGAAACTGGTTTTATATACCTCTTCTGTTCATTGGCTCTGTGACCTGAGAAATAATACTTCTGGTCATTATGGTAAACACCCAGGTTGGCTTTGAGGAGATTCTGGGATGAGGCCTCAGAGCACAAGAAGAGCTGCACTGTCTCCAACTGTTTAGGATGTGATGGCTCCAACTCTATGCTAGTTTTGTTTTTCTAGCAGTTTTTTCAGGAAGTTTCTCTAAACCAAGGTTTGTCATGACATGCAAGTGAATACTACAAAAACTAATAAAGAATTACTATTTTTTTTCTAGGCTGGGGGAATGTCATTGGACCTAATACAGGAGATGGGAGTTTTTTGTTTGTTTGTTTTAATGAATAATGAATAATGGGGTTACAATAATGAATAAGGGGTTACAATTACATGAGAAAGGTAATGAATACATTTCTTATCAAGCATTGTTGCCTCCTCCTTTGTTTCCTCTTACCATCACCCCACCCACACCAAAGTTGTAAAGTTTGTTTTTCGACATAACGTCTTGTACACCTCATTGTTGCAATGGGTCCACCTGTATCCCTATTTAAACAATTTGTTCTTTTTACCTTCCCCTCCCCAAATTATACCATGGGGACTGGAGTTTTAGTTCTCATTTGCTGTTCTTTAGTTATGTTGGTTTTATCTGTCCTAGAACATGGGATTTTTCACTAGGTGTCCAGATTGTGGGCATCAGATCCAATATTGATGACAAAAATAACCTTGGACAAGTTTTACTGGAACTCTGTATGTTTTCTTGTGTTTAAATAAGCCAATGATTAAAAAATCACCTCTTACGATTGTTCAAGACCCTGGTGTGAATCAAGTCGTGTGCTGAGTAATGTTCATTCATATAATAGCTGCTAAATGTAAGCTATTTGATGTTTTCCTTACATGCTAGTCCTTACTCTAAGGACATTTGTAATCATTAAAGTGAGACACTTCAGAATACTGCTTATTAGTATGCCTCCAATGGTTCTCAAAAATAAGACCTGTCCAATGTTGCCACTTTCATTTTATTTTGTATTTGCTTGTCTTTGTTTATCTTTTCTTTTTCATTTCCCTTATTTCTCTGTGTGGCCCGGCAGGATTCTAGCTGTTCTAACTATACTCAGGGTCAAATTGTAGACACTGAAGAATGGAAAAGAGTACCTTCCCTAGCACACATCTGCGCTTCTGGATTTCTTTGGTAATGGTGTTCAACATTCTCCTTAGAGCCCAGACTTACTCAGGAGGGAATCAAGTGTTTCTCCAACCATATGGAAAACCGTAGACTTTCCCTTCATGTTTCAGCAGTTTCCAGCCCAACCTCAGACCCAGTCAACACAAATGGTGATAGACTTTTCCTAAACCCTCTGAGGAAGATCAAAGTACCACACAGAGAGCAAGTATAGGATTGGCCCAGAGTCTGAGCAGTGATCCTTTCTATTGACATTGATGGTGTCAGGTGGTATAGGAAGATGCTCTTTGGGAAATGTATCCTCCTTAAAAATGTCAAAGCTTGAAGGGAAGTTGCAATGTTGCTCCTAGAATCCTGATAAGCTATACTTAGGCTGTGTTATTTAGGTATCTGTACGTACACCATTAGTTTAGAAATTGGTGGCTCAGTCATTGCCCGGTTATATGACCCTAAGGGTTCATGTAGTTTCTCTGAGCCTCACGTTTTTCAACTGTATGGTATGGGTAGGCACGTCTATCTTGCCTTCCTGGGTTCTAGACAAAGAAGACCAATGTAACATTCACAGCCCCTCCTCACGGGCTGTGAATGTAGAAAAGTTCTTTTTTGTTAGAATCATTTCTTTCTAAGCTAAAATCTAGTCTCTCGAATAAACACCACTTTTTGGTTTCTGTTTAACTTGCGTATCCAGCAATAACTTCAGTTACTCAAGGAGAGGAAAGAAGGGTGCTGAAAGATTCAATCATTTCTTTTTTCTTTTATAGGTTGTCAAGTTAAAGGGCTATTGCTCACTCTGTCTTTTGGGATTCTGATCTGCATCAGGTCATGAAGCAGGCTATTAGGTGCTATATGTTCTCGAATGTAGCTGTGGCATCAGACGTGAGCTCCTGGATGATCCATAGAGGCACATGTGGTACTTACTAATGCTTAGTGTCTTCCCACATAACCAGTGTGCCTAGATCCTGGAAACACAATTGGAAAAGTGTGTTGCCTAAACTTTTTTCCTTCTTAACATATTGCGTAATGTTAAAAAATCAGGACAGAAAAAAAGATCTTATAAACTTCTAAATAATAACAAGAAAGTCAATTTTCACCCATTTGTGAACTATGAATGCAACTACTTTTATATGCCTTCTATTTGGATCTCATGTGGTATGTAATTTTTGAAATCATGAAATGCAATTTGACTTACATTTTAACCTCTTCTTGAACATTGTTTTGTTTTCCCATGTCACTAGCAATCATGTACACATCCCCTCCATTTACCATAATAGTTGTAGCACATTTTGGTGGACATAGAAACTAAAATTTACTTAATGAACCTCTTGCTTTAGCTCCTAATCTGTAGCCTGGGTTTAGGATTATCAGGTCTATTTTCTTGGAGAAATGGAAATATGAAAAGAAAAACTGTCTTTAGAATTTCATAGTAAGAGTTCTTAGTTTTTAAATGTTAGATAAATCATTTACCATTTTTTCATAAATTAAACAGTATTATTAAGATAATTGGATCATATTCTAGGAAGGTAGCAAGCTAAAAATCAGGTGTGTGTGTGTATGTATGTGTGTGTGTGTATGTGTGTGTGTGTGTGTGTGAGTACACATGTGTGTGTATGTATGTGTATAAACTTTCCAAACTCAAATGTCACACTGTTTATATTTGTGACAAACAAGCCTTTCCTGTTTACCTCATATTCATATACAAATAAAAATCATACCCAACCAAGTGCTTGAGCAGCATGCCTTTGATCATTAGAATATTTTTACAAATTACAGTGCTTTTTTATGAGGAAGAAAACATCTTGGTGCACTTCAACTTCGAACAGGAATTCAAAGGACCCAAATATGCCTTGAATGGACATAGTGAAGACCACCTTGTTGGTTAGTATAAAGGCTCCATCTTCATGTAACCAGATTGCTAATCTTAGTGTTTGTTAAGAGTGGTGATAATCTCCATTCCTCTGCAAACATCAAGAACCAGTCACCAAAAAGGAGAATAAAGATTGTTCTTTTTTTTTTTACTAACTCTCAAAGACAATAGTGTCATATAAAATTCAATAGATAGCTATGACACACACACATACTCATTCTCTCTCTCTCTCTCTCTCTCTCTCTCTCTCTCTCTCTCTCTCTCTCTCTCTCTCTCTCTCTCTCTCTCTCTCTCTCACACACACACACACACACACACACACACAGCTAAAGCAATCAACCTGATGTAGAGGACAATTGCTATAGCTTGTCCTCAAATTGCATTTTGAACAGATTCAGGATGTCTTTATTCAAAGAATTGTTCCATCTTTGTTAATCATCAAAATCATGCAATTGGAATTGAAAAGCTTCTAAAACCCTTAGAAAGGCAGATAGAAGGGATTTCCCCAAATTATACAAGATTTAGTTTTGAAAGTGGCTTCCCACCACTCTTGAAAGGCCTTTACAAGAGGGCAGCTGCATTTTTTTCATCCTGGGCCAACTCTTCCCTCTGGAATGAGTAAAAATTATGCTACCTTCTATCAGGAGAGGCTCATTTGACAGAGTAGCATATGGTTGAGTGTTAAAACAAATCAAAACAAAACAAAAAGTTATGGTTGTTTAGATCCAGCAGAGTTATCAAGCGCCAAGACGAAAGGCTAAACCCAGATAAATTTCACTCCATCTGTGCCTCCTCTGCCGCCCAGAACAAAGTGAGCCATATTGAGTCTGCTGTGAGGAGATGTTTCCAGCATATTCTTTACCCAAGCTTTCCTGCTGCCACAGACTTGTGTTTGTGCAAGTGTCATAGCCATGTTCTTTATTTATATGTGAAGATGAAAAACAACCTAAAAGAAAACAACCTTTAGCTTTGGTAATGTGCTCATTTCTGGTAAGCCATTCCTAACTATGGTTTATGTTTAAAAAAAGAGAGAAAATATTTTATTTTTTCCTTTCCTATAATAAAGCTTCAGTTATTTTGAAAGTCAGAACCTTTGAAGTACTAACCTTGATCTAAATTCAGAAGAAAATGATAGATAAGTATGGTCTCATGGTATGTCAAAATTGGAGAAGGCATGAAAGGTAAGAGAGGTAGAGATGATGGCTGGTCTTCTATATTCACCATGTTTTTCAAAATTCATAAGCCTGAGCATCCAGAATCTGAAAGATACAAGACACTTGAAAACAAGCAAAGAGCCACTCAACTCATACAAAGGAACCACCATAAATCTACCAGTGAATTTCCCAGCAAAATTCCTACAAGCTGGGAGAATGGAACGATGCAAGAAATGTACAAAAAGTGAGGAAAAATATATCAAGGAAAATAGCCATTCTGGAATGAAAGAGAGATAAGAACATTTCCTAGATAAAACTTGAGGAAATTTATCACCATTAGACCTCTGGTTCTTACTAATGGTTAGTGTCTCCACACACAGCCAGTGTGCACGAATCCTGGAAACATAACTAGAAAGGTATGTTTCTTAGACTTCAATTATATCATTTAATTTTGAAGTAATTTTTCCTCCTTATTATATGAATGTTTTAGAAAATATATCAAACTTTATTAAAGGAGACCTTATACACTTTAAATAATAAAAAAGTCAATTTTAACTCCTTTATAAAATGAAATTCAATTATACTTATATAACTTATATTTTTGTCTTGTCTTTATGTCTCACAGATTTAGTAATAACATGTGCAAGTGCTGAAGATTGTTATTACTTAAAGTTTGCTGTAGGGGCAGATTATACATTCTTACCATCTCTTTGTTTTCTTAAGTTAAAGTATTTGGAGGTGATGGATATTTTACAAAGTAATGATGTAAATCACTCCTCACTGTTTATGTATATCAAATCATCATGTTTTATATTTTAATATGTGATTTGGATTACTAATTATATCTTAATAAATTGAGGATTGAATAACTGAATACTTTTTATTTCCTTTGTTGGACAAGCTGTAAGACCTATTCCTGTGTTTTGTGCTCTAAGAACTCTGTGGCTATGAATTTTGGAGTGGGCCCAGTGCTTTCAACAGATCAGAGATGACAGATAATTTTGGCATCTCATCATGAATATTTTAACACCGACAAAAATAATGCAAGCAAAACCAGAGTCAAGTATTGTGTGGTTTCCCACATCTTTAGCCTCAACAGTGAAGAAGAGACTGAGGTAGGAGGATCACACATTTGAGGCCAGCTTGGGCTCCATGAATGAGACTGTGTCACAAGGACTGTGGACATTACTCTATTGCAAATACATGATTCTTTTCAGTCATTTCTAAAATGCCAATGAGATGAGAGACAGGTTTCACTTTCACGCTCCAGTTCTCTCATGGCAGAAAAGCAAAGTAGAAACAGCCTATCTATTGCTCTTACTGTATCATGTTATGGCTCTGAAATCTACCCTGAAAGCAGCTGTTCACTCCCAGAATTTGGTGTCATTCGGATGCTGAGAGTTACAAGTGTGAAAGTCCATCCAATGAAAACTGAAAGAAGCAGGGGGAGAGATAGTAACTGAGCAACCTGGGGCAGGGGTCAAAGCCAGGTGGTCTTCCAGGGGAGCAGAGGCATCATTACCATCAGGGCAGACACAGTCAGTACAGATCAGAAAAATAGGCCCAAACAAGAAGTCAGGATCCAGAGGGAGAAAAATGCTAAAGGCAGCTCAAAGCAGGCCGTAAGTTCAACAAACAAAAATTGTCATGGGTCATAGGCAGGGTCAAGCACATAGGGAGAGTTCAGGTATAAGTCATCTCTTAATCAGAAATAAACACTTCTTCTGAGAAGCATTACTTGACTCCATAAGACACCCGTGTATAACAGCGTATACTGTTATACAATATATAATTAAATAGGAGAGTGGAATTTTAAAACTCTTCTAATTCTCAAGTTATATTTGCCACTAAGCCAGAGATGCTTGAGTTGATAGTTCACATTAGTGGTATGTGTTCTGATCTATTGAGATGGGTTTTCAGAGTACCTTTGATTTATCCTTCCTTATCTAATTTACTCTGTAATAATGGGCTTTCAGAGAAACATCTCTTTGGATATTTTGGAAGAAAAATATATTCTTTGCTTGGTACCCCCCACTACGGTTCTGGAAATCCTCCCTTTGAGATTTGGAATCTGTCTCAGTGATCCTTCCTGTGATCCTGAAATCCTTCCTTTCCACCTGCCCAGGAAAGCGGGCCCCATGTGACAGTGTATTTGAAGTGTGAACAGAACGTAAATCAAGTGTGGTGACGCTTGCACTATTTGCTCACCAGGCTATTAAGTCTGTCACTTCCCAAGGCAGCTTCTGAGCAAATTTTTACCTAATTGGTTAAGCATGAGAAATGAAAATGTCCAGGTACCTTACTTGTCTGAAAAGTGTTTGCTTGCCTGTCTGAACATAAGTGCTAGCCATTATTTAGCAGCTAAGTCAGAGAGAAATAAACTCTGCAAGATGACCCATGAAGAGTGATGATTAACAATAAAATCATAGCACACAAGATTTCAAGGGGATGATTCAGAAATAAAAGGTAGCAATACTTTTGGACAAAATATTTCTCACACTAAATCCACAAAATAAAGCTAAACAAGCAAACCCCTATTTCTTTGACTTCCTAAAGGTACTTGTTAATGAGGGTTGTTTTGTGTCACTGTGGTAGAATATTTGAGAGAAACAATGATAAAAGTGGGTTGATGTTTAACTAACGTATCAGACGTGATCACTTAGCAGAGGGTCTGTATTGGCAAAGCCCATGGTTGGGAGGGTGATATGGTACGGTGCAGCTCAATTCATTCTGGCTAGGCAGCAGAGATCCTGACGTATAGAACCAGGAGCAAGACGTATCCTTTCAGATCACACTGTTTAAGTTAATTCTGGACTCATATCAGTTATTTGCTTTGTTCCTTGGCATGTTAACAGGTATCATTCACACAGAAGCTAAAAAAAGTGCTTACAAGGTCACTTTTTGCTGGAAATATGCTAGCATGTGTACGAGTGTAGAATAACTTGCCCCAGCTTTGTCACAGAAAGGTAGTCAAAGTATCTTAATCAACCAGCCTATTACCAGAACACATCAAAACAGACACAAAGTGAGCCCTGTGAGCCTAGCTTGAATCAGCAGCAGCCAGCAGTCATCCTTCTATCCCTTAGAATGCTTAGAATGGGGGCTAGGAAGGTGGCTCAGTGGTAGAGTGCTTGCCTTGCATGCATGAGGCCCTGGGTTCGATTCCTCAGCACCACATAAGCAGAAACAGCCGAAAATGGCACTGTGGCTCATGGTAGAGCACTAGCCTTGAGCTGAGGGACAGCGTGGCCCAGCGTTCAGTCCCCACGACTGACAAAAAATGCTGAGAATGTTGTAACACAATAAGTTTTAGCCATTCTATAATACTAACTGTGTTGTTGGTTACTTGGCATAAATGTACCAGTGGATATGTGGTACAGCCCATGGAAAATTATCAATAAATGTTAGTTCTACATATTCCTATCACTGTAAAAGTATGACAGCCTTTCCTAGCCTTTTCCAGAAGCATATATAGTAAGTTTGAACACAATGGCATTACAGTGCACTATGGCAGACAGCAATGATGATCACCTGTCAATTCTACAGGAAATATCGAATTCAAAGGTGTTAAAATTTTTAAAAAGACTATTTACTGGGGAAAAATCTTATCTAACCTTTCATAGTAATAGTGTTGTCTGAAAGTAGCTGTAGCCCACCTCCTTGGAACTATGGTATACTAAAGAAATGGAGGTCTGGATGATCATGTCAATACCAGAATTCCAGTTCCATGGACAGCAGGGGGATCCTGTCCCTGGCATGCAGCTTCTTCCATTAAAGCAGAGAGGAGCATAATGGGACACATGGGATAAGCAACACAAGACCAGTGCCTCCAAACAGGACTTTATTTCAAACTTGCACGTTTCAAACTTGAAGTTGTAAACTAGAATCTATTGGGTCTTGTTACACTGAATGAGGACAGTGTTTAATTATATTGCACATAAATGGTGTGGCAAAAGCCAGGAACAGTTTAAATGCTACAATCCTGGAGACAGTCAGAAAGAGTTTAAATATTATAATTAAAGCACTCATTGCGAGTTTAGTATTTTATGTTTCATCAGGGTTTATGTACCACTCAAATAAATTAATGTGTTATTCCATTATCTCAATCTTTTATAGTCTGCAGGGGCAAGTTGAGTTAATAATCAGCACTTACACTTTTAATAAAAGTTTACAGGCATTGCAAAAGATAGAGTAAGGGATTTTTATCATTGTTCATAATTTTGGTCAAAATCAAATTTAACAAAAAAACTTAGGTTTGTTTTCAAGTAAACTTCACATACAAGAAAGTATTCAGAAATGCACGTTTTGAAACAAATAAATAATTGGATACAATTGCTCAGATCTGCCAGGTACACACGAGAGGCAGTGGAAAGGGGATTACTTTCCAAGGATTGCTTGGGCCAGACAGTCAGGAAAACAGCTGAAGATCAATAGGGCTGTGTTTCTGATTCAGGTTCTTGCATCTGCTTAACAATAATAAGGTTCTGAGTTCAAACCCCAATACTGCCAAAAATTCTTAAAACAAATTAACAACAAAATATTTAATATTATATATTGAATTCAATCTTCAATTGGTCAATATATTTAATACATTCAGTTCAATACATTTAACATATTTCTTTAATACATATAATATATTCATTGAATACATTATATATCATTTCATATGTTATATATATTTATTTTTAATGTTATATATTAACAATATAGCATTTATTTAAAATAAATCAGCTTCATTTATGCAAGTTTAACAGACTGAGAGCTTTGCAAGAAGTTGGTAGCAGGAAGTTAATAGGCCCTAAGTGAGCAAAACTTGAAAGCACTAAAGGATTCTGATTGTTCAATTGCAGAAGCCCTGAAGGATAACATTCTCAGGAGAAATTGGTGCGTAGTAGCTAAGCCCTGACCCATTCCTGAAACTTCTTTCTGCCAAGAGATAACTGTTATCCCCTGTGCCTATCTCCCACAAGGGGCATTGAATTATCAGCTAGTATGAGAAATAAGCTTCTAAATTATCCATTTAATCTGAGATCCAGCATTGTTTACATGCCCAGACACCTTGCATTTCTCCAGGTGTTCAGACATATTAACTAGGTGAGATGGGGAGAGGGAGAGTATAGACTTAGGGATCTCAAAGACTTTAAGTTCTGTCCACACCACATACCAGCTATATCTCTGGTTTGAGACCTCAATTTCTTCCTTTGATAAAGGATAATTAATAAGTCTGCTTTATTGGATACAGTGCAGGAAATTAGAAACAATAAAATTCAGCAAATGACTGCATAGAGTATTTATTTCCCATTCTTCCATCTTCCCCATTTATTGTTTATTACAACAAGCTCTTGAAATTCTTTCGCTAACTCTGGCAATAGCTGCTACATCGACCTGCATATCTAAGGGTGCTCACTCCCAGAGGGTTAAGTGCAAGTTTCTCTCACACAGTGGAGCCTTCCTTTCTTGGATGAACTTCTCTAAAGTGGTCAACAGTCTACAGACCCACTGTGGCCATTCCCATCATCCTCATGTAACCAACAGAAGAAGTGTCATTGCTATCACTGGGGCCACACTAGGCCATTGTTAGCTTTGTGAATGTCGATGTCAATGTTTCTAGAAAGTTAATGTGTTAAAGAATATGAGTGAATACTGAACATATTTCATGTGTCAACTTTTTCCTCTAAGAGCACATATTTATAATTTCATGTAATAATTCACAGCAGCCCTATTATAGGTATATTATTAATAACTCTATTTTATTACTTTCTGTAGGATGTTTCAGGTTAATGAAATTAAATGCCTTACTGAATGATGTGTGAAAGTTACTGACTGGAATACCCGGACAACTTAACAATAGGGATTCTTCTTCTCTCTCATTAAAGCCTTTCTTGGATGGACATTGGTAATTTGCAGATTCAGAGATTCTGTACAATGTTTTACCTGAAATGGAGGTGTGGAACAAGAGAGGATGGTTCAGTGGCAGGTCTACTACAAAGAAAAAAAATGTGTTCACTTGATGCATGAGACATAATTCAGAATCATAAGGATTCCTCAGGACTCAGTGATAGTAGAAGCTCGTTATGCCAGTGGTCATTGTTAAGCAGAAAGTAAATTCCTACACAGGAATCTTTGGGTACCAATAGATGAAACCTTCTGTAGGTACAAAGACAGACATGGCTTCTCTTTGCTCTTTAGGAATCCACTTTATATCCTGTGGCTTATGGAATGATGGGACAAATGTGTGTGATCCAGAACTGATGACAATTACCACCTGTAGACAATGTTCATTAAAACAATATGTATTGTCTTTCTGACTGTAGAAATTAAATAAGCAATTTGTGAACATTATCTCCTAATCCTGGAACACCGTGTCATTATTTCTGTTTTTTGTGTTTTAATATCAGGACAGCAATATTGGAAGCCATACTCCCTCAAGGAGATTTTAAGTTTGTCTCTCTCAAACTTTCCCTAGAAGCATCATGCTTAGCTGTGACGTTGTATAGGTTTTTTCTCCTATCTGATGGGAATCTCTACTCATTGTTTTGTCAAATCCCATCTCTAAGCCTATGATAAAATGAAAAATACATACTCTTTACCACTGAAAACATATGAGGTACTAGGTTCTTATGTGATTATTGCAACATTCCTCAGATTGTGTCTAAGTCAAATGAATCATATCTAAGGTTGAATTCTATGTTACTCATCCTCTGAACAGATTGTTGAATGAACTGGCTTAGCTATACAGGCCATTTCCTATTTCTTATGCCTTACTAAAGTTCTTGAAATAGGGCCAATTCTTAAGCTTTTCTATCCATCCCTTCATGCTCCTTCATTTCCATTCTTACTTTTTTGCCAGTCTTGGGGCTTGAACTCAGGGCCTAGGCACTGTCTCTGGGCTTCTTTTGCTCAAGGCTAGCACTCTACCACTTGAGCCACAGCACTACTTCTGACTTTTTCTGTTTATATGGTACTGGGGAATCGAACCCAGGGCTTCATGCATGCTAAGCAAGCACTCTACCACTAAGCCACATTCCCAGCCCCATTTCCATTCTTTTAAAGAAATATACAGCTAATATTTCCATCAGAACTTCCCTGATAGATCTTGTCACTTCAACTTCCCAAATGGAAAAAGGCACACTCTTCAGGCAACAGCTTGATTCTTCCCAATGGATGACACATGTATAGTCTCAAGCTATGTCATCTGAAGATAGTTTCTCTTTTCTCGTAAGACTGCATCTGCAACTATGTGCTTTTTCTTTCCCCTGGCTTCTGCCTTTCACCTAATAAAGTTTATATTATATTTCCTGGGAAAGGAGGAGGGTGTCTTGATTTAATTAACCCCACTGTGCATGAATTGAATCAGGCTCTACAGAGGCCACAGCAAAAACCAGAAAGGGATTTTTTTTCTCCCTATCTTACTGGAACATAAAACTCAAATGAAAAGAAAGAGCATGAATGCATGAAAAAGATTCAATAACATTCTCAGATTGGAACATAAAAGGACGTAGCTTAATGCAGTGCCCTGGAGTTAGTAAGTGCTGGAAGATGCGGAGTAGGGAGTGCCCATGGCTAAGGTTCAGCAGAAAAGAGCAGTTTTATAGAAGGAGGGGATTTTAGAAGGTAGGGGGGAAAAGGAAGGAGGACTATTAGCAGAAATTGGAGGGAAGGTTATCTTGGCAGATAGGGTTGACTGGGAGAGCACAGCAATACCTTCTCCTCCATTCAACCAAGGTTCTTGAAAATTTAGGTGTATCATAAATCAAGATACACTTATGTTCCAATTTAGAACATTAATGAAGGCAAACTTTTATATTTAGTAGATACAAACACTTCAGAATCAAATGTGCTAGGATCAAATCTTTGTTGTTGTTGTTGTTGCTGTTTTTCGTTTTTTGTCTGTCACGGGACCTGAACTCTGAGCCTGGGCGCTGTTCCTCAGCTCTTCAGCTCAAGGCTAGCGCTCTACCACTTGAGCCACAGCACCACTTAAGGCTTTTTTCTGCTTATGTGGTGCTGAGAAATCGAACCCAGGACCTCATGAAGGCAAGGCAAGCACTCTACCACTGAGTCACCTTCCCAGCTTTTTGTTTTGTTTTGTTTTTTTATAACAAGTGGGTTTCCCTGAGCCTGTAATTCTACTTCTCCAAATATCAGATTACTCAAGTACCTTTAGTAAATCTTGGAGTTCAGCAAAAAACTTGACAGTAGTTAAATATTGCCTTTTTTAAGTGCTGGCAGTGTGACATTGAGGAATTATATGCCTTATTAGTGAGATGGATGAACAGTGTTCAGATGAAAGTATTTGCTACATCGTAAGCTACCAATAAGTATTAGATATCATCATTACTAATCATTAATCTGATAATCCCTACTGCTATCTATAAAATGGGTAACCTAATAATATCATACTAGGAATGCTATGTGAAATAATAGTATATTGTCCAAAGCATAGGACATAGATCAGAAACTCAATAAATTATAGATTGACACTATATGACTGGAGTTAATAAGAAACAGCAATCTCTATTCTGTTTAATTGGTTATGTAATTATAGGTGTAATGTGTATTTTCTATGCTAGAATAAATCTAAAATTTCAGAGTTATGTCTGTCTTTTATAGTACTCAATGACAGGCACTAACACATTCTTGCTACAAACTTTGAACTAATACATACACAAAAAGAAAAGCTTTTGGAAAAGATGTGGGGTTTTGGTTTTGGTTTTGGGTTTTTGACAGTCCAGGCAATTGAACTCTGGGTCTGGGCTCTGTCTCTAGGCTCTTTTGCTCCAGGTTAGCACTCTACCATTTGAGCCACAGCACCACATCCGGTTTTATCTGTGCTTAATTGGAGATAATTCCTGCCCAAGCTGACTTCAATCTCTGACCCCCAGATCTCAGCCTCCTGAGTAGCTTGGATTACAGGCATGAGCCACCAGTGTCTGGCTGGAAAACTATTTAATGGTAATTATGGGGCCAAATATGGCTGGTACATTGTAGAATTTTATAGAATAAGGAATTATGTAGATTAATTTCAGCACTGTGGAATGAGGTCATTTGCATTAAATATTCAGAATATTAGTAATTAATTAAACTATAGATTCTGACTTTTTTAGCCAATGCTTTTCTGTTTTATTTTTGCTATTTTCACACATTAAGGTTTGTCCCATCCACATATTTTCATTGTCAGCTGATTATTCTGATATTCTATTGTGGATTGTATTAGTTGCTATAAAAATGGAAGAAAGACTTGCTAAGTGGAACTGCATCAGCCTATAAAGTTTTACATGTCAAAGGACAAAGCCAACAAGCTAAAAAGACAGCTAACAGATTGGGAGAAAATTTTTTCCAGCTACACATCAGACATTGGTCTAATATCTAGAATATACAGAGAACTTAAAAAATTAAACTCTAAAAAACAATAACTAAATAAATGGGCTAAATGATCAAAAAATGAGCTAATGAGAGTCTTCTTAGAAGAGGGGAAAATGGACCATAGACACACATGAATAAATCTTCGGCATCTCTGGCCACAAAGGAAATGCAAGTCAAAACAACACTGAGATTCTACTTTACACTAGTCAGAATGGACATTATAGAAAACAAAAACAAAAAAAAATAATAAATGCAGGCAAGAATTTGGCCAAAATGGAAGCCTACTACACTGTTGGTGGGAATGTAATCTTGTTCATCCACTCTGGAAAGCAACAACAAAACAGCAAAAAACAACAACTATCTTATGATTCAGCAATTCCCCTCCTGGGCATTTATCCAAAGGTTTACAAATAAGGATACAGAAAAGCCACCATCACAAACATGTTCATTGCAGCACTATTCACTATAAACAAGGTATAGAATCAGTCCATATGACCCTTGATAGATAAACAGATCAAGAAAATGTGGTACATACACACAATGGAATTTTACTTGCTAATTAGAAAAATAATATTGTATTATTGTAAATAAATGGAATGATTTGGAATAGTTATGTTAAATGAAGTAAAGCAGGCCCAGGGAGACAAAATATAAGTTTTCCCTTATATGCGAATGGTAAATTCTGTTTACAAACCTATAATAAATATATCAGTATGCAAGTGCATACTAATGTATTAACAATAATATAGTAGAACTCAAATAGTGTAATTGTTTAGAAAGGCAAATTAAAGGTTCAACAAAATTAAAATAACAGGAAGCAGATATTTGAAAGGAGTAGGATGGGATCAAGGGAATGGGGGAAAGAGATAGACAAATGAAGAAATGAAAAGCAGGAGAATGCAGGCAAGAACACAATGTATATCCTACAGAATTAATAAGTCAGGGAAGGATGAGTGAGAATGTTGAAAAAGATAACTTTTACCAAGATGTCTTGTTCTTATAAACTGCTTTGTTACTTGGCAACTTCTATGTACAACTACTTAGATAACTTTTTAAAATTAAGCATGGAAGAAGTGGTGCTGTGGCTCAAGGGGTAGACCAAATTTTCTTGATCCATTCATCTACTGAGGGGCATCTGGGTTGGTTCCATAGCTTAGCTATAGTGAATAATGCTGCAATAAACATAGTTGTGCTGACAGCTTTAGTATGGCCTTGTTTGTGATCATTTGGGTAAATGCCTAAAAGTGGGATTGCTGGGTCATAAGGGAGCTCTAATTGTAGTCTTTGGAGGAACCTCATATGGCTTTTTAGAGTAGTTGAACAAGTTTACACTCCCACCAATAGTGCAGTAAAGTTCCTTTTTGGCCACATCCCCTCCAGTATCTGTTATTATTAGGAGAATCATAGTCTTAGTATGCACTAAAAATAAATCTAGATGATCATCCATCCCTTCAATCTCCATTAATTACAGGATGGGATCTTAACTTCTGAAATCAACCATAAGCAAACACAGTTCACTCCTTCCCTAAAGCTCTCTAGTATTTTTCCAGTAGCTTCAGTGCTTAAAATCCTCCTTTTCATTTCAGTGGAGGGTTAAGTTTAAATTCTCTACTCTATTGTGATTGTCTGGAATAATGTTTCCCTGGTCAGGCTAACCCTAAGTTCCATTTTTCTTTGACCCTACTATTCTCTATTAGTGATTTTGTCAGCAGTGAGGTTGGTAGGTGAAAGGCAGCTAGAGTTAGTAGTTTTTGGTTCTGCTCAGCAGTAAACTTGGGTCCTGGAATCTTCTTTTGAAGTCCAACTGGTTAGGACCACAGAAGATTTTTAGATGGACATCTAGTGATGTGTTAAATAAAAATACATCTGATAACAAGCTGACAAATAACTTGCCTTTATTAGAGAAGCTTGAGAACCAAACCTGGTTTATACACTGAATGAGCAATTGGAAGTTCAAGCCTCAGGAATTACACTGGCAAGTTCCAAATAGATACTGTGCATCTTAAAGTATAATGGAATCAGCAAGGTTGCCAACCAACCAATGAGTGGATAAAGAAAATATCAAAGCTCAAAATATGGGCACACAGACACACACACAGAGAAACACACACACACACACACACACACACACACACATGTTATTCAATGTTAAGGAAGAAATTATTTGCAAGAAAATGGATAGATATAGAGACAATCAAACTAAAAATAGGAACTATCTCATGTTCTTGCTCATTTGTATAGACCTAAAATGATGAATATGAATATGATGATGATGATACTAATTGTAATGGGACACAAGTGTAGATGGAAAGCCAGGAGAGCATGAGAGCGAAAGAGAGAGGAATAAAGAGAATACTTGACACATATGTGCATGCACAAGTGCATATGCGCATATATGCATGCATATATATGTATATATGTAGATGAATGCAGTGTAAGGTAATCAAATACTGTCTAAAAAATGGAAAGTTGAGGAAGGATTTAAAATTTCCAATGATCTGGCATTGCTGATGTTGAAATCCCTCAGTGACCAATATGGAAGGTCAGCTCAGTACATGTAATTGGGGTGACTGGAATAAAAATAGCTGGGTGAGAATAGTTTCTTTCAGCTCCAATCAGAATAAGAGCAAATTGATCGATGTTTACCAATGAAACTTGCCTACAACAGCACTTACTTCCTAAGTGCTATAAGTATGGCAAACTAAAGTGGGAAAAGAAATACTGTTAAAATGAATTATGTAATTGTGTTCCTCAAATGATTCTCAGAAGTTTGATAAAAAGAAAAAGAAGCTTTACCCCTATTTCTTTTATATTTCTAGTTGAAGCTGAAATGCCTTGCTTGGTAGATAAGCAGAATATGATGCAATGACTGCTACTAGGTGAAAGAAAGTCAATGTTAAAACAAAAGAAAGAGGAAAACTGAAAGTCTTTTCATTACATGTGGCTTCATTCTTCAGGAAATACCTTGTTGGTTCTGAAGTAAAATTGAAAATAAGGCCATCAGAAAAAGACCCTAATCTGGGTCAAATAGTACCTTTTAAATTAGTGTGAGATTTCACAAATCCCATTACCCATTTCCCCCATGAACTTCACAGAGAGTTTTGCTGAGTCTCTTATTCAATTTGAACTTCTACAAGCTCCAATGAAGCCTCAAAAGAAAGCGCAAGGAAGGATGACAACAGGACAAAGTAACAAAGCAAGCAAACAAAGCAAGGCTCTCCTTTTTTAGTATTGTTTTCATTGGTACTTAGAGTTTTGACTGCTCCATGCTTTTGAATGGCTGGAGGCTATATTGGGTTTCACAAAGGATGAAGGAGGGCTGTGCTAACATCTTTAAAGAGACGGGAGCCACTTTGTAACTACTTTTTCATGTGTGAACATGTAAATTGAGAAAGAATAAAGAAAAGTCTCCAGGAGTTCAGTGAAGGAAGGAAGGCCTTCAGGAAAGTGGGACAGAACTTGTGGAATGATTTGGGAAGAGCCACACGCTGCTAAAGTAAGAGAAGCAAATCGTCCAATGGAAAAAACTGAGTCACACAATTCATCCTGAAAAGATTGGGGTGATGCATGCTTTTTAATTGAAAAATATCCTTAGAGCAACTTAATCCTTCTAAAACTTAATTAATGGAAGCATTGAATGCTGTCATAAGGATTAATTGAGTTGGTGCTCCAGTGGTGATAAGGAATTGAAGGTATTATGCAAATTTACTGCTGGGTCATTCTCCAACAGGCAGCTACATTCTACAACAATGATAGTATCATTTTCTCGAAGATACTTCTGAGTAAATCGTTCAAATGATCACTTGTGTAACCCTCACAGATACAACATCTAACAATTGTAGTGGGAACAAAAACATAAACTCTAAGGATTGTGGTTTCAGATGTGTTTTGACTCAGTCAGGTTGAGGAAATAGCTTTTATACTCAAAGCAAGAAACGTGTGCTTTCCAGAATATGACTGGTACTTTCTTGTTAAAATGCTAGAAGTTGCCAAGAATAAATGTAAGATGAGCTATTTTTCTGATGTCTTTTTCACACAAACATGTCACAGAGTAGACAATGCGTCATCTCTCTCATAAACTTGATTGGACTTTGGGACTTACTTTATAGAATTGTTTATTTTTAAATGTCCAAAATGTTAGCTTGAAGCTGACAACAAAAGAAGTGGTTGGCTATCCCGGAAGATAACGTGAGGTACTAAGTGTAAGGTCCTCTTCAGGAAGGTGGACAGACTCCTTCCTCCTCTTGGCTAAGTCTCCTCCCAGTACTTGTGTTACTTAGGTAACTGGCAAAGCTGAAGGTCACATCCTGGGCCACCTCCAATCATGCCTTCCATCTGACTGAGAACGGGTACCAGCTCTTGAGGTCATATCCACATCCAGTGTGGCCACACCTTCCCTCACCTGGCCGCGTCTTCTCCCTGTCCCTTCCCTACTTACACCCAGGTCAGACCTCAGCCAGTCCCTATTGGCCATGTGGTCTCTCCCATGCAAAGGGTGTCTCTTCCTGCCTCAGTAGTGGGTGGTGCTCATTTTATCCGCTACCTAATTAGAGCTAGCATATTTAATTTACCTTACACTAAGATCATGTTTTCTTCAAATCTTTCCTTCTCACATTTCAGTATTTAAATGATTCCAAGCTGATCAGTGTTGGCTGAAAAGAGATTTCACTACCCAGTGTCTGAAAGAATTGGTAAAATCTCAGCAAACCCATGGGACCAATAGATTTGGTAAAAGTTACTACTTACTGTCTTCTTTCGAAGTACTCCTCCATCAGGACTACAGGCAGGTTCTGAAAGGGCAAGAAGGGGCTTATTTCTTTCCTAATTCTCACAGTTGCTTTACATTCCACACACAACAGATGCTGGAGGGGATGTGGACAGAAAGGAACCTTACTTCATTATTGGTGGGAGTGTAAACTTGTTCAACCACTTTGGAAAGCAGTATGGAGGTTCCTCAAAAGACTTCACATAGAACTCCCCTATGACCCAGCAATCCCACTTTTGGGCATTTACCCAAATGTTTACAAACAAGACCACACTAAAGCTATCAAATACCCAAGGTTTTGTTTTCTCCTCTTTCTTGACTTACGTGTCTCCTTTAAATTTAGATCTCTTCTTTACTCTTGTTCTTCTAGATTTTAAAATATGTATTGATGAAGATTGTATATATGCAAGGGAGAACAATGCCATGATTCAGTGTATGTACTTTCTGTCTAATAATAATTGCAAATTAATCAACAGGTCCAGCAAGGCTCTCAGAATACATCACATCCTAGAACTTGTTACCACTTAGAATTTGTATTCCTTGACCAACATCTTCCTATTTTTCTGACTGCCCAGGTCTGGAAATCACTTTTTCATTCTCTATGTTTATGTGTATATCTTTTAATATTCCACCTATAAGTGAAATCATTTTCTTCTTTCTGGCCCACTCCCTCAAAGAAATGCAGCAAGACAAGTATTTTTTTCAAAGAAAAAGCAAAACACTTTATTTATTACACTAATAAATTCTCTTTGGGTTTGCCAAACACCCTCAGAGACTCTGAAGAATTTATATGGAAATTAAGGCAGCACTACATCTGCTTAATTAGACAGATGTACTCATAAAAGGAGACAAGTGTCTCCTGGAATGGAGGGAGGGTTAGACTGGGAAAGGAATTCCTCCTAAGCTCTTTTCATAGGATAATTTAAAGGTGGTTATTTTACACCTTCAATCTCTTGGGACACTTCCCAGCTCCATACAAAAGAGGATATTTCATTTGTCTTTCACGTGGAATAAGGTATTCAAATTATCCTCCTTTCTCCAGTGATATAATAAATGTCAAATGTAAGGAAAACACATTACAGATTTTCAGAAAAATGGCAAAGACCTAATACATTTACTGATTCAGAGCTGCACAATGAATCCAGTGAGAAGAATTAAACATTGTTATGAGTAGAGGCCTGGAAACTAATCACTGTCCCTCTACAACCAATTTGAGGAGTAAGGTCCGATTACAGTGTTAAACAAAAAAAAGTAATTTAAAATCATTGGCCTGTGATACCCACCAGATCTATTTGAAAACCTTAGTAACATGAATAGGCCAAATTAAATTTGTTCAACCTTGTATTTTGTCACACAAACACACAACTGCTCAGAACTCTTCCAAAGGCACACAGGCAACTCAGAGGAGACATGCAGAGATGAGTACTAACATGTTTAGAAATGGAAGCCACCTAAATGCAGAAACAGTGACTCAGTTCCAGACCCTAATGAACAAGCGCATTGTCAAACACACATTCAGATGTCCAAAGACACAAGCTCACATAGACTTTGATGGGGGTGGTACCTAGGAAAACAAACACAAACACATGCATATTTAGATGCATTCCTGAGGACATTTGTACCAACAGCTTGGCACATATTTAGAGATGATCAGAGACACACAAAAGTGAGACAGATACAAAGAAATTTCATGTTTGTGTATTCTATTTCAGTAAAGCTGTTTAAAGAAAAAGAAAAAAAGACTCACAGAGATACCCAGCTAATAATGGTATGAGAGGAGATAAAACCACTCAACAACTGTTCTTCAGTAGTTACCAAGGGGTGGGAGAACCTATTTTGTGTTTAGGTTCTTGAAGTGGCACCGTGGCATTTGCTGTCTGTAAGAGGTACAATTTACTTTTTTATTTGGTGGATTTAAGTAGTGAATAAGATACAGTTCACATGATATGGACATTGATATAGACTGAGACTGTGGACAAAACAGCTTTTAATAATGATAACTAATAGTATACATGAGACCTTTCAGAATATATAAAATCTTCTCTTATGTCGGCTACCTTAGTTCTTTGTATCTCAGAGTCATTCATTGTGAGCTTATCTGTTCTCCAACTCAACCAACTGAACAAGAATTCTGATTATAAGCATTTATCAAAACTAATGTCTCCAAGATTATGTAGCCTTATTGAGATCATATAGCCACTGGGTTGCATATTTGGAAATCAAATCCTTATCTGATGGACTCACAGTGTTTGCTTTCAGCAGCTCTGTGACACAGGATTTGCATCACTGGGCTTGAAGTCAATATAACAGCCATTCCTATCTGAATAAGAGGAACTGTCATCACTAGGAAGATAGTTGTCAGTTGCCCAACAGACTTAAATCTAATGTCCTGGTTCCTGTTTCAGGACTGATGTTACCAAACAAAAGGGCTTTAGACCATATCATGGGTTGTATGTTAACTTTATTTGGGGAACAGACTGAAGTTTAGGAAATATGACTGAAATGAAATGCAATAACCATTCCCTGAATATCTTGAGAAAGGGTTAGACTCTCCAGGAAAGCAGCCCTGCCAGAACCTCTCTCTACATCTCTCTATCTTTGTTGCTACCTTGAAGACTGAAACTACTGCTGCAACCATTTGGAATAGTAAAATCTTATAAAGGTTATTTACCATTCTAAGTCACAGAGCAAGTAACTAAGAACAGTGGCTCAATCCTAGACTCCAGGAAGGTGTTCGGGTTCCCATTTCTATTGGCTAGTCATCTGGCTGGAATGATGACTGATCAATAAGTCTAAAAACATCTTGATAATCTTAATCATGTTGCAGAATTTCCTCTAACATATTTCCTTAAAATTAAATTGTGAAGATTCCTGTTGTACCCTCATTATTGAGCACAAATCGTACACTTAATTATGTGATCATCTCCATGAGGGCCAGAAGAAGAGATGACTTTCAAAGACCTCATCATTTCACTGAGCAGTAAATAAGGATTACATATAATATAAAAACAAAATTTTATACCATGTGTTCTTAATAAGGCATGAGTTGGTTCTGGAGAGAAGGGGAAAACTGTTACATTTTGCAATAATAGTGATCTTCTTTATGAATCTCAAGCTTAATTTTAGGATAATTATTGAGCAAAGAAAATTTTTAAGTTTCTGTAGGGAGATGAAAATGATATATACTATCTGGTAGTACATTCCATAGACTTCCACATTACTCAATTAAACATTTCAAATTGTCTTCAAATTTAAAAATCAGGAGATCTTATATTAAAAATAATTTCCTGGTACATTTTAATAACTAATATCAGAAGACCTGACAGGTTTGGGTCATAACACTATGACAAGAATTGGCAAATCTGTGTAGCGACCTCACCCTTTCTTTAAGGTGAGCACTCTATTGTCCGTGACAGCCACTTTCCAAACACCATAATTTTTATGACCCAGTTTGCACACATAGGTTGCCTGTATGCACACTTCAGGATTCTATTTACATTCTCAATTTGCAAATATAAAAAACCCGTATTTAGTGGCAGATGTTGGGAAAGGAAGAAGTCAGCAAGTGCTTGAGTGTTAGCATGGTATCATAAAGGAAGTAGAAATTAAGCATCTCATTACCAGTTAAGATTGTATGCAGATATACGGGAGTATGTTTGAAAAGAGGATCCATCAGAATATGAATAAGGTAACTGAAGAAATACAGATTGATGTAAAATATTAGTTATATAAAGCAAAAGTCTTAAATATTTAGAATCAATGTAAGGTGTTATAGTGGTAGACTTGGAAGCATTCTTACTATAAAATGACACAAAATGAAGAAATCATTAAAAGGAGGATGAGTTTGAATTCATTAAATTAAAAAACATCTGTTCACCCAAAGCCATCATAAACAAGGGAAAAATACAGAAAATAGATTTTGAGGGGCTCTTTGCAATTCATAAAACTTACAACTGGACAAATGGGATTGCATGAAATTGCAGAGCTTCTGCATGGCAAAGGACATAGCTAGCAAGATTAATAGAAAGCCCACAGATTGGGAGAAGATCTTCACTAGCCATACAATGGACAAGGGTCTCATATCTAAAATATACCTGGACCTCAAAAAATTAAATCCCCCAACAACAAATCTTCAAAGAAACAACTGCCAAATAAATAAGTGGACTAAAGACTTAAAGAGAAACTTCTCTAAAGAGGAAAGAAGGATGGCCAATAGAGACATGAAGAAATGCTCAACCTCCCTAGCCATAAAAGAAATGCAAATCAAAACAATATTGAGATACCACCTCACCCCAGTTAGAATGGCTATAATCAAGAACTCTAATAACAACAGATGCTGGAGGGGATGTGGACAGAAGGGAACCCTACTGCATTGTTGGTGGGAGTGTAAACTTGTTCAACCACTTTGGAAAGCAGTATGGAAGTTCCTCAAAAGACTCCACATAGAGCTCCCCTATGACCCAGCAATCCCACTTTTGGGCATTTACCAAATGATCAGAAACAAGGCCACACTAAAGCTACCAGCATGACTATGTTTATTGCAGCATTATTTACCATAGCTAAGATACGGAACCAACCCAGATGCCCCTCAGTAGATGAATGGATCAAAAAAGTGTATATATACACAATGGAATTCTATGCCTCCATCAGAAAAAATGACATTGCCCCATTTGTTAGGAAATGGAAAGACTTGGAAAAATTATATTAAGTGAAGTAAGCCGGGCCCATGGTTTAGGTCCCACAGTTTCCATTATTTGCAATAACTAGTATATGTCTGAGTCAAGCAGAAAAGTTCAGATAAGTTGATGTAATAGAAATGAACCCTAAGATATTTATTCAAATGTTTTTTTTTCTTTCAGGTGATTGTTTCTAACACATTTATAAGATTATTTCTTTGTTGCTTTGTATGTCCTTCCCCCATGGTGTAACCCCTGTTTTCACTGTATTTGATGTTGGTATAATTTGTGGAAGGAAAGGGAAAAAACAAATCGTTTAAATAGGGATACAGATGGATCCATTGCAACAATGAGATGTACAAGTCGTTATGTGGAAAAACGAACTTTACAACTTTGGTTGTGGGGGGAGGAGGATTGGGTGGGGAGCGGGCTGAGGATGGGAAAAAATGGGAAGGGGAAACAAAGGAGGAGGCTACAATGCTTGATAAGAACTGTACTCATTATCTTGCCCATGTAATTGTAACCCCTCTGTACAGTATTTTCACAATAAAAAAACTGACAAACGATAAGTATCAGTGATTTATAGAAAACTTCTACAAATCAAACTGAAAAATTATAGACAACTTAGTGAGAAAATATGGACAAAATGTATGAAGCTACCATTAACACAAGTTAAAAGTCTAAGACAAAGGACAAAGTGGAAGCAATGCAACAGCAATATTCACAAGACAGTATGTTGGAAATGATCTGTACAACTTTTGGGGGAAAATTTGGGAGGAGGAAAAGTGGAGAAAAATGATGGAGGGGGTAACAAGTTTCACAAGAAATGAACTCACCAGCTTACTTATGTAACTGTAACCCCTCTGTATATCTACCTTGAAAAAATTTTTAAATATCTACTGGTCACATAAGTACATGAGAATAATGCAATTCTGTATAAAAAAGATAAATTAAAATAGTATTAATGTATAATTAGTTACCTGGATCTAGAATCAGATTACTCTTAAGTAAAGAATAAGACAAATTTTAGAAAGAACATAAGGCAGTTTTTTGGAAGAGAATCAGTTATATTTAGTTAATTTTCATGTAACTTTGACTTGTCAGATTTACAGAGTATGTACCTTGAAGAAACATTCAACTATATGAAATGAAAAGTGGATATTTGATTTCTACCATACATATGGGCAGTCAAGAGTACATGCATTTTATATGATTGGAGAATCAGTAAAAAGCATCTTAACTGACCTGCACTGACACATTTTTTTTACATTTCTGGAGTTTATTCTTGGTGTTACTGCATTTATAAGAGGTGTTTTTGTTGTTTGTTTGTTTTGTTTTGTTTTTCCTGTCGGTCATGGGCCTTGAACTCTGGGACTGGGTGCTGTCCCTGAGCTCTTCAGCTCAAGGCTAGCACTCTACCACTTGAGCCACAGCGCCACTTCTGGTTTCTGGTGGGTAATTGGAGATAAGAGTCTCACAGACTTTCCTGCCCCGGCTGGCTTTGAACTGTGATCCTCAGATCTGTCTCCTGAGTAGCTAGGATTACAGGTGTAAGCCATCTGTGCCCCATGAGCGGTTTAAATTAATTATGAGGTCAGTATCAAGTATCATGTAAAAATTCTGTGTGTCTCTTATTTATCCTTCCCATCACTGTGAATCTCTAGAAGCTATAAACATTTTTTATCATGCCTATAGTTTTCACTATATAAAACTAAAATATCATAAAAGTAAATATCATAAAGTTTGAATCATGGAGTATCATTCTTAGATTGGCTCCTTTACTTAGTAATAAAAATTAAAGGCAGTTTCCTGTGATTTCATAGCTTAATTGTTCACCTTTTTTTTGAGAATTTTTTTATTGTGGAAATACGGTACAGCAGGATTACAATGACATGGGCAAGGTAATGAGTACATTCCTTATCAAGCATTGTTGCCTCCTTTGTTTCCCCTTCCCATCTCCTCCCATCTCTTCCCACATCACCCCTCCTCCACCCCTCCCCCTCTCACCAAAGTTGTAAAGTTCGTTTTACGACATAACGACTTGTACATCTCATTATTGCAATGTATCCCTATTTAAACAATTTGTTTTTTTCCCTTCCCCTCCACAAATTATACCAACATCAAATACAATGAAAACAGGGGTTATACCGTGAGGTAGGGACATACAAAGCAACAAAGAAATATCTTATAAATATGTTAGACACATAGCAAGAAAGAAAAAACATTTCAGTCCTTGACTTGGGGTTCATTTCACTTATCATCAACTTATCTGACTGTTTCTGCTTGTCGTAGAGTGCTCACCTTTTCACCTTTTAAAAAAGAACAGTATTTCATTGTCTATATGTACCACAATTCATTCATCCATGTACCTACAGCAAAGCATTTGACAATTATGAATAAAAATGTATAAGCATATGCATCCATGGATGATGTATAACATTTTTCTGTTGGCTCCACCCCCACAAAAATTTTAGTATGAGTCACTACTGCTTTCTCTTTGTGATTGCTACTGGGCTTTTCTTTAGACAGTGGAACATGAATATAAGTGCCAGTGTTCCATTTCTCAGTCTAGCCCTTGGAGATCTGGTATGTTCCCACTTACCTGATGTGCTGTGGATGTCTCCCTGAGAAGACATAATTGATAACATAATTATCAATTCATCTGGGCAAGTGCCAGGCATCTATACTGTATAGATTGCAAGAAATTGCCAAACTCTTTCCTGCAACGGTTGTACCATTTTTACAACTTTATCAGCAATGAACAAGAGTTCCCATAGTTGCTCCTTCACATCAGCATTTGACACTGTCAGTATTTTAACTTTCAGCCATACTTATAGGGATGTAGTTCCAGCTTACTGCTGGTTTAGTGGAATTTCTTTAATGACATGATATGGAACATGGCATATGATGATATAACCTGACATATGTAAACATCTTTTTATGATTACTTGTGATCTTGTGAGCTTCTTTGGTAAGATGTCTTCTCTTTGGTTCATTTTCTGAATATCAAGTTTTAAAGCTTGCTGTTCATTTTGTGTAACAGTCATTTATAAGATATCATCTCCTCCTCAAATCTTTCCCAGTCTCATTTGGCTTCTCATTCTCTTGACAATGTTTTTTCCAAGCAGATGTCTAGCATCACAAGTACTTCCTACATGGATTATACATTTTATTCAGAAACATTTGCCTTTGCTTTGAACCTAGCCTATTTATTCTTTTTATGTTTTTATTGTAAAAAATAGTATACAAAGGGGTAGTGGTTACATGAGTAAGGTAATGAGTACATTTCCTATGGAGCATTGTTACCTCCTCCTTTGTTTTTCCCCTACCATCCCTTCCCTTCCCATCTCCCCAACTCCCCCATCCCCCCACCTCAAGTTGTAAAGTTCGTTTCCAACATTGTGTCTTGTACATGTCATTGTTATAATAGGTCAACCTGTATCCTTGTTTCAGCATTTTGGTATTTCTCTTCCCTTCCCCAATTAGAAAAATGTATATACAAGATGCAGGGCACTGACATCAAACACAGTGCAAACAGGGGTTATACCAAGGGGAAGAACATACAAGAGAAACAAAAAAAATCACATAGTACCTTTTGATATGGTAAAAAAAAAACAATAGCAAGAAAGAAAAAACAAGTTGTGCCTCTTTCTTGGGGTTCATTTCACTTAACATCATCTTATATGGTCATATGTATATATGTACATGACCTTTTCTGCTTGTCCTAAACTTATACTAGTTATTGCAAATAAAGGAAAGCATGGGACCTATGTTTCTTTGGGCCTGGCTTACTTCACTTAATATAATTTTTTCCAAGTCTTTCCATTTCCTAACAAATGAGACAATGTCATTCTTTCTGATGGAGGCATAGAATTCCATTGTGTGTATAGACCACATTTTCTTGATCCATCCATCTACTGAGGGGCATCTGGGTTGGTTCCATATCTTAGTTATGGTAAATAATGCTGCAGTAAAATAGTTGTGCTGGTAGCTTTAGTATGGCCTTGTTTGTGACCAAAAGTGATATTGCTGGGTTGTAGGGGAGCTCTATGTGCAGTCTTTTGAGGAACCTGCTTTCCAATGTGGTTGAACAAGTTTACACTCACATCAACAATGCAGTTTGACCCTTGTCCATTGTATGGCTAGTGAAGATATAGCCATACAATTCGTGGATTTTCTATTGATCTTGCTAGCTATGTTCTTTGCCATGCAGAAGCTCTGAAATTTCATACAATCCCATTTGTCCAACCTTTCTTTGATTTGTTGTATTTCTGGGTCTCTATTAAGAAAATTTCAGCCTGTGCCAAGGAGCCCTAGAGTTTCTCCTATTCCTTCCTGTACTGTTTTCAGGGTGTCTAGTTTGATATTGAGGTCTTTGATCCATTTGGAGTTGATTCTGGTGCAGAGTGATATATGGTGATCTAGCTTTGGTTTTCTACATGTGTTTAACCAATTTTGGCAGCACCATTTACTGAAGAGCTAGCTTATTTATTCTTTAGATAGATATCTACTATGAACCTTGTGAACAGCGGAGTTAGGGAGGGAGTTAGGTTCTTATGCACATCAAATTCCATGTTCTACAACTTATGTGAAACCAAAATATGGTAGGCTATGAATGGAGATATTAGACAAGTCATTGGGAAAGCTCCATGAGGGAACTCAATTCTGCACTGCCAGCAGTGGCTTGTGAGTCAGTGGTGCACATCTCCTAGGCAATGATCAATTTATACTTTTTTCCACAGTTTTCTTCTTAGCCAAAGCATTTCTCCAGTGACATCTGTACTTGAAAACCCCATTTTGTTCTGAATGTCACGTCATCCGGGGCATCTTGCCAAACCACCCTAATTCAATTCCCTGCATATTGCTCCTGCTGATCCATGCTGTGGTAAGGCTGTATCAGTAACAATTTCCCAAGCCATTGCACTCTGTGGAGGATGTGTAACATTCTTTTATTGGCTCCTAGTGATTATCTCTTCTCCACCCCCACAAAAACTGTAGTATGATTCACTACTGCTTTCCCTTTGTGATTAGCACTGGGTTTTTTTTATTGTGAAAATACCGAACAGAGGATTACAATTACATGGGCAAGGAAATGAGTGCATTTCTTATCAAGCCTTGTTGCCTCCTTGGTTTCCCCTTACCATCCATTCCCATTACCACTCCCCTTACTCCCTCCCCCACATCAAAGTTGTAAAATTCATTTTTGACATAACATCTTGTACATCTCATTGGTGCATTGGGTCCACCTGTATCTATATTTAAACAATTTGCTTTTTCCCTTCCTCTCCATAAATTATACCAACATCAAATACAGTGAAAACACAGTGGAACATGAATATAAGTGACAGGGTTTCATTTCTCAGACTAGCCCTAGGAGATCTTGTATATTCCCACTTACCTGTTGAACTTGTGAATGTCTCCCTGAGAAGATTTTCCCGGGGCTTCTGCTAACTCTTTGGTCTTTCCGGAATCATATATGAAACTGTGCTGACCTAAGGAGTGCCCACTCCCTGAAGCATGAAATAGGGCAGAGCCATCTCCAGCAGCTTCAAACGAAGCCATACTGGATATTACTTTTGTACATTATTATTGTGATTCATAGGTTATGTAGCAATAGCAAGCTGATAATAGTCAGAGCAAAATAAAATCCTTCTATTCTTATCCTCAGTACCTTCTCCAACCCTTTGTCAATTCACCCTTAAACTAGATAATTCCAAGAGAAAATTAAATGCCCAACAATTAGGATGGAAAGCAGATGTATTTGAAACACATGGCCATCACCAGAATCAATACTTCCTCTCACCAGAGCTTATTTATTGCCAGAAACAGTATCATTTTTCCACATCAGTTTGGTTTTCTTCTTTTTAGACCTCTTTTTCTTTTACCTAAGTCAGTTTAAGTAGGATTGTTTGCTTGAGTAAACACAGTGATTATTATGTGTTCAGTGTCTAATAAAATGTACTCATTATCTGACTTACCCCTCTGTACAACATCTTAATAATATCAATGAATTATTTGCCAAAAGAATATCATCTTACACTGAACTAAACATAGAAAATAACCTAGGCAACAACACTAAGAAGAATCACCTGTGGACTAATTTATTTTTCCATTTGGGATGGGGTGGGGAACATAGCCATCAGTAATGTGCATCTTAGGTCATATGGATTAAACTGAAATTTAACTTATAATGGATTAATTAAATTTAGTGTCCAATGAAACAGAAGCAATTTTTAAAGTAATAACCTAACAAGGTACTGTTATTATACAACTCTTGCAGGCTATATTACTGCAGACTATTTACTGACATGGAAAAGATCAGAATGTAATAACCATTAGGGGAAGAATGTTATATTATATAGATTTTCACACATGCACAAATATGATAATTTTGCAAAATGTGTGTATTTATACAAAGAAACAATAGGAAAATTATGATCAGGCTAGTTAAAATACAACACTTCATGGGTTTCCAGTTATCTAGTGCTTGCTTTCTATTACTTTAATAATAGTAAGTGGAAAAATGCTTCACTAAATATTGGAAGTTTTATGATCTATGTAACTCCTCCACATTCAGGTAAGTGGTTTATCTGAGCTGTGAGGTAAGGCTCCCTTAAAGGCTTTTTAGTTTTTCTTCCTTAGTATGTGTGTCTCAGTTAAGGATAAATATAATTCCATTTCTGACTTCAAATCACAAATTGAAGGCCTTTGTCCCTCAACAGAGTCTGCTCTGAAAGATGTTCATTCCTCCCATCCCTTGGGTTTTTCATGAGGACAAGACCCAGATGCTATCTTGCTTGCTTATACTTGAAGTACTCATTTAACTCTTCTTTTCTTAGTTCATATGTTCAGACTTGATTTTTTTTCACAGCCATCAGAGACTGCCAGTCAGTCTTTGTATCAATATTTACCTGAGTCTTTTTCTTAGTCCAGATCTTTCCTTCAATTTGTGTCTTCACATCTTTCTACCTGCCTGACCTATATAAAATACTGTCTTGAGAATTTTTTTTTCGGAAGCTAGTATTAGAAGGTAATAAGTTAGGTGAAAGGGTAACAACACTTAACCTAAAGTAGCTTGTCAACAATTTATTTTCCTTAAAAGATGGAGTACTCAGCTATTGAACCCCATTAAGACTTAATTGTAAGGTGCTAATGGATCTGGAAATGGGGAAGTTTTCCATTACTCTAATTAAAGAGTGCAGATTAAAATACTGATCTGTGTGAACGACCTCAGGCTGTAAGTGTTAGGTTCTTTCATTTTTACCCCATAACAGTGTGCACTGTGTCTCTGACTGTTCTCGAGAATCATGTCTCCCCGGAGCATTCTCTTCCATCCATTCATCTTTCTATGATTAATATCCACCATTCTTCAAGATAACTGATCACCCTCTATTTTCTCTGCCAGCTATTTTTCAGGATAGATTTCTTCACATTTCACTAGTTCTGGGGAAGGAAAGTATCATTTTGACCATGGACATATCATTCTTTGCCCACATCACATTTCATTGATAGGTCCATTAGCAACTAGAAATGGTATTCAAGAGGGAATTTCTCCTTAGGAAAAAGATCAGTCATTTTCTTCCGATAATGATATTTTTTTGGGGGTCGGGTAGTTTACTTGTGTTGAACATTCTAAAACTCTGTAATCGGTCTAAAATATTTCCATTCTTTTTTAATATATATTTTTCTAGTAAAGATACTGTACAGAGGGGTTACAGTTAATGAGCAAGGTAATGAGTCCATTTCCTATTGAGCATTGTTACCCCCTGCTTTGATTTTCCCCCACCATCCCTTTCCTCCCCACTTCCCTGACTCCTACCTCCTACCCCCCGCCCCGGCAAAGTTGTAAAGTTCATTTTCAACATAGTGTCTAGCACATCTCATTGTTACAATGGGTCATCCTGTATCCTTATTTCAGCATTTCGTTATTTCCCTACCCCTCACCAAATTAGAATTCTTATTGAGTTTTATGTGTCTAAAATATTCCTACACTTATTGTGCATTGTCTCAATCTTCATATTCTTTCCTGTATACACGTCATTATATTTTCTGCTTCATAATTCCCAATTGTTAATTTGCCAGCATTTGCTCAGTTTCCTCCCTCTTGAATCTATGATGGCTATTTATCTGTCTATCAACTGTCTGTCTATCTCATTATCTGAAGAATTGCCAGGAATGATTCTATTTCTAGTATCACAACTGCCTATGGTGTTTAGATGTCTACCTCTAATCTGAGGACCTGACCCACTTTTCCATCTATGTCTTCTGTGGGTTTCTGAGGTCCCTGACATGACACTATGACCTCTGGAATCACCATCCATATGCTGCCATGTTCCAAGGGAAAGAAGAAAAAAGACAAGAATAAAAGGAAAGCCTGTTGGGATTTTAAATGCTGATGTGGAAATTGAACATTGGGAGGTTAATTTATATAAACTCATCCAACTATTAGGTAGTATAGCCTTCCTGGCAAACACAAGAAATAGAAATAATCCCTGGCCCCTGAGCTTGATTTTTCTGATAGATCTATTTAAATTAAAGATGAAAAATAATAAGAAAATGAGAGGAATTTTTTATGGCTTTCTGTAGTCCTGTTCTTTTTCTAGTGATGCTGAAAGTACACCCTCTCTGAAGTTCAGAGAAACCATTGGTTTCTAGAAAATTGCTTGATCTGCCCTCACATGGATGAAATAAAACTCTCCCATCTCCTCTCTTCTTCCTCTGTTCAGGTGTCCAACCCCTTACTTAATATATTTGAGTGTCTCCTCTAGTGACAAGGTATTCCCACATACTCCACAGATGCCGGCCCTCAGCAACATCCTTCTTCAAAATCTTCTTTACATCTTCAGTGCCCAGCACAGAACAGGTCTTAATAATTTCTGAATGAACAAAATGAGAGAATTTCCAAGAATAACCAATAACTTACATCATGATCTTTTAAAAGGAAAACATTATTTTGCCAGTGATCACTTCTCCTAGACTTAAGATGGGTTTTTACTTTTAACCAAAACTCTTATTGTTAGACACATGATGGCTCACATTTCAATAAGAAGAAGATAGGCTTATATAATATTCCTCCTTTCTGAGATGATCAGAAGAACAACCTCCATTGCAAGAAGCCAGGCTGAGAAGCAAGGGATCCCAGAAAATAACACACATCAGCTTCAGATGTGCCCTTTGCCGTAGAGAGCCAGAGGAGCCCAAGCAGGGGGGTGTCTACCTGACTCCATGCCTGCCTGTGAATCCTCGATCCTACTGACATTAGTCTCAACGTGGCCTCATTAGGACAAAACCTGACATTTGTCATCATCACATACATGGAATCAAACATTACAAAATGCACACTGCTGTTTATTTTGCATACATAACACTCCAGGACACAGAGTACTCACAGTGGGCTAAAACCACATTCTGTGTAAGAGAATCTCCAGGGAATAGAAGAGTGAATTGGGTTAACACCATTTAATTTCAAATTCTGGTTGACCTGGTAGGAATCCATCTTCAGCCACCATACATCGGGTGCCTCACATAGTATAGCCATCCTGCCGCTAATATATGAATGATGAGAATGAAGCATAACCAGATTGAGTATATCTAAAATTTGTATGGCCAATGAGATGAAGGATTGATTGGCTTGCCTGAGCCAAATCTCATCTATGTCATTGGCCCAGCATGGATACTGGCTAAAGTCCACACTGGCTACTGAACACCCTTTCCCTTTGCCACTCATCTGCTTATAGTTCTCTCTAATTTTAGCTCACTGAAACTCTTTATAATGAGCACAACCGAGAAAAATACACCTAAACTTTAACCCCCCTCTCATCCTTGTGCTCCAGAATGAAGCGTTTAGTTATTATCAAAATTTTTTACAAATGTCTTGTTCAGGTTTTATTCATCACATTTCAAAAAGGTCCTCAATTCCCATTTCAAGAAATCATGTGTTTTATTTCCTTGATTATAAGTGGTATGTTAACATTTTAATATTCTTGGACTTAAATATAAGTAATTCAATTGCCGTTATTTTGTTGAAACTTCATTTCTCTTGGTAGTTTCTCCAGAACCATGGTATTTTTCAGTTGTTATAACAAAAATACACAAGGCTGAGTACTTCATACAGACAAGAACGTTCTCTAGATTAGAGGTATCCTCCTGTGCAGAATGCACAGTGAATGGCATCACATCTCTGGAAGGAAATACAGAAGACACCATGTGGTGAAACAGAGCAATCCCAGGGTTCAGGGCAGGTATGTTCTTCCATGTAACAGCTTCATCTTGGAGAACTAATGAGAAACTTGTTAGGCCATCATTAATCCCTTCTGGGAGCAATAACCTAATGACACACTCTCTTTTTTTTACTAGTTATGACCTATGAAATATTCCTCTACTTGTTCACATTACCATCAACAACTAAGCTTCTAACACAGGATCCTGGGAGGCTACAACCAAATATATCTAAACTTTATTTCTTTCCTTTTTTTTAACATGTGTACATGGTGCTATAACATACTTCCTTATGGATGGGTTAGACTAATGATTATACTTGCATGCTATATATTTGTTACTTCAATAGACCACTATTTCTGAGCATTTTTATGAGGACAATATTAGTCTCATTTCAACAAGAACTTGGCTGTGACTTTGCCTTATATATCAACATAAAATTTCAATTAATTTTCAAAGTATTGGGCACTAAACTCTTCTATTGCAAATTAATGCTTACTAATGTTCCTTTGCTTACTCATTTACTTGGAATCTTCTTTTTTCTTTTTCTGTCATAACCTCTAAAACTTGTAAATTTTATTAATTGTTTTTCACTAATTCATTATATGTGTCAGAGAACAAAGTAGTAATTTTGAAAATTATAGCCATCCAAAGCCTACAACTGAAAAGGATAGAGCATTCTAAAGGACATTGTTAACCAGGTGGTAATTCAAAACTACAGGGAAAAATATCTCATAGAAAGATACCCCATGTCTGAAATGGGGTAAACAAATGCTTTAAAAGACATGTCTAACCTTCACAATGAAATTACAGCTTGTGAAATGTTGGAAATTACAGGTTACAATGAGTGAAGAAGAATATATCATTTCATATGTTTCAATATGAGTATTATTAGAAGATTTAAAAAGATCTAAGTATATTTAGAGAAGCTAAGTTTAATAGTACACAGTATAAATGTTGTTTGTTGTTGCAAGGTCTTGGACTCAGGGCCTCTCTCTCACACTGTCTCTCTCTATCTCTATCTCTCTCTCTGGTCTCTTTCTCAGATTTCTTGATCACAGATGATGTGTACCACTTGAGCTATTCTTCCAAGTCCAGTAGTTTTCTGGATAATTGGAAATGGAGTCTTCTGCACTGGTTTTGATTCCCAATCTTAAATATTGATGTGAGCCACAAGTTCCTGGGCGCTATGCCATATTTTATTTTCAATGTTAACAACTTCATATAAAGTTCTTCCATTTCCCATTTATGAGTAAAACAGTTGAAGCCTAGAGATATTACACACCTTAGGGCCCTTTAAGAAATGGATCATGGGATGGATCCTGGTAAAAACCTGAAGACAAGGGAATACAAGGAAGGAAGTCAAGGAAACTCTGACGTGTCCTGGGGGAAAGGACAAGAAGAAAGCAATCTGTGCTGAGGTCTTTATTAGTCAGAGAGGACATTTAGTTTGCGGTTTTTGTTTTCATTTTTGTTATTTTTTTCTTTAGAAAATATTAAGTATCTGGAACCTAATCCACACATTTTTTTAAGATCATTCTCCCACATTAGGAAGAATTTCTTGGAGAGAGCATGTAGGAGACAAGATGTCCAGCCATTGCAGAAACCCCTTGGGAACCATGAAAGCAGAGCTACTGAGTACCTGAAAGACTGGGACAGAGAGAATGAGCTTTCTAGGTGTTGCAACTCAATCTTCTACCAATCTTCAAAGTAATTGCACAAGCAGAACCTTTCAATCTTTTTGTGCCATATCGAGGTGTCCACCAAATCTGAAATGTGCAATCCTCCTAACTAGACAAGATTTCTCAGGGATGTGGTTGGTTAGCCAAGGGTAAAATGAATGTTAAGTTTGAACAATACAATTGAGGCTTAAGAACATTGATGTTTGGGGAAGGGCAAAGATGGGAAGGGATGGGAAGGGGAAACAAAGGAGGAGGCACCAATGCTTGATAAGAAATGTACTCATTACCTTGCTCATGTAATTGTAACCCCTCTTTATGGCAGAAAGAAAAAAAAAAGATTGATGTTTGTTGCATGAAGAGCCTTTCTTTTTAAAAAAATTGTTTTATTTTCAAGGTGAGGTACAGAGGGTTGCAGTTCTGAGCCTCAATTTATCTTGAAATGAAGTGTTGATTTAACTGTAAAAGAAGATTGATGTTTGTCACTTTGAGATGCAGGTCTGTAAGAAATACTGATACCTGTCCATGCTCTTTATCTTTTGCTCACTAATACAAAGACCCAACAGCACTTTTTTATAAGAAGGAAAGAACCTGTACAATGTGTAAAGGGCAGCAGGTTAGGCTATTGATACATGAATGAGCAAAAGGCAGACACAATGATACTTTAAAGAATTATTGCAAATTACTCATAGGGGTTATTCCTGCTTGGGTCTCTGAAAAATGAGACTTCCCTAGGGAAACATTTATCTCCATCACAGAATGCCACACTTTTATGATAGAAAGAATGGAAGAATAGTTTTTTGAGTATATTTCTAAAAGCATGGTATGGAATAGAATGTCTAAACAATATCCATAGCTCCATTGTTTCAGTTAGTTGTACTTTTAATTTTGGTTGATTAACAGTTCACTAATTACACGAAAAGGAGAGGAATCTTTCCAGTTTTTCTAAAATATGTCCAATTTAAATTGGTTGAAATCAGTAGCTCATTGATTTCACAGCTCTTCTGTAGGTTTGGAAAAGTTTGGTAGTTTCATTTTCTTCCTCAGTGTAAAACTATTCTCTGTTTTGTATCTCTTTGGAAACTAAGCACTTGTTTTTGTAACATATGAGAGCGTGGCTTATATTTAGATCATGACTTAAAGTAATAAACCATAACATTGCCAAGCAGTGTGCACATCAATTCTTGTGAATTATTATTCTTTTAAAAATGTTGGCTAAATTTACATATAGATTGAAGTTAAAATTTATGAAACGTGATTTCCTTTCATTTTGATGGCTTAATGCTACCATATTTTCTAAGGGAGTTTCCTGCACAAAATGTTCTACATTTTCCCATGCTGCTGAGGATATGGAAGACCCTGTTTTTGGCAGACACCATGGTGTTAAATTGCAAATTGAACTTCAGATGACAAAGAAGGATGTGCTAGCATGTGACTGAATAAAATAGAGCAAAACAAGGGATCTAAGAAACTCACCGTGAAGCTTTCTTCTCTCTAAAGTGTCTCCACAAAGATCAAATCTCAGGACTGAGGCCACATGTTTTGACGTCAGCCTTTGTTCAGAAGTCACTCATCTTGTTCCCGTAAAGTGGAAGACATTGGGCTTCCTTCAGTCTTATTAATTTTATTATATTAATACATTAGTACATTTAATACTTGTATTCATACACACACATACTTGTTTGTATGTATTCAAAGATTGAACTTTTCCTGTAATACCTGATTTTAGGTAAAAATGAGTCTACCCACTAAAGATTTTCACTTGGACAAAGAATCTAACTTCTTTGGAGGATTACAGAACATTAAATTGCAAATTGGTTTTGAAATGCAGCACAAAAGTGATAGCAGAATGTGACCAGAGCCTGAAAATTAGAATGTTATTGGTAGTTCATGGGACGTAAGAAAGTACCAGTGACCCTTCCTGTTTATAAAACTGTGGATTTGCATACAAACAGCAGGTTTGCTTATTGAGGGTAAATATCTAATACCAGCTTCTTGTCAGCACTGACACAGATTTTTCTCTTCATGGAGAAGACTCTAATCTCCCTTCCTAGTTATCTATTAAACACATATACTCACACACGCGCGCGCGCGCACACACACACACACATACACACACATATGCACATACACACATTCTCACAGTTTAAAAATATTTTATTTTTAATTTTTAGTCCCATAGTTTTTATTGTAAGTAAAATAAAACAGAAACCTCATGTTTTCACCTACTTCCTTCATGCTTTGATATCTGATAGCTTTTCCCAAGAAAGGGTTAACAATGTTCGATAGGAAATGTACTCATTATCTTACTCATGTAACTATAACCCCTCTGTACAGTATTTTTACAATAAAAATATTAAAAAATTCTTTCTTCCCTCTATGCCTTGTATCTACTTGCCTTGTACTTCTTTTTCACTCAAAGGCATTAGTTTTCAGTTTAATGTAGTTAGCATCTTAGTGATCACTGTCATCAACAACAAAATATGACAAACTCACATGATGTGTTCTTTCTACTTTTATTTCTCCTGGTGACATTGGCTCAGTCTCTTGACCTCTCCAAACACTCCTCAATTGCTAATGGGATGCGGTAATAGATTGTATTAGAGTGTGTTAGGCCTTTTCGACATGTTGGTGCAGTTAAACCTGATTATATATCTTTTCTCCCATCTCTGTTCCAGCTAGTTTTTCTGCCACTAGTGTTCAATGACAGGAAGAAGCATGGATGGATGATTTTAGTGTGACTAGGGCTCCATTATCAACTTAACTTTCAGCTCAAGTTTCCCAAATAGTCAACTTAGAAAAGTTGGAATGGGAGCCCTCATAAGTGAGAGAAAGAATAAGAATTGACCAAGTCAAGCACAAATTATTAATAAATCAGTCACAGTTTTGATTAGTGTGCTATTTCGGAAAATACGCTTTCCAGGCTGTCAGACCCAGCATTTCAGGTGCTGGTTGCATACTGCAACTTCTAGACCTGATTTCAAATTCAGTTGTAAAATAAGTCTGAAAACTATGGATTTTGGGCCTGGGACACTGTTTATTGAATGAGGCATGCAGGAGATGGTGCCACCCATGTAGCTGTGAGAACTACCAGTCCAGTGGGCACCAACTGGAAATGTCAAGTAACATGTAAATAAGATAATAAAAATAAATGAGTCTTCCACTTGGACATAGTTAAAACATACTTAGAGTTGTTCTCTGCTGCATCTCCACGGAAACACTTGAGCTTTTCTCACAGAGCCGGGAGTGCAATCAAATATCGTCCTGCTGGTTATAGAAGCAACTGTGCTTTAAGCCTAATGAATTCATCTTGGAAACAGAAAGGTAACACTTATATACAAATAGGTTAGAAAATTAACAGCAACCCAGGAATCTCTACCAGGAGACCGTATCCTTCAGGTTATAGAGAGCATTTATGGAGGTAGAAAGGCAGATCACATTTCACACAGTCTGATTTAGGATTATTGCCAATCCTACAAGATTAGTAAGGGAAACTTTTCTTGAGGGACAATGGTATATTTTATCAGTTCCAAGCAAGAAACTATAATGAAAGCACCTTATTCAATATTCCCAATTCCACATGAGACTTAAATCCTGAATATTAACTTTGTTTCATATTATCCTAATATTCCTTTATTTTCCTGGAAAGACAGTCAGCATCTCTAATTTATTAGTGATTTTGTTTGGTCTTGTGCCATTTTGTGTGTTGAAATGAGTTCTAAACAAAAGAAGAAATACCACAATAGAAAACCTGAATGTAGTTTTAATTCTTTTTGTATGCTTACCTTCTCCTTCTTTAGTTTGGTTTTATCCTTCCTTTTCCTTTAAACTCCATGAGTCAATGCTTATTGTGTAATTGGCCTTTTTCTTGTCCCAAACAATGTGTTTTATGAACATTTCATTTCATTCATAAAATTACACAGGAGTGGTACTTGAATCTGTGAAAGGAAATAAGCTCCTTAGAATCACAGAAGCATTGTCTTGCATATTCACCCATTCATTCATTCACTGAGTGGTTATAACTCATCTGTTATGTGCACCTGTTTTTCTCCCTGGGCCACTGAAGTGATCTAAATAGGCTATGTTTCTACCTCTAAGAGAGAGATAGACACATTCACAGAGGCATATATTATGGAATATAATTGCTTTGGTGCAAAATAAAACAAGGTAAGACAAGAAATTGATGGGGATGATATATGACAGGTGATCAGAGAAGGCAATTTTTGAGCAAATACCATTTGAATCAAGGAGACTAAATGATGAGAAGCGAGTCGTGTGGATATTCAGAGAAAGTTACAAACGTAGTAAATACTTTGCAAATCTCTGTACAACTGGTTCCGGTCCTTCCTTGGACTCTAGTTCCTATCACTTCATCTAAACATTCCTGAGTTGCACTTTGTTACCTATGACCTATGCATGTCATATGTTGTATTTGTGCAATTTTTTTCTTCTGTTAGAATTCTGCGTACATAAGTTCTGCTGACCATTTTCTGTTCCTTTGTCTCAGGGCCTTGTGAATATTGTATTGGCACAATAATTGTATGGTGCATTTTTCTTCTCTGTTTCTTTGTGTTAAATGGTAACTCCCATGGAAAGAATAGTTATATATCTAAAATAAATGAAAATAGGGACTCAATTAAATGCTCCTACACCAGTGATCACAACCGAATTTTTCAAAATAGCCAAAATGAATGAACTATACACTCTCTATATGCAATACAATATAACTCAGAAATAACATTTTTCTATGATCTACAACATTGCCTTCAAATACATGAATAAACATCGCAAATGTTATAGGCAAAAGAAATTAGATCCCAAAGGTGAATATTATGTGATTTTACTTGTAGGAATTAAATTCATATTGACAGAAATACTGTAGAGATGATCGGGGACTTGAGGAGTTAGTAAGGGAAATTATTGTTTAATGCATAAAGTTTTTCTTTGGGAAGACAAAATTATCCTGGAAGTAGATAGTAGTAACAATTCTGTATCATCAATGTGGTAAATGTCCCTAAATTATAGACTTTAAGTTGTAGATGTTGTTATATATGATCCATTCAAATACAAAGGTCCCATAAAGAATTATTTATTCCTTTCCCATTAGGTGACTAACAACTTGCTCAGTACTGGTACGTAATAGTACTTCAAGACTTTGTCAGTACTAAGTCCAGCACAGTGTCCAGAATACTGACCTGCTTTTAATCGCTGCATGAGTCATATTCAGGCATGCTATGCCTTAATCTTGACAATGATTTCGAGTTTGAAATGATGCTGTGTGGCCCAGAACCATAAAACTAGTATCACTACATAAAGTCAACTACAGCTCACAGAAATGTCTTAACATGGCCCAGATCTCCTCTACCTACCTAGGCAGAAACATTTAGAATGATATCACATCATCTGTAATGTTGCATTTCATTACTTTTGTATACAAATATAAAAGTAACTCTATATTGACTCTAGGTAGCTTTTAGAATAACATTTAGATGAAATATTTCATATCATTTGATGTGAAGAAATTATTAAACTAATTACATTGGAAAATACAAAAGCAGGAAAGTTTTACAAGAGTCAGAGCTAAAAATGCCTTAAGTTGAGGAGTTGCCTATATCCCAGGTTTGGTCTGCATTATCTTTGTCTGCTATAGGGCCAGGTGTCTGTTCATCAGTGTGTGTGTGTGTGTGTGTGTGTGTGTGTGTGTGTGTGTGTGTGTGTGTGTGTGTGTGTGTGTGTGTGTGTGTGTGTATTTAGATATATGCCATCCACAAGGCTACACACAGGAGGAGAGCTCTACTGAGCCCAGAATGCCTCTGTGCATGAAGTTATTTCTGTTTCTTCATTTCTGGCAAGTCACTGATGAGAAGTTCAACACTACCTACTTTTCACCAAGAAATTCTTGTGCTGTCTTCCATCTTTCTTTAATTTTCAGCGTTAGTCCCCAGGGACCAGACTCTAAGACTATTAACTAAAATAGAAAGGCATGACAGTTGGTATCATAGGGGACTGTTACTTGAAATGATGTGTCTTTATTGGTTTTATCTCACACAGATACTTGTACACATGTACACATTTGCACACACACACTAATAATCTTCTCTCTTACTTTGGTAGTTAGAGCAAACTATACATCATAGATACCAGATGAGAGTGTGTGGGCAAATTAATAACTTAGTCCTCCACTAGAAAGGAGATTCAGACCATTGATCTTGGCAATGGGATCCAGCTGTGGACAAGGACAGATGTCTGTGTATGTGTGTATGTGTGTGTGTGTGTGCATATATGAGTATGGGTGTGCACATGCACTATAATCACACTGTAAATGCACTGCTTTATTCACCTTTTGAAAAAGTAGCATCTGCTACCTTTACAAAGGCAGTTACAAATCTGTCCATGTATGCATATACTGTACCTTGATTAGACTCAACTTTCTTGTCATCCTCATCTTTCTTTCCACTTTCCTAACAACCAAAGCATAACTGTTTCATTTCACACATGTTCAGAAGGTATTTTGACCATATTCACCCTCCTTCACCCTGTCAGTTTGCACTCCTCATGTCTAAACAATTACCTCCACCCTGGATGGGGTCTCCTTTAATTCCTGCTGTTCTTTGTGTGTTGTGGGGAGAGTGGGTTCCTGGGGTTTGACTCAATGGTTCTGCACTGTGCCTGAGCTTCTTCTGCTCAAGGCTAGCACTCTACCGCTTGAGCTACAGCTCCACTTTAGGCTTTTGTTTTTGTTATTTTAGTTTATTGGAGATAAGAGTGGCATGTATTTTCCTGCCTGCTCTGGCTTCAACCTTCAATTCTCAATTCTCAGCCTTCTGAGTAGCTAGGATTACAGGTGTGAGCACACTAGTGCCCAGCTTGTCACATATTTTTTTTAACTGCATGCTAATTGTAACAAAGGGTTGCACTATGGAACATGCATGCATGCACAGTACTTTAATCCAATTGGATACCTGGCTCATGCTCACTTTCTTCAGTCTTATTAACCCCTATTATTCAACAGTTTTTGATATTCTCATTTACAGATGCAAAGTATATCAATTTTGTTCAACAGCTAACATTCTCTATTTTTCTACTCTCTAATATCCTCTAATATTGAATTCTTTGCTTATTTTTTCTGTGGAATCTTAGCTCCAAGACTATTCTTTTTTATCCTCCCTCCCTCCCTTCTTCCCCCTCCCTCTCTTCCTTCTTTCCTCCCTCCCTCCTTTCCTCCTTCCTTTCTTCCTCCCTCCCTTTCTTCCCTCTATTAAACAACAAGATAATAAGCTGAATTCCAGGAACTGAGAAGACTTTTTCATATGTAAGTCTTGATTCTACTCTCATCTTTCATTAAAAACTATTATGAACAAAATAGCTGTAAAAGAATAAAGGGAAGTCTCTGTGCAGATACACACAAAAAGAGATTGTGTCAGACATAACACTGAACTTCCACTGTTTCTCTGAAGGCTTATTTCCATCCAGAGGATGGGGAGGGGGGGTGGCAAAAGAATATAAGAAATGCACTGACACAGCCTGAATTAATCTCCAAGGAGAAAGCATTCAAGCGTCACTGCAGACATCTCCTTGCTAAGGCTTTACACTTCACAAGAATCAAAACCATCAGCAAAGCGCCAGATGCAGCTGCCATCCTCCTCTTGTGTGAATGAATGATGGGTGGATGGTCCAGGCATCAAGGATAGGTTCTTTTTAGTTATCTGTACACATTATTTTCTCATCCAGCACCTCCCTTACTCTTTACCTCTGATCCTCCTTGAGTGACTAAAAAATGCATTTTTACTGGAAGAAAATGAAGGGAGAGTTGACACTGTACCTGACTTGTGTAACTGTAACCCTTCTCTCTGTATCTCACCATTACAACTGAACAATATATCTGTTGTCTCTGTCATTTCCCAAATCTCCATGTCCACACTATATCATTTGTGGTCCATGAATTCCACTCTTCTTTCCAGAGATGATAAAGTCAATGACATGTTGTCACCATTACAGTGTTAGGGCATTATCCTCATGTTGTTGAATATCTTAGTCTGTGAGGTCAATGCCTCACTGTGAATGATTTAAAACCAATCTTGAATAAGTCTGTACTTTTCAACCATTTCAAGTCTTAGTTTAGTATTTTTGTGACTAAAAAGACATTTGTTTTCCTGTCATTTGTCTTAAAATCGCTTAGCTCTTTGGTGCTAAATGATTATTTGATAAGGGAGAATGAAGATAATAATGAACTTCGAGCCAAGAACCATAATCCTCTGCTAACCACCAAGTTCCAACTTCTGAATGACCTAGAAAGATCTCTCAGCCTTTCTTTGGATTTCAATGTTTCATTTGAAAAATAGTGGTATTATAAGCATTGTTCTCCCCATATTTCTAGTCTAAGATTTCAGGGAGAAAAGAAGAGTTGAAATTTCCATTATTGCTTCATGGATGTGCTTCAAATTCCAAATGAAATGTGACTCTAAAGGTGTCATGTTTAGTTATATCTCTCTTCACCAACTTTAGGTGTCCAAGTTCTACAAGGAAGGCCTCTCTACAAACAACTGCAGCTGTGTAGTAAGCGTATTGGAAAGCAACACTGCTACTTGCTTGAAAACCCACTTCTGAAGTCTGTTATCTAAACAACTTCCAGCTCTTTGTTTTAATAACTTCCTTGTCTAGGTATTTTAGGATTCATTATTTATTAACTTTCTTATTTATCATGAGGAGTGGGATTTAAACTCATGGTCTTGTGATTGTGAGACAGATGATCTTCTCCATACATCATGCTTGCATCCTTTTTGACTGTTGCTCTTTACATAATCATGGCTTTGCTTAGTGCTTGGATGGACCCTGATCCTCTCATCTATACTTCCTCTGTATCTGGGATCAGAGAGATCACACTACCATGACAGACTCATTTGTTGAGATGGTATGTTGCTAACATTGTGCCCAGGTTAGCCTCAAACTTCATTCCTTCTGATCTATTTCCTCAATAGCTGGGATTACAGGCATGATCCACACAGTCAGTGTGTATCTTCATTTGCTACGTAAACATTCTTGTTTTTATTTAATAGATACAAAATACTTCTACTTAATTATGAGCCCAAATTTCTGCTCTAAATGGAAAATGAATGAAAAACAACAAGAATCCCTCTTTCCACAATCCAGACTCCAATAGATAATTGTTCCTCATCAGAGAGCCCACTGACCCTAGAGCCAGGATTACCCAGAGAACCCTTGAGAAGGCATCTGTGAAACATAGGGCTCTTGTGTGCCAGCTAGCTGAGTGTTGTTTATTGATTCAGTGGTGATACAACATCTGGAAGATTGCTGAGAATCCTCTTGCTGATCAATAATTTGCCAAGTTGATATGAAGGGAGCTAGCCTGGTGCCCTTCTAAATCTGATAGTCCTTCAGCCACGACGAAAGGATGAAAGTTGCTTTGTCAGTAACACATCTTTCCTTCTTTCCCAGCCTCTGCCTTCCTTTTAATTGCAGTGTGATTGGCCATGGATTCCTGCGACTGTCAGAATGAATGAAATGAAGCATGAATCCCCCTTGCTCTGTTCTGCTGCATTGGGGGTTTGTTTTCAAAAGTAATTATTCATGGGAAACAGCACTGTTTTGCTTCGCCATGGCGGAAGAAGTCTTGCTATAAATCAATGCCCTGTTCTTAGGTAGAATTGCAAAAAGAAAGTTGTGGAGATGCTTGCTCCAAAACAGGATACACTTTTCATAAGGAAAACTGAAAAAGACTGATTAGCTGATACATGAAAGTGTTCAAGAGAAATAATGCTGAAGAGCATAATTTAAGCACCTGTATAAGGGAAGCCAATAGGATAATCCTGGTTTGGTGAAGAATAGTAAGTACTTAGAAACATATATAAGTGGGGTTCAAGCAAAACCTTTCGTTGGGCATGATATTAATCTATGAGACTCACATTCCATAGGACTAGTTATAAAATTTTTTCATTGGGATAAATAGTAACAATATCTAAGAATATACAGAGTATTTATGGGTCAATTGATAAGTTAACAATATTTGATGACAATTTATTGTTTATTCCAAAATTACTAGAAAACTCCTAAGCTTCAGAGCCCATAGGATTAATAAATTCTTGAAGAGATGGAAAAGGTAATTATCTTGATTTGATCTTTACATTTTGTATGTGCATATCAAATTATCACAGTGTCCCCTATCAATAGAGATGAAATATGTTTACTATTTTTAATTGAATGTTTGCCTCTTCTTTTATCAAGCTATACAAGCACTATGTTTATAAGGAGCCATTTTTTCTCTCCAAGTTTAGGAATGCTATTTATAAATAAAGGCTTACACTATGTCCAGACAGCTGTGACAATGCTATTCTTGTTTGGTTATGTTCTTTACATTTTATTTACTTCATTGGTAGTGGGGATTTTCACTCAGGGCCTTTCACTTGTGAGGCAGGTGCTCTACCACGGGAGCCATACTGCCAGCTCTTTTTTCTTTTGTTCTTTTCCAGACAACAGAGACTTGAGTGTGTATGTGCGTGTGTTCACATTTCCCAGAACACTCCGTTTTTTTACCAGGGCTTACCATCCGCTGCTGCACTTCTACCTATGGCTTCCCACATAACAGGGATTCAGACATGTTCCACAGCACCTGGAGTATCTCTGGATTTAAAAGTACAATAAGCTGTTCACCATTTTCAACTGTTGAGACACTGTGATGTGAAATGGCCTGTATCAGTTTTCACACTCCTATGAAGAAGTCAAATCTGTACTGGAAGCAGCTGCTCTATAGTTCTCAGGCTTCTGATAACTCAACTGAAAATAAAACTATTTCTCTCTAAGGCCACACATTCCATAACATTTGCATTATTGGTAAAAATGAGACCAACTTTTTTATTTTTGTGATGCTGCTCCTTTTCCCATTGTCACATGTGGCCTTGAGGATAAGAAAAAAGTTTGTTGAGCTCTGGAGATTAGCTTTCCCTTCCTAGCTGGAAAAACATATGCTAATTCCAGTGAGGTCTTTGGTGGGTGGAAGAAAGTCAGGATGTTTCTGTGAAGTGGTTTGCTCCTTGGATCTTCACTGCATACATCATGCCCTCAGCCTCCAACCCTTGAGTTCATTACTGCATTCAAAGCCAAAGCACTTACCTGGCACCTCCTCAAGCAGTCTACCTAGCTTTCCAGCCCAGCTAGTGGCCTTCAGAAAACTCCCACAGAGAATTTTATCAGGGGGCTTTGCCATCATATGTATTCTGGACAGTTTTGTGGCCAACCAAGTTCCCTGATAAGAGGAATATTTTCTTTTTCAATCCACAATATATTTGGTAGTATATACTTATTTTTTTTCTCTTTTCCTTGACAACCCTCTCTTCTGTTACTTGACATCTTGTTCCATACCCAATTTTGTGCCCAGTAAAAATAATGGGATACTAAAGGTGATCCCAGTAGGGAAAATGTTTGCCTAGCGAGGGCAAGGCTAAAAAATAAGTAATAAATGGGTTTAGAAGTTGCTTCTTTTTCAATTCAACCCAAATTACATTTCAGTTTGTACAGTGAACAACATTTAATTTTTGTAATATTTTTGGTTCAAAATCATTTTGTGAAGCTTAGGAGATCTGCTGTGTGACTTTGTGTGATCTTGAAGGATACTTTAGTGTATATGTGGGTGTTCATTCATTTGCTATAACATTTAAAACTCCATAAACGAAGCCTGGTAAAGCAAGTCTAGGATGGATTCGTGAGCCCTGTATCCTGGTGTTTATAGCTTGTATGATCCTCTCTTCTTAGCTGTGAGCAGGACCTTTGATGGTTTCTAGAGCAGAGTATAGCAAAGGTGTACCAGGACATTGCAGAGTATTCGATTCCTCTTGCTAGCTATTTCCCCTGCTGACAAAGTAGAAGTCAAGCCACCACTCCACCACTCTGGGAGCTTTTTGGCCATAGTAACACAGGGGAAAGGACATGATATAGCTGCTAGGGACCAGGAGAGTCTCCAGCTGTAGGTAAGAAACTAAAGTACTCAGTTCTTCAGCCACATGGAAATGGTATCTGTGGCCAAGGTAAGTCATCTGGAAGGCAAATTCTTTCCCAGGCAAGTTTTGAGATATGAACCCCACCTGATTTACTCCTTGATTATAGTCTACTGAGAACCTGAAGCTGTGAACCTAGTTCAGTGGAGTCTGAGATCTTTTTCTATAGAGCAAGTGAGTCAAAAAGAATGACTTAGGTATTTTCAGTCATATTCAGTCAAAGATACATAACAGAAAGACACAAAAGTGTGAAATTGTTATTGTGTGTTGACTTTATCTAAAAGGAGTATGGGGGTAGAACTTGCTAGTTTTTTCAGTTGATTGCAGGATTTAGTAGCTATGTATAATCTTATGAATTTACTTAATGCCTGTGAAATTCTCTTCAGCTTTTTATTTTAACTGATAAAGTAATAAACAAACAAACAGGAAGCATAGTTGTAGTATTCAAGTCAGAGCTGGATGATTAAACTAAAATGAGATAATTCATATACTGAGTTCACAAAAGTGTTACCTGTGTCCAGCCCGCTGCTGGGAAGGTTCATCTTATTTTCTCACAGTACTTTATTAATTCCTCTTTGTTTCAGTTCCTGACTAGACTGAGTTCAACAAACACAAGAAGATCTCTGCTTTATGCACCTTGGAATCTCCATGAAAATAATACATCCTACTTGGCTAGTCAGTGGGCTCAATGAATAATAATTTTCAATGAATTCATGCACCTACATTTGGGTCCTGAGCTCAATGAGAGGGTGGGCTTTTCAACTTGACCAAACGATACATTATGTTTGTGCCACTCTTTGAACTCCAGAGCTAAATGAGAATACAATCATTAAAAAGATGGGAATATATTTTTAAAATTGAAAGATTTTTTTTGTGATGGTAGTTTTTTGAATTGCTGGTCACTGGATGGCACATTGACTGTCTCTGAGTAGACACCCCTATTTCCTCCTGAGGAGCCCTGACATTTATCTCAGAAGCAGCCAGATTCCAAGGTCTAGGTTAAGATCTAAGACATAATGAGCAGACAACCATGAGGGTTTTTCAGAAATACATTTTGCTTGAAACTTGAATTCTGATGGGCTCAACTTGGGAAAGGTGAAACAGGTCATAAAATGTGGCTAGAATTTCTCACATCCCAGCAATGTACTCCAAGCCTTCCCCTTGACTTTGCTAATTGTTTCAATTAATGATTAAGAAAGAACTTATGTGTTCAACTTTGAAACCATATTGGCCTATGACCTGTATTGATTGGCCAACAGCCTGGCTGAGAGGACTTGCAGGGTTGACTCACACACTTCTGAGAACTGTCTTCTGACCAGCACCTCCAGAATTCTGGCCAACATTTCAGAAAAGGAGAACCCATAGTGAAGGAAGGAGACACCTACACAGCAGCTTTGAGATCCCCAGATGACCCACTCCACATACACTTACGTTAATAAGGCACCAAGATCTGAGAAAGCTCACACACAACCCATGGAATAATGAGTGGTAACTATTGTCATTATGTTAGTGACATTTTGGGCTATTTGCCACACATCAAAAATTAAACATACTCTCTTTCCCAAACTTATACACACAAGCACGCACAGCGCATTATTTATTTCTAACTATTCAGTGACTGACAGTATGCTTTCTACCCTGCAGACATATTTGGGTCAAGGGAAAAAGCAGAGAAATAAACAAATGAGGATTGAAAACCCTAAGCCCATTTGCTGAGGCTGTTTTCCTGGTATGTGAAATGAATGAGGCAGCATGGCTGGGAGATTAAGCTCATGGCACATGGAACACAGAAAGGGCTCACCTGATGTTGTTTGCTTCTCTGAATGCTCTTGTTTCCCGGGTTCCTGATTTATTCTGGCTCTTGCAGCTTTATAAACTTTTAGTTTCCAGTTGCAATAATCTTTTTCTATACATTTTTCCATAGATTTTGCATTTGAGAAAGGTGATTGATTTTTTTTTAATCCAAATCTGTTCCCAGGAAGGAATCAGAATGTCATTGAAAATCTAGTTTGAATGTCAGTCAATGCCAAAGAATTTTTTAATAAGTTTTTTTATTGGGAAAATACCATACAGCGGGGTTACAATTACATGAGCAAGGTAATGAGTACATTTCTTTTTTTTTATTGTGAAAATACTGTACAGAGGGGTTACAATTACATGGGCAAGATAATGAGTACATTTCTTATCAAGCATTGTAGCTTCCTCCTTTGTTTCCCCTTCCCATCCCTTCCCATCCTGCCTCCCCCTCCCTCTGTCCCCCTTATCAAGCAATGTTGCCTCCTCCTTTGTTTTTCCACTACCATCCCTGCCCTCCCATTTCCACGACTACACTCCACCCCCGCCCCTCCCTGCCAAAGTTGTAAAGTTTGATTTTCGACATACCATCTTGTACATCTCATTATTGCAACGGGTCCACCTGTATCCCTGTTTAAACAATTTGTTTTTTCCTTTCCCCTCCCCAAAGTATACCAACATCAAATACAGTGAAAGCAGGGGTTATACCTTGGGGGAGAGACATCAAAGCAACAAAACAATCATTTTATAAATATGTTAGAAACAATAGCAAGAAAGAAAAAAACCTCTTGTGTATTATCTTGGGGTTCGTGTCTAGGTCAATTGCAAGCTTCCTTTAGGAGTAGGTGTAGATGCCATGAGAGCAGAGACTCAGACCCGAGATCAGGAATGGTAAGTAAACACTTGAGCCTTGAGCCTGGTATGTTTGTTACTTATAAACAGAAAGGGTATGCCAGTGAATGCGGGTGTTCCGAGGAAATCAAGGACAGAAGCCAACAGACAGAAACAGAGAGACACAATGACAGAGAGGTGTTAAGATGTTGCTTTTTTCTTTTCCTTTGTCGGTTGTGGGGCTTGAACTCAGGGCCTTGGCGCTGTCCCTGAGCTTCTTTGTGCTCAAGGCTAGTGCTCTACCTCTTGAGCCACAGTGCCACTAACTGTCTCTGAGAGGATAATTGTAGATCAAAAGTCCCATGGGGACTTTTCTGTCTGGGCTTTCATCAAAGCACCATCCTCAGATCTCAGCCTCCTAAGTAGCTAAGATTAAAGGCATAAGTCGTTACATTTCTGTATCTTTTAAAAATAAAATTTGGATAGCTTCACCCACAGAAACTCACATATGTGGTGTGTGGGTTTGGATGTACAGCTAGATAAACATACTCTCTCTCTCTCTCTCTCTCTCTCTCACACACACACACACACACACACACACACATTCTCAGTAAAATAATCAAGTAAATTTTTCTCTTCAACAATTTTGAAATTAAGTCTCCATGTTTCAAGTAGCAATCTCAGTGTTAATATACTAATATTTTTTTCTCTCTGGTCTATTTTCACTGCATTTAAAGTATTTATTGTCTCCTTTAATGAAATGATTTATTTTCCAGTAAAGTCATTTCAAGTGTCAAACTATAGAAGATATTTATTTGGGAATACAGCAAATATTTTCCTGGGGTTCCTAAAATTATATTCATAGATATTGCAAACCAATTTTTTCAGTGATAAAATTTAACCTATAATTGTCAAATACCTAACTATTCTGTATGTGTGTGTGTGTGTGTGTGTGTGTGTGTGTGTGTGTGTGTGTGTGAATAATCTCTGCTTCATTGATGTGTTTATAATGTTAGAATAATATGAAGGTGTCCTGATGATTCAAAGCGGGAAATCAGTAGAAGGGAGGTTTATCATAAAGCCTCAGTTCTGTGAATTTGTATCCAAGCAAATGAAATCAATCTTCATTAGCCATTTTAAAAAGTAGAAGGGAGGTGAATGCACTCAAGAATTCTTTGTCTGTACCACAAAATTAAGAAAAATAAATGAAGGGAGAAGTTAAAGGGGGTTGAAAATGTCAAGGGAGTGATAGAGATCAAGATGTATTGCATTCATGAGCTGCTTTGTTCAACGGCAGAAAGAAAATTCAATGCATAGCCTACAAAATTAAGAAAAGTTAGGGAAGGGGTGGCCTGTGACAAATGGGTGAGACTATTGGAAGGAGTGACATTGACCAGCAAATACTTCATTCATAGAGCACTTAGTGAATGGCAACTCTTTTGTATACCTACTTCAAGAAAATAAATAAATACATAGAATTGTTTTAAAAGGATTTCTATGTCAAAAATTGAAGGACGTAGGGGAATTTGATTTTAGAGAGGCTCTTAAGAATCCAACTAGCCTTCTCCTTCATGTTGCCCTACTTATGCAACCTGAGAATTTATAACAAAGGGGGAAATCTGAGGATGTGAAAAGAGTGGAGGTCCTTGGTGAACATATTGTTGTCTTTTGGAGCTGTGGTAAGTCCTTCTGTGATTTGAACATACTCATTTTCTATGCTATGCTATGTGATGTGGAGCAACAATGTAGACTTACATAATGAATGGATTTAAAAATCTAAATTTTCCCTGTTGGGCTGCCCATTTCTGTGGCTGTCCCAAGTTGTCCTACTAGAGCTGGCATGGTCAAATCTGTATTCATGAATACATTCCTGGAGTGAGACCTCTGGAGTTTTCCATTTTTCCCAATGGACTGAATTGGAATTCTCTAAGGATAACTGACCAGAGACAAGTACAGATATGTCTGGTCAAACACTTGAAAGAGTAGCCATGGTGGATGAATGGAAATACACACTTGAGGAACAAAAGAAGTAAAATGAACAGTTATCTCCTTTGACTCAGATCAGCAGAGAGGAAAGGACCCATGGTAACAGGATCCCTCATGCAGTTACCAATGTCCATTGTATACTTGCTAATTTCCATCTTCTCTTCTTACATAAGAACTTTCTGGCACCAGGGAACCAACAATCTAGGGTGGGATGTAAGAACATATTTTAAAGGCAGAAAACATTTGTCTGTACTCAAGGAAACCCCTGACTCCTAGAAATCACAAATTGTCATCCTCAAATCCAATTCTGTTCAAAGATGCATTTTGATTGGCAAAATGCTTAAGGCTATAAATAATTTGCCCAGAATTGAAACTCAGGTCATTTAAAATATTTATCCAAACTCTACCTCCTTTCCTTTAAAAATTGAAAAGCCTGTTTCTGCATTCTGCCTTTCTAATTAGCTGTCTTCTAATCTCTGTCTATAAAAGCAATGTGTAGAAAGATCAATAGAAGGGGTTATTTTGATTAAAATATAATATGTGCATGTGTGAAATACAATGGTTAAACTCCTTGGTACAGTTACTAAAGACTAAAAGACAGGAGAATAAAACAAGTCTTGTTAGGGATCAGGATCTGGGGATGTAGAGGAAGGTACTGGAGAAAGTGCCTAAATGTGAACGAAGGTTAATATGGTCAAAGTATTTTATATGCGTGCATAAAAATAGGACACTGAACCCACATGAAATTGTTCTAAGGAGGTGGGCAGTCTAGGGAAGGTAGCAGAGGGACTGACTGGTTGGTGGGGAACATGTAAAGAAGTATCCTAATGAAAAACCCCTTGTCCATTAGTTGTTAATGAAAGGTCATTGAAAAATTGGAAGGAGGATTGGATTTCTTCCTCCTGAAGATGGCCATATACCGTTCAGTGTCCCACAGTACCCTGGTTTTATACCCAGGCTGCTTTGTTCTCTCTCATTATTGGGAGACATGTGATATTTCTGCACCTCCACTTACATCGTGGCTTCATTTGACTTCATTGAAATAACACTAGCCAGAGGAAAATAGACGACAGGAATTCCACTCGACCTATACTACTGCTCAGTCAAAACCATGCTAATGACCTGCTTCCTTGTGTAGAAATAATAGACTTTCAGCCCTGAGTACAGCACATCACAGTGGAAAGAAGGATAAAAATCTTGCTTAAATATACTATGAAAAAAATGGTTCATTCTTGACTTTCTTATCTGTAGCCTTCTTGTTTGCTTCATCTTGTATATCCCCTGGTATCTGCTACTGAAATGATATAAATGTTCCTGGAATGAAAGAAGGAAAGATTTTTCCAAAGGCAGTCACAAAAATAAGTATTAAGTTTTCACCTGCAACCTGAGATTGCCACTTCGAAAAAAAATACATGAGAAGTATGGAAATATACATTATCAGTCTCTTCTTCCCCTCAGTTGAGATAAATAAAGCTGTTTTATGATCAAGGGGAGAGTGTCATGTGCTTCTTGAAGAAAAAGGAGCAGGACTGTTACACATTTCTTCATATTATACAGAACAAAATGCTCTTTAGGCTAGTGATAGCCAGACTTAGTACAAACCAGGCAATGCAGATACACACAACTATCCAGGTAGATGCTGGGTTCTTTCATTTTTAAAAATAGCAGAACAGTTCTCTGTGTGTTTTGCAGTTCATCCGCCAGTGTGGATAATTAATTCCTGGGTTTTGTGGCTTGTTAATTGTTCATGTAGTCCTATTATTTTATCCTAAAGTTTCCAAAAAACAACTTCTGTGTACCTATACCTCCTTGATATAGAAGGGCCTATCTTTTCACCTAAATATTTCTATCCAGGCATGTGTGGGAGAGAGGAATTTGAATTTGATATGCTTGGTATTTTAATCGTAATCAGGAAAAAAAAAGACATAAAGAGAATGAGAAAAGATGATTGGCAGTGCTTTCTAATAACAGAATTTCTAGAAAGTTCCTGAAGTGCTGCCTAGATAAATATTAGACTGCTCAGTGACAGTCAAGAAGGATTATATATAGGAACTTGGCTTGAGAGTGTACTGCTCCACCCGAAGTAGACCTTTGACCTTTGGGGGAAGGGTGGCTCTAGAAACATTCCTATGCATGAATGTTCAGTGTGTTCAACTTAACAAGAGTTCAGGGTGTTCACCTCTCCTGCAACTAAGTATTGAAATATTAATATTGACTTTTAAATTAATATTGAGTTTCACATATCAGTAGAATTTTTTCCCATTATTCGTTGCTTTCAGTAAAACATCACAGATTCCCTCACAATTTTCTTAGTGTAGCTTTTGTTTGTTGGTTTGTTTGCATATGTGTGACCAAAGAAATATAATATCTGTTCCAAAGCCTATGCCTCTTTTCAATAGCTTCTAAGGGTTTTAATCCAACACAAATTACCATTTCTCTTCATTCTTAAATGCTCTTAAGCAATAATAAATCCTCACTTGAGAAGAATGCCTGTAGATTCTTGAAGATTAAACGTTGATATAAAATATATTTTCTTCTTTCCTTTTTTGCTAAATTAAATCAGCATATCCAACTAGTTACTAATAATTCACATGTGTAATCTCAGATGCTCTGAAGCTGAGAACTGGAGGATTTGGTTCAAGGCCAACCAGGTCAGAAATGTTTACAAAATTCACTCTCCAATTTAGCAAGAAAAACAATTCCAGACTGAAGAGCTGGAGCAACAGCCATAAGCAAGACAGCCGAGTGATTATGTAAGGGCCGAGTTCAAACATTGACTGCTAATAGCACACACACACACACACACACACACACACACACACACACACACACACACACACACACACACACACAGAAGGGACACAATTCAATCTATTCAATGCATTTTACACTCTAAATGTGAAGGAAATGTATCATTCACTTAGGAACATTTTGTTCTTGCTTTCATCAATGTCTAATTACCAACAACTTTAAAGATTTTCTGGGGAGCTTAAAGATTTCAGGATTTCTTCTCCCTGAGGCTTCCTACAAAAACGTCAACTAATCCAAAGGCATGTACAGGATCATGTTTTGTACCTCCCCACAAGTTCTTTCAGAGTGAAGCTGGCTCTCACATCCAATTAAGTTACACAGTATTCAAGGATTCCACAGAAGTGACTGATAACAGTGGGCTTATTTCCTTCCCAAAGATCGTTTTACTCCTGGAATTAAAGTCACTGATCCCAGCTCCCCAGCAAATGTCTGCTGCTCATTGATAACACTGTCAGGCGCTTACAGCGCTGTAAACGCACCCGTTTGTGTAGCAGCCTCTCAGAAGTTGTTTATTCTGAAAAGACATGCTTGAAGTACAGAGCCAATAGTGTAGGTTTGCTGAAAACACAAACCAATTTTCCCTTTCCCTGGTCTTGAATAGGCTCTCCTGACACCATCACCTGTTCATGGCTAAAGTGTATTTGTTCATTATATTGGACAAAATACATATTCATGTGCCCAATGAATAGCTTCAGAAGAAATGTGTTTATCTTCTTTCACTTTAAGCAATTTGGCCTGTAATTCTTAATAAGAAAAATTTATTCTTAGCAATGAGGATACAAGGTAGGTTGAGTTGTGGCTGTCATGTGATATTTTCTTGGTGTTGCTTAGAGTAATGATGCTTTATAATGCCTCTGTAAGTGCTGTCCCTTCCAATTAGTGTTTGCTTGAATTATTGATCAAACACTTAAACTGACTGAAGAGACTTGATGTCTCAGCATTTAAAAAGGAGCTAAATCAGAGTGGTAAAATCAAAATAGCACTGGATAAGAAAATTAAGCTGTGGGACTTCAATATGTTACTGACCACAGTGACCCTCATTTATTAGTAAAATAAAACAAATTGCCAAATTTTTTCTCCAACTTATTGTGAGGCAAAAATACTGAATACTGTATTTATCGTTTTACCTTTCGATTAGGATTTGTTGGGAGAGTGAGTCTCATTCTGTGAAGTTGGGATTATTAATCATTATTGGTAGCAGGAAAATAACTATATTTTATGAACAAGTTGTCTTATCAGCTTATTTTAAAATAAATAGCGATATACAAGAGCTACAACTTAACACTTTACAATTGGAGCTACATAGGTGTCTGTGGGGATTCATACAAAGTTCACTACCTTCAGGAGTGTGTTCTTAGTCTTTCCCTGGTTGGTCAGTCCAACGATGAAACTGTGGTAAATTCTCCTGCACTATTAGCAAAGAAATGGAATCTGTTAAATAGGGTCATGAGAAATGTTTATATGGCCACAATTTGTTGTCTCCAAATCCTGGACAAATTATAGTATAGATAATTATTGACAATTATCTTTCATGCAGATAAATATAAAACTCTGTAACAAAAGCCAAATGTTGGTGGCTTACACCTGTAATTCTACTTACTCAGGAGTATGAGATCTGAAGATCATGGTTCAAAGCTTGCAGGGCAGGAAATTCTATGAGACTTTTATTGTCAATTAAACATCAGAAAAATGGAAGTGGAGCTAAATCTCAAAGTGGTAGTGGGCCAGTTTTGAGCAAAAATAGCTCAGGGATAGCGCCAGGCCCTGAGTTCAAGCCCCATGACCAACAAAAAAAAATCTATAACAAAATATTAACAAAATGAATCTAAGAACATGTATAAAAATAATAGACCTGAGTATGATTTTTATCCTAGGGATACAAAATTCAAAGTACTTTAACACTATTAACGGAATTAAAGAAATAAAACTTTGTACAAAAATTTCAATACGTGTATGCAAAATTAAAATGGACCTATCATTGGAAAAATTGTAAGACTGAAACATTTGTTAATAAAGCTCAAATAGTAAGAGATTAAAGGTAGAATTTGGTAACTTCATGAGTAGCTACCATGTATTATTTAAAATTTCCTGTTGTTTTAGAATTTTACATAATGATTATTAAGAAAAGATCACTGTATTTGGAGGTTATGCCTTTTCTTTCTAAGAATAAAGGGAAAGAAACAGAATTATTCTTAAGTTGATAGAATTATTCCTATAAATATCAGTCTTGAACTCCTACCAGGACTACTAGAGCTGAGCTACAAATGAGTCTCATTTTATGATTATAGAAAATTAAATTTCCTAAGGAATAATGACTGACTTGCCCGAGGCCAAGTAAATAATTGGTACTGGGGCAAACATTGAACAAAAATCTTCTAGTCTCAGGAGATTTTATAGATGAGAATGTAGAAGAGAAAATTATCTTTTCCATTTGCTTTTTAACTCTTATTGATTCTATCCCAATTTTTATAGTATACTTATGCCTAATTACAAGATTCAGACCAAACATGCCAAGAAAGGTTGGAAAAGAATTTATTCTATGACTTAGATATACATTATTAAATTTTCATTAGCATTGAATTTAAATATTGCTTTTTATTGAGTACCAAAGGTCACTGTATTAAATGCTTTCATGAGTTCTGTAATTAAATTCTAACCAGTCATACGACTCCACCATTTGAAGCTTTGAAGAAAAAGAAAACTAAGGCTGGAAAGGAGAAATGACTTCCCAATATCATACTGTTACTATACGGACGATCAGAGCAAAGACTCAAGCTCAGATCTGTCAGACTCGTAGTTCTAGAGGCAAACATTGTTCTTTGCTTGTTTTAGAAGTAGCAAGCATAACCCTAAATTTTGTAGTGGGTAGATAACAGAACTCAGAAGTCTTTGATAAAATACTTTTTACAATAAATAAAGTACTAAAGACAGAGATATTAATGTAGCAATTTGGGATTATTGACATTAGTCATCAATTCTATGCCTTAGTTTTTATGATTCTCTACAAGGTCCTCTCTCTCCCCTAGTGTGATTGCTTTCGAATATGTATTTCATGAACTACTTCTAATGTTTAGTGGATTGTTTTAAAGACCTGTTGACATTCTATCATTTGTCTATAGACATCTTCCTTCCTTCCTTCCTTCCTTCCTTCCTTCCTTCCTTCCTTCCTTCCTTCCTTCCTTCCTTCCTTCCTTCCTTCCTTCCTTCTTTCCTTCCTTCCCTCCTTCCTTCCTTCTTTCCTTCTTATCACTTCCTTTGCTTGCTTCAAGTATGAACTCAGGACCTTGCTCTTGCATGCTCAATTGATGTTGTACCACTTGGACCAACCTACAGCCTGCCTTTTTGCTCATTATTTTGGATGGAGTCTCACAGCCTTTCTCCCCAGTGACTTTGAACCCTGATATTCTGAATTGAAGTCCAGTGCAAGTAGGATTACAGATGTAAGTCACAAGTGCTCAGCACATTATGCTTCCCTTTTCACCTTTTTCATTTATACTTTGTAAAATTAATGATGGAAAATTTAACTAATAATTTTCTAACAATTAGATGCTTGGATATTTGACTTTATTGACAGATGGATATATTTTAGACAAAACGCCTACTCAATTACAAAACTTTGACCCAATTTGAATCATTTGTCTCTCATAACCTCACTTAAGATTTGAGACATATAAATATGCAATTATAACATTAGAAGACTTACTTTTTCTGTGGAACCCAGTGTCCTTCAACAATTAATATTGTGAAGTCTTATAGAAGGAATAATTCTGACAAGTTTCATATTTATTACTGAACAGCTCTTCTGCTGCAATAAATCGCGTGCATTAGAACAAACCATTTATTTCTGGGCCTGTGTTTTGTAACTTGTCATACTGTTCTGACTCCATTTTAAATTTTGTGTTAGAATCAAATGAAAACTCTTCTTGGAAATAATGCCGCCTGTATCTTTACAGAAATGTGATGGTACTCACTATTTATGCTGAGTATTCATTACATTCTTCCCTTATGCCAAGCAGTATAATATATTCTGCATTAGTATCTCCTTTTGCCATCCATTTGAAATTCTGTGAGGTATGAATGTTCATGATTAGAGTCAGCATTCAGATTAATATTTTAGACTTTTACCTCTTAACCACTAATACTATATATCCTTTAACAGTGGTAATATTATGCACATACTTAATATAAACATTTATTACTTTCCAGGAATACCTAATTAAAAAACAGAACAAGTTTTCTAAATAAAAGTGAAGATATATATATATATATATATATATATATATATATATATATATATATATATATATATATATTCCAATGGCTTTGATCACTTGTATTTGGTTGTTTGTTTTGTGCCAGTATTGAGGCTTGAACTCAGGGCCTTGCAATTTTGCTTGGCTTTTTTGCTCAAAGCCATAGCTCTACCAATAGAGCCAAACCCCAATTTCCAGGTTTTTGCTAGTTAGCTGAAGATAAGAATCACTCAGATTTGCACACCTGGGCTGGCTTTGATCTGCAATCCTCAGACTTCAGCCTTCTGAGTAGCTAGGATTACAGGTGTGAGCCACTAGCACCAGACAGCACTTGATTTTATATATTGAGTGGAAAATGCATGTGATTCTTAGTTTCTTAGTATCCATTTCCTTATGCATCGAAGAATATTTTATATTAAAGAGCACAAGTTAAAGTGATCAATATTAATCACGAAAGTATTTTGTCTCTTCTCAGTTTTGCTGTAGCTCAACCCACATCTATTCTACTGTTTTCGACCTCTTATTTCATTCTTTGGCTTTCCTTTTGCATTTTGTACTAGTCCCTGATGACCAATAGCCATAGATGGCGGCTGAAAGTGTTGCAAGCAGAGCAAACTGCTTTTGAGCTATGAGATTCTCCGAAGCCCTTTAGCACAGTTCTATTAGCTCAGCTTTCTTAGTTGATAAACCTTCTCCTTCTTGTGCCAAATTGCTGATGACCTCCTACCTTGCTTGTGGGCTGTTTGCCATCCCCACAGATGGGCTCAGGATGACAGAGTCAGGAGACAATCGAGGAAAATCAAGTGTACTCATTAGTAATGATTACTGACAGCTGTTCAGGGGTCATCATCAAATGAATCAGCCACCTATCTGGGTCTCAGAAGAAATGATGAGTTGATGTAGTTGAACATTTATGCAATATACTATCATTTAGATATTTTTCATCTATTTTTTCAAACATTTAAGAAGAGTTTAGGGGACATAAGGACTAAAATGGAAATGTGTTTCTGAAAGAAATATGTGCCAGTAGACAGTTTAGGAAGCTCAAAGCATCTAAATGTGATAATACCTTTCTATCACTGCTTGCATGCTGACCCATAATAGTATGTATGGGCAACACTGTCTGCCAGGCACCTTGCTACATTCTGAGACTATAGAAACTATGACGTAGAGATCATTTTTCCCAATTGTGGACATTCTGGTTTATAGGATTTCAGTGTTATCCATTTAATACAATATTGTCAGGAGCCTGGGGATGCCAGAAAAAAAAATTCATAATTTTCAGGACCACTTGTAGAGAAAAATGGTACAATAGCCTTGAACTACTCTTTCTGTAACCAAAATACTTCCATATACATTAACCTGGCTGGTTTGGGGAAAAAGCAAGTAATGTTCACATTCTGGGTGCAGTTAGGAAAGAGAAGATGAGCATGGCTGACTAACTATATTAAACACGAGTGTTTTAAAATACCTGAATCCCAAATGTTTGACCCAAGTGCTAAGCCCAAGTGTTTCAAAACACCTTCTATGAAAAGAGATTTATATAAATAGTTTGACCCCTGTGAAATGTTAATGGCTTTTAAAACAAATACATTTCTTCAAATAGAACACAGAAGCCCACTGTAAATCATACTTTGATCTTAAACCACTTGACTTCTTTGTGAGCAGACTGCTGTCTCCTTACATTGAAAGCAAGTAGCTAGCTGAGGCTAAGTGAGCTACTACTTTGACTAAGAAAGTTATAAGAACTGGAATTTGGGACAAATTTCTTTGCTGTTCCTTAAAGTGATGTGACAAGCACATTGCTACCCAAACCCCAAGTTTAAAAACCATTCTGTAATTAACTCCCCTAAACACCGTATCTTGATTAATGCGGACTCTCTTCTTTCTCAAACATGCTTTCACTTGGAAAATGAATTATAGTGTAATACAATGAGCTTACTAATTACCAAGTTCCTCTGTAAACACTCCCCTCCAGATGCAAGTCTCAAGGACTCAAAGAAAGCATATTCCATGGATATGTACATTCTAGACAAAGGATTCTTTTTTGCCAATGAAGGGAATGGTATGACAAGAGAAAATATCCCCAATCCTGTTCATAACAATAAGATTCCATAGCTAGCAAAGACATGTTCATGTGCTTTTAAGATGTATATAATATTTACCTTAATTCCATAGAATGAGGAGTAAGTGGATTTGATAGTCAGAAATAAAATTAAAATACAGCTCATTTCTATATAAGTGGATTTTTGTGGCCCAGAAATATCTACAGTGTGGAATAGGTCATAGATAAAGTAATGTGCCCACTAGGAGAAAAGTAGATAAAAAATAACAGTAGCAAACAAAACTAAGCTTTCTGATTTGGGAAATAATTCTTTCCTTGGGAATATTGAACTCCTCAGTTTCTTCCTCATCCCTGGGTACTGAAGTAGAAGAGCCAACGGTTAATTCAACATGAGAATAGTAATGACAGAGTCATCTTGTGTAGAAGTAAAATTCGGGGTCTCTCTGGAAAACTGACTTTCTCCAAGAGTCACAGGAGGTGAAGAGAAAAATAAACAAAGAAAAAGAAACCTCAGAAATGATGAATCAGTGAAGATCCTTAGGAAGGAATGACATTTTGGGAAAAGGAAGAGAAAAATAAGTGAAACAGACAAGATATGGTAAATATCTGAAGAGGTAAACACTCTGGGGAATATTTGGGTTTCCAGGTTGGGATGGAAGGCAGTTGGACACTGTCACTTCTATTGTCACAATAAAGGTTATCAGGAAAAATTGGAAGATTAGATTCTGCACACTGCTTAAAGTTTACTGTCTTCTTTTGTGAAATTTAGGAGCGTTAGTGCATATGGTACCAAAAGACTAATTTGGCAACCTCGCCAAAGATAAGAAGTTCTGCATGGAAGTGGGTAAGCTAACTGAAAAAAATGTCATTTCAGGCTTTTCATCATCATCATGAATAAGGTTACATAATTGGAAAGTCATTTAAGCATAGCAGGTGTTATTGGGTAATGGTGAGATCAGATACTGCAGCTCTCTCCCCATTTGCAAACCCAGGTCATTTCACAGAGGGAAGGAAGGACACAGGCCTTTAAAAGTGACAATAAAAAGAAGTCTTATGAAAGAAACCATTCTCTACTGCAAGTATATCTATGCCCTCAGGAAATTGAAGCAACAATCAGGGTGTAATCCACCCAAAGCAAATACTACAGGGCATGAGAGGGTAATGTCAAATAAGAGGCTTTATTGGATTGGTCTCTGAAACAGATAAATGTGTGAATGCAAAGCTGATGAAAAGAAGTAAGTTTGATACAAACACATTTAAGTGGATCAATAGCAATCTGCTAGCTCTAATCTTTTTATAGTAAGTTTTCATTAGAAATCATGGCCTGCACTTTCTCACAATATGCCATCAGAAGTCTAGCATTGAATGAAATTATGACTTACCCTTACCTATTATTAATAAATTTGACACTGAATATTCACTCAAAAGACTTGCTATTTTGGCCAAAGCCTCCTGAACTTCATGGCCTTTCATAATCCTTATATTTGAATTATTCTCTTCAGTGTAAAAATCATATGATTTTCCCCTAAATATTAGAAGAAGTTATTACAGGAACTCATGGGTTTAATACATTTTACAATTCACATGGACTTCAGTGTTTCTTTGGGACAAAAGTGCCTTTAAAAATCATTTCCAGGGTTGGTGTCAGTAGCTAACGTCACGATCCTTCCTACTCAGATGGCTGAGCTCTTAGGATCTTCATTCAAAACCAGCCTGGGCAGGTAAATCTGTGAGCCTCTTATCTCCAATGAACTATCAGAAAACCAGAAGTGATGTTGTGATTCAAAGTGGTAAAGTGCTAGCCTTGAGTGTAAAAGCTCAGGCATAGTGCCCAGGCCTCGATTTCAAACCCCATGACTGACCAAAAAAGAAATTCTTCTCATATCATTTTCATATCTGTTTCTTTTATACCTGCTCCATTGACAACTGGAAGAACAGGTTGAATAAAGACCACGTAAATAAATCTCTTATAGGAAACCACAGTAGGTGTCGGTATTTTGATTAAAAATAAAGGAAATTTATTTTAAAATATCTCTTGTTAATAAAATATACAAAAGACATACAAAGTAAAATAGACAATGGAAAGATCTGCAAATGTCACTCAGCCTTTCAAATGTTCAGTGTTATTTCCTCTTCTGATGCCTTCTGCTCAAGTAAGGAGCCATAGTGGAACATTTTGTTGAGGAAAGAGAATATGTATAGGTAACATATGATTAACATTACCAGCTATTTTGAGACTGAGACTGAGACTGTTTTGCTTCCTTAACATTTGAAGAAGTTTCCTCAAGCAGAGCAGATGTACACAGCCGAACACGTTCAAAGGAAGACAGTGCATTTGCATGTTGGGAAGCTTGAAGAAAAGATGAGCAGAAATTATACAATGAAAGAAATTCTTATTAAATAGACTTAATTTTTATGCTTTAAAAAAAGATAAAACAAACAGTTTTTTAAAAGTAGATACACCTGGAGCAAACAGGAAACAAAAATGATTTTCCAAGGAGGTTTTAGAAAGCTCCCAAGGTACTTGGGAGAAATATTACATAAAAGGAATAAGAAATGTGTTCTGTTTAACATTAGCACTGTAGCTATACACTCCAAAAGTTAACAAAAGGAGTTAGAAAGGAAAAGAGAATAATTTTATTATGAAAGTGGAAAAATCATCTTGGGTGATAGGTATGTTCAGACACATGGATTTAGCTCACTGAACAGATAAACAAATTGGAATATTCTACACATAGACATTATGCTAAGCTATGAAGTCAAAAGAAGAGAAATCATTCTACCTGTCTTCCGTGATTGCAATGCAGAAATCCAAATCTTTGGTTGAGAACAGAAAAGGCCTGTTGTAGACAGATGCAGTTAGGAAAAGAATGAACATCTGTGCATAGTAGACCTTTGTCTAAAGTTTAATCCTGGAATCCTCAGGATACCATGGTTCCATTCTTTTGAAAGGAAGAGCAATTGCAAATAAATCATGCAAACTTTTACCAATCAAATCTTTCACAGAGTTTTAAGATTCTGAATCTAGTACTTTACATAAGACATTTGAAATGCAGTCATATTTAAATAATCTACTCCCAACATTCTGCCATGTTCTTCCTGTTTTTATTCATATTTTTAGCTTGAATTCCTGTTGTGAAAGAATTGAGTTACCGTACTCTCTTTATTTCCATTGACACAGAATATCTTTCCTATATCTTTTTTAGTCTGTGCATGTTCTTACAGTGAAGTGACTCTCATATAGGTTTATCCTAATTTTTATTCACTTAGGACATATCTTTTTATTAGTGAATTAGCCAATTACCTTCAGTGTAATTGCTGATAGATATTACTTAATACTTCCATTTTCCTAATTATTTTCTAGATTTTTTTGTCAATTATTTATTCCACTCTCTCTTAAGGACTTCTTTTGTGTTTAAGTGATTTTCTCTACAGATATATTTGAGTTCCAAAGACATCATGACTACAAGTTAATGCTTTAAACTTAAGTTAAATCAGACTTAATTTTAACAAGAAAAAAGGTCTTAATTTTAATCAACTTAAACTTAATTAGAAAGCCTAAAAAAAACCAAAATCTGTATACATTTATTCTACTATTTATTCCACAATTGAATTGTCCATTTTTTCATATCAACTTTTACCTATCTGTATACTGCACGTATCTTATAAGTTATTGTGATTAGGAATAGTTATAGCAATTTTATCTTTTAACTTCCATACAAAAGATTATGTGTTTCACACAGTGCCATTGCAAAACTAGAAAATCTGAATTTGTGTATTTACTTTTATAAATGAGTTTTTATACTCAAGTATTTCATGTTATTTCTCAACATCTCTTTCTTTTAGCTCAGAGAATACTTAGTTCTACTTGCTAATATTTTGTTAAGAACTAATTGCATTATGTTTATGAAAGGTATAAATCTAAAATTTTCTTTTGTATTTTCTACTCTCATTTTTTGTTTTTAGTAATCAAAGTAGTATTAATTTCTCAAATTAATTTTAGAAACAATGTATGTTGTTTCTATTATGAGGAAGAAATGATGTAAAATTGGTGTCAAGTCTCACCTAAATATGGGAGATAATATTTGAATGAACCAACTTATTGCATACTGTGAGTTATTTTTGGATAGATTATTAAATATGTATTTGTTTTCACTAATATCTACATCTTCAAGTTTTCTATTTAATTATTGGAAACAGGACTCTAAATAACATGATTTTAATTCTCTCATTGTTAATGTTGTTTTCATTATACCTACTATTTGTGATCTTGTTTCTTTTGTCTTTTCTTTGGTCAGTTTTCATAGAGTTGTAATCAAATTTTCAGAAAAGCACGTAATATTTTTGTTTCTCACACTCAACTTTAATTTTGCTGATTACTTATTATTTCCTTCATTATTATTTATTTATTTATTCCTTATTATTTCCTTCTTTTTGGCTAAGGTAAGTTTATTTTGATTTCTAAGTTTGTTGTTTAATGGCACCAGGATTTAGTCTTAGGGCCTGTACTTAGTGAGCATTTATTCTATCTCTGGAGCCAAACAACCATCCTATTTTGCTGACCTTATTTGTGACAGAGAAATTAAATCCTGATATAACAGGGACCATGATGCATTAAATTTTACTTCCTCAAACAGAAGTGTCCTTTTACACAGATTACTCTCATGGAGGGGAAAGATATTTGTATTTCCAATGTACTTTCACAAGCATCCAATAATCTTTCAAGTAGAGTATTCAAGCCGCTTTTCTAGTTTCTCAGATGACTTCTTATTATCTGAAATCCTCTTTTAGGTAATGCTTATTTCATATGACTGTGCCCAGATATAAAATAATCCCTAAGGGGTCAGATTCTATTTTGCTATAGCACTGATTCTTATGTCAATGTTTCTTCGGACATACTTTTCCCAAATACTGCTTTCCTTTTACTTATTGAGAAAGAGTAGAGATTTCATGGGATGTTCATTACTGCCATTACAAGACATCTTTTAAAGTAAAAAATTCATAAGGCCATGAGATCTGGGTGCTTTACCAAGGTAGATGAAACTTCACTAGATATAACTGGACAAAACAATTCCATAAGGTGTTAAAGGCTGAATCAGCCTTTTTCTTTCCTTGCATTCACATCTTAGATCCTATTATGATGGAAATGGCTCCAATTGCATTCAGACATGAAAAGCTATTTCATAATTGCTTTTAATGTGACTATTTAAGAGTATAACCTCCAGATAAGCTTCTCAATCCGTCTCCTATATAGAAATAGAAATTATTAATAAGAAAAGAAGTTATCTCCATATTCCTCTTATCACATAGAATCATGAATGCATGCTTCTTTCTCTTAAGTATTTAAGAAATGAGGTACATGTTGCCATAATTACATCCTTACCTTTCTTACTCATGCTGAAAAATATCAATTCAGAAGTTACATATTGATGACTTATAATGAACTGTGCAAATGATATGCTTAGAGAACATTAAAACAACCTTAATATGGTTGCAATTCATTTCAAATACATATAAAAAATCTTAATAGTAGCTACATTTAATGTATTCACCATGGAAGAATGAGAGTCTACAGTAATGTAATTTAAAAATCGAATGCTGCCTGCAAATTTCGGGCTAAGGCTTAAAACTTACATGATAAAGCCCTGGACAGTGAATAGATCATCAACCCCTATTAAACATTTCTCTTTCTTGCTCATTACTTATGCCACTTCTTCACTTTGGATGAATTCAATGTAAACCATTACTATAAATCCATCATCTTTATTTAGTTTTAAATGTTAGTTATCAACCAGCTACCATCATTACGTTTATATGAAATTCAGTTTTGAACGTAACCCTTTATGCTTCCAGTTGCTTATTGTTATTAGCATTATTTTCTTATTACTTTTAAAGTTTATTGGCCCAATGATGTGTTAGAATAAGTAATGAGTAATCTAGGGTCTATGGGGCAGTTCACATACATCGTTGCAGGATTCAGTGGAAATTTATTCTAAAAGCAGCACTTCTCTCCTTCTTTAAGATGCAATAATAAGAGTTAAAATTCCATACCACAGTAAGTGCAAGAGAAATTGCTTAAGAATCACATATAGTGATACTTATTAAATAAGGGAAAACATAAAAATATCTAAAAAATAAGTTGAATATGTACACCTCTCTCTCCATTTTGAAGAATCTTGTGGCGTGGCAGGATGTTGTTTTATTGAGGTTTTAAGTGAAAAAATTCCAATACATTTTATTATTTATCAAGGCTGTAGCCTGATCATTATAATTCAACTATGATAGTGATCATTTCTCTCTTATCTTTGCTTTTGAGTCTTTGTATATTAATATGCATGGGTTAACTTCTACTTGACCATTGTAGTTCTTCTATTAACACAGTATTTTAATTCCTAAAGCTTGGGGCATAAGATAATCATGAGTCACTAACCTGCTTGCTTAAAATAAAGGCCAACAAAGGCTGGGAAGGTGGCTCAGTGGTAGAGCACTTGCTTGCATGCAAGAGGCCCTGGGTTCGATTCCTCAGCACCACATAAGCAAAAAGAAAAAAAGCCAAAAGTGGCACTGTGGCTCAAGTGGTAGAGCACTAGCCTTGAGCTGAAGAGCTGAGGGACAGCGCCCAGGCCCAGAGTTCAGCCCCACAACCGGACCCAAAAAAAAATGAAAAATAAAAAATAAAGGCCAACAAGGATAACCCTGTTTAACTTGTCAGGTATTAACTTTTAACAGTTGCCTATTGCACAAATAAAATGAAGTAAGTAGTGAAATTATTGTTATTGATATAAAGCTGAGTGTATCTATTTTAATACAAGCTATTTGGGCCGATATTTCTTAAAGTTGTTTGTAAATTCTGAATAAAATGGTTAACATGGAGTAGAACAAAGGTTATTTTATAATGTAATTAGCAGTGCACTGCCATAGTTAAATTAACTTATTTTTAAGCTGTTTACAATAGCTTCATGATGGTTCTCCTGGTTCTTCATTAAGACAGTTTGAGCTCAAAAGCTCTTCCTTCCAAACAGAAAGGTTAGGGGCAAGGGAAGATAAAATAGCAGGGGATAGAAATGTCAGACTAATAAATAATATAGAAAAAAAGGATAAAGGACATGTTTAGGTGGGCTTAAATAGCTAGACAGAAATTAAACATGAGGGCTTCATGGCACATCTACTTAAGGAAAGACAGAGTCACTTGCTAATCCTGAGCAAACAAAATACATCCCAAATTTAAGTGTGTGAGTATTTGTAGCCTAGACAGCTTTACTGGAGGTCAAATGTACCAAAGCCCACGTGGTACTGGTAAGCATAATTAATCATATTTCCTAGATAAACTGTCAAAAGCTGGTTTGAAACCTAAACAAAACAAAAATAAAAATTAAGGTCAGATTTCCCCTTGTATCCAGAAATGACACTGCTTTTTTTGTTCTTAAAAATAAGGAAATATGATGTCATTCCAGATGAATTAAAAAAATATTTCAACAATAACAGTAAAAGGCAAAGTTCAGTGGGGGCCATATGTGCTGTGTGGGAGAGAAAGAGGTAGTGGTCTGGTGGAATGATTCTTTGTCATTTCTTATTTCACAAATATGACACCTGGTATTTATGGCAACCAAGATGAAGTATTTTGATAGACCTATGTATTTCAGAAAGTGAGATAAGAATAAAATGAAAGACAATAAAATAAAGGCTTGCGGATTCTCCAAGAATACAGTATCTTCTGAAGTCCCTTCCTAAGCATGGAATTAAATTTCCCTGATGATACAAAAGCTTGTAAGAATAGAGAATTCTGCTGCTTTTGTGGTTCTTTCTAATTCTCTATGCTAACCCAGAGGCAAGCAATTAGTGTAGAGAAATTGGAGATCGTGAAATGCCCCATTAATTAGTAATAAAAGATGTAGATCCAGCTGTAGGACCCACAGGCGGTCGTGAGTACCTCCTGCAGTTGTTCTCAGATCTACCAGATCAGAGCATTGAGGAGCTTTGCTGATGACTTGCATCATGATCCACATCTGGATGTCAGTCTTCAGAAGCAGCGAGGAAAGAAGAGGAGCGTCAGATGACCTTTGCCATAGTATTGTGAAACCGAGTATCTTTACCACATTTAAAACTGCAATGAAATGGAAGTTAATAAAATATCCCAGGGTAATAGTGACTGGTGGGCTGAAGATATGACTATAATTGTTCACTCGGACATCTGCTCTCTACTTATTTACCCAATCTCAGAACAACAACAGCCATATAATTCCTTCTTCACGTATGTCCTAAGAATTACTGTAACTTTTAAGATTACATGAGCAAACCAAATGAGTTCAGTGTTTAAGAGCCAGATATTCAAAGCTCTGAAAATATTTCCATCATAAAGCAGGACAGATGTGAGCAAATTGTTATCTAGAACTATGAAGGAAAGTCTGAATGAGAAGTGTGGAGTATTCAATTATATAGTGTCTTCATGACTCAGTGGAGAATTAGGGTGGAAAGTGGGTTAATTAAGCCTGCTTTTTCTGAAGTGAGTAAGTTGTTTGAAGTAGGTATTTTAATTGTTCTTACCCACAGTTTCTTTATAAGTACCAATGGAAATGAGCAAGGCTCTCCTAAGTAACTGAAAAGGCGATACAGTTGATCAGGTATCCAGGAACACCTCTGTCCAGTATTGAAAATTAAACCACTTAGAATGCCCAAGGAGAATAGAAGTTTTTTTTGGGGGGGTTCTTTTGGCTTGTCTTGGGGCCTGAAATAAGGGTGCAGATGCTTTCCCTGAGCTTTTGTGCTCAAGACTTGTGCTCTACCAGTGGGAACCACAGCGTTTTGGTGGTTAACTTGAGAAAAGATTCTCAAGGACTTTCCCATGCCTGCTGACTTTGAACCAAGATCCTTAGATCTCAGCCTCCTGAGCAGCTAGGAACATAAGTGTGAGCCATAGATACTGGAATGGTACAATTTATTATTATTATTATTATTATTATTATTATTATTATTATTAATTATATTATGTTCAATCATAGGGTTTAAACTCTGGGCCATGTTGCTCTTCAGCTGGGTCCCTCAGCTCTTCAGCTGAAGGGAAGTGTTCTGCCACTTAAGCCACAGCACCACTTCCGGTTTTCTGGTGGTTAATTGGAGATAAACGTCTCATGGACTTTCCTCCCTAGACTGACTATAAACCATGATCCACAGATCTCAGCCTCCAAGTAGTTAGGATTACAGGTGTGAGCCACCGGCACTTGGCCAGTTACAATTTTTTAAATATGTTTTTATTCCTTCTCCAAATGAAGGTAAATTGAATACCATACAATTCCAACATACTCCAAAGCATATTTTCATGAAATTTGAAGACTTAACTTGGTGACTGCTTTACAGATTAAAGGAAATAACTCAGTCAATCAATGTATCAGAACTTTATACTAAAATCTCATCCTCTTTCTTTCTTTCATTTTTGTTCTTGTTAGAAACAAATTTCAAAAATGAGGACATTTCGCTTTTCAATGGTTTTAACCATGAAGTACACTTTAATAAAACTTGAAAAGTATATAGAGATTCCTTAATATATTAAGATCCTCAAGCATTATATCATGTTCATCTTTAGACCAAGATGTGTATATAATAGAAATAGTAGCAAGAGACTTTTCTGACTATTACGGCAAGATCATGAGGGCTTAAGCTCATGAGGTACTTTCAGACTTCTCTTGCAAAGACAAACAATGGAACAATTCTGTTTCTCAACATAAATCCTCTTCTAGCAATTAGAGTGTTAAATTCTCCCTTGTTATTTGCTTCCTTCTTGATAAAACAAGAGGGTCTTAATACATTGTTTATTTCCTTCCAAAAATGATTTATAATAGCAACTTATTAATGAGTTTATTGGGCCACTAAATCAAGATTTTATTAAAACAGTCGATGTTTCCTTAGTTTTTCCAAGTACAAAGATGATAGGAAAAAAGTACTTAAGGCTATAAATGTTGAATAAAAGATCATAAGGTTCCATTTCTACTTAAAGCAAATGTAATTTGAATTAGAATTGGTAAAGCTCTTCCTTCCCCAAAGGAATAAACAAGGCCTGTAATGAGAAGAAAACGTCCTATTTTGATGAGGAGACTCTGTCTTGAAGTGCAGTGGTAGGGAATGGGAAGAAATGAACAGTTGTGAAATGGTAGAGGTAGACAGGGGTTCCTTTTTTGATATTTACTTTTTATTTTTTAAATAAGTTTTTATTGTGAAAATACCATACAGAGGGGTTACAATCACATGAACAAGGTAATGAGTATATTTCTTATCAAGCATTGTTGCCTCCTCCTTCGTTTTCCCCCACCATCCCTTCCCTCCCACCTCCACAACTACATCCCTCCCCCCCCCCGCCGACTCTCACCGCCACACCTATATTGTAAAGTTCATTTTTCGACATAGTGTCTTGTATATCTCATTGATGCTATGGGTCCACCTGTATCCCTATTTAAACAATTTGTTTTTTCCCTTCCCCTCCCCAAATTATACCAACATCAAATACAGTGAAAACAGGGGTTATGCCATGGGGGAGGGACATACAAAGCAACAAAAAAATCATGTGGTACCTTATAAATATGTTAGAACAATAGCAAGAAAGAAAAAACCAAAGACTCCACATAGAGCTCCCCTATGACCCAGCTATGCCACTTTTGGGCATTTACCCAAATGATCACAAACAAGACCATACTAAAGCTACCAGCACAACTATGTTTATTGCAGCATTATTTACCATAGCTAAGATATGGAAGCAACCCAGGTGCCCCTCAGTAGATGAATGGATCAAGAAAATATGGTCTATATATACAACGGACTTCTATGCCTCCATCAGAAAGAATGACATTTTCCCATTTGTTAGGAAATTGAAAGAGTTGGAAAAAAGTATATTAAGTGAAGTAAGCCAGGCCCAAAGAAACATAGGTCCCATGGTTTCCCTTATTTGCAATAACTAGTATATATGAGACAAGCAGAAAAGGTCAGATAAGATTATGTTAAGTAAAATGAACCCCAAAATAAGGACACAAGGGGTTCCTTTCTTTAGCCCTGGCTTTTGAAATGGCAGTTGATATCAGCACTGTTTGCCTAGAGAAGCCTCAGTTCCTTGCTTTCCTTTGGATTTCCATTTTCAGCTGTTATTGATATTCTTTGAAGCACTGTGCTGATGCTGAGAACCCAGGAGCACAACCTGAATCAATGAAAGCGATTTGTAATATGAAAGTATCATTTCCTTACTTTCATTGACCACATCTCCCTCTAATCAATTTCTATTCATATTTCAAGATTCAGCCCTAATGCTTAACCTCTTAAGTTTGTTTTTTTCTATAGCTCTTTTCACTCTTTGTGAATTCTATTGGTGGTAGCTGCGGTTTGGAAAAATGGATGCCTTAAGATGTACTTCCAGTTTTTTGCATGGAAGCGCTGTGTATCCTCTCACTATCAAGGAACACCACATCACAGCAGAGACAGTGATGCCATGGGCCAGCTAAAATCGGCTTCAAGAAGAAATCGGTCATCCTGGAAACTGACAGTAGAAGTCGTCAGGAGCTTATAGGCACTTGGCAGTCCTGATGAGGAACAGTGACAGCAGCAGGAAAGTGGCTTAGGAATGTATATTATTCATCTTCTTGATGATCACCATTACATTTATCTGGGAGAAGATATGACTTTCTAGAAAATTTGAAAGTGGAATTGATAGGAGTTGCATAATAATGAACAGTATTGTGTCTGCCGTGTGTGCATTCAAGAATACACATAAATATGCTTGGCATTCAGCCCTATTCTTGCAGATAAATGTTTCAAGTAATAAGGTGGAGCTGATACAAATTTCTCTGAAGTACAGGTGTTTATGAGTTCAAGATGAAATTGATAAGAATTAGCATGACTGAAAATGTGGAAAGAGTTAACAATTCTTTCAAGTATTCAGAAATACTCAAAAAGTATTCATAATTCTCTCTGTAGAGCAAAATTAATTTGAGGCAATAACCAAAAAGAATAGTCTAGGGCTGGGAAGGTGGCTCAGTGTTAGAGTGCTTGTCTCAAATGCATGAGGCCCTGGGTTCGATTCCTCAACACCTCACAAGCAGAAAAAAACGGAAGTGGCGCTGTGGCTTAAGTGGTAGAGCACTAGCCTTGGGCTGAAGAGCTGAGGGACAGCACCCAGGCCCAGAGTTCAGGCCCCACAACCTACAACAACAACAAAAAAAGAATAGTCTAGCAGTGTGAACCAGCTCTCCCTGATGTCCACAAAAATCCAGGACGGTCATATATTAAAGACAACTCATTCCTCGCCAAATTGCAGAAGGCTAGAAAATGCAAATGGAGAGTGCTAACAGTCTAGTTCTTTTCTATCCAGTTATATTTGTATCAACATTTTCACTGTCTTCAGTATTACTAACATTTGAGTGCTTAATATATGTAATAAATTACATTAAATGGCCTATATATTCATCTTCTCTACTCTTTCTTTTTATAGTATCAGTTCTTGAATTCAGGGATTTGTACTTGCACAGAAGGTGCTCTACCACTTGAGCTATGGCTCCAGCCCTGCTTTTGCTGATCATATTAGAGATGGACTGTCATCACCTTTTTATATATTTTTATTGTAAAGATAGTGTACAGAGGGGTTACAGTTACATGAGTAAGACAATAAGTATATTTCCTATGGAGTTTTGTTACCCCCTCCTTTGTTTTTCCCCTACTGTCCCTTCCCTCTCCACCTCCCCAACTCCTCCCTCTCCATCCCAAGTTGTAAAGTTCTTTTTCAATATAGTGTCTTGTACATCTCATTATTACAATGGGTCACCCTGTATCCTTGTTTCAGCATTTTGTTATTTACTTTCCCCTTCCCAAATTAGACAAAAAAATGTATATACAAGATGCAGGGCATTGGATTCAAATATAGTGAAAATAGGGGTTATACCATAGGGAAAGAACATACAAAAGAAACAGAAAATGTCACATAGTACATTAAAAACAACAGCAATCTCACAACCTTTTCTTCTCAGGCTTTTTTCAAACTGGGATCCTCTGGGTCTTCACCTCCTGTATAGCTACTATTAATGGAAAGAGCCACTAGCTTTAGTCTTTTTTCTCTACCCTTTAAGAATCTCAATGAAGAAAATAGTTGTATTCCAAAATTTTCACTGGTAAAACTGAAAATATAGAACAGATTGAAAATCACAGAGATAATAAGACAGAGCTAAGGAGCAAACTGCTATCAACTGAGTCTAGAGTCTGCTTGATGAATGAGTGCTCTATCCAGGTTCTCCACAGTTCCCTGGCACCTAAGTTCAGTTTACTTTATAGCTACTTGAGAGGGATAATAGGATTCATCTTCCCTACTTTATTTGGTCTAGATAAGGAATCTGGAGATTATCACCCAAAGTGAGTCATTGTCAAGCTGTTTGTGGACTGAGTTTTCTTGGGAGAAAACAATGCTGAGCCAAAATAGTTTTTCTCCATTTACAAACATGTTTCAATCTTACTGGAAAGAGAACTTGACTGAAAGCTGTTTGACTTTGGTCAATACTCAGTATCCTATTTGTTGAAAATGTGTTGTTGTTTTTCCCCCCATCTTTGCTCCTATCAACCAATTGGTAAAACAAGCTTCTTACTTATGCAATGGGTATCATATTATCATATTCTTCATTTACCTACTGGTGAGGGGCAGGCTGTTGTTTTGTTGTTTTATAGAATCTAGCCACCATGTATGGATGAAGAATTGGATTCACAAAGACCTAAGAAAAAGACCTTACTTAGGCATGGAAATCACAATGTTAAAACTCTGAATCATTCATTTGCACCCTCCTTTCCTCTGTTTCTTTCCATCTCCATTATTGCTTTCTTTCTCTGTTACTTCCTTGTTTCTGAAAGGAAATTATGTGCCAGGATATGTGTGTGTGTGTGTGTGTGTGTGTGTGTGTGTGTGTGTGTGTGTGTGTGTGTGTGTGTGTGTGTGTGTGTGTGTGTGTGTGTGTGTGTGTGTGTTCTCGATTCTGACAATACAGTAGGGGAAGATCAATAATAAAACCCCTCATTGTAATGCAGCATAGAAATTTGGAGACACCAGTTCAAACAGCATAGAAGCAGCCGAACTTTGGTAAACTAGATCTTCAGGAGTCAGAAGCATCTCATTTGTCATGCTTACCAATTTCATGGTTGCGAATAATTGCACCATAAAGATTTTAAGCAATCTAAATCACCTTCCTGCATGTGGAGTTGTAAAGTGATGTGCATAATTTGCTCTCATGGGCTGGTATGAATCACCTCTCACACACCACTGGCTCTAGGTGTTGAACGATTCCTCAATGCTAAAGGAAGCTGTTGCATAGGAGGTGACATATGACTTCTTTTGTGAATTATGAGTGGTTGTTTGCCTGGCAGACAAAAGGAAATAAAACATCCCAGACCCAGAGTGGTAAAAGGGTGAAATGATTTGAGAACAGATAATAGGCTACAGACATAATTCACATAAAAATAATGAAGGGAATAGCCATGAAAGAAAAAGAATTAGAAGAGGTATTTTCAGTGCAGAAATTGTTGAGATTGGTAACCAGTCCTGTGGCATTTCATATCCCAAGTTCTTCCATTGAGAATCAGTATTTTCATCCCTACTTGTCAAAACTGAGCTGTATTGTCCTACTTTTAGGCAATAAATCATTTGACTGAGTATTTTTAATTGTGGACATTTGCTGCACAAAATTCTTGTAGATGGGTAGGCTATGATCAAGGTGACTATAGTTCAGTTCTAGTGTGGCCTCGTCATGTTGGGCTCACATGGGAGACTGTAGGAAAAAATGCAAGTTCTGCTATTCCAGCTTTTAAGAGCATGAGTTTTATTCTGAGGGCTCCAACCTTAAGACCTAGTTATTTCATAAAGCCAGTCCTTCTATGTAATTCACTGGTGTGAAGAATTCAGCAGAGGAAACGGGGGTGTGGACACAAACGCTCCAACAGTAACTGTTAAGAATAGTGCTATGAAGGTGTATACAAGTGCATTAATTGAAATAAGACAGATTCAAAGGAAGTTTCAAATAATGTAATTCCTAAAAGGCAAAACCAAAGTTCAGCAAAGTGAAACACCAGGAAGTGGGTACTCAAAAGTAGTAGGCTAGTGTCAAGGGGAAAGGGCTAGACAAATAAAGAGGAGAAGAGGGAGGAAATGCAGTCAGGAATTCATTGTGTATTCTAGAAAATAAAGACAAGCAAAGGAAGGGATAGGTAGGAAAGGGATAGGTAAGAAGTTTGAATGACATTGGTGACATTGATCAAGATATATTGTATTCATCAACTGCTTTCTTAAATGGCAACTGTTGTTAAAAAAGAACGACCAGTTCAGGAATTTATCTAGTATATAATGGAATGTATTTCTCCTGCCTTAGTTTCTTCTTCCTTACTAATCAAATGCCATAGTGGAATAGAAAACATAAATAGAAATACATCATTATGTAAAATGTTTATATATAAATAGGAGGTGGGGACTCATTGAAAGAAGTTTGTCATTTATGTTGAGTATGCACACTAAAATGAACAACTGTGTAACAGGAAAGTAAAACACCTTTTGTTGGGGAATGGAAACTAGTAGGAGAGGACTGGACCACAAAAGAAGGTGTGAATGGAGGTAACTGTCATAGAAGTTCTTCATTTGAGCACATGTTCATTAAAGAGTGAAACTAGTTGAAATTGTGGTTTACTTTTATTATTTTTTCCATAAACTTTAAGTTGTATGAAGTTTGTGGGTATCGTGCAATGAAATATCACCCCTTTCAGCATTATCCCTCATTTTTTCATTGTCATGAATTTTATATTTCAGAACTTCAATTTATACATCAGGTGCCACATTTCTGGTTGTGGATTAAGATCTCCTCTACCTATTTAATTGGAGATTTCTCCACTATTATTTAAGACTATGTTTTCTGTTTACCAGATTGGAGCTGTGGGGCTGAGGAGTTGGATATTCAGCTTTTATGCATACTTTTTACCAGGGTAAAAAAACAAACATAAAACAAAAACGGGACTGCAAAACACCGACTGTAGTGTGCACCTGCAGGTCAGAAGCAACAGCTCTTGGCTTCTTTTCCTGCTGGTTAAGTGCTTACCATACGGATCTACCACTTGTGGCTGTGGCTGGTAGCAGATTCCTTGACAGGTTCCTTTCTGCTCTGCTGTGTTCTGTGCAGCAGGTGTATTGTACAAGACTGGGGATCTAGGTTGGAGCCCTGCTAAGTTTGGGAGTTCCTCATCTATAGTAGAACATGTGGGCCCAAGTCCTTCAATGAAATTACTGAGCACGAGGAAGCGGCTTGTGCAGTGCTTGAAGTTGTGATGCTCAGTAGCCTCTCAGGCCTGCAGGAGAGTTACAAACTTTGGAAACTTCCTAAGTAAGTAATTATTTTATACATAGTTTGTACACATCATTTTTGTAATGCATTGTGGTTTCCTTTCCTTTTTTCATTATTTAATTAATTAATTTATTAATCAATGGATTTATTTATTTTGGTGTCAATTCTGGGGCTTGAACTTAGGGCCTGAGATCTGTCCTTGAGCTTTTATTCTTTTTGATCTAGGCTAGCACTCTAAAACCTAAGCTAAAGCTACATTTCCAGCTTTTTCTTCTCTTTTCTTCTTTCTTTCTTTCTTTCTTTCTTTCTTTCTTTCTTTCTTTCTTTCTTTCTTTCTTTCTTTCTTTCTTTCTTTCTTTCTTTCTTTCTTTCTTACTTTTTTCCCGTTGGTGGTTAATTAAAAATAAGAATCTTACAGAATTTCCTATCTGTGATAGCTTTGAACCCTGATCCTCAAATCTCAGCCTCTCGAATATCTAGGATTTATAGGTGTGAAGTACTGGCAGCTGGTTAAAATACATTTTATTGATATTGTCAAATACTATTTTTACATTTCTAAGTTGATCATATTTTTGTATAGCCGTTATTCTGTATCAAGTTATATTTACTTAATTATTATTTAACTTCTGCATAACTTTGAATTCCCAGAATAAGTGTTGCTTGCTTATTTTCCATATTTTATGATAGTTTTGATTTGTTGCTATTTTGATGAGTATTCTGCTTGTATATTCATGAAGAATATGGTTTTGTAATTCTTTTGCAATGTTTTTGTCTAGTTTTGGTGTAAGAAAATTTGATTATTCTGACATCATAAAATGAGTTACAAATGAATTTTCCTCTTTCTAAAATACTTCATGGAGTTTTGGTATTATTTCTTTAATGTTTAATATAAAATTATGGTGAAGTCAAATATGCTTAATATGTAATTGTAGAAAACTCTCTGAATGTAAAATAAGATTTTAATAAGATTTTTAATAAGTTTTAAGTTATTTTGAGTGCTCATTTTGTGTTTATTTTTGAAACTGACAATAAAATTGAGCTTCTCAAGATTACATTTTTATACAACATAAATCAAATTTAAGATCAGCAAAAATCATGTATTGCAATGAAAATGGCTCAATGCAATCACGTAGATTTTAGAATCTTTTTCTTTTCCTTTTCTTTTTTCTGACTCTCAGAGCCTTGCACTCTCACTTGAATTTTTCATTCCCAACTGGTTTTACGGTACTAGATAATTAAACACAGTAATGCCAAATTCCCCAATGGGAGAGAAATATGTGACTGGCAAAACTTTCCCGGCCTCACTCAGATAATTACTTACAGTTTTGCTGCCTGCAGTGGGCTGTCTTTACATAGACTGTAAGATGCAGACAAGCTACCTCTTGATGCTCCAGCTGAGCTTGACAGATGCACACCAGTCTGGAATATAGGTAGCACGTTACATGATGGATATCATTCAGGCAGTAGCACTGTCAAATTGCAGAATAGAAGAATTCCCATACAAATCTACATAAAAATTAGCTATATTTATGAACGCTATGTATCTATACATCAGTGGATTTTTGTTAATTGTTTTGTGTCCAAAATATAGATCATCTGGACTTTATTTCCATAAAAAAATAAAAGGATATTTTTCATTCCTGCTCAGTCTTCTAGTACTGCCTACCTTATAGAACTTCATAAGTAAGAAATTTTTTGTCCATGGTTCTTGTGCTTTGCTTTCATTATTCTGAAACATTTTAGTTAGGGTTTTCATTTATATAGGAACCAATAAGATTGCAGTTCTAGATGTGATTTTTCAGCTCTGAAACAATGACCTTCAGGGAGTGGCAATGAGTAATTCTGCTGTATACCACAAGGCAAGATCAGCAACACTGCATGTGCTATGCTGGAGAATGATCCCATAGGGAGTGTCAGAGAAGTTTTTGGAAAAGAAAAAAAGCAACGTTTCAGCCAGTGAGGGAATCCCAGAAAGTTTATATTCTGAGACGCCCTATGACTTTGAGCCACCTTTGTGGAATGTTTGGGGGTGTTCCTGAAACAAGCACTGTAGGTGCTCTAAATATCACCATTTTGCAATTACTGGTAAATGAAGAACATAGGGCATTTGATAGGACAACTTGTCTAAACTCACCATAGGATTTAATGTCATGGAAAATGTAAGACTGGTGGATATTATAGTCTAAATCATGCACACTGAAGATACAAAAAAGATTCAAAGACAAGGCATGGATTATTTGAAAACCCACAATTCAAAGGCAATAAGAAATATGAAAGATGAACTAACTCTTATGAAATGTTGTTGACTTTTATTTTAATTTTTTCCACCAGTATCCATGGTGGTGTCTATTAGGGGATAGTGTTTAAATTGTGAGTTGGATTTTCCGGTATTCTTGCTCTTAACATGAATATTCATCTGTGACATTTTAGTTGCATCTCAACTGCAGGTGGTTTGGGAAATGCATATAGAAGAGACATGAAGAATTCGTAAAGATGTGTGTATTTCAGTATTTTCCATCTCTACTAGTTTAAATCTTTTCTGGACAATTATTTTACACACAAATGTAAGATCATTGACTTGTCATGAGCACTAAATGTGTGTGTCTCTATATAAAGAGCTTACAATTATGTTTTCTAATACATATTAAGCAATATTAAATCACATAGAAGACTGAGAGTGAATTTGCCAATGGTTTAGTGCACCTGTTGCTACCGCTGCTATTATTAATAATAATATCCAATCATATATATCATGCTGACATTTTTCTAAGGCATTTTGCCATTTATACCTGGCTTGTTTGGGTATTCAAATAAGAATAACTTATTATTTTTTAATTCCCATCTTTGAAAAAATTCATGGTTCATTCAATTTTCTTCTCTCTTCTTTAATGAAGTTGCTCTAGAGCATTCTTTCTTTCTTTCTTTTCATTGTGAAAAGCTCTCGAGCATTCTTACCTCAATTGATATTATTTCTTTTTAAATTTTTGCAAATTAACTATTTGCTTATATAGTGGTTGATGGTACTTTGTTCTGATTCTCCTATTCTTTTTTTTTTTTTTTTTTTTTTTGCCAGCCATGGGACCTGAACTCTGGGCCTGGGCGCTGTCCCTCAGCTCTTCAGCTCAAGGCTAGCGCTCTACTACTTGAGCCACAGTGCCACTTCTGGCTTTTTCTGCTTATGTGGTGCTGAGGAATCGAACCCAAGGCTTCATGCATGCAAGGCAAGCACTCTACCACTGAGCCACCTTCCCAGCCCCTATTCTTCAACTGCCTCTACTTATCTACCTTATTTTAGAACGTTCAGCACAATGCTCATGGGTAATGTAGGACCAGATGCAACTTTGGAGGATGAAAAAAAGCCAACTTTAAGAAGAGGAATCTTTTCTAACATAGCATTACCTGACTTTTAGGCTGTGAATAATTTTTAAAGTCATATATACATAAATTGCCTAAAGTTTAAAATGAAAATAATTTTGCTTTTAAAGATCCAATTATGCTATCTAATCCATAATAGTAAGAGTCCTGGATTTCCCTGTGTGCTTTAATTCTGACATTCCCTGACTACTTCCAAATGCAGCTATGTTCTGTAATAAAATGGCCCTAGAATAGGATTAATGTAGGTGAGATTCCTTCAAATGCATTACCAATCATAATCCCTTCAATTTGACTTTTTCACATGGGATTTTCAAAGAAAGAAATTTAACTTTTCCTAAAGACAAATGTATTAATATTTGATTAAAAAGAGTCCAAATATCAGTGTTAGTAAAAAATATAATAAATGTACATAAAGCCTTCTTGTATTTGAATAAGGTAACTGAGTACAATGGCATTAACTCAGACAAGAAACATGATGTAAAGAAAACTTTCAGGAAAAGGAAATATTTACTAACTAAGTTATAATGCTGAAAGTTTATACCATGAAAAAAGATCACAGAATTATTATCAGAATGGCTATACTTTTAGATTAAAGTGTGATAAAAATGTACATTACCTATAGTGTAGGAAATTGGAAGCCATGCTTAATAGAGTTTAATATCTTGTTTCTTGTCATTCCAAATTCTATTTCATATATTTTTTTTCATGTTGATTCCAAATTAGGCTTGGTCTATCAGGTTAATTCAAAATTCTTGGCCATACCATTTTACTTAGATAAAGTCATGCAAAACAAGTAAGCCCACTAGCAATTATTTCTATATATTTATTAATCAGATTGTTGAGTTGAACAGGATAGGCTGGGGTACTGTGAAGCAAAAACAAACCTTGGCTTCTCAGCAATTTAGCAAGAAAAAAGGCATATTTATATCTAAGGAAATTCAGTTTGGGTCGAGTCAGACTCTTTCTGCTTGAAACTTTACTGTGTGAAATCTATTTGCCTTCAGGGTCACTGCTAGGGTGAGAGACCTGGAAGACACGGAAAGGGAATTATTTTTAAGAGCCAGGCTTGGTTGTGACTTGGATCATTTCTCCATCACCTCTTCACAAGAGCTTCATCTCATAGCTCCAACATCATGAAGAAGGGTAGACAATATATTTTTCATACAGGCCGATGACAATGCTTTTTTATAGAGAGATTAATAGTCTCCAAACTTTATTGAGTCATTGATGCCCAGTTTTCATATCTTATATGGAAAAATATTAAAATAAATCTAAGCAGAGCAACGCATTGTTCCATTATATATTAATGAAATATCTGGATGGAGATATGCATATGACCTCAGAAATGTAATCCTCTTCTTTGGAAGTACTTTTTGAGCTCTATTTCACCCTGTTCCACTATTTTGTAATACATAGCTTGAGGCTTCTAAAAATTAACTTCATTAATCAGTCCAGCCATGTATCAATTGCAGACTACTTGTTTATCGTGTCCTTCATATTGCTAGTATGTCTGCTAAACTTTTGTTCATCTGTCACATTTCCTTTCAGTGTCAGTGCTCACTGAAGTATCCTCTTCATATTCTGCACAGAGTTCCAGCCATTCATATAGTTTTTGGTGTGAAAGATACAAGCATAGCCACTGTGGTTGGAATCCTTATATTGAGATTCTAGTGCTGAAAACCACCTCTACAGCTCTTAAGTGTTATATATTATCAGTTTGCTCTTCCATTTCCCCAAACTGGAATATATAAATTATCTCTATTAGAAAAAGTTAATAAAGATATAGAGTAGGAACAAACATCAAAAGAGTGCCATCAAATATTAGAGTATTATTATTATTATTATTATAGTTGTTTTATTTGACTGTGAAATTCTAAAGAGAATGATAGTGATCACTTTATTTCCTTGGGTGAACAAAGCCTGTTCACTCCATAGAGTACTCATCAAGTATTAGCTGAATGTATTATACAAATAGCAATAGCTGCATTTATGCTTTCATAACAACTTTTCTTATTACGCACTTACTATGTGTCAAACAATATCTTAGTTTTTTGCATGTATTAGCTCATGCAAAATGCATAAAATGAAGTAACATACAATTCAGAGCATGTAATGTTTCTATTATTATGAAAAGACCACAAAATAAATAGTTTAAAAAATAAAAGCTTATGTCTTGTTGGCACAAAAATTAACTGAAATACTCGACCCAAACTGGTCAGACATATGTCCTGAGAACTTTTGGAATTACTAAGCATTCTAGGTTTTAATGTGTATGTTGTAATCCTTAACAAGACCATCCAAAGTGACTCTGAAAGGGAGAAAGGAGTTTCATAATGAATTTTACATATTTGTTTAATTAGGACCAGAGCTAGTAAAGAAATATTTATCTATCACTCCTATTGTACTGGCAAAGATAACAAATGTCCAAACCATATTGAAAACTTAAATGTCACCCTGCAGAATAAGGAAGAAGAAAAAATGACTGGTAAAAGGAAAGAGGAAGACATCCCAGGCAAAATGTCTGAAGCAGGTAAACACATGGAGCGAAGAGAGAGCCAAGTGCTTTCTTCTGGATAGCTAAGTATAAAGTCATCACAATCACATAGCAATAACCCAGGATTTGGGGAGGGGGTGGAGGGAGCTCTCCCCCCCAGAACTAACTACATTGCACCTCGTGTTCAGAGAAACAGTGTTCATATATCTGAATCCAGTCTTTTCTCAAATGTCTATAATCCACACAGATGAAATGGTTGAGGATATTTTCTGACAATTCAAACTGTTGTGTCAGATCATCTGAATCTTGACTGTTTTCACAGGGTAGTCTTGTCTGTTCCCCTTGACTATAGGGTTTGAAGCCAGAGACATATATTGTTCAGAAGTGTTAAGCACAGTGAAACAGGACCATAGACGTTTCAATGACATTGGTCTGGTTGTTGATTTATTTGAAGTTGTTGTAAATAGGTAGCACTGAAGTGCTTTGCCCCTGTGTACAAGCTTGCAAACAGGAGCACAGCAAATCTCCACACCTTATCTATATATTTTCCCATCTTTTCATATTTGCAACTGGACAGTGAAGGAACAAAAAAGCAAACCTATGACATTTCAAGTCACAGGCCTGTCCTTTTCCTTGTAATCCATCTTGTAATTTATGAGATAGAGTTGACCATTAGTAAATGATTGATATTCTACCCTGCTCAGTCATAAAAGCACCAGTGACCCACTTTCTGAGGAATATATGGTCCTCTAACACATTATTCTTTCACTGTCCTGACACGCTGCAGGTTGAGCACTCAACCTTGGCTTAAATATGTAGTGCCTTCGCTTCTCTACAGGCTTAGGTGTCTGAAGGAGGCTGAGGCTTCGTGGATGAAGCTCTGACAAATGTAGATGTTACAGAGGCAAATCCGTTAAAATAAAATACAGTTTAAGTCCAATTCAAGTCCAATTTGTGCATCTTCAGGAAGTATGCCATCAATATAAATTTTTAATCAATGTTCAATTTGTATCTATAATGGAATGGTTACAGAGATTAATGAATTTCTGTATGTGAGAAAATCATTTACACAGACAAAATTTCATTCAAATTGGAAACACCTTTTCTTTGAGGTTCAAAACAGATTGGTTGATGGTTTCTACATTTAAAGAATTTTAGTCATGAGCCTTAATACTAACAATGAATCCCAATTTCCTCAGCTAAATTCAAAAAGGAGCCCAATTAAATGTATGTGAATTTGATCTGAGGACTTGTATTTAAAATATGAGATATAACAGTGGGGTAGATTTTTCCCTCACAATTACAGGACAAAAATTAAGTTTCAAGGAGAGATGAGCTCTGCAGAGGCTATAAAGTACCATTGTTGTGCTGAGAAACAAGACTTGACTTCCAGTTTAAGCAGATAGATTATTGAGAAACCTACAAATACAGGCACTTCGGAAAGTTACAGAATTTACTGCACTATCATCACCTTTGCATAATGGACTATAGCAATGGAATTGGACTAATGAAGATCTCAAACAGTAGATATAGAGACAAGAGATGGATTCAAAGGAAGACATTTCATGAGACGTGGTACTAAATAAATAAGGAAAGAGATTTATCTTGGTTCATGATCTTGGAGTCAAGTAGCCATGTCTGGAATCATCATATTGGGTTACAACATGGTAGCTGATGTCATGAATAAAGAATATGTTTGAGAGGGGCAAATAGTGTATGTTGGATAGAAAGTGACCTAAGACAATCAAGAGGAGCAATGTGGATTGCTTTTGTTGATTATTTTCTTTTTTTCTCTAAAAATTTCTTTCACAAAGAGTTCTAATTCAGCATGCAAGTTTATACGTCTAGTACATCTTGATCAGTATCATGTCTTTCATAGCTCATCTCCATCTCTCTCATCCCCTCAAACTCTCTGGTTCCATTTTGCACTATGCACATTAAATATTATGACTAGATCTGCCCACTATTCCAGTCTCTGTCTGTGCTTACCCCCTTAAGGCCCCCTTTCCTCTTTCAAACATATTTCAGCTTACTAGCATTCCTTTTGTTTAACTGTATGTTAGTTGTTCCAGGAGTTACACCATTGGAATCTTGCCTTGTATATGCAGTCTACATCTACAGGAGTAAATTCTCATGCCTATAAGAAAAACATTGATCCCCTGAAAGGTCAACACTTCTTGATATTGCTACACTGAGGGTGAAATCACAACACAAATTTTCACAGGAGCAAATCTTATTTTTTGGCATTCTTTTATTGTGAAAATACCGTATAGAGGGGTTACAATTACATAGGCAATGTAATGAGTACATTTCTTATCAAGCATTGTAGCTTCCTCTTTTGTTTCCCCTTACCATCCCTTCCCATCTCCACCCCTCCGCGCCCCTGCCAAAGTTGATGTAAAGTTCGTTTTTCGCCATAATGTCTTATACATTTCATTGTTGCAATGGGCCAACCTGTGTCCCTATTCAAACAATTTGTTTTTTCCCTTCCCCTCCACAAATTATACCAACATCAAATACAAAAAACAGGGATTATACCATGGGGGAGGGACATACAAAGCAACAAAGAAATCATCTTATAAATATATTAAAAACAATAGCCAGAAAGAAAAAAAAAACATTTGAATCCTTATCTTGGGGTTCATTTCACCTTAACATCAACTTATCTGACTTTTTCTGCTTGTCTTAGATGTATACTAGTTATTGCAAATAAGGGAAAACATGGGACCTATGTTTCTTTGGGCCTGGCTTACTTCACTTAATAGAATTTTTCCAAGTCTTCCATTTCCTAACAAATGGGGCAATGTCATTCTTTATGATAGAGGCATAGAATTCCATTATATATATATATATATATATATATATATATATATATATATATATATATATATATATATATATATATATATACCACATTTTCTTGATCCATTCATCTATTGAGGGGCATCTGGGTTGGTTCCATATCTTAGCTATCGGAAATAATGCTGTGATCAACATAGTTGTGCTGGTAGCTTTAGTGTGGTCTTGTTTGTGATCATTTGGGTAAATGTCCAAAATGGGATTGCTGGGTCATGGGGGAGCTCTATGTGGAGCCTTTTGAGGAAACTCCATACTGCTTTCCAAAGTAGTTGAACAAGTTTACACTCCCACCAACAGTGTAGTAAGGTTTCCTTCTGTCCACAACCCCTCCAGCATCTGCTATTATTAGAGTTCTTGATTATAGCCATTCTAACTGGGGTGAGGTGGTATCAAACAATTCCCCAGGCAGTGACAGAATTTCTGTGCTTTACACTTGACAACGCAGGACACAGAGAGTAAAGCCGCAGCATTCTTCGGGTTAATGGAGGCCTTCAAAGTAAAATTGAGACACAATATATAAGTCACTATGTCAATGTATCCCTTTACTTTTTTTCTTATTCCTGAAAATTAGCATATTAGAAGTAAAGCTTTATACCATAGCTATAAATATATCACTTTGATTTTAATGCAGATTCTTTGTCATTAAGGAATCTGGCAAACATGGCACCATTCAGTAAGTCTGAGGAGAGTTAAATTTTTTCACCATACTAGCATTCAAAATTGACTGAAAAATGCATTGTTTCAACTGGGACTAGAAGTAACAGACCTGACGCATTGATATATCAATAGATAGCTAATAACAGACATTGCATATATCATTAAATAATCACAAGAGTTATTCTTCCTTAATAGAACTACAGTACTTTGTGTACTGGAGCTGAGTAAACCACTGCAGTTGATGGTTTCCCGCTTTACTCTGAAAAGCAGAGACTGTAAATAATGTAAGGTGTTAGCTACCCCACAACTCATATCATTAGTAGCAACAATATTTATAGAACCCCTAAGCATACCTACTATGACATCCAAAGAATGAGAAGACAGAAAGGGCCAGGGAGAAATATTAGTGGAAGAAATAGCAAGTCATTAAGTAGATGAAATACAGAATGACATATGCATAATAAATTTGATTTGGGATAAGCAATCTTCTAAACAACTAATATATTGAGGCAGCTTTCTATGTACACATATATATGTATATATGTGTATACATACATATTCATACAGATATACATAAAGTATACCTATGTACATTCACATGTACTTAACCTAAATATTTAGTTGTATAGTTTGGTGAGAAGATGTGTTCTGAGCTTCAGCATTATCAGCTGTACTTCAGTTCTTTGGGGAGTATAAAACAGTCCTTTTCTTCCCAAAGTAAAGACAGTGTGTTTTGTTTAGTATTAATAGATTTGTGAAATTTTAATTAAGTCTAAGTCTTGTTTAGATTTTTCAATAGCTATGTCTGAAAACAATAGTATCTTAAGATGATGGAAATAAAGAACCCTTAGCACAGAATCAATTTCACTGCAAACTTGGTCTCATATTTTCCTTCTCTATGATTTATATAACACATTTGTGTTTTAAATGGGCCTCATGTTTCAAGATGGATTCTGGGATGATGGAAACCCTACCTGTAATCAAGACAGCATAAAGGAACCAGCAAACAGTTTTGAGTTGGCCCTTTTAAGTAGCTTAAATGAATGTTAAACAAAACAGTAACAGCAACAACAGAAACCAACAGAAACCTTCTACTTAGATTTCATTAGTGACAACACCTTGCTCAAAAGTAACTGACCAAAAGGGATAAGTAGATACATAAATAAAATGAACATTAAATCTTCCTCTTACAATAATGGCACAATTCATTGCAATTTGCTAATTTATCTCATGGTTAAGTAATTTGAGGTAAAAGTGTAAATATGTTACACAAGATGAAAAAGGAGAGAAGAGTGTGTCAGAATAAGAGGTAATATTCTCATCTGTTGAAGAACTGCCTAATGATGTGATAGGAAAAGATAGATGAGGGAAGGAACCCAATTGAATTCCTTGAGGATTTGGGAGTTCTGAGTTCCACTTCCTAAATCACTGACAAGGAGCCTGAGTAAAACTTCTGACACGTCCCCGAGGTGGCATAAAAAGGAGAAACTTTAATAATTATCTCAAGTTTGGGCTGTGATTGCTCTGAAGATAAACCCAAAGAAACAGATACAGAAAAAAATGTTCAAGCCCCATCATTAAACAAATTTTGAATCATCTCCCTCTCTAGTTATATAAAGATTATCAAGAATCTCTAAAGTTTTCATCTTAGCTGCTTGTCAGAAGGAAAGTGAATGCTGTATATTCAGTTCCTAAGGATGCCATCACAAATAAACACATACTATATAAGTGTGTATAAGTATATTCTCTCACATTATAATGTTGGAATCTCAAAATCTATTGTCAAGGTACCAACAAGGCTGTACTCACTCACTCCTGTCACAACATCTAGCTGGGGTTCCTTGCCAGAAGGCTGCCTAGCTCCATTCTCAACCTTCAATTTTACATGGTCTCCTCCTATCCTTCATGTCTTTTTTAATCTTCTACCTCTCAAAAAGCTATTAGGCTGGGGGGCCAGTGGCTCCCGCCTGTAATCCTAGCAATTCAGGAGACTGAGATCTGAGCGTCCTAGTTCAAAGCCAGCTGGGGCAAGAAAGTCCTTGAGATTCTTATCTCCAATTAGCCACCAGGAAACTGGAAATGGAACTGTAGCTAGAGTGTTAACCTTGAGTGAAAAATCTCAGGAATAGCACCCAGGCCCTGAGTTCAAGCCCCACAACAAACTAGGGGAGGGGGAGGCAAAAAGTAGCAGTGGAGAGTGGCTAAGTGCTAAGTGTATCTATTTGGCAAGTGTTAAACTACCATATCACTAAATTGGCTAGAGGCATAGTTTAACCAAATTGACTAGAGGTATTTTCTTTTTTCTTTTTCTTTTCTTTTTTTTTTTTTTTTTTTTTGTCCATCATTGGGCTTTAACTCTGGGCCTGGGCGCTGTCCCTCAGCTCTTTAGCTCAAGGTGAGTGCTCTACCACTTGAGCTACAGCACCACTTCTGGTTTTCTGGTGGTTTATTAGAGATAAGAGTCTCATGGACTTTCTTTCCCAGGGCTGGCTTTGAACTGTGATCCTCAGATCTCAGCCTCCTGAGGAGCTAGGATTACAGGCGTGACCCACTGGTGCCCAGCTCGAGGTCTGGGAACAATTCCCAATACTGCCAAAAGAAAGAGAGAAGGAATTTATGTTAACCTGTGCACTAGAAAGATTCATGACTGTACCATAACACATATGGAATCCAAGAAAAGGAAACTCCTAGCTACAGAGAGTAAAATAGTGGTTATTCTGGAGAGAGGTCAAAATGTAGTCAGAGTTCTAAAAAGAGGCTTCCAACAAGCCATGTGTTAGAATTAGCTCCATGGGGTCCATTCATAAAATTTCCTGTCCAAACCAAGTTGGTTGCTTTCATCCAGCATAGTTATCTTTCTCTTATTGATGACATGACTCTAAGGGTCAAATTGCTTTAAACTTGCCTTTACTGTGTTTTTGCAATTTGGAGAAAAACACAAAAGAATTGAATGTCACGATAACCTAAGTGAAAATATTATTTTCTTCTGATATCCCAGATCTGAAAATATGCTTCAGGAGAGAGTTCTCAGCTCGTGATGTAGGTATTGGGGTGCTTAGCTAAAAGAGTAAGAAAATAAAGTTCATGAGAAGCTTATAATACTGAGTATTCTAAATACCAGACAAGCAATGTTTGAAACAATGGACTGAAATCATTGGAAGATCCAGTTGTTCACAATGTCCAGGACATCCATACAAAGCTCCTACTTTCTGAACTTATTGAAGTTCTCCATAGTTGCAGAGGAAGTCTGACAAGATTCTGGGAAACAAGAAGAAGATGGAGTGAAAGTTTGCCCAGGAGGGCATTTCCATTTAAACATCACCCTAGCCATGGTGTGGAGGTTGGATTTAAAGACTACAGGACATTATTACCCCCTCCCTTGTTTGACAAGAAGTGTATTCATTACCTCATGTTAATGTAACCCCTCTATACCCCACATTGACAATAAAATTAAATTTTATATGAATAAAGACTACAAGTAGGTGATACATACACTAGTCAGTCAGCAAGTGCTCCCATTGCTAGGAATCGATTTTGGATAGAATCTGAGAGTTTGACACTGCACATCTTTGTGAGACATGAGGTTATTCTCTGGTCTTCTTTAGTTAATTACTTTCTCTCCCTCCTAATTCATCTACAGTGATTTCCCCCTCTATGAAAATTAATTTTGGGAAAACTGTGGTTTTCTATACTGTGTTAAACAGAGAAACAGCTAACGAAGTCTTTATATTTAAGGGTAAAATAATACATGAGACAGTAAAGCTGTTTCAACTGTAAAAATTATTGCCGAAAATCAAAGGCATATGAATGTCACTTAACATTTATAAGTGCATTTAAGGTCATGTAAATCATGGTAAAAATTACAATTAGAAATGGAGCCCTCTTCCCCTACCAGGAATGCGACATGCAATTTTCAACAGCAAAATTTACTTTCTTCTGTGCTCTAGGCAACCATTCCTGCAAAGTGTAATCTTTCTCCTATATTCACTGTAAGAACAGCTGTTGAGGTCAATGTCTTAGTGATATAAATTGTCTCTGGTGCCTGATTGATGTCTTTGACTGGGAATATTAAGCTTAAATAGTTTAATAGCAGATATTATGGGACTAATTCTGCACCTCATCTTCTGATTGTTAGAAAATTGGTAACTCGCCCGTTGAAAAATTATTTTCTAATATAATTCTTCTCCAGCCCTGCTGTAGGGCTTTTAGGATTATTTTAAGAAGCATCTTTGCTGCTACATTCATCATGGGACATAAAGGGATGAATTTTAACATTTTTGTCTCGAGATTTTGGGGCATTTTTTATTGTAAGCCTTTGGGCCACATTTTATTTGTGAAGTAAACTCTAAATGAACTTTGGACAACTTCTGAGAGACACTCAGACTTCGGATGCAGAAAGGTTTCTGCATGATTATAGTTTACCTGCCTCTCATGTGTTCACCTGAAAAGTTGAAGATAATAATTTGAGAACATGCTTTTATCCAATTATTAACAATGGATTGGCATCTATGCATTAGGGACTGTGCACAATACTCACAGGATTGTGGCTCACAAAAGACCAGAATGATCAAATCTACAGAGAACACATCACCCTCCACTCCCCTGAGACTTGATTCTTTCACCTATAAAATTGGAACATTAATTGTTTCTTTTCAGTGTTGTTATGGGGATGAGATGAGAGTCATTGGGCCAAAAGTATATGTCACTGGAAGTAAGCAAATAGAAACTAATTATATTACAATTATTGAAGAGTGTTGTCCAAGCATGACTTCTTAGCAGAATAACAATAAGATCAGCAGGGATCTCTGTGGCTATGGGACAGGGAACAACACCAATGCTGTGGATGTTTGGAGTATTTCTAGAGTGCCTCACTGCTGCTCTATACTAGAGTGTCTCGTCTTCCTAGAACATGAGCAAAGCCAACTGATGACCTAGTGCAGAAAGGCCCTACATTTGTTCCCTACTATCTTCACTTCTCTGTTGTTAAGACCTGAGCATCAATGTGAAGCAATATTCTTCCACAGTCTCGAGTGTACACTGACTCTCTCAATAGAACCTTCTTTTAAATCCACTTCCTACAGGTAGGTGCCATTATCTTCCCAGAGAATCTGACAGATACAGACCAATCATAAACCGGGATCTAGAGTTCAAGGCCAGTCTGAGCTAACTGAGTGAGTTCAAGCCAAGCCTGGGCCACATACTGAGGTCCTCTCTCGAACAAAACCAAACAAAAAGCAAAGAATCATGGAGGAGCTACTTCGAGGATACGAAGTATATCCTCAGGAAGAATTCTTTTCTTTTAGAAGTAGAACTCTGTTCTCACTTCCTTCTCTGAGGACACTTAGTAAATAAGACTTCAGAGTAATTGGATTTATAATGATAGTGTCATCCTTAGGACAAGTGATAAATCTTAGTTTATGACCTGAAATGTTTATTAATATGTGATCACAGAGTGTTTTGGTGTGGAAACTAGCAAATGCAACAGAAGTTCTTTAGCTTCAAAAATGGAGAGAGAAGCCTGCAAAATATCTTCTGAAATTTCCTCCTAGGAGGTATAATATGTTTTATTCCAAATGGTTTTCATACTATTTCCTTTGCTTTGAAGTATCATGTGTTGTGATGCTCATGCAGTGATTGAGTAGGTCCTACTTGTAGGAAAGTTGATTGGAAATGCAAACACATTAGCAATAAGGATAGAGAATTGTTCTGTACAGAGTGGCATTTTATACAAAGAATTGTGGGAGCATAAAAGCCAGGATGCTGGAATCCAGCCCATTCAGGAACATGATATAATCTGTTTAAAATATTGATATTTAGATAGACTGGAACTCAGAACCCGCTTCTTTTTTAAAAAAATTTCAATGCTGGCTTTGGAATTCAGGATCTCAAGTTTACTCAGCTTGCTTGTTCATGATTGGCCCTCTAACCACTTACGCCATTCTCTAGCTCTGCTTTCTGATGGTTAATTAGCAATAGAAACATATATTTCCTTGCAGGCTACCCTCAAACCATGATCTTCCAGGTCCCAGCCTCAGTTTATAGGTCAGTTTATAGGAGTACATTTTATTCTTTTTTTTTTTTTTTTTGGTCCAGTCGTGGGGCCTGAACTCTGGGCTGGGCGCTGTCCCTCAGCTCTTCAGCTCAAGGTTAGCACTCTACCACTTGAGCCACAGTGCCACTTCTGGCTTTTTTGTTTTTGCTTATGTGGTGCTGAGGAATTGAACCCAGGGCCTCATGCATGCAAGGCAAGCGCTCTACCACGGAGCCACCTTCCCAGTCCTACATTTTATTCTTAAAATAAGACTGATGTTATCTATTTTGGTACAAAACTCAGAACCCCTGTTCTATCAGATGCCAGACCCCCAGAACTTTCTTTTACTTGACAATACAACTCAATAATCTCTCTTCCTCTCTCAGAAGGCAATGGATACTTTTTCCCCCATATATGTATCTGAACAAAGCTGCCCATTTAACCAAGGATGGACAGCTACTAAAAAAGAGTTATACAGACTGAAAGAACAAGGCTTGGGGTCTCTGAGCCTCCATTTCTCTCCACAAGATGAGAGGATTAAATACCATTGATCTTCTAGGCCTTAATACATGCAGGAAATGCTGGAGATAGAGAGGACAGTGGTTCTCGAATGCCTGTGCATGTGTCACCTGGGAAACTGTTATAGAGCACATTCCTTGGCCCAGACTCCAGAGTCTTGCTTTAGGGTAACGTAAAAATGTAAACTTTTAACAATTCGCTTGGGTGATTCTCCTGTGTGGGATCTGAAGCAGACACAATGAATAATTACATTGGAGCTGGAGGAAATCTCAGGCAGTTCCCATCAGAGGGTTTCTTGAGTTTTAAATTTTATGTAAGAAACTAAGAAGAGCTAGAAAGACGAGAAGACATATAAATATCAGGAGTCTGTTATATGACTCTATATGCTTTTGTAAAAATAGTCCTCTAGCATTGGAAAGAACTTCTTAGACAATTTTGTCCAATTCAATGTTGCCACATCACAGAGACTATCATAAATCGATAGCCATGTGTCACTGGCTGCATTTTCTACATCTTTGTCCATTTCTGGTGAACCTGGCTGCAAATATAACTGACCCTATTCACCAATCTATATTTTCTGACTTTGAAGAAAATCACTGCCTGTTACAGAATACTAACAAATGAATTTGAGTTGGAGGTGGAAGAAGCAGAGGCTTGTAATGAGTTCACTGACTCGCTTAGCAAGAAATATGTTTGTTAAAGCAGAAACGTAACTGCATGTCCCAGAATCAGATAACAATACTAACAGTTCCTGAAATCCCTTTAAGCACTGGTGTGCCAATGAGAAACAAACATTCTCTTTGGTGTCCCAAAGAGAAACATAAAAACATAAAATCGTCAATTCCCTTGATGAACACAGATGTAAAAAAAAATCAGAAAGCACTTATGACTACAATTTCAACAGCACATTTAAAATATTAAACAAAGATCAAAGTATCAATAAAAGTATCAGGAAAATCTATTTGATGTGCACTGAATTAAGGGCAGAAGTGTATAGTTTATTAGAGGTAGAGAAAGCAGGAAAATGGCAGACTGAAGATATCAGGATTTTATATCTACTCCACACTCAAAACCCAGTGTCTAGATGAACATGTGGTGATTAAAGGTCATTTTAGGGAAGGCCTAAGAGATTGACAGAAGAGCAGAGACTCTTCAGGAAGTTTTTATTGGTGAAGATATTTTGCATCCTACCATTCTGGTGGCACTGTTAAATAGCATGCATAAATAGGGCTAAGGAATCTATTCTTCCAAAGCCCAGGGGAAATGAGGGAAAGGGGGAAAGGATATCTATCTGTTTCTATTCAAGGTTTATGTGACCAAAAGGGCAATAGTAGGTCTGATGGAAGAAAAGTGGGAACCTGGATTAAATCTTCAAAGGGAAAGCAAAGGACACACTTTACTTTCTGCTGAACTTTTTAACTGTTCTTTCCACTGACATGGCTGGCTGTGGAGTCAGAGCTCAGTTGTGGGTGGAGGACCAGGAAAGGAGAAGCTATGGCTAATTCCCTTGAGGACATGCATTCTTCCAGAGAAGTTGAAGCTCTTTAGCATGACATGGGGAATCATCTGATTTCAGTACATGTATTGGCAATGATGGTGAGTCCACTTAACACACATTCTTCTCATCTGCCTCATGGACAAGGATTTCCTGTCCGTGGCACACCTGTCCACACCTTTCAGGAAAAAGCTGCGGTGTTAGCCATTGCTGGGCCCTGAACATCTCCACCGCACCTAAGTCATTGTTCCCACTAACATGATCTCTTCTGGACTCTTCCCACTGAAATTTGAATTCTGTTATAGCTATCAACCACAATGTTGCCTCGCTAACAATGACCTTCCTGAATTTGTCATAATGTGTTTAATGTATAAAGAGTCTCACAGAGAGAAGCAGCATGCTAAGTAATAAGTATCTCATTAATTACAGAATTACCATCATTATCCCATCATAGGAACTACTATTTATTTTCATTGAGGACTTTGAATGGGAAGGTAGACCAGTTTGGCTCCTTTCACGCTTAATGACATCAGGGTTTTCATTGGATGCCTTGAACTCGGGACCTAGATGGATGGCTTCCAGAGCCCTAACACCACCAGAGGTTCAACCCTCCCTGCATTATTACTGCTCCCCTCTTCTTTTATCTTCCCCATGACCTCTTCCTGTGTGTAGCACTTACTCCAACTTTAAAGGCAATCAGTTGTTAGTGAATCCACTCACATCACTGCCCTTGTTTTTCATCCCCCAATTCTCCTCTTCAGTGGGAGCACATCATAACCAATAAATATTGCACCCACAATGAATGAGCATAATTAAGATTTTCCATCTGGCTATAATATTAGCTTGTACCAGAACGACTTCAATTAAAAGAAATATAAAAGGAAGCCACTACGCCAGAATGAAAATAATCCTAGACAAAAGACAAGACAAAAAAATGTCATAAGTAGATCAAAATCATGAGAAACTACTTACATATTCACAATAAAGCTTTGGGTGTTACTATATAATATCTTTCAATGGCAAAATAAATTACACAAAGAGTCTGACTCCAATGGTCCAGATTCAAAGCCCTTCTGTGATAATGCTATTACCATGAGTATGCTATATATTTATACAAATCCTGCTTATATGTACACTGCATATATGTATACACATGTATACAGAATAAATAAGCTATGTTACATTGCAGAAGACAGTAACAGTAATTCTGCTGGCAAAAAACAGCTCAGTTATTGACTCAAATTTAAATATGTTTTCTGTTACCAGATGACACCAGGATATATAGACCTATGCAACATTTTTTTTTTAAGTTGGTCATGGGGCTTGAACTCTGGGCTTGGGCTCCATCCCTGAGCTCTTTTGAGCTACAGTGCCACTTCCAGTTTTCTAGTGTTTATTGGAGATAACAGTCTCATGGACATTCCTGCCCGGGCTGGCTTTGAACCGTGATCTTCAGATCTCAGCCTCCTTAGTAGCTAGGATTACAGGCATGAGCCACCTGCTCCCAGTGAGTGGAACTTTCATCTTTATTATTTTCTTCAGAATGACAGGAACTTAGGATAATCTTTTAACAATTAACTTTCTCAATATTTTTATTAACTATTGACCAAAGAAAATACGCATGTTGACCAAAATTCCTGAATATAGAAGTGAATACATCAATAGAGTGTTTTCATCATGATTTTTGCCAAATAAACTTTTTATCCTTAAAATCAAACATTAGTAATTTTGTATTTAACAAATGTTTATATGTATATTTCGTAATAGCAGTAATTAAAATCTCCTTATAAGTACAAAGGCATATTTTAAGATATGTGTGTGTGTGTGTGTGTGCATGTGTGTGGGGGGTTGTGCGTGGGTATGTGTGGGGGGGTGTGGGGGGTGTGGTTGTGGGTGTTGGTGTGTGTTTGTGGAGGGCGGGGTGTGTGTGGGGGTGTGGGGGTGTGGGTATGGGTGTGGGGGGGTGTGGGTATGTGGGTGGGTGGGTGGGTGTGGGTGGGGGGGTGTGGGAGTGTGGGGGTGTGTGTGGGTGTGTGTGGGTGTGGGTGTGTGGGTGTGTGTGTGAGTATGGGTGTGTGTGTGGGTGTGTGTGAGTGTGGGGGGAGGGGGGTGTGTGTACTATGTGTACATGTGTTTTCTCTTTGTTTCTGCAGGCATGTTAAATTCTTTGTTAATTTATATCACATTTACAAAGCATCTCACTGAGAAATTCCCATACATGGAGAGCATGTACTTCCATAAAGTTCATTCCTTTTAACTCATTTCTTCCTCTCCCCTAGCTTCTGCTTTTAAAACAATTTTAATGGGTGACCATTTCTTTTTTTTTTTAATTTTTTTATTGTGAAAATACCATACAGAGGGGTTACAATTACATGGGCAAGATAATGAGTACATTTCTTATCAAGCATTGTTGCCTCCTCCTTTGTTTCCCCTTCCTATCCCTTCCTATCTCCCCCCCATACCTGCCCTCCCCCCAAAGTTGTAAAGTTTCGACATAACGACTTGTACATCTCATTGTTGCAATGGATCCACCTGCATCCCTATTTAAACCATTTATTTTTATTTATTTTTTTTTTTTGGGGTCTGGTCGTGGGGACTGAACTCTGGGCCTAGGCACTGTCCCTCAGCTCTTCAGCTCAAGGTTAGTGCTCTACCACTTGAGCCACAGGGCCACTTCTGGCTTTTTTTTTCTTTTTGCTTATGTGGTGCTGAGGAATCGAACCCAGAGCCTCGAGCATGCAAGGTAAGCGCTCTACCACTGAGCCACCTTCCCAGCCCCCTAAACCATTTATTTTTTTCCTTCCCCTCCACAAATTATTCTATGCCTCCATCAGAAAGAATGGCATTGCCCCATTTGTTAGGAAATGGAAAGACTTGGAAAAAATTATATTAAGTGAAGTAAATCAAGCCCAAAGAAACATAAGCCCCATGGTTTCCCTTATTTGCAATAACTAGTATATGTCTAAGACAAGCAGAAAAGGTCAGATAAGTTGATCTTAGGTGAAATGAACCCCAAGATAACTATTCAAATTTTTTTGCTTTCATGTGATTGTTTCTAACATATTTATAAGATGATTTCTTTGTTGTATTGTATGTCCCTCCCCCACAGTATAACCCTTGCTTTCACTGTATTTGATGTTGGTATAATTTGTGGAGTGACCATTTCTTTATAGCTGATTAGGTTTCCATTTAAAACCAACATTGAGAAAACATGTTATCCTTTTCAACAGCTATTGAATATTCCATTTTTAAAGGCAACATAATGTATTGTCTTTGGTTCCTGTTTCTTGTGGTCACAATTATGTAATGTCCAACCACTTATATCATTTTGATTATGTCCCACTAAAAATAAATAAAATTCTCCTGTAGGAAAATACCCTGATTCAGAATTGTTGACTCCTTTGATTTTAGATATGAAAGCTATAGCCTTACTCTCCTCCATTAGGCAATCCAGATTGAAATTCCCAGTGATCATGACTCACCATGACTCATGGTCTTTAGTATTTTGGTGTGGGGAAATCCCAGTAGAGCCACAAAGATGCCCAAGAAGCAGTTGAAAATTTCTGCAAAGGTCATGAGATTGTGACTGGTGACTGACCACATTCCTGAGACAGTCTCAGAAATTTCCAGGAGATTTTTCACTCCTCTAAAGGCTTCTTTCATTCCAAAATTGTTCATGTAACAATATGTCACTCTTAGAAACTTTAAGATCTCAAGAAAAGCAAATGTAGGTATCCTCACTTGGTATGAAATTCAGTGTAGGAAGCATTATGAATAAAATCAGCTTAAGGAATTAAAATAGCATTTAAACAAAATGCTACTGAAAACTCACACCAGATCACTTGCTGGGAAAATGAATATATGATGGAAAAGAGAGGAGTGGGGCTGAGGGGGAAGGTTGGGGACCATATTATGCCTTTAAAAATAAATTGTTTGCCCTAGTTTTCCCAACAGAATGCTCCTTCTGTTAATTCACAGGTTAGCAGGTTAGCGCATTGCAAAACTCCAGAAATAGCAAGAACCATCTGGCTGTATAGAATCTAAATCGAATTTTCCGCATAATTTACAAAAACATTTTTTATTCTCTCTGTTTCTCCCATTCTCTCTCTCCTTCTCTGTCTCTATCTCTGATTCTTTCTCTCCCCTTTCCTTCTTCTCCTCTCTCTCCCTCCTTTTTCTTCAAAGAACACAAAATCCTCCTCCAGGAAGATGACTGCAGATCTCAATTATTGCTACCTTCACACACTTTCCACCTCCTCCTTATAAGTGTAGTTTCTCAGGAAGAATAAGAAGCCTACCTAGTAAAGTCAGTCCCCACAGTCTCCTAATCCTACCTTCATTTTAACATATCTCTCTTCTATAACTTTCACCCACGCAGTTCAGGCATGCATTTTGCCTTTCATATAGAGGAGTTCTCCTGCAGATCCTTTTGATATTTTTTCAGTATCACCTCCATAGCTTGGCTTTCAGAGCTTGTGGGGAGGGGACAAAGTAAACACTCTGGGGAATGCTCATTGGGAAATAACAGACATTTGTCACCCATAATGTCATCAGGCGTAGGGAAGATGATAGAGCAGGGACGACATCTACTTAAACAGCAGAAGGAAGGAGTAGTATTCCATCCTGAAAGGACTTGATCACAGTGAACTTCACTTTTTGACTTTTTTTTAAAAGTCATACACAGTTGCTGATGTAAAAAAAGTGAAGTTGAAGGGGAAAGGGAGGAAAGCATCATCGACAAGAGATCAATCAGGCTAAACTTTCTTTTAAGATTTATTTTTTAATGTTATTTTTATTATAAAGATACTGAACAGAGGGGTTACAGTTATATCAGCAAGGTAATCAGTGCATTTCCTATCGAGCATTGTTACCTCCTCCTTTGTTTTTCCCCTTCCATCCCTTTTTTTATGTTTTCTATTTTAAACATATTTTATTTAGTATGTATTTTCAAGTAGCACTAAGTGCTTAGTATTGTGCGAGATGTAATTCTGATAGTGTTATAGCATCAATTTTTCTACTTGAATTTTTTACTTAATTTTGCAATGTAAACATTTCTTAATATTATATATTTTTTTTATAAATATAAAGCATACCTCAACATGAGAATTATTCTTTTGGGGAAGAATTATCAGCAGAATCTCTGTTTTTTTGTACAAAACATAGTATCATTGTGAAAACATTAATATTTAGAGAGAACGGCCTTGAATATTTCATGCACATCTTCAACAGCAGAGTAAACACAAACAAAATATTTATTCTTTTTCTCACTTTCCATTGTTTAAATTGAGCTAAGCTACATATATGGTGCCTACACAGGCATTACCATTACATCACTTCCTCCGTGTAAATGTCTTCTCCATTACCAGGCTGAATCTTTCCATTTGTCTTCCCCATTGGCCACTGCCAATGTGTTTGCACATGCTCAGCAATATAATCCATTCTGGACACTGGAAAGAGAACATCATCTTAGCCATTGCTGGCAAATAAACCTTCCTGGGTGATTGCTGGCCACTCTAGCAAGGCCCTAGTTCGTAATCTCCTGAGTTACCTACTTCCAGGTATGAACCTTTTGCATTCAAGCCCATTCCCTCTTAGAACATTCACACTAAAATAAAAGGGCTGCTCATCTTTTCAGATTCAAACATTTATACAGAAGTTCGGGATTCCAGGCTGGATGCAATGATCTCAGGCAGAAAGATGGTATAGGTTTATAGCATAGCTCTACTTGAGAGTATACAGATTTCAGGCTAGCCCAGGCAAAAAGTGAGTTGAAACAGGATCCGACCCTGTGGATTCATAATCCTCCAGCCTCAACCGCTGAGGTGCTAGGGGATTAGAAGCATACAACACCACATCTGGCTTTCAGAATTTTAGATTAACAGCCACAAGTAGGGCTGGTGGGCCATTTGAGAATGTTTATTTTCAATCTCTTGGTGTCACGCTATACTTCTATTTATAATGGCTCCAACATTTCTCTTCCCTACAATGTAAAGGGTTTCAATTGTTCCTCACACTCACCAATACCTGAAATCTTTTATTTTAGTCATTTCTTGATGTTCTTCTCTATGCTCTGTGTGGTTTGTTTCCAATTGATCACACATTCCAACAACAGTCTAGCATGCTTATCCATTCCAGATTTAAACCCAATGAGAAACCAAGCACCCAACACCATCACAACTCTGATGTCTCTCATTTCCCTCCAGATATTTTATGAATTAGTGTTTTAATACAGTTTTTTTCTAATTGGGTTTTAGTTGAAGAATACTAAGCTACTTGGCCTCTTCATTCTCCTACATTGAATTTTTTGTACCTTTTCAATGACACATTATAATGACACTTCACATGTTTTAGGTATATCTCCCTTCTCTCATGGGGTTTTAGAGGCCACACTTACAAGTGCTTTCTTAAAACATCTTGGATTGGACTATAAAATTCCCCATATTTTATGTCAATAAAGTTTCTAGTGGCTGCTTTTATCAATAAGACAATTTCATGTGCTGGAGGAAATTATTATTTGATGAAGGATTCAAAGCATGTGGCTCTTGGAAATTTCATCACTTTAAAATCTAGGTCTTGAGGAAGAATGTAACTCCACATATGTTGTTGCTGGGCTATTTTCAACCACTCAAATGCCTGACTAACCCATGATGGTGGTGGTGTGGCCCCTAAATCTAAGCTGACTACAACCCTTTAGAACTGAGTTTATGATGTGAGAAGGCACTTTGTGGTTTATAGTTTAATATGCTCAGTTAACTCTAATGGGAACTTTTTTCTTTCCTCAGCAGACACAAATATTTTTTATGATTGAAGATAAAAGTAAACTTTGTGTGTCTTTATTGCTTTTTCTTTATTTTCTGTTGTGTGATCCATATTCTGTCACCCCAAACATATTTTTCCAATCTCTTCTTAGATTTGTTATAATTTCTGCCTTTCTCCTCTTGGCACACTAAGACAGGACCAAGTGCATAGGACGCCAGCTGCTGTAGGTCCTTCTCATTAAGTTGATAAATCCTGCAAACAGAAGTCATTTGTCAAAAATACATTTATTGGAATCAGAATTACTTTGCGTGCAGGGGTTGCTGCATTGGTTTGCCAAGTCTTACTAAATAATTCATCAAATCCTGATTTGCTAGAAATGTAATACAAAAGGAACACATAATAAAATTAAATAGACTTTCTATCTTGTAATACTACTAAAGAAATGTAATTATACATCATTGTCGTGTCATAAATACTATTCTGCTGAATTCAGTATTCAGATATGTGCTGGTGTGTTTTAAAATATGCCCAATATAGAGCAATTATATTGTCACCATCCTTAATTTCAAAAATAGTGAATATTTTCCTGTTTCTATGCCGCTTCATTACTCTCCTGTCAGGGAGAGGAAAATAAAATTCTGGTCCATATAAATGAAAATTTGTTTGCTTTCTGAATTCTTAACTGAGGCTAAGGTAATGAATAATTGGATCTTTTACTGACTTCAGAGATGCTTCTTTATTGATGTTTTATTATGTGTTTATATAAAAACAACTCATATCTACTTCTGACTAACCTATGAAATTATAACTCTTTAGTCTACCTGGAAATTAAGACAATACAACTTAAAGGTCTTTTAAATATTATCATAATATATGACAAAAGTAATTAATCTCCTTACCAAAAGGTTCATATATGTTGAAGGGATAATAAGGCTGATGTGTATAAATCATTTTTTGAAAACTCTTTAGGAACTTATGAGAACTACTTCATCAATTTTTTGGGGGGGTCCGCTCGTGGGACCTGAACTCTGGGCCTGGGCGCTGTCCCTCAGCTCTTCAGCTCAAGGCTAGCGCTCTACCTCTTGAGCCACAGTGCCACTTCCGGCTTTTTTTTTCTTTTTGCTTATGTGGTGCTGAGGAATTGAACCCAGGGCCTCGAGCATGCAAGGCAATTGCTCTATCACTGAGCCATCTTCCTAGCCCTACTTCATCAATTTTAACAATTGTTTCATTGTATATATTATGAATCTTTTAATTCATATAGGGGATTAGGTTTTTTCTTAGTGTTCACTATTAGTTTACTAATCAGCTCCATACAGTCTTAAATGTAAGCAGTATTATTAACTATGATTTCAATATCTACCACCATATGCTGAATTTATTTTCCTATCTTTTGATGTTGTCCATAAGCATTATTTACAGTAATTAGAAAAATAAAGTTGAATATATATTATTTTATTGTACATCATCCAGTTTGATGTTATACTATTTTATGTTTTTTCTATATTCTCTTTCAATTTTATCCTATTGAGTCTCTTTTTACTACATTATTTTTATGTCTATTGAACACTAGTGCTTTTGTTTTGGGATTTATGTTCCCGTTTTTTGGTAATCAGTGGATTTGTATTCCCATTTGTACCAATTTTTAATCAATTCTGAAGAAATTGCCTATATAATCTCTAAGGATTTCCTGAAATTCTGAGCTTTGTTGTTGTTGTTGTGTACCTGTTGTGGTTTCTATTTATTTATTTATTTTGGGTCAGCACCACCCAAGTCAACTGAGAGACATATTTTCCTTCCAGAATTGGTTACATTACTTGTCTTCCCAGTTTTATTAAGATGTTACTAGGACATTACACATATTTAAGATGCTCAATGTAATGTTTTGACACATCAGTAATTATTTCAGCATTTATGTATCTATAAAGGCAGACTCACCCTTATTTGGTATTTTTAAAAAATGTTTCTGGTTTTGGTTGTTGTTTCCATGTGTATTCTATAGTTTCCTAAATTTCTGTCATTTCATTTATGAGAAGGATGTGTAGGTCCAGTCTACCACCTTGATTTAAGTAACCGCATACATTACTTTCTGTAGACTGCAGATACTCCCTCTGGGTCGTCATATTTGCATTCATCCACATATCTTTCACTAATTCACAGTGTCTTGATCAATTTGGATTTATATAAGACTTGAATCTGGATAATATCTGTACATCTTCTTTTTTACTGTCTTAGCTAGTCTAGGCTTATTTCATTTGCAATGTTTTCTTTCCCCAAAAAGTAGAATCAGTTTATAGATATCTACAAAAGAGATTTTGAACTTTTGATTGGGATACCAATAAGTTTTTCAGCTACAGAGAGAATAATCAGCAATAGTATTGAGTTTCAAGATTAGTAAACATGGACAGTTAATCTTCTTATTTACTCTTTCTTGAATGTTTTGATCAGAGCTTTATGGATTTTCCAATATTGTGTGTAAAAATATTTTGTTAAATTTATATGTCAATGTTTTGTTTTTTAACATAGTGTTTCCAATGTCAAATACCAGTAATTTCTGGTATAAAAGAAAATAAGTGAAAGTGATTAGCTCTTATATTATTACTCATCAGTCTATGACCTTTCTGTCTGTCTTTCTGTCTGTCTGTCTCTCTCTCTCTCTCTCTCTCTCTCTCTCTCTATATATATATATATATATATATAAATATATATATATAAATAAGTATACATATATATACATATATATAAATGTATATGTGTAATTGTTTGATTACAGGAGCTTTTCTTAATTATTTTATAATTTCCATGCTAAAATGGTATAATCAGCAGGCAAAATAGTGACCTTAAAATTGTCCAAATATTAAAACATTGTGAGGGAGTTAGACTAGAAAGGATTCACAGAAATGCTTGAGATAGTTCTTTCCAGCTTGTGACTACAGTTATGAAGTCATTCTAAAATTCCTGTAAACACCAAACAGATAAAGACTATACCACACAGAATAGCCAGAAAACTGCGTCAATGTACAGTCTAAAGTGCTGGAATTTAAAATTCCTACAGAGGAGCACATATGATTTTAGAAGAGAAAATTGGTGGCTGATCAACAAAGGCCTTTGTTCAAAATGTCCTAGTGGTGGAAAACCATTATTCAGGAGGCAGCAATTGAGAAGAGTGTGGTTCGTGGCCAGCCAGGTAAAAGTGAAGCAAGACACTGATCTCATAACAACCAAAATTCTTGATGGTGACATATCACACATATGTAATCCCAGTCAGTATGGAGATATATGTGAGAAGATTTAAGTTGAGGCTAGCCCCAAACAGGAAAAAAAGAGATCCTAACTATAGAGACAGCTAGCTAAATTACTAAAAGAGGACGAGGAGATGGCCCAGAGTATAGAACAAGTACAAAGCCCTAATTTCAAAACCCAAAGTTCCAAATAGATAGTATCTAACTTGGAAAACCTAATAAAGGAGCCAGATTGGAGGTATTGGGAGTTTAAAATATATATAAAATAAATGTAAAATAAAATAATATTAAAATATTATTTAGGAAACAGTTACTATTTCTTCTATGGAAAGGTAACCCTCTTTCTCAAAATAGCATCTGTCATTATATATGTGTATTTAATGAGAATTTGGTAGGTAGGAGTTCCCGTTTTTAGGGTGACAGATAGCAGACTTAAAATAATAAAAAATTGGTGGTCGTAGAACTTTCTTCTTTATTTGTATTGTATATAACAAGGGAGTGTCATATAAAACACTATAAAGTTTCCTTTATCCTACAGAGAAATAGGAAATAAATGCAACTCTTCGTTGACATTATGCCCTTGAACATATTGTAAGGATTGGTAGGGGACAGGAAGGTAATGTTTTATACCCTGTATGTTTGTTGAGTTTATTTATGAAACTTCCTGGAAGACATTGAGCCACTCACACATTAAAAATAAATCTATAATGTAAATTTAATTTGCTAAAAACCTTATGAATAAATAACCAAACCCACATTATAATCAGTATTTTAAGCTAGAATAATTATGTGATGCTATTTTGGAGAACGGAGAGAGTTGAGCCTGAATGACTTTAAATCTCTTCCCCACAACAATCCCCACACCATTCTTCTTCCTGAGTCTGAAGTTTGTTATGATACTTCTTTAATTTTTACTGGTAAGGGATGAGAGACAATTGATCATTGATGACTTTGAAGGCTCTGACATTTTAATTTAGCACCTGTATATCCATATTCATTTCTTTTCATTTGCTATATCTAGACTGACCTCTTGGGAAAACAAGATGTTTTCCAATAACTAAGCCCTTTAAGTGACAGATGACATCTTAGGTTCTTGTAGAATAAACTATATATATATATACATATATAGTTTATATATATGTATATTTATATATGTATATTTATATATATGTATATATAGTATATATAGTATATATATAGATATATACATATATATGTATATATATGCCTCATATATATATATATATATATATATATATCAGGCAACAAGGAAGAAAGCTATATTACACATACTCCCATGTTGGATAGTACAATAAACAGATAGAAGATGAGTAATTCCACCCATAGGATAGAGAATGTAAGGAGTATTGCATCTGCTTTATAAGTGATCTGGTAGGGATGATTTGGGGGAGATGATGCTGTAGGAAGTGGAAGGCATCTCTCTCCCTACAGAGGCCACGATGATAGGGGCAGAGTCTCTCTAAGGTAAATGCTTTAGAGTTCTAAAGTGTACTAAAGGCTAAAAACTTTCAAGGAAAGGCTTAGGTAATAAATTTTAGTTGAGAACAGACAACTTCAGCTCTTACAACAGTAGCTGTTGCCCATCTGCCACCTCGTTCGTCTTGGTAGGCAGTTATTTTTGTGTGTGTATGTGGAACTACTTTTATGTAGCTTGTAGGAAATGGGCTACTCATTGACAATCTTGCCTTCCAAGCACTGAGAAGTTATGCTCAGATGGCTAATTATTGCTTCTGCGTAGGGAGGCTCATATACAGAGTCTGAAACTCATTGTATTTCTCAGATTGTTGCAAGCCTTACCGACTGGTAGAAGGGGCATTCGGCCTCATGTTCTTGACCTTCCTCCTTCAATTGTCTTTATTTTCTTTTGAACTATATACTGAAGGCAACTGATCATTCAGGAAAGTCAGTAACTGAACACATTGCCCAAGAGAAATTGTATATTCATAAAAGCCTTGGAAAGCTGTATAACTCTGTGTATTCCTTGACCTACAGATGGTCTAAAGCATTAAAAATAAAGAAATGAAATAACAAAGACAAATGAGTGGAGCACAGGTGGCTCACGCCTGTAATCCTAGTTACTCAGGAGCCTGAGATCTGAGGGTTGAGGTTCGAAACCAGCCTGGGCAGGAAAATCCATGAGTCTCTAGTCTCTACTAAACTACTCAGAAAAGGCCAGAAGAGGCTCTATGGCTGAAATGGTAGGGTGTTAGGCATGAGCAGAAACAGCTCAGGGACAGCACCCAGGACCTGAGTTCAAGCCCCAGGACCGGAGGGGTGGGGTGAGGGGTGGAAAGAACAGAAAGATGCAAACCTGGGAGAAGAAACTTGTTAATCAGATGTTGAGCTCCCACATCATAAAGTTAAAATGTTCCGTTTTCAACTGACAAATAATATGTACCAAAATATTTTTAAAACTACATGTCACTCAAAAAGGAAAACAACACAAAGATATATAGATATAGATATAGATATAGATATGAACTTCCAACTGACAGCAACTCTGAATAACATGGAGAGTTGATGAATGAAGTTTGTTTTTGAACGAATTTCAGGCTTTGAGGAGAAAAGTGGAAAAAGACCAGTAAGTAGCCTATAGGCAGAAAGAGGAGTTCAAAAGCAATGACAGTACTTTTCTGGCTGGCTTTGTAAGGATGGGTTTTAGAAATACAGCAAGTTCAGTCATAATTAGGATTCTAAAGAAGATGATGGCAATCAGCAGCTCTGACATTTGAAACTATTGTTACTGAGCAATAATAGCAAACCACATGCATACTTTTCATCATTGTTTACAGACGGTTTACATAATACAGTTGGGAATCCTACAGGTTTCTTAACAAGTAAGATATTTCTCCCTCACCGCAATCCTATGAGGTGAGACCATTTTACAACCATGTTGAAAGAAGGAAGAAATGAGGTTTCATGAAAGTAGGTAATTCATGTAAAAATTTTTTACCACTATTGGGGTTGGAGATGTGGCTCAGGTGGTGGAGTGCCAGCTAATGAGCCAAAAGCGTCAGACACTGAGAGAGATTCCCAGTTTCAGACCAAAACCAAAAAAAATTTTGCTATCTATAATAGTAATAGGTGGTGGTCTTTGAAATTAGATGTATATTAACAGAAATGTCTGAATTTCAGATCAAAATGATGATGATGATGATGATTATGATGATGATGATGATGATGAATGACAATGATGATGACAATCATACTATTAGGTTCCTTTTTGGAACCAAAAATTGCTCTGTCATATTTAAGACTTTCCTGTGGGAGAAGAAAGTGCCGGTTTTATAGACTATTTTATCCTGTCATGGAAATATTTCAGCTTGTCACCAATTTTAATTAGTCAATTAACCAAGGATTATTGAAGCCAATTCTTGCTTTAAAACAAAAGTATGGTTTGAACAGCAATCATAGAAGAAGCAAAATCAAAAAAAAAATAAAACAAAAACCCACAACCACTACAGAAAAACATCTCAGTGCTTTTAAATCCAAAAGGAAAGGCTTTAGAATGAAAATTCTATTAAAGTCACCACATTTCCTTTGCTTTTGCTTAAGATGAGAAGCTAGTTGCATGCTGGAATCCTACCATCTTACAAATTACTTTCTACCAGCATTAATTTTCTTGCTCTAGTCAAGATTATGTCCTAGGTCTTTCTTTTTTGATCAGTGTTATGTTACTACCTATAAATCAATGAATAACCTTGGAAACCGAAAGATTTGAAGCAATAGAGGAGTAGGGGAGGGAAGGATGAGGAGATGACCACGTGGTCCAAAGGAGATGCTATTTCTGTATTATGTTTGCATCCTGAACTTCATTCTGATATAGTTGCTTCTGATTTATAGTTTCTTTTGATTTATAGTTGAATTCATGGAACTCTGTCCAGAAAATAAACACAAGCACAAGAACTCTTCTTGAAAGTGACAAGACTCAGGGAGAGAGGAAAATGTGAGGCAAGATCCTCTGCAATGTGTGTTTGGATACCTCACTGAGGTCAAAGTTCCCTTCGCCGAAGATTATTCTTTAAAGCAAATTAGCCTCTGTCAATTACATAATGCATCGAGGTCAAAGAAGAACTTTTTTTAAAACCACTTAATGAAATAAGCTTATTACTTGAATTTGAATATCATCACAGTTGTGTGCATGGTGGGGGAGTGGCATACATAGGTCTGTGAAATTAGAGTTCACAGGAATCATTTTTAAAATTTTTATTTTGTCAGCTGTGGGGCTTGAACTCTGGGACTGGGTGCCTTCTCTCAACTCTTCAGCTCAAGGCTAATGCTCTACCACTTGATCTGCTTGATCCACAGCGCCTCTTCCAGTTTTCTGAGTGGTTTATTGGTGTTAATTCCGAGGCCCTTGAAGTTTCCTTCCCTGGGCTGGCTTTGAACCACGATCCTCAGGTCTCAGCCTCCTGAGTAGCTAGGCTTATAGGCATGAAACACTGGCTCCTGGCTAAGGAATCTTTTCCTTTACCCCCCCCCCTTTGTATTATAAAGCTTGACAGTCAAGAAAATTAAAAAAATTAAAGATATAACTTTAGTGGGTGCCAAAGCCAAGATTAAAATACCTATTTCCTAGCATTCCTCAAAGTGAGCAGTTTTGATCTTCCAGTGATTTGAATGCACGGAGACAATAAAATTTTAGCTTGATTTTTAATTTTTCTTGATGTCTTCTCTGCTGTATGATCTACTTCTATTTACATTGTCCCCAAAAGTTTATTCAATAATTTTGTCAACCACCATGCTGGATGGTGGGATATTTTAGAATGAATCAAGTGGGCATGGTCTCTGTCATCATTTGAGTTTTATAATGTAAAAGCTAGATTTTATCCACATGTTTGTAGGTGTAGTGTTTGGAGAGTAGAGACTCATATAATTATTGTAGCATAAGTTTACTTGCACTTTGCAGACGCTGGAACAAAAACTCCCCAGGAGATGATTAGATAATGTTGTGACAGAGCTCGGCATTTTTAGGACTTCTAAAATCTTGTTTTAGGGTTACATATGCTTGTAAGCTTTTGACCATTTAATATTAGATGACAAAGAAAATTTTACAGAAAGGGTTAAACCAGCAAAAAAGACTATTCAAAACTTTGTCATACAAGAAAGAGAATTAGATTGGGATTAGATTGAATTCCAATGTTAGAAATGCTTCAATTCAACTCAGTGAAACCAAAAGATGGTGTATTTGATGAGTACATCACATATTTGACTAGTGTTCTCTGCTAAATATAGTGGCTTCCAGTTCACCATATTGGATTAAAAACATATTGGTAACAAGGTTTGACAAGAATTGTAATCACTACCTTTCTTATGTAACTGTAACCCCTCTGCACTTCACCTTGACAATAAATTTAAAAAGCATACTGGTAGTTTTACTTCATCTTAAATATGATCAGAAAAGCATTTGTTTGGCAGAAGATATCATGCTACACCATAGAGGAGAGGAATCTCTTGGAGACACACAAGAAGTAGACAACTGGCTGGAAATTTTTAGACAAGTTTTTTTTTTTTTTTTTTGGTAGGGGGATGGTTCGTTCGTGGGGCATGAACTCTGGGCCTGGGCGCTGTCCCTCAGCTCTTCAGCTCAAGGCTAGCGCTCTACCACTTGAGCCACAGCGCCACTTCAGGCTTTTTTTTTCTTTTTGCTTATGTGGTGCTGTAGAATAGAACCCAGGGCCTCATGCATGCAAAGCAAGCGCTCTACCACTGAGCCACCTTCCCAGCCCTTTAGCCAAGTTTTTAAAGCAGAATTATAGGCTATCCATTTCTATAGACCTCATTTGGGCACAGATACTTGAACTGCATTATAAAAGGAATAAACTAAAATAAATGGGGACATTGGGTTTCATAGGGAGCCATAAGCACTTTGAAGAAGTTACAGGAGGTAAAAAATGAACAAACAAAGCCAGAAAGAACTATCCCAAAGAAGTAATTATGGGAAACGATCAATGGTGGGAACTGCTGTTAAAAGCATTCCAAAACGGAGTTAGAAGATAGGACAGAACCTGAAGGAACAGTTGATGAACATTGTCTTTATGCAAGGTTTTGTGCACCACTTGTTTTTAAGCCATTGAATGCATCAACCCACAAATAAAGACATGGTTCTTTGTGTTTTTTTTTTAAAGGGCTCAGTTCTAAAGAAGAAATTATATTCATGAAAAATCTCACAGCAGATCTGATTACATAAATGGGTAGAAGTGCACTGTGTGATAAAAGAAGTGAGAAGGAGCTGGAAACCCCATAAATACTTCAAGAAGAAAACAGTATTAAAATTGGATATGTATAGTAGATACAACAATAATAAATGAAACTATAGGAGTATGTACTTGGCAGTGGAGAGACATTTATTATAAAGAAGGGAAAAGATGGGAAGGAAGGAAGGAAGGAAGGGAGAGAGGAAGGGAGGGAGGGATGGAGGGAGGGAGGAAGGAAGGAAGGAAGGAAGGAAGGAAGGAAGGAAGGAAGGAAGGAAGGAAGGAAGGGGGAAGGGAAGGAGGGAAGGAGGGAGGGAAGGAGCGAGGGAGGGAGGGAGGGAGGGAGGGAGGGAAGGGGGAAAAAGAAAGAGGGAGGGAGGGAGGGAGAGAGAGAGAGAGAGAGGAAGAGACTAAAAAGCTCAGTGCCTTCTTGTGAAGTGTGTTGACCACAGTTTAGAAGTTTCAATCATGATCTAATTGGGAATATCCTTGAATTCCAGACTGGACTCAGTTGAGGGCTTTGATAACTAAGTATAGAGATACAGTGGTCAAAGATGGAATTCACAAAATTAAACATCTAAAAGAAACCTTCATGACTAAGAAATGTCTTTGTACTTGAGTCTGGGCAAATATCTTTAGAATACACACGTTTAAAATATTTTTTTCTGGGAAGAATGAAGTGCTGTCCATTTAGGTCACATTTCATGGAAAATTGTATGTACTTGTCACAATGTAAATATATTTCCCTAAATCCTAAGTAGATCACAGCATTGATCTTGGAAATTTATGTCCGGAACTTAAGGACACAAAATATGGTCCAGATTGATCACGTTAGTAATTTTTGTAATAGAGAAAGATTGGATAACTAAATTGAAATTCAATAAGGGGTAAGTTGAATAAATTATGATTCATGCAGAAAAGGAACATTTATTGTCCTGTTTAGAAATCAGCCAGGAAATAAGGAAGCTCATTCAGTATTAAATGAAAGCTCTCCAAGATATCCTATTAAGTAATTAAAATGTTGCAAAGAAAACATCCAGTTAATGTACATGTGTATTTATATATATAACTAATATGTAATTATAATTAGTCAGGATATATCATTAGGAACACAAGAGCCAACCGAAAGAGCTCCAAGTTGCTCAGACTGGAAGAAACTGAATGAAAACAAAATGTAATTACCTAGATTCCATAACAAAATAGATGTTCATTCAAATACAAATGAATTTTTGGAAAATAAAGGGAACATATCTATACCTCTTGCAGAGTTCCAAAACATTTGTGTAACACACTCTCCTTGGAGAAGGGGAATATGTTCCCTTCTCTCTAAGTGTGGGATACCCTTAATAATTGCCTTCCAAAAGATACGATATAGGAGGGAAGAAAGGTGGGTATTTTTACAATGGAGAAAGAGCAAACATTACCTTAGGGAAGATGACCAAGGTTAACATCCACAGGGAAAGAGGCTATGGTAAAAATTTACTTTACACCTGAATTCTGACTTCACCACAGCCAAAATCCACCAATCATGAAGCAAACAATTTTTAAAAATACCAGTTTAATTAAGTGTGGAATGCTGGTTAAGATTTGGAACAAGAAAAAGACATTTAGTCATAATTTGTCAAATTATAGGTTGTGTTATTTCTTAGGAAAACTCGACCATAATATTTAATTTAATAATATGTTTTAATAAATGTGATGAGAGAGGCTCAACTAATAACTTCATTTAAAAGCTATGGAGACTCAGAGTTCTTGAATGCAAATAACTTGGCAAATGTCTTGGAGATATGGTACACCCACATCCATTTGCTCTGAGTTCCTGTTGTCTTCATGAGACACTCTAAATACAAATGATGATTTAATAATAGGTTTGCAATCATTTGTTACTCTTAAAGTTAAATAGGTGAGTGTTGATAATTATTTTTGCATAAGAGAAATGAATGGGAAGTGTTCTAAAAATAACAAAGCCTGTTGTCATTAAACATAGAAAATATTCATCTCTGTAAAGCCTAGATTGATATAACACATCTGATAAAAGCTACAAAACATTTCTTATATAGCCTCTCTTTTGATCTTCAAGCCAACTATGTGCAGAAGGAAGAAAACTGGTGCAAACATGTTGAGACCTTTAGGTTTCTTCAGACCTGGACACGGACCTTGTTTGATGATATTGTAATAAGGCATGTGCTCTTGTCACTGGATCATGCCACCTCTCCCAGCTTTTCTTCAGTCAGTGACCAAGAGCGAACTACACACTTCACAGATGTCTTGCAGTGGAGACATTCAGGGTCAGAAGCAATGCTGGGTATTTTTCAATGGTAAAATCAAGGCCCTTGACTTCCTGGAGCTACAAGAAGACTTCCCTAATCCAAGTGATCCTGAGAGTGAGTGAGGATCATGTCAGTTTGATATTCAATAGGAAAGAGCGTCAAGCCCTAAGAATTCAAGAATAGAACATTAGCCTCTGGTGGAAAAGTTAAAGCAGAATTTTAACTTTGATTAAACGTAAAACATTCCTTCCTTTCCCTTTAGTTCTTTTAGGACAGGTGAAGGGGCATATATATATATATATATATATATATATATATATATATATATAATATGTATTATATATGTTTGTATATAATATATTATTATTTGAATATTTTTAATTATTATTATATTTAAGTAGTTGGACAAAGAAGTTCCAATTCTACAAAACAGTATGTGAATATAAGGTGTATGACAACATTGTCTCTCATGGCTCCTAACCTATCCCTTTGCTCACTTTTGTTTTTTTAATTGAGATTAGGTAATTACATAAATTTCACATATTTCCCAGTATTGTGGAATAGTGATACTTAGTTAAAGTCACAAGCACATTTTAACCTTCACAAGGCAAATTGTCAATATCATGGTCTACATCAGGTGATGTTTACATTTCTTTCCTTTTTGCTCTTTCCCTCTCATGCCTCCCTTCTCATCACTGTCTTTGGGGGCGGCAGGATGAGGCCAAAACTGAGGGTGATGAAGACCCGTCAATAACGGGTTACAACGGCTCTGCAGAGTTGTCTATGTTGGGCTGAAAAGCACTGATCAATCTCAGCACTAATCAGACTCCTCCTGCTGAAGGGATTCAACTTCGGATGGGTCTGTCTGCTTACCCACTGGTACCAGTTTGGCAACAGGAGCTTCATGAAACAGGGATGAGGTGACAATTTATTGCTGTTCTAGTGTCACTGAAGAATGGTTTCTTGATCCATAAGCACCTCTCTGGTGACTTACTCGATGGTCTCTTTCACCATGATGGAGAGCAGAGTTGCTTCTAAAAACGTAGCTACCAAAGGATGGTGAGAAATGTTCCCAGCTACACAGATGCACGTGGAGGACTTTCCTTAATGGGCTTGAGGAAATGTGTGGTTACTGTGACTAATGAAATTCATTTCATTGCATTAGACTCCGGTTTTGTAAGTTCCCCTCTGCAAATATGTCCTCTTCTTGTACAAAAAGGACACAGGATCTCTGAAGTCCTTCCAAGAGAAGAATTTCTCTGTTAGAGAGTGCAGCCATGTTTCCTACCATCCATTTTTTTTCTTTCTCCAGATAATGTCAATGTTGTGAATGTTTGTAGCACATCCACCTGCATGCACATACCCCACCACGTGCACATGCACATGCACGTGCACACACGCGCACGCGCACTGACACACACACACACACACACACACACACACACACACACACACGTCCTGTTGGTCCCAGAGTACCAACTGCAGACAGAAATGGTTTTCTATTTTCCTGAGGATGAAGGCTCTTAGTACATAACTCTTTTGATCACATTTTTTTTCTTGATTGAGAAATTTTGAATTGCATTCAAGAAGGCCACCTCAGACTCTCAGATGGTGAGAAGGATTCCTCTAAGTCTATCCTATCTTAGATTTTTCACTGAAAATATGTAGGTGAAATATCTTTTCTTCCTTTTCATTCTAATCCTGCTTTTCCTCTCAGTCAGTATGAATTTACTCATTCTTTAATTAAAAAATAAAAATGAACATGCCTAGCAATAACCTTGCAAATAGGCAATACGGCTGTACCCATTATAAAGATGAACACAACTATGTTTATTGCAGCATTATTTACCATAACTAAGATATGGAACCAACCCAGATGCCCCTCAGTAGATGAATGGATCAAGAAAATGTGGTCTATACACACAATGGAATTCTATGCCTCCATCAGAAAGAATGAGATTGCCCCATTTGTTAGGAAATGGAAAGACTTGGAAAATATTATATTAAGTGATGTAAGCCAGACCCAAAGAAATATAGGCCCCATGGGGTTTCCCTTATTTGCAATAACTAGTATATGTCTGAGACAAGCAGAAAAGGTCAGATACGGATTCAAATGATTTTTTTTCTTTCTTGCAATTGTTTCTAACATATTTATAAGATGATTTCTTTGTTGCTTTGTATGTCCCTCCCCCATGGTATAACCCCTGCTTTCATTGTGTTTGATGTTGGTATAATTTGGAGAGGGGAAGGGAAAAACAAATTGTTTAAATAGGGATACAGGTGGACCCATTGCAACAAGGAAATATACAACACATTATGTCAAAAAACGAACTTTACAACTTTGGCTAGGTGGGGGGTTAGGGTAGTCGTAGAAATGGGAGTGCAGGGATGGCAGGGGAAAAACAAAGGAGGAGGCAACCATGCTTGATAAGAAATGTACTCATTACCTTGCTCATGTAATTGTAACCCCTCTGGTATTTTCACAATTAAAAAAACTTATTAATAAGAAATAAAATTAATCTCATTTTTTATTAAATGTCAAAAAATGATGAAAAGATGAATACACCAGACTGAAAGATTATTGTGATGGAACTGGGGCTCAATCAAACTTGTCTGACTAAAGGACACTCAATGAAGCAATAAGTTACACTTTCTCCAAGGAAAGGGGTTGGTGTTTTAAAATAAGAAATCTTACAGAAAATGCAGAATCTCCCTGCTCCCCCATCCTTCCCTCCCTCCCTCCCTCCCTCCCTCCCTCCCTCCCTCCCTTCCTCCCTCCCTCCCTCCCTCCCTCCCTCTCTCCCTCTCTCTCTCTCTCTCTCTCTCTCTCTCTCTCTCTCTCTCTCTCTCTCTCTCTCTCTCTCTCTCTGTCATGCACATACACACACACACACACACACACACTCATCACACACACACCCCTATTTCACTGTCACTTGTAAAAAAGCTGACTCAGCCTGCTATGCTATGCTTGACTGGAGCAGGACTGCTTTAGAAAAGGCTTTCAAAAGACACTGGTTCATGGCAGGTCGTCATGAGAGGTGGGTTCATCCAGCTCAACATCACTGGTGAAGTGGCCATAATCAACTCTTTTCAGGGTGAATTGTAGTTTTTAAAATATGGTTCAGGACAAAGTGTGTTATTTAGCAAAGTATCATTATCACTTTAGAGAAAAATGACCCATGGTCTGTCTTTAACTCCAATTCCCCTCTCCCTGCTCCCGCCTTTTCCTCTGGTCTGTAGTTTGGACCCTGGATTTCTTCATTAATTTTATAAATGGGACTAATGACTTCATATCAGGAGAGAACATAAAGTACTTAAGAACTTCAGCCATACGACACATTATTGTAGTAGCAAATGAAGTACTTAGCATTTATATGGGGCTCTATTTGCAATGTGCCTATTCTGATCTCACATTCACACGCACATTATAATCCTAATGATCACTTTGTGCTTTCCTATTTGTCATGCTTGTATTTGCAATGCTTAAAATTTGTAATATTAAGCAAAATGAATTCTATGAGAGCCTGCAGCTGCCTGCCTTGTGTAGTTTTCTGCTCCATCTATTCATAAAGCCTTTGCCTCCACTGCTGAGGAAATCTGAACTCAAGTCTTCTTCGCCCAGATTCTGGTATGGATTCTAAACTTAGACCCCAGGTCAGATGACAGAAATTCCAATAAGGCTTGTGGTTACTCAGTTAACTAAAAGGCTTCCATTAACAGTTAACGTTCCATGGAGAGGTAGTTATTTCTGTCTGAAAATTCCATAATTTTTTAATCCCTTTCAGTAAGATTATACTTTTCTTGAATGTTTAATTGGTCAATTCCCAGCTGACATCTGTAGAGAAATACAAGGGAGATTGTAGTGTTTCTCTGTTTGTTTGTTTTTTCTCCCTTCTGCAAGCCATGTATTTGTCTTGCAGTTCCTTTGTGTTTAGCACTTGGGTAAGTGTTGGACATATACTGTATTATTCACTCCTCATAATGCCTTGAACTCTTTGCTAATATTGTTACTTTCCAGAGAAAGATACTAAGACCTGCTCATGGTTTTGTGTGTAGGAAGCCTTAGATAATTTTTCTCAAATCACTTTCCTCTCCTAACAGGGGGTGAAAGGCTTTCATGCTGAGAAATGAAAACAGGCTGTGATAGTGTAGGAACATCTATACGTGCTTTGTATACTCGAAATTATTTGGATGTTCAGAGCGAAAATCCACAAAGTTCCCCTGGGCAATAAATTTCTGGTTTTCTTCTGTTTTGTTTTGTTTTTCTCCCTCATTTATTTCCTGATAAGAATCATGGACTCTTCCTCAGCATCATGATTTTTCCTTTTCCATTTAATTTCCATAATGTATTATATAATTCAGGATTCCACATTCAATTGGAACTTATGTGATGCTTCAAGTGCAGCTAATCAAGGAAATATTTCTAATAATAAAATAACATACAACAAATGACTTCTTTTTCAGTGAAGAGTGTAGATTACACTGAGATTTAAAGCAATACAACCTCTTATGTATTTGCCTATTTTCTCCACTTCTTACCCATGGCTATTGGACATCACCAAATTATGTTCTTGGAAGATGACCTAAGACATAGATTTATTCATACTTGATGTGGTTGACTTAATGAAGTATATCTATCAAAGTACTGGTACTAATATGACTGCATGCAAGTAGAATGGAGGGCTATGTTAATATTAGTGAATGTCTCTCTGATGTACACTTTTCAGTAGAAGCAAAGACATGTGCTTAAATGGCCTTACTAGGTTTCAGGCAAGATAGTAACTTCTTTCCATGATATTTTCTCATACTCTGATCCATTTGCCTGTTAATCTTAAATATTGTACTTAGCACCTAAACACTGAAATCCACCTGAATGGAGGGAACACATACATGAGAAAGAATCTCCCATAAGATGGCTGGGCAATAGCAGCTGGGATATATGTTTACTCCCAGAGTTGTATTATTCCCCTTCATTTCCATTCACCTTGCTTCTGAGAGTAGTAGAAGGTGAAGGGCATACCTGAACACAAACTATTTTAGAAGGACACCATTTTTGCAGCTCCTCTTTGGGCAGACTGAACATTTCCCTTCTTCAATGACAGAAGAAAGAGATATGCTCTGTGTGGAATGAATGACACTACAATTTGAGCACCTGTGGTATACTAGGCACATTTAGACATCACTTGCAGAACACTCATTCTTTTTTTGTTTTTTTTGTATTTAGAAAAGGATGCTAAAATACTGATTTTTAAGCAACAGAGGAACCCATGCCTAGAGAACTAAGTATATAGCACCATGGCCATGTGTGGCTTTCTCATAGCTTTACTGCTCAGGAAGGTATGAGTGTAAAAGCCCTCTGAGCACCCCTGTATAGAATATGCAGAGCTCAGAAAGCTGATATGTTGTGCTTGCCTGTTTTCCTTTCCTTTCTTAAAAAATTAATTTAATTAATTATTTATGTATTATTTATTTATTTGGTGCTAGTCCTGGGGTTTGAAGTTAGGGCCTGTGTGCGGTCCATGAGCTTTTGTGCTCAAGGCTACCACTCTACTACTTGAGCCACAGATCCACTTCCACCTTTTTGGTGGTTAACTGGAGATAAGAGTCTCACAGAGTTTCTTGTTTTTCTAATATGTGTTGCTATGATCACGGCCACAAATGTCACTTTGGAAGGCCACAGTGGTTTGTGTTTCTTCCAGACCTGCTACAATTCATGACTTCAGATGGCTACCAGATGTCAGAGGAACTTTCTTTTCCAACAGACCTAGAACCCATAGAGACCCTTGGGAAGATCATACCAAAAGCTTAGAAGGTTAACTAACCTTCCTAACATAGATGGATAATGAATTTCAAAAAATGCCAGTGAAGAAAAAGCATTATCTTGGAGCTCATAAATCTGATAGCAACTTTACCTCCTGGTATCAGGTTCACACTTTAATGTCTATTTGAATTACGTTTTTTTACAATGTTAATATATTAACTAAGTGGTAGACAAGCTTTCTGGAAGACACATGCTTTATTTTTCACTTTATTTGCTTTCAGCTCACTGCTTGGGGTAATCAGTGGCCAAGCATTAGATTGACAAGAGAAAGCGTGATAGGTGAGTGCAAACCACTTTCGATCATGCCCAATGGGATATAATTGGTGACATTGACCACACCTTGAATTGCATTGATTTTTCCCTTCAAGCTGACACCTTGGTGACACTTTTGCTTTCAAACATAATAGTTCTCCTTTTGAATAAATCTGTACAGCAGGGGAGAAAGTTTCAACTACCAGTCTCTTCTGCGTATTACTGACACCTTCCTGAAGGAAATGAACTCGGTTATAAGTGACTTTTAATTTCACAATAGCGATTAGGTAAGGATGATCCATTATATAAGGTCTCTATGTGCTGTTCTGTTAGGTGAGTTACATGGCAAATAATGTGGCAGTGGACAGGGGAAAACAGAGGGATGGAATCCAGCCAACACTTCCCATGCCAAATTAGTCACACAAAGGAAAGAACTCTTCCTTTTTATAATTTACATGAAATTATCTTAAAAGCAAACATAAACCACAGACAGAATAGCTCTGTAGATTATACTTTATCTAAGATGCACAAACTCTATGTAAGACCTTTACTCATTTATGTAACCTAGAGATATGAGAACCAAAGCTAAAGGGAGTCAAACAGCTAAGCTCTTAACACAACAGCTTGCGTGCAGGTATGTTCAATACCTATTTTCTGCCACGACAGAACACCGTACTTGTTCTTGCTATGCAATCAGGTTTAGGCATGTTATGTCAACCGTTAAGTGAATGGAAACAAGATAGTGTGAGTCTCATGGAAACACAAGGAAGGTTGAGTGGTCATGCCTCAGGAAGAACAAGCCCAGAAATTCCCTTTGCTCATCTTTATTTTCCCATGGATTCTCATTTGCCTTGTCCTATTTGTTTGAACCACTTCCATACAACACTGCATGCATGTTTTCCAAAGCTAAAGCCCCTAATCCTTACCTTTAACCTCCACTACTTTCACCCTGTCCTTCAATCCCAGTTCTCAACTTCACGAATGCCACCGACTGCTTCATCCAGGCTGGACATGTTACTCGAGTGTCTTCTATTATATTAAGTTGGATCTGCTTTCTGCAGAAGTTTATGGGGGGGGGATAAAATAGGTATGATAGTGGCATGCAGTATGACACTCATGCTACCTACTGTTTAAAACCCCCCTTTTTGTATGGCCTCCTCTGTTTTAGGTGTCTCCAGTATCACTTCTACTATTGAGTAGCCTATGTGAACTGGAAGTGAAATTCCAGGTGACTTTTGCTCTGCCCTGGCTATTACGTTCACATGTAGCTTCTCATGTAATTCTTGCTCTTCACCTAGCCATACCCCCCTGGAAGATAGACTTTTCATTTACCTTCTCTTGTCTAATATGTATGGGCATTTAATTAAGCCAGGCACTATGAGTAGTTTAACCCATGCATTTATTCATCTGATTGGGAAAAGATTGTTTTATTATAGGTTATTACCATTTTCCCCACTTTATAGAGTATAACAAAGTTTTGAGGAGATAGTATTATACTTACTGGATCACAGATACCTGGGAATGAAGTCAAGGATCTGAAACCAGACTGTTTCTTGTACTCCTACAAAACCCTGTGCAGTGTCAGAGAACAACTACCATGGGTTGGATTTCCTGTAGGTGACAGAATTATTCTCCAGTGATTCTATGTTCAAAATGTGCCTCCCTCCTCTCTCTCCAATCCCCACATGCCAGTTTAGGCTTCTTTTATGGCCTAAGGCTAGTTAAAGACAAATATTTTCAGGTGGACCTGTGTTAACCTCACCTGCTTTCAGCATCATTAATGTGGAGAATGTGATGTGATATTTTCCTAGGCTTAATGAGTAACAAGGAATGATTGTCTACCATTGAAACCTAGGTTCTCTCTCTCTCTTTCTCACTCTCTCTCTCTCTCTCTGTGTCTCTCTCTGTGTGTCTCTCCATGTCTCTGTGTGTCTCTCTGTCTCTCTTTTTGTCAGTTGTGGGGTCTGACTCTGGGCCTGGGCGCTGTCCCTCAGCTCTTCAGCTCAAGGCTAGTGCTCTACCACTTGAGCCACAGCACCATTTCCAGCCTTTTCTGCTTATGTGGTGCTGAGGAATCGAACCCAGGGCTTCATGAATGCAAGGCAAGCACTCTATCACTGAGCCTCCTTTCCAGCCTGAAACCTAGGTTCTCTATTAAAGCAATGATCACTTTTGCAAACAGGAAATGACTCTGTTTCCTCCTGATGATTAATTTATTTAAGACATCTGATGCTGCCATTGAGGATGATTTAACACTGTCAATAATATTAATATGTCTTTTATTCATCCTTGAAAAAAAAAGTCTCTAAATCCTTGCTCTTTATTTAAATGAAAGAGGTCTTTCTCCAAATTCTTGCCTTCAGAAGTGGCTTTAACACAGGAGTATTTATAGCTGAGGGTCCAGTCTGAGCTTGGTTCTTGAACTGTCTGACATTTCCTATCTTAAGCTGCCTAAACTTATCTTCAGAAAGCAGATGAAAATACCTACTCTTTCTTTCTCAGTAGAACATAATCTACTGAAAGATGGCCAACATACTCAACAGAAATTATTATTTTTATCACTGTTTTCCTTGGATACAAATGAATATTTTACCTAAATATTGTGTTCATACATGTAAAATAACCAGATTTTGCAAGAAGGAAGATTTCCCCTTAATCAAAGTCAGGCCTTGACTTCTTGGGAAATTGGAGAAATAACAAACCAAATTCATTTTAAAAAGTGAGTTTTCCACCTTCCCTTCACATATTTTTTGTCTTATTTAAGTTTTACCAGGGTCTATGTGGTATCAGATTCTAGTCCAAAATTATTCCACCATCAGTAGATAGTGAAGTGAGGTGACTCTCTCTTTTTCTCACTACTTTATACCCCTTTACACATCAAACATGAAATGTGTCTTCGGAAGGGACTCAAAAGAGCCTCCCCTCTCCCAAGCCCCACTAGGCTAATTTGCTCTACCTTTTGGTCCTCAAATCTTACTCATATCTACTCCTGGGTTTTCTTGGGGTGGATGACACACAGGTTCCTTCAATAAAGAAACTTAATGCCACATTTATAATCAAGTATACCCCATTAATATGGCACATCCCATGAAGAAAGTAGCAGGTTTTAATGTATTATTAAGATCATGGGACTTGGCATAAAACATCTGGACATATATTCTTGCTCCTTCCATTACTGTTCATATTTCTATGGACAGTCATTAATTTTCAGAATTTCCAAATATCTCACCCAAGCAAATAAGGTTGGTGATAAATTCTTTGCCAGGAGGTTGTTATGAGATGAAAGGAAATATATCCTTCAACACAGTGTCTGCAATTAAGGCAATATGTCTGAAGTCTTGGCTAGTACAATAGAATCATATGAATATCTGTAATTATTAATAATGCTTATAGATGATTAAAGATCAATGTGTAGGACCATTCTAATGAGCCCAAACTTTCAGCTAGCAGTGTATAGTAAGCCTTTTCTTCATATTTTCTCTCATTCAATTTCCCCTGGTGCTATCCCTAGGTTACCTGAGGGCTTACCCTGCAGGGAGCTGTCCTTTCCAGAGTCAGGCTGATCCTAGAAGATTGTGATTTCATTAGTTCTGTGACACCTGGATCAGAAAAGCCAAGTCTGATCATTGTCTAACTCAGAAAGCCTATGCCTGCAGAGACCTGGGCCAACTGAGCTCTTCTGAGAAAAAGACCCATCATGTTTTCTTCAACCAGCAGGTTATTCATAATTGACACAATCTGAGGACATTTCCATCATCTACCACCTGAATTTAATGAAATACCTTATTCTCTAACGTGAAAGTGTTCAGAATGGCTACTGATTCCATCTTTAACCCAGAGGCAAACTAATTTCTACTGAATAGGAATTGTATTCTGATGAAATGCAATGAATAGCTAAGTATTCCCTTGCCTGGTTCAGCCAGAACACGAAGACACAATTATTTACCGCAACCAGACAGACACCTTATGCATCAGTAAATCAAGAAAATACTTGTAACATTTCTTCAGTGGGAGTTGTTAGCATTCTCCCCACCTCTGGTCCTCAGGTCCACCCAGACCTGAGCTCCTCTCTGTCCTAGAGTTCATGACAGGATAGCTGGCCACTCCCACTCTCCACCCAGACCTACCTGCACACTCAGGAGTACTGACCCACTAGCCCAGAGCTACTACCTGGATAGGGGCAGATGCCATATTGCTCCCTCTCCCGGGAGAGATATGGCCCCTTTAATAAACCTTGCAATAATCTTTCTCCTTTATGTGCCTCTGCATAGTCCCCTGGGACGGCCAGGATGGATACTTACAGGAGGAGGAAAGGGAAGATACCCATTCTGAAAGGCAAGAGCAAACTTGATCTAACTCCTTACAATTATCAGAAATGTTACTTGGTGCTCAAAGGAGCTAAATGTTATGTCTTAAGTGGGTACTGAGCCAAGAAACCTAGTTGTGTTGGTCTTTTGCTTTATAGGACTAACAACAAATTCAACAACTTCAAACAATGCCCAGCTCCCAGTTTACAAGAAACTCAGATAGAATAACTGAGTTCTCTGCCTAGGTTGTTACAAGGCTGAAATAATCACATCAGTCCATCCATCTGGACTTAATTCAGTCTGTGCAGGTTGTTGAACTGGGTTCAACAGGTTGTTGTTGTTGTTTTTTTTTTGTTGTCCATCAGCAGAGAACTCCTCTTAGCTCTTTGAAACCACCTGTATTCCTAGACATGTACTATTTCCATCTTCAGTGTGAGCTAGAGGATTCCCTGTGTTCTGTCCATGTAACACCTATATTCATGAGTTTGACTAAATACTAGTTGTAAGTAAATTTTGGGTTTTCCTTAGAATTCAGAATATCATACTATGGAATAAGGCTTATGTGAATACCATGATTGTTATTACAGCTTTGATTGCAAAGTCTTGTGTAAGTTTAACTATGTAATTTTGGTGAATATTCTTCACCTTGTTTGAAGACTTATTTAAAGAAATGTTTTCACTTAATTGGACATGAGACAGGCTTTTTATTAAATCTGTATCTTTAGGCATTAACCAAATGAAGACCAACTATTTTTGTTGAAACATAATTGGTTTGGGAACTAAAATTTTTTAAAAATAATCACACTTCAATGATTAATAATAGTAACACTAGTTACAATGAATATGTAATTATGCCATATATTTTACTTATGATCTTATTAGATCTCCCATTAAAAATATAGTATAACTATGTAAATATGGCTTCAATATGCTAAAATGTTTCAAAGCTCAATGCTAATACATGTCTCAACATTGAGGAGGGCAGAGGTGAATGAAAAAATATAAATGCATGGATCCTGCCCTAGAATTCCTGCAGTGACAATCCCTAAGGCTTTGGCTCAGAAATCTGCATTTCCCATTCTTCAAATGTGATATGCTTACATTGAGATTATGATGATTCGGTTCTCTCTGAAGAGAGGCCATTTAGTTAGTACTATTTCTAACTTTTTTTTAAGGGTAGAGAAAGATTTATTACATGGAAGCCATGTGAAGTTAGTTCTTCAGGACATCTTCAGCCATTTTTAGAGGTTCAGACATTGGATTTCAGTTAAATAGGTCTAACTTCTACTTTGTACCTTTATTCATTCTCCAACAAGGGATATCAAATTATTTGTCTTTTGCTAAATTTGTAGAATACATTTAGCAAGCTTGGCTTGATGCCTTCTCTTCTACTCTTGAAGGGCTTAGCTGTCTAGAGAATTATTCTTTATTTTTTGACATTCTATTTATTTACTTATTTGTCAAGGTGATTTACAGAGGGGTTTCAGTTACATAAGTAACGTAATAAGTACTGTTCAGCTGGGGCAAGCTTTTCTCCTCCTTACATTACCTCTCCCTGAAAAGAAACAAAAACAAAAACTATCATCAGACTCTTCTGGTTTGTGCAACTGCATTTAAATGTGTAAACATTTTATACTTCTGGAGTAATTTACTAGGGTTTTATATTAAGATATATACTTCAATTTATCCAGTCTTAAGTGAAGGTAATATTCTGAGCTCTTCTCTGCCTTATTCATTTAATTTATTCCTGTTTATCCACTCAAAAGATCACCAAGCTGTTCCTTGCTGGGCCCTTCAGTATCCCCAAAGTCTTATCTTAGTCATTGCTCTGATCTCTCCCAAGGTCATTCAGCTTAAGTGAATATCTCACTAACGAATAGTTTCCCTTGACCAATCCACTTCTACTCATCCATTCTAGTTGAAAAAGTATCTACTTCTTTCTACCAGAAGCCATCTTTTCCCCTCAAGTCCCTACAAATCCTACCATCTACTCCTTCCTCCATCACAGCCCCTTCCCTTCCCCACAATGCCACTTTCCTTTTCATTGTGCATCAGCACAGGCAAGTAATCCTTTTTCTTCAAAGACAAGGGTGATTATCTCATTAATTCTTACTTTGAATCAGAACTCAATTTAGCTCAAGTAGAGGAAAACTTCAGCATTTTCAGTTTCACAATAGGATTCATATGCCACAGATAGTGTTCTTTAAGGATCAGAGGAAAAAATGATATTCTATTTTTTCCTTGTGTAGTTGGCTTCTTCCCCTCCCTCAGCTGCTGCACATGTCATTTCTATCCTTTTTTTTAGAAATTAGTATTAGTTCAACCAGCAATTTGTATTTTGCTTTTAATTAAACTGTAAGGTTTTTTTTGAGGCAAAACACATGGAATTTTTCCTCCTCTAATTCCTTAATAATGAGCACAACACCATAATGTATATATGTGACAAATCTATGTTCAAAATAAAATTTTTTGGGATATCTCTACTGTTTTCAATGATATAAGTCATGCAATATTATAGAAAATCAAGGAGCTATCAAAATAACAAGAAGATATATAATACCATACTAAACTATTGACACATATGAAGTAAATTATCTAAGTAAAATTTGATAGCTAAGTAAAAATTATGTGGATATTTTCTATTGCTATTAAAGCACATATAAATGCAAAAAACACAATCAGAATTGAATGGGCTCACTAATAAATATTTTATCTCTTCCAACTGAAATAGTCTAATTTTTTTAGATATGGATAGCCTTCTAAACTTAAAGGAAAAAAATTCCTTAGTATCTGTTTCCATGCTAGGAGTACCTGGTTAGAGATTAACTGATTATGAAATTATTTTTGTGACTATTTCACACAATATAATATGTTCCTTTACTCCTTGATGAGAATTTAAAAATCAAATTTGATTCTAACAAGTAATATTTTTGTGGAGGGGAAGGGAAAAAACAAATCGTTTAAATAGGGATACAGGTAGACCCATTGTAACAATGAGACGTACAAGTTGCTATGTCGAAAACGAACTTTACAACTTTGGTGGGGGGGGGGGAGGAGGGTTGAGTGGGGGGTGGGAGGAGGATGGGATGGGAAGGGGAAACAAAGGAGGAGGCAACAATGCTTGATAAGAAATGTGCTCATTATCTTGCCCATGTAACTGTAACCCCTCTGTACAGTATTTTCACAATAAAAATAAATTAATTAATTAAATTAAAAAATAAGTAAATTATTGCCTATTGGAAAGCCAATTAAAAATGCTTTGTGATCAGAGGTGCTCTGTGCTGTTTTAGAGAATGTGTACACTGCATATGTGTCCTAGATGAGGAGGAAGTAGAAATCACAGCCTAATTAACTTTACATTAGCCAAGACATTCGCATCTATCTCCTTTTGCCCAATGGTGTTCATTTATCTGATCCATACAGGAGCATCATCTGTAATGCAGACATTTGATAATGGACAGAAGGCACATCTCCTAATTACTACCAAATTATTTTCTAGGCCAGGTCAATGGCCTTTATTTGAGATTTGCAAGGCAAATGATATCTTTATGTCTGGTTCTCTGAAAATTTTAGACAGAAAGAAGAAGCAAATCATGGAGTATACATTATAGATGCAAGATAAGCAAAAAAAGGTCAGTGTAAATAGCTTAGATCCAATGAATCATGAGGATGTTTGCAATATTGTACCCACAGTGTTCCATAACTGACCAATCCTACTTTCCTTCCCCTTCCAGTGTATCTGAAGAGGTCATAAACACCATATCATGTGTAATGCAGTCTTTATGCTGATTTTCCCCCTCTTCTGTCTGCAACTTCTTGTCTTTGTTTATATAAATCTTACCCAATTCTTAAGCTCAGCTAACTTGATGCCTAGCTTATTAGAAGGTAATTTTCTAAATTCTCTATGCTTCTGCAATCATGTTGCCAGTCATAAATTGCCTTGATTAATTATTGAAGGTTACTTGTATAATTAATATGTTTGTAAAATAGATTTCTTTGCAGCCTTAGAAGGTAAAGATACTACCTCTCATTGAAGCAAAAGAACAAGTTTGTGTAGCACCGATTACATAATATTAGGGTTCTTTCTCTATGGTGTGCTCAGGGGAAAAACCAGGATTAAGGATCGGTATACATGTCAATATTCTGAATGAAACCAAAATGGTTTTACACACAGAACAATGGAACAGTCTTTGTTTGTTTGTTTCTTTGTTTGTTTGTCACCATTCCTGGGGCTTCAACACAGGGCCTGAGTGTTGTCCCTGAGCTTTACTTTTGTTCAAGGCCAGTGTTCTACAACTTCAGTCATAGCTCCACTTCCAGTTTTTTGGTAGTTAAATGGGAGATAAGAATCTGATGGCTTTTCCTGCTTTAACTGGCTTTGAACCTCAGATCTCAGCTTCCTGAGTAGTTAGGATTATAAGAGAGTGCCATTGACACCTGGATAAAAGTAATGTTATTATGTTATTGTTGATTAGAATGATCTTTACACAGCATTGGGAAACTGAATGATTGGAAGAAACTTTACCTTTGGTGGGAGGCGGCATGAGGGGCACAAGTCAGTGTCAACAATGACATTGATTTTCATGTACAAGAGTCAACATGACTCAATTTGATAAAGTAATACACTTTACATATCTGTATATTCTGAAGGTAAATGCAGAAAGAACAAAACTAATACTTTCAAATTATTCCCATCAACATTCATTGTTCTGAGAAAACAAGTTTCCAGATATATTCACAGACATTTTAGCTGTGTCAAATATTTTATTTGGTGCCTACTCAGGCAAAACTCTGGCAAGCAAGCCACTTATGGCTTAATTACTCGATCATATTAAAACAAGGCAATTTAATTGTAATTAGTGTTACCATAATTTATTCATAAAATGCCAGTATATGTATTTATTTCCTATAATCCATTACTTCAAGCCTGGAACTACGTGTGCTCAATTACATTATAAAGTACAAGGTCATTAACCTACAATTCTGCTTGCAATCATGTTTGTAGATTGCATTCTGTTTGCTCTTTGGTTAGGATTAAATTGTTAAGCCCTCTTAGGTCATTTATCTTTAGCTATTTAATTTCTCTATGATCATCTAAAGAATCTTATTTTTGCTAATTAAGCAGGTGTGACCTGCTCAGAGAACAGTTGGCTTTCCTTGAACATCTGGTGAAGTTCCAAAATCAGCTTAGTCCTATTTAGCTTGCAGTATTCCTTTAGTTAACTTCAGTTGTTAGTGACAGTGAAATTGTACCTTATAATTCTGTCTTCTGAATTGTTAAAGTTTTGAAGACCCTTAAAAAGAACATAAGGGGCTGGGAATGTGGCTCAGTGCTATAGAGTTTGCCTAGCATGCATGAAGGCCAGGTTCAATTCTTTAGTACCAAATAAACAGAAAAAACCTGAAGTGGCGCTGTGGCTCAAGTGATAAAGCACTAGCCTTGAGCCAAAGAAGCTCAGGGACAGTGGCCAGGCCCTGAGTTCAAGCACCATGTCAGGCAAAAAAGAAAAAAAAAGAAAAGAAAAAAGAAAAAAAAAGAGAATTAAGGACATGGAAAATCTACACTTTTCCATTTAGTGGCTATTTTCATTTTTCCTTGTGTTGTTATCCAGACTAACACCTTTGGAATTGTCAACGGTAATCAATGAACATATAGAGAATGAATCTAGGGTCAGGCTTTGCAGGAAAGTAGTTTGATATGGAAAAAGTTTTGTACTAGGCTACCAGAAAATACAGATATCCCATTGTATAAATCATCTGTTGAAGTCAGGTACCAACTGTCGTCCTAGCTAGTCAGGAGGCTGAGATCTAAGGCTGATGGATTGAAGCCAGCCTGGGCAGGAAAGTCTGTGAGATTCTTATCTCCAATAAACTACAAAAAATCCAGAAGTAGACTTGTTGCTAAAATGGTAAAGGACTTGCCTTGAGCAAATAAGCTTAAGGACAGCATCCAGGACCTGAGTTCAAGCCACAGGACTAGCAAGTATCATCTATGTACACATCACAGTGTATGTATTTGGAAAGACCAGATGATTCAATCAAAATGTATCTCTATTGCTGGAAAAGGAGTAAAAGGGAATACAATTGAGGTGCCTTCTACCAGTGAAGAAGGACGTGTCAACACAGATTTTCACATCTATAGAGTCAGGTAAATTTTCCAACTATTCACTTGATACATGTACATAGCAAATTCTCAGTATAAAAACTGGACAAAGGGAAATGCTTTAAATTTTAAACATTTTGACTTACTTACATGAGGCCTCAAGTAGAGTTACCTGCAGCAGGAAATTTTATTTTATGCACAATGATATCATATAGTACTCTATAGAATTAACTTTAACCTATGAGCATGTGTCTATGAATCAGATGAATTTTGTGTTTAGCTTAAGGTCATATTCCCAGAGGTACTATATTCTTCTATGTATACATACACTGAAAACAAAACAAACAACAACAACAACAACAAAAATATACCAGCCAAATCCCAACCATTTAGGTAAAGGTTGCCAATACCATTTATATTTAGGAAGAAACTGAGATTGAGAGATAAATTTACTTTTCCAAATAAATGTCATTTAATATAAACTTATACATCCAGAATTTAGAAGTTCTATGCCTAAAAACATACCCTATTTTCACCTTAAGCATTTACATATCCCAAACTATCAATATAGAAACTAGGTAAGCTATTTAAGAAGTGTGTGTGTGTGTGTGTGTGTGTTTTTCCTTCTTTCTGTCCTCTACTAAGTATAACATGATCTAAGAGGCAGGCAGAGTGAATGTAAAATAATTTGTAATGAATATTATAGTATGACACTAAACTCTCCCTTTTAGGAGTAAGGTATCTACTTACCCTTCTG